>NW_024412403.1:38662440-38702228 GCF_014898765.1 Herpailurus yagouaroundi | reverse complement strand
ACCCTAACCCTAACCCTAACCCTAACCCTAACCCTAACCCTAACCCTGAGGATTTTTAGTCAAATCCTTTACTCTTCTTTCAAGCTAGAAATGGGTCTTTCATCTAATTTAACTCTAAGATATTTGAATTTCTACAACTGTTTTATGACACGGAAGCCTCAAAATACACAGAACTCATTTTAGGACTCCAAAGTTTATGCCTTACATGCAATTGTAGTTATTTAGGAAGTAGGGTTTTCATGTTAAAGTAGCATGCATTTCACTTAGTTTTTTATATAGTAAGAATTGAAAAGAATGTAATTAAGTCCAATTTTCCCAAGTTTGTAGACACTGGTTGCAGCCCAAATGAATTTCCATTCCTTCCCCATATCCCATTATTTCAAAGGTTAAGTCTACAGACTCCAGGAAGAATATCTGCCGTCACAATTTTTCAAGAATTCCACTATACAAGGTCTTTCTATATGTTTTCATTTAATTGGCTCTGGTTCTATCTAATATAACCCTCTAGTGTATCACACTTTTAAGGTGGGGTATTTCATTTTCCCTATGTAACAGACCCAAACTCATTAGACAACACAAAATATTTGTTACTTCTTATCTGGAAATTTGAGAGTCTGCATTTCTCAGGATCCAGCAGTATAAAATAAGCTTGCATTCACTGTTTCACTATTGACCAGTTTTATATCTGCAATTACTTTTTGAGAAAGCCAGGATTGTTTGGGACTTTTACTGACCCTTTCTCAAGCTTTGTCTCAACAGACGGGAACCACCTGTAGGTTTAGCAGTTTGAGCTTCATATAGAATTCTGACCATTGAAAATTTCAATTTATACCTTAGTAATTGTTAACTATGTCTAGGTCATACAGTATGTGTATGTTTAACACTTTAAGAATTGTCAAAGATGCTGATCTTTACTGATGTTCTACTCCACTGCTATTATATATGTATAAATAATACTGTATTCGAGTTAAAAATCATCATAATTGCTGGCATCACAGGACAGCTCTTTAGTGACAGTATTCCCAGAAAGAATCAGTGATTTTTAATATGAACTATTATTTTTAATAGACATGGTTATAAATATTTAAAATAAACTTAACAGGTTATCTGATTCAGTTTCAAAGCTAATCATTTTTCCAACATTTCTTCTTAGAGAACAGAACAGATATGTACACTATGCCAAATTAAATACTCTAAAGTTGCCTTAAAAGACTATTTTTAAACTATGTGGAGGTTTGGATTACAATTCCTTTAAATATTTTCTATTTTTTTAAAATTTTTTTTCAACGTTTTTTATTTATTTTTGGGACAGAGAGAGACAGAGCATGAACCGAGGAGGGCCAGAAGAGAGAGGGAGACACAGAATCGGAAACAGGCTCCAGGCTCCGAGCCATCAGCCCAGAGCCTGACGCGGGGCTCGAACTCACGGACCGTGAGATCGTGACCTGGCTGAAGTCGGACGCTTAACCGACTGCGCCACCCAGGCGCCCCATCCTTTAAATATTTTCTAAACTAAAATTATTGAGACCACTCTTTATAGAATAGTCCTTTCTTGTTAAATTACCCATCCATGTATCTGTTAATGTAAAACCCCCTTATTTTCTGGGAAACTTATATTCTTCTTGCCCCTCTAAACTGAGTTTGGATGGTCTTTTATTCAGAAACATCTTAGAGTCCTCAATTTTCACAAGAAATTATTCTTACCTTACAAATCATTTGGTCCCAACCGACTTACATGAAAGCATATATTCCACTGAGAGATACAATAATTTTGGAAATTATTGATAATTTTGAATAATTTAAAGATCTTATCTGTCATTTCCTACAGATTAGTGGTTTTTAAACTCGAGTGTTCAGAAGAGTCACCTGGAGTGCATGTTAAAGATATGAATTAGCTAATATTGAATTAAGACATTGGGGATGGATCTAAGATTATTTTCTATTAAATAAGTCCTACAACTAGTAGGTAGGTAATTTAAAAATATGGTCTATCTCCTGATAGTATATTTATTGAAAACTGTATCAGGAACTCGTTGAAATACTAAATATGACTAAAATAAATTTATTTCATTTTAAAACAGCCTTGATTAATAATAAAATGTATTTTTTGTACTGCTAAGGCCAGAATAGAAACATATATATTTTTTAAAGTCTTAAATTTGTCATAGGGCTTTTATCTTAAATCCTAAGGTTCCAACTTTTCTTAAAAAGAAAAATATACTGGGAAATATATATTTTTTAATTCCTTTAAATAATTCTGGGTCAAATAATATTAAATTAAAAATAATTTTGAAATTCTATTAAATATACCCACATTTTGAGTCAAACTGAAAATATTTCTTTATGTACCTTTCAACTCTTTTCCTATAACCTATTAAATCTGCCTTAGCATCCTAAGAAAAAAAATGCATTCAATTTTTGTCTTTTTAAAAATTTCAACAGGGATTCCAGGGTGGCTCAGTCATTTAAACATCCGATTTTAGCTCAGGTCATGATCTCATTGTCCGTGAGTCCAAGTCCTGAATCAGGCTCTGTGCTGACAGTTCCCTTGGAACCTGCTTCAGATTCTGTGTGTGTGTCTCTCTCTCTCTCTCTGCCCCTCCCCCACTTGAGCCCGAGCTCTCTCTTAAAAATAAATAAAACATTAAAAAAAGTTTCAACATAGCCATTCTCATTTTATCTAGTTCCACTGTGTCTAATATAAATTGACCCTTTCTGGTGAAAAAAATGTGAAATTAATTTGATAGTATTTGTGGTAAGAAACAGAAATATTCCCTACCATATAGCACTGTAATTTCATGTAAATTTATTGTTATACAATTTCAGAAGATTTTTTTAAGGAGTAATAAATTCTAATGTATTTATAAAGATGTAGCCTTTCTGGGAAAAATCCAGATATATTTTATCTTTTCTATTTCAATTAAAGTATGCATTCATATTAGAAAAATGCATTGAGCAATGTAGAAATGAATAAACAGAAAAATAAAATATACATACACCAGAGGTACCAGTGTTTCTCAAACAGTGCAATAAAAATTTAATTTAAAATTTAATAAAAAGTGCATTTGTCCTTCACGTACTTTTAAAACCTTGTAAAGGTAAAAACATACAAACGCTTAAACAAGGTTAAAAAAAACAGTAATATAAGGAAATATGTGATATTATTGGAAGAGAAGATAAGTGCCATGAGAGTTCAGGAGAGAAGAAGCAATTCATCCCGTTTAACACTTCTATTGTGTAACAGAAAAAAAATAAGAGTGAGAGGTTAGGTGAAGCAGCCAAGTTCACACTGCTGGTTAATGGCCCAAATATTTCTAGGTGATAAGGAGATCCTTATGATTCCAGGCATCATAAAAATTTCCAGTAATTCTTTGAAAATGTAGGGTTTCTTTTATGTGAACCTGAAATAGAACTGCACTAGGAGTGACTTTATTTCTACCATATGTTAAAATAACTATATTATCCTCAAGATGAATTTAATCAGAACTGTGAGAATTGGGTTATCTCCTAAACAGCAGTCAAGGAAATTGATTTTTATATTTTTCAAGATTAAGAAGAGCTAGTAAATATTACTGAGCGGGAAAACTAAAACTCTAATTCTCCAATATGTCTTATTGTGTTTCTTTCAAAAAGACCAATCTAAGAGTGAATGTTGTCATTTGTTGTCACAAAGTGTACTTTAAGGAAAATACGAAAATCTAAATGGTTTAAGAATGACTAGTGGTAATATATGCAAATATATGAAAATATTTAATATATTCGCATTCAAATATATTTGTTATATAATATAGGTAATAGATGTACCTATATATATATATATATATATACACACACACACACACACACACACACACACACACATATATATATATATGCATACATGCATATGTTTCTATATGTATATATACACATTGGAAATTTTGGAAAAATAAATTTGCACATTCACTTTTGGAGCTGCCAGAACAAAATACCACAAATTGGGTGGTTTAATGAATGTAAATTTATTGTCACACAGTTCTGGAGGCTAGAAATATGAAATCAAAGTGTCCACAGAGTTGGTTCCTTCTAAGGACTGTGTCTGTCTCTTTAGTTTGTAGATGACTACTTTCTCCTTGTATCTTCACATAGTCTTCCTTATGTGTGTGTCTGTGTCTGTGCCCAAGTTTTCCTTTCTAGAATATCAAAGTTACATTGGATTAAAACCTACCCTACCGATTGCATTTTAATTTAATTACTTCTTTAAAGGTTCTGTCTCAAATAAGGACAAAATTGGAGGTAATGGGATTTATGACTACAACTTATCTTTTTTGTGTGGGGGAGGGGAGAATATAATTCAATCCATGAAATTAGGTTATAGTTATATGAAATTATACTGTAATATAACATGAATATCTTTATGTACACTACAGAAACAATGGCAAATCAATTTATATTTATCTCTAAAAACCTCCTAAAGAGGAGGTTTTGTGTTAACTTAATATTTTCAAAGTTCAGTCTATCTACTACACATTTTAATCATTTGATTCAGATGTTTAAGGATCAAATTCTATTTGTTGGTTTGAGCTTGCAACATCCAAAATTTAATCCGTTCTATTTCAGAATTTGTGACACTTGAGGAAATCTCTGTGTTAAAATTGATTTGGAAGAGAAAAGTCTATCATAATTTGCTCATCCTGCTGTATCCAGTGAAAATTAGAAATGTGGAAATAACCTAAAAGTTGTCATTGGCTGTTCTGTGGACTTTGGAGCATTCCAAATAGTATCAGAATAACCCAGCAATGGTAAGGCAGGTTGGTAGATGGTATACAAATTTTAATTTTTTAAGTTTATTTATTTTTGAGAGAGAGAGAGAGAAAGAACACACACGCACAAGAGGGGGAGGGTCAGATACAGAAGGAAAGATACAATCCCAAACAGGCTCCACACTGTCAGTACAGAGCTACCACATGGGGCTCAATCATATGAATCATGAGATCATGATCTGAGGCAAACCAAGGGTGGGACACTTAACCAACTGAGCCACCCAAACTTTAATTTTAATTCCACCTTATACAAGCAAAGATGTACTTATTTACATTAAGATAAAGTGATAGTGAACTTTTTTCCTAATCCATTTCCTGTAAATGTATAATTGTGTATAATATTATAAATGAGAGATATAATATATATGATGTATATATATGATACTTATACACACGTATATCACAAAGGCCTTTTTAATGTTTGAAAGCCCTTAGGGTTTGTTTTGTTCTGTTTTGTTTACACTTTTAACCTGCAAGATATACAGAGCCTTTTAGATATGTGTTCATGAAAGATGCTAAGGATTTCAGAGATAAAACAGGTTATAAGGGACCAGTTACTTGTTACTAGAGAACCACAGAAGGGCACTAAATCACTTGTAGTAATTGGCTAAAATGACAACTAGAATGAATATTTCTCTCTTTAAGGATGTGGAAAGAAGCCTTCTGACAAAAATCATCATCATCATCATCATCATCATCATCATCATCACAGAAATTCATCTATCAGGCTTAAAATATATTTCTATGTAACTTAATATTATATCTAAAGTTTAGCTGCTAAAGAAAATTGAGAGTATGAGGAGGCAGAAGAGTCTGTGAGAATGACTAAATTAGCTGAAAGGTCACTTTCAAATGGTTGTTCTTAGAATGTTTTTACCTACTTTAGAATAGAATTTAATTATGAGAAGGTATATAAATTACAGAAGCTGAGCAAAATCTATAAATAAAATTAGTATTTGCAATATACCATCAATAGAAGAGAATAGTTATAATAAGAAAAAAACACCTATTTTTTTGGTTTTAAATTTAGACTATAGGATGACTTTTTGGAATATTGAGCAAACACATACACACATTATATATGTGTGCATACATATGGACACTTACACACACATACACACACAGAGATGATTCCTTCTTTATTTAAGTCATACATTTTAAAAGCATGAGATTTTAGAATTGTTAGAAGTGTAGAATTCTAAGCCATGGAAAAGCAATTCTCACCCATAGCAATTTGTCTAACTTTAGGTGAAAACACAAAAGAAACATCAGATTTTTGTGGCCTGAAATTACAAGTTGAATTATAAAATAACAGACATTAAGATGTCAACCCTCATATCCTGTTCAAAACATAAATCAATCTAGTATTTTTCTGGAACTTTCTAAGTATCCATTATTCCTTATATCTCCTCATTTTTTGTGGTAGTTGTGTTTATACTACCAAAAACTATAAAATAACTTTAATTACCACTATCACTAACCCACTAGGTATTTGTATTCCAACCATGGTTAAATCACACTTTCAATGTTTAAATCTCCTTAGGAACATAGCCTGTAGATATAAGTTAATCAGAGGCCTCTTTTTGGGGGTGGGGGTGGGTATTAATCTGTTTCATTAAGCATTTACAACTAAAAGAAACTAATACTTTGATGTCCTTGCCAAATTATCCAAACTTAATCCAATTATAATTAATTAATACATTATCCGAATTCATTGTGAACAATCACTCAAAAATTGATTTCAATTATATTGATTATTGATATTATAGAAGTTCTAAATATTGAAAATATATTCATATTTACTGACTCGACTTTCAAAATAGGTTTATTTTCTCATTGGCTTAATGTAAATAAATTCAGGATATTTAAAAATATATTCTGTCATATTTCCCAAAAGAAATATTAATATACTAAGTCCACATTCTCTATGACTGATATTCGAGTTGGCCAGTCAGCATTTTCTTGGATACCTGCTATGTTCTGACCAATATAACCATTCTTCAGTAAAAACACAAATAGAATTTCCATTTTCTTGTCTTTAAATTTCTTTTCAACTTCCCAGATAATTATACTTCCCTAGATAAACAATGGAGGCTTTAGAATCACTTAGATCCACACAAAACACTTGAGATTAAGGTTGCTTACTCAGATAATGAACCAATCTCAGTCTTTGAGAATATTTGTCATGTTCTTTGAGCCTTGAAACAGGTTATTTGAGGGGGAGGAGAGAATGGAGGGAGTCAGAGAAAGTTAAGAGAGGATATATTGCGTTATTTATATCTAAACTTTAGTTAACTCAATAGTAAGTATTATGTTTCAGACATGAACTCTACGTTTTCATAAAACACTTTCTCACATGTTAACTCTAGATTCAAATTTGAATTCATTTGTTTGCTTCTGAGTGTAAGATGCAAGCCTTGTGTCTCTTCTCTGAATCTCAATTCCTGGCACCATCACTGGAACACAGAGGCCAGCACTCAATAAATATTTGTTAAATGGAGAAGTTTTAAAGGAATGACAGAAATTGATTTTTAAAGTCGGGCGTCTAATCAAAAATTCAGTGATAACACACTGAAGGTAGATATTCAGTATTAACTTCTTCATAGTTTGGAAAATAATTCATTGTTATTTAAAAACCACAAAGGGGAGGGTGGAAAGAAGAGAAAAATTTACTCAAGAAGTCACAAGGGGAAAGGAGAAGAGGGAGGAGGAAGGGGAGAAAAAAGAAGAGAAGGGAGGAAGGAAGGGGGGGAGGAGAAACTTTCTGTAATGGGATATATACTATTGGATATGTACCACTTGCTCAGAGTTATGTTTAACACTCTCAAGCTTACCAACTCATTTAATTCTGAAAACTGAAGACAATTCTATGGAACGGGCATCATTTCTTTCTACAGAAGAGGATACTGAATATCTGAGAGGTTACAAGACCTCCCCCACACGAGAGCTAGTAACTGACCAAGAGGCAAAAACACGTATCTCAGATTTACAGCTTGCACTATTGTCTCTATTCCATATTCCTATATTGCCAGGCTCTTTCCCAGGTAAGAATAACCAAGCAAAGTTAAAACCTTGCTTTGATTTTTAATTTTATGTAAACTCTGGCTCTGTGCAGAATCAGTGGCAGAGGGCAAGGTCTTGTGGAGCAGCCAGGAGAGAGCATGTTGAGATAAACTGAGCACACAGTTAATTAATGGGAAATAAGATTATGACACTGTTGCTGACTTCAAAGGCTAGACTTGCTCCGATATCTGTGGAAGCTGGGACAGTGGAAATAGAGAAAAGATTCTCAGAAAATGTTTTTAACTACAGAGATCTACAAGCGTAAATTGGAATGAGGCCAAGAGGAATATAAAATAATTTCTTAAGAGAATACAAAGATCCTACTTCTCTTTTAGCACAGAATCATGCTCATTTCATATATTATGTCCTGGTGATATATTTGGGTGATATATTTGGGTGATATATTTGGGGGATCTAGGGACAAATTATGTAAACAACAAACTGTCATATTTATAGAATATATACCTCTTTGAGAAAGTGAAATTTTACTTATCTGTAATTCACTAATATGTCTGGAGAAGTATGAATCAAAAGGCTATGATTTATTTTGGGTGCCTTCCTCAAACCACACACAGAGTCCTGGTTAAAATTCAATATGACTGTATTTAATTGATACGGCCATTAAGAAATGTGAAAGAAGTGTCAGAGACTTGGGCTTAGAATCTAACAAACTTGCTTTTGACAGTTCTGTTATGCAAGAGTTCTGTGACTTTGCGTAAATGATTTCAGTATTTTGAGTCTCAATCTCATATACCAATAGGAACAGTAATAAGTATATCTTTCTTATAAAGAGAGAAAGAACATTAAAACACTTTGAAACCAGTAAAGTCTTATACAAGTTTCTATTGTTTTTGTCATCCATTTATTGAGCAAATACTTTTTGAGTATTAAGTTTTGTGCAAACACTGTGATAGGCACAGCAGGTGTACAGTAGAATGAAGTCCATGCCCTCCTGGTACTGAAGGCTAATGGAAAATATATTATCTTTATTAGCAGCAACACAGTAAGTATTATTAATGTTCTGCATGCCCAGTTCTGTCTTAGGTATTTTATGTACATTAATTCATATCATGCTCTCAACAATCTTATTCTCTCAAAGATCACATTCTCATATTTTCATATACAGGCTATTATGGGAAAGATTGAAATCTGACTTATTTAAGCATGTACTTCAGAAAGACCACAGCAACTTTTCTAGAGGTACCAAAACAATGGGGGGTGGAATATTGAAGCAAGGAAAACAAGTCATGATGCTGTTGTTTTAGCATGATTATTATGAGAGAGAGAGAGAGAGAGAGAGACAGAGAGAGAGAGAGAGATGTTTTCTAGAAATACACAGAAAGAATGACGCTAGAAATATATCAGAGATAGAGTAGATATGATTTTGCAATTGGATAGTCGGGTTGTGAATACAGGATCCCAAGAGAAGCTTATATAACAGAGATATGGGAACAAAGTTAGAAGGATCTAGTTTAGTTTTGGATATGTCTATCAAGTCCCCCATGGTATATGCCAGGAGAATTATCAGCTGGGCTGTGTGGTAGATGGGTAATGAGTGAGAGCAGAAGTAGGAACTGCTTACTGAGATCAAAGGCAATGTTTAGACAAGTAGGAGGAATACTGAGAAAACACCTGGACAAAGAAGTTAAAGTGACAGAGTATTTCAATAACAAATTCATGTATATAATCATATGTATATATAATTAGAATTAAATGCTGCCAAGTTAGTCTAGTTTACGTAAAGTCTTAGAGATTTCCTTTGAATTTGGTCAAAAGGATGTTGTTGATAACCTTCATGAGATACTTTCAGAGGAATGGGTTTGAAGGCAGTAAAGAGAAATACCAACTGAAAGGAAAACATTTTTCTCTATTCTATACTCATAACATTTTTTATATCTCTACTCACAGCATTCTATATATCAGATTTTTATCTCACAACCCAATTCTGAAACTATCTACCCAGAATTAGCACAGACACCACAAGTTAAGAATCCAGTCACACAAGACTGCCCCCCATTTCAGATGTCAATCACAGGTCTGAGCTTCCTGTACTTGTGACTGACCAGCTATAAGCTGGGGTTTGCTATGGTCCCCCTCAGTGTTGGGTAATTGGGTAAAAGGGCTCACAGGACTCATATAAATGCTTTATTTACTATTACCGGTTTATTATAAAGGATACAACTCAGTAATAGCCAAATGGAAAAACACACATATGGCAAGTATATTGGTAAGAGTATGGAGCTTCCATCTCCTCTCCAGGGGCAGCACCCTTTCAGCCTATTAATGTGTTCAGCAATCTGGAAAGTCTCCAAGTCTCGTCATCTCGTTTTTTTATGGGGGTCCCATTATGGAGGCTATGATTGATTAAGTCATTAGCCATTGATGATTAACACAATGCATAGTCCAACTTTTGTCCCTGGAGATAAGATGTGGGGCTAAATGTGCCAACCTTCTAAATACATGGTTGGTTCTTCCGGCAATCAATTCCAATCCTCCAAGGATCATCTCATAAATGCAGTACCATGGAAAGGGGTGAATAATGAATAACAAAAGATGTTCCTTTTTTCCCACCACTCAGAAAATTCCAAGGGTTTTAGAAGCTCTGTGCCAGGAAATGGGGATGAAGACTGAATTTATATTTCTTTTTAGATCAGCGGCAGCAATTGAATCAGGTTTCAGACTGAGTGACAAGTGAGGAAATGAGGACAAGTATAAACTTTTCAGGAATATGGGTGCTATGGGGAATCAGGATTGGAAGGGCTAAGAAGGCTGAAAGAAAAAAAGGTGAATTGCTTTGTCTAAATTGTCTGAAGTATAGAGTGGGCAGGACCAATCCACAGACTTGGACAAGCTCCGGCAGAGGTAAAATATCACACTGAGAGAGTAATGACAATAGTTATCCTTGGAGTCAGTTTTGACTTGTCGGGCTTCCCAAAGTGTCTGCATAAGCAAGTGAGTAATGTCTTTTTTTTCCCAGGATTAGTCTTAATTGAGTAAGTATGACATTCTCATCCCATCCAAGAACTTCTGTATCTTTGGGAAGGCCATAACCCCTGTCCTGGATCTGGGCTCCATTTGGATGTTCACATCATCAAAATGGGTCTTAGTGCTTAGTCTTGAAGGCCCTTTTCAAGACCTCTGTCTGAAGACAGAGATTTGTTTATAAAGGAAAGGAATAAAGAAATACTTTTTTTTAATCTGAGGATGTCATATACAGAACAGAAACCAATATACTTTTTTTCTCCATTAGTTTTACATACTTATCTATTTATGCTTTCAGAATGGACATTTCTACTAACAATTTCCTGAGCCTGGTGACAACTCATACGCAAGGGATCACAGCATTATGAGCAAATACTTTGTGTCATCAGGTTGCCAACAGGTAAAAATGAAACACTTTGCACCAAAGGTGTAGACTCCTTGTGAAAAGTGTAACAGCCTGTGAATTAGAAAACATTCCTCTGCATGAGACATGTGTTCAAATGTAGAGCTTGAAATCCAGGCCTTTGGTTTTGCATGGAAAGATGAAGACATGACTAAAAGATGATGACAACTGAAATGACATCTTGAGGAAAAAAATAACAGGACACACTACCTAAATCAGGAAAGGCAAACAAAGTGGAATATTTTAGAGAGCAATAATTTTTTACATAACATGGGAAATATTCTTGTACCATTATCAAGGTTATAGACACTTGGTGGGAGACATTTGTATTATATTGCAACCATTAGGTATTTTGAAATGTACTTGGACTCTTAGGTAAGTAAGGTTCTTCCATATAGCATTATATAAAGTTTCATTTAGTACCCTAGAGATAATCTATTATAAAATTCTGATATTTTTGTTCACTGTACATATATGTAAAGAAAATTTTTATGACGGGCAAAAATTTATTTATTCTAGTTTATCAAATAATACATATGGTTGAGGACAAATGCATTATATAAAATGCTACTCTATGCTCTACGTGTGCAAAATGTAGCAGGAATACCAATGATTCGGTATAAAAATACATAGTATTTATATAATGAGATCTAAAATTTAAGACTTTTATATTTTATTTAGTACTTATTATTCTGTAATGTATCTCCTTAGGCTTCATTTCCTCTTAATTCTGAAAAACAGCATTCCTTATTCATGTACTGACTGATCAAAGACTCATATGTAGCACAGTTCAGATTAGAAAAACAGATCTTGAGATTCATAAGCCCAATTCATGAAAAATTAATAGGGTCAAATCATTGTTTTCAATATTTTCTGGGGGAAACATGCAAATTGAAATTGAGGACAACATAGTACCTCCTATAACTTTTAAAGAGAAAGTATTATTTTTAACCAATAGATACCTCCTCTATAATACCAGTTAAAATAAATCATTAATGCATTTTAAACAATATAGTTTTTGTATGTGTGATTTAATTAAAATTCTTTGACTTAAAATGCAAGATTTATCATCTAAAAACATACATAAGGAATTTCTCAACTAGAATGGCATTATAACAGATGCTGGTAGAACTTAAAAGTAATCAAACTGAAATAAATCACCACTGTGAGAAATTTCATTTTTAGTTTCAATATACTTCCTTTTAGAGATATAGACCATGATAACTGGTATCTGAAATACAGTAATCGATGTGATAAAATCCTGGAAAGTATTATGAATTAAAAATAAATGAGCTAGACCCCAAAAGGAAGTTACAGAAAACAAAATAACTGCTTTATCAGCACTAGAGCAAGCTACATTACTGAGAGATTGCTGACATTGGAGAAGATAAGGCATTAATACTTAAAGGGAAGTGTGTCAATATGTTTTATTACTTTTGTCTCAATAGAATGCATGTAGAATTCTGAAACTAGAATGGACCAAGTGGAAGTCTTAGCCTGTTGTGTATCTGCTACATTGTCAAGACTGTCTCCTTGAACCAAACTGATGCCAGGGGACAACTTCTGGCCGCTACAGCAATCATACTATGGAGACTGCCTGCAGAGAGAAAATTTTCACATTGTAGCTTGTGTTATATGAAAACTACCAAGTATCTACGAGGTGCCAATCAGTTTCTGACCACAAAGAATACTGTAGAAAAAGGAAGTTCCTATTTTTGCTTTGATTTTATATTAAACAGAGCATGTTTTTTACTATTGAATTTCATTAGCATTTGATCTACATTCTAGAGCAGGATTTCTCGGCCATGACACTATTGACATTATGGACCGGATAGTTATCTATTGTGGGGAGTCTTTCAATTCATTGCAGGATAGTTAGCATCCCCAATCTCGACCCATTGGATCAAATGATATCCCAGCTCCAGAGTTATGAAAATCAAAAATGTCTCCAGACATTACCAATGTACCCTCCGGGGCAAAATTGCCCCCATTGAGAACCACTATTCTAGAGTAATTATTTTAGTTATATAAATGTAATAGAATTTTATATTGAATAATTTTGACCTCTAGCTTATATCCATCAAAAGAAGATTTTAATATCTATTTTAAGGGACTGATGAGGCATAAATGACAAAATGAATGAGAGTATGACATTTCATATACTCCAAGAGCTATGATTTTTTATTCATTCTCAGAACTTCTAATACAACATCTGTCTTCATACCATGTTCTTAGCGATTTTTTTTTATTTTTTAAAGTTTTTTTTTTATTTGCCTTTAACTTTAAAACTGATTTTGAAAAAAGGACATCTGAGTTACTCCTTTAAATTTTATTGTCTCATAAAACACACTATTTGAAAGAAGTCACAGTTTAACCATGCTAACCATCCAATCTAGTTAAGAGCCCGAAGTTGCTACTTTAATAAGTGAATTCTATTACTCATTTAGTTGAATGAAATATAACATTAAATTATTTCACATTATTAGAAAGGGAACCTAATGATGGACATTTTAATGAAAACTTACAGATGATGCCCTTATTTGCTAAAATAGAACCCTGAATCATGGTCTGCCTAACTCAATATCATTTCATTATTCATAGTGTTTTCTAAATGTTTTAAGTCACAGTTTTTTTTTTAATTTAAATAAAATAAGGGTGTTCTTTTTAGTTCAATTTTAACTTAAAAATATTCATATAAAAATGAATCCTTGGAGATTCTGAAAATATATTTCAGTCTTCATTTTTACTGATAAGAAATCTACTGTTAGTTTAAATCTTGTTTCTTTTTTAAGTAATTTACCTTTACTCTCTGGTTACTTTTATTATTTTTTTTTTCTGCAATTTTGCCATACTGGGTCTAGGTTTAAGCATTTTTTTTATCCTGTTCAGGATTAAGTGTACATATTCAAATTTAGGATTCATGTGTCTTCTTTTTTATAATTCTGGAAATGTATCTTCCATTATCTTAAAATATTGTCTTTCCCTCATTTTCTTTCTTTTCTTTTTTCACTGCTTCATTTTATCATTAATACGCCTTTGTTATAGTTACCCCTTTTTCCTCTCCAGGACTGCACCTTTGTAATTTCTACTATCTTCAAGTTTACTATTCTACTCTTTTTCAGCAAGTTACCGTTTAACCCATAGTTTAAATTTAACATCAATGCCTACATCTTAAAGTCTACATTTTAAAGCCAGATACATTTAAAATTTGACTTTTTAAACTATCTTTCAATGTTCTTTGTAATTTTCTTTTATCATTTGATGTTAAACATTCTTATTCTACAGTCTTACATTTTTCTGTTAACAAATGTCTATGCTGTGTTCTTTATTCTTCATATTTTGTTGGACTATTTTCCTCCATGTTGTTTATACACTATTATTATTAATCTATGTTTATTTTTTGACATGAGAGTTTCATTCAAACAGGGTCATAGCACTTCCTTACTATATATATATATATATATATATATATATATATATATATTAAGTGTGAATCTTCAAATTTAGGATTCATATATCTTCTTTTTTTATAATTCTGGAGATGTATCTTCCGTTATCTTAAAAAATACACACACACACATATACATTTATATGTATATAAAACATACAATAAAACTTGTAACTTGTTCTTCAAGTATTCTGCAAAAGGGGCAAACATTTATATAAATTTTAGCAGATAAACAAGTGATGTCTTGCAATAGGAGTAGTACGAACACCAAACATCACATGATTACAACTGAGACAATCGCATTCTCTCTCTCTCTCGCTTGCTGGAGGATTGTGGATGATCGTCTCCCATGCTACATGCTCTGTCTCAGGATGAGGTGTTTGGTAGAAATTAGTGATTTTTTTGAGATGTTGGAAGGTGCCCACAACTGGCACTAGTGTATTTTTTGTCACTTCAAAGCACTATGGACAGTCCTTTGCTTTTCCATAGAAGAATAAGCTTAGGAATGTTTTGCTTCATTCTAGGCCAGGCTGCCTGCACATAGAGACCCTTTCCTCTGCTGCCTTATTGCCAGTTACATTACATACAGTATATGACAAGAATTTATTCATACTGTACGGTAGTCAACAGCTATGTGAGCATATACAATGGCCCTCATGTAGGAAAAGATTCCTTTGAGCCAATAGATAGCAGTGATTCTGTTAGTGATAATGAAGTCGTCCTACACAAAACCCCTCCTTTCTCTTGTCTCTGGTTTTCAAAGGTAACTGCAGGTTAATTTGTTTATTTTTATGTTTTGTATTTTCTTTGTTATTTTGTATTATTACAGTATTCATTTTCATATGAATATTTTTGGGTTGTGGGATGAATCATCTGAGTTTCCATTATTTCTTTATGGGGATATTTGCCTTGATATACAAGTGCTTTGGATTACAAGCATGTTTCTGGAATGTCATTCCAGAAACATGCTTGTAATCCAAAGCACTTGTATATCAAAGTGCTTGTATGTATATATACATATATATATATATATATATATATGCACACATATATATATGTGTATACACACACACACACACACACACACACACACACACACGCACACCAGGTCCCTAGGGAGTTTGCCAGTTCTAGGTGAGGTATTATGTTGGTATCTTAGTTGGTGCTTCTTGTACCTAGCAGATTATAAAAGTCCAGAAAACTACACCCCTGCTTACTATATTTTTATTGTCACTTATCAAAAAGGATATTTTTAACACCCAGAAATCCAGTAAAGCAGATAACCTTCTTCCTGACAATACTATTTTTCTTATCATATCATTATGGGTGTGGGGGTTCACACAGGGTCCCAGATTTACTCAGAAATCTGTTTCATCTACCGATTTCACAGTGGCTCAACACCTTGCCCCCTATATGTGTCTTAGTATCTCCAACCCATAATCTGTAGCCACAATAAACTAGAGGAATACACATCTAGACTCTTGGAGATTAGATTGTGCCCTTAACACCCTGGCTTTGATTTCTTGCTCTGTTTTACCATCTGGAGATTTCTCTTACTTCCTTTTAAGATTTGTTGTATTAACTTACTTTTGTTATGGCTGCTATATTTTCTTTAGCATTTCTATATAAATGAAATGGGAACTAGTTTATGTCAACTCAGTTCACTTTGTTACCTGAAGTATCTCTACTTTTTCTACTTAAGCACATAGATCTAGAACTTTACTTTTTTTTTGGCACATAAGTTTAAAATTAAATGAATTAAATAACAAGGGAATACATTTTATTATAATAAAGGCCAGGAGGCATTCTAGACCATCATTATAATATATTATGTGAATCTGACAACAGAAGGGAAAAACAATGCTTCACAAAAGCACTCAAAATGTAGATTCTGATGTGCTTAGTAAAGCAGAGGAAGCCACAGTGGAAATAAAACAATGAAATCTTTGTTACTAACAGTGTTCAGCTAGTCCCTCATTTCAGCTGCATACTAAACAGAGGATTAGAATACCTCTGTAGCTAACTTGTGATTATGCTTTATGGTTTAATCAAAACTCAACATATATATTCCAGAAATGACATATTTTGATGAAATTTGCTATAAAGAAAATACATTTAAAATACACACACACACACACACACACACACACACACACACACAATCCTAGATGAGTAAAGGGAATTGGGTTGTATATTTTTCAAAGCATAGACATGGAGTATTTGAAGGAAACTTTTAGATGAGGAAACTGATGTCCAAAGAGATTAGTAATTGAGACAAAGGCACATAGGGCTTGTATTATTTTACTCTTTGTTTTGTCTGAAGTTAACTAATTCAAACTGGGGTTTTATAAAAACTGAGATAGATTACTGTTGGCATAATCATTTTGTAATATCACTTGTTATTTATTTCTGAATACAGTTAGAAGACAACTTGTGAGTACTTCTTTTCAGAATCTTCTTTTCTTATGTGTCCTTTGTGTACACATGTAGTTATCTTTATGAAATGATAAATTATGTAGTATGTCACAAGTTAGTTATCTAAGGGGAAAAATTTTTATGTTGCTAATACATTTTCAAAATTCCAAAACCCATCACTTTCCTAAAGAAATAAATTCTGATCTTAGATACAATTGATGGATTGAATGCTGCGTCATGGTTATTAAGTATGTGCACAGAACTCATAGTGTTTCCTCACTTAATATTACAAAAATGAACTTGTTGCTAATATTTGGAAATTAAGATATTTAATATTAGATCTTTGTTCCACCATGGTAAAAATTATTTATGCCTGAGTAGCAGCTATTTTACAAGGAGCCATAAAAGCCACATGCAGCCTCAACATTTTACTATATCCTCCCCATTCCCTATATTTTTACACTTCCGTCATGTTCTTTGCTATTTATTTCTGTTTTTACAAATTTTTCAAGTTTTGTTTTCTTTATAGTTTTTCCTTAATGAGTTAAACTGTGTCCCACAAAAAGATATGTTTAAATCTAAAGTCCCACTACTTGCAGAATACAGCCTTATTTATAAATAGGGTTGTGGATGATGTAATTCATTAAGATAGACCTAGACTGGAGTAGGGCAGACCTTTAACCTATGACAACTGGTATCCATACAAGAGAAGAGTGCCAAGTGCAAACACAGACATACAAGAACACAGCCATTTAAGAGATAAGGAAGAAGAGAATGGAATGATGCATCTACAAGCCAAGGAACACTCGAGGCTTACGGAAGCTGGAAGAGGCAGGAAGGAGGCTCCTTCAGCAGCTTTGGAGGGATCTTGGTCCCGCCAACACCTTGATTTCAGAGTTCGGCACCCAGAACTCTGAGCGGATAAAGTTCTGGTGTTTTAAAACAACCAGGTTAAGAGAAAAGTGAAAACTGTCCTGTTCGCTTTTCTGTATCTGGAGAAATACACACACCATTTATTTACCTTGTTTTTGTTTCTGTGGTTTTTTGGGTTCGTTCCCATGGACATTTGCCTTTATAAGTCCCTTTCTTAAACCCAATGGGATTCACCTCAGGGTTCAAATTTAGACTTCTCTATTTGAGCCATTGTTTTCACTAGTAAGAACTAATAAAGACTAAAGTTTACCAAAATATAATAATACATTTATTCATTGAAAGGCATTGTTAAAGGAAAATTGCTAAATAATAAAAAAGGGATGGAATTGCTAAAATAAGTATAAATATATCTTACATCTGGAAAGAAATTAAGCATTCATTGGGTAATTAAATATATTACCATATTTGATCTTTTTGACAACCATAGTGGGCCAGGTAGTACTTTTCTTGTGTTATAGATGAGAATGCTAAGTTTTTGTTAATGTAGCTAATAAATGACACAGTTTCAAAATCAGTTCTTAATATCCAGGGTGTGATTTTTATTTATTTTTTTAAACCTTTTTATTTATTTTTGAGACAGAGAGAGACAGAGCATGAATGGGGGAGGGTCAGAGACAGAGGGAGACACAGAATCTGAAACAGGCTCCAGGCTCTGAGCAGTCAGCACAGAGCCCGACGCGGGGCTCGAACTCACGGACCGTGAGATCATGACCTGAGCCAAAGTCCGACGCTTAACCGACTGAGCCACCCAGGCGCCCCTCCAGGGTGTGATTTTTAAAGCTTTTTTTTTTTTTTTTTTTAACGTTTATTTTATTTTTGAGACAGAGAGAGACAGAGCATGAACAGGGGAGGGGCAGAGAGAGAGGGAGACACAGAATCGGAAACAGGCTCCAGGCTCTGAGCCGTCAGCCCAGAGCCCGATGCTGGCTCGAACTCACGGACCGTGAGATCGTGACCTGAGCCGAAGCCGGACGCTTAACCGACCAAGCCACCCAGGCGCCCCAGGGTGTGATTTTTAATAGAGAAAATTATTCTGTCCAGTTTTATTAAAAATAAGTAGAAATTGAATCATCGTAGTGCTTCTACAAGAAAAAAAAAATTGCATAAAGCAATATAGGCCACTATATATAATGTTCAAAGTACTCATAGAACAACTAGCAATGATTCAGTTACCGTTTTTGTCGTATTTGAGCAACAAGGCAGTGAAAGAGGAAGAAAACAGTGAAAAGCAAGGTAACTGGTGAATTGAGAGACATGCAAAGCTAAATTCAGATGATAGCTATTTGATCCTATACATATTGCATTTTGTAAGCAATTTTCTTAAGAAAGTAATATAACCAAAAGAGAATAGCAAAGCAATCTATCACCCTATGATTCATAAGGAATTGCTTCCCAGCAATTGTGACATTTTCTTGTGTGTATGTGTACAAAATGTGAGGACCTCATGTGTAAAAGGACACAAAAGCATGATTTGATTCAACCAGTGACTGTAGTTGTATGATAATCTGTCAGTTTGGTTACTGGCTGCCACTGCATGCCTTGACCTTAGATACCATTTCCTTTGCTCAAGATTGCAGGATACTAATGTTTATTCTCAATAAAAAGGCATACTTGGCCAAAAGAAGTGAACGAAAGGTCTGGTATCCAGAGAATGTTTTACCTTCCTCCTTTAAGGGGACAAAAAACAAAAACAAAAGCAGTAACCCTGGAAATATTCACTGAGTAGAAGCATTTTAATGTTTTTTAATATTTTTAACTTTGCTTTCAAAAGTCTGAGCAAAATGGCTTAAAGGTAAAGTGGTTTAAAAATAAATAAAGCTCAACTCTTGACCCAACCAATTGGATTTCCTATGAGTTACTGGTATATCAGTTAGTGGGAGCGGAGAGTAACTATTGTATTCTCTCTCTGAATATCCATTAGTTTTTAGAAGTATTAGAAGCTTCATGGAGAGCTGTTTGCCTGGAGAGAAAGCAAGGCTCCCCTCATTAGCACACGGTAGTGATCCACAGGGTAGCCAGTATTTGATTATTAATACAAACTGTTTGGGCCAATAGCTGTCACCTGTTTCAAAAATTTGTGTGATGATGTTTAGCTTTTGACTTTCTTTCCTGCTGTCAAATTTAGTTAAAGTGTGCCTTTGGGATCAAATATTGTAAGGGAAAATGCACAGTGGAGCCATCTCATAAGTCTTCCTCTTGTAGGAATCCTGGTTGAAAACTAAATTAATACTTAATACATAATATTTTTTACTAGCTTCATAGCTCCCTAAACTTTAGGATAGAGACAATATTTATTAGTGTCCTGAGGTTTTGAGTCAGTATGTACTCTTATAATTCATTTTCTCTCTTGAAATAGCAGTTGCTATAAACTGATTAATTCCACATTAATGTTTGAAGTTGCTGTCAGAGAACTGTATTTTATTTTATTTTATTTTAATTTCATTTCGTTTTATTTGTAATTACATTAATTCAAATGTTTCATTAGATCTTTGTGGTAAGTGTTAATAAACTGAAAAATATATTAATGTATGTTTTATAAATAATGTTCACCTAATAATCAACATGAGCATTCTGAATAGAGAATCATACCTTTAGAAATACATCTGTATGGGTAATTCGTGGTGCATGAGGCAAATTATGCCTCATTATGTTACCACATACCCATTTTGCAGAAAGAAAGAATGAAAGATCTGGAATTGGAAAGATTATATTTCTTCAATGTCTAGCCTATTTATGTCTTTCATAGTTTGGGTCATGCATTTAAACACTGTCAAACTATCTCTGCCACATAGAACAACAAATGATTATTTGTTTAAATTTTAACATCAAAAATGACATTTCTATTTGATTAACTTTAAATTACTCTATGAATCTTTTAAAACTATCATCATAATTAAGTCATAAGTCATTGATATTTAGGTAAGAAATAAGGTCCTTTTTGTGAGGTACTTCAATAAGCTATTGGCATTTAACCAATAAACAGATGATTCAAAGACACAAGACTAGCTTGTCAATTTTAAAAGCTGAAGGTCCGCAGACTGTTCTAATAAACATAAGAACGAGTAAAAGTTTATATGAGTGGGTGAATAAAATGAGAGAACTCTAGAATAAGAATTCACACTCTAGAACAGAATTATCTGTGTCTTAGTGTCCTCTGCTGAACAAAATATCTTGGCACACACTCTGATGGAATAGAAACTCTTACGTAAACAGCTGAACCATGACTACATAGTCATGTTTGTGAAACTTTTATTGCTTTGTAAATCCACAACTATTCCCTGCTGGAGTATGTTGTGATTTCATATCTGTGAAAAACATTTAGGTCTAAATGACTTTCAGATTTTGCCTGAAGAAAAAAAATCCATAGAGTATTATCTTCCATTTTGTTTTGTTGGGAGATTTGTGATGACCCAAAAAGGTTTTGTTTTAGGAAGTAGAGGGATAAATCTGTTTATAAGTCCCAATTTTGAGACAAAAATAATCATAAGGTCACTGTATCCTAAGAAAAGTATTCCCATTTTTAAGTGAATAGTGTTAAAAGCAAATGAGCATGCTTAAAATCTAACTAACTTTTTTAGATTTACAAATGACTGAGCCTTATTATTAATAGTATTTAATCAAAAATATCTATTGGTAAACATAACCTCAGTAGATACTTGGAATAGGTAATTCATGTATATGCCTGTTTATTAGAAACTGTTGAGGGAAGAAAATTCATGGCCAAGTGCTACTGACAAAGTTATTTTGTTTAGTATGTTCCCATCTGCTGGCAGTTCTGGCCGATGCCTGGTAGTATTTTTCAATCTGCAGAATAGTCATTTTCTCCTGTTATTGGCTCCAGCATAGTTTACACTCACTCACTTTTATCATAGACTCACTATACTCTCCTCATTATGAGAACAATATTTCAAACTCTACCATCAAGAACATATATTTTTTATAAACTGATAGTTTATAAACTGGTTCTCTTGGCTCCCCCATTTCCATGGTGAAGAGAACAGAATCTCAGAAAAAAAGTAGTGATATTAATACTTCTGAGCATTCCTCCATGCTTTAAGAGGACCATCATCAGGTCCCACAGGGCCACTAAAGGGAAAAGAAGTAGGCAGTATTATTTTAGCAAGTAAGCATAAAGGACTTAACAGGTTATGTAAACCTGTTTTTCCCATATTCTCTTTAGCTTTTCAGAAATTATTTGCTCCAAGTTTTACAAGCTTTTATATTAATGTTCAAGGGACTCCTTTGCCTATAGTAATGCAGAAGCAACTATCAATGTCAATTCTACCATGTATGAAAATGACCTTGATTATACAGATGAATTTAACAGGGAAAAGGTCTTGAGTATGACAACAGATGCCCAAATGCTTGTATTATAGCTAAGTGTTACACATGCCCTTCACAATATCTTTTAAAACATTGTGCAGTCCAAACAACAAAGGTCTGCTAATTTGCAACTTGCAGTTTATATGATGTGACTTGAAAGAAATCTGTAAAACTCTCTGCCCTCTGCACAGACTACAGAGTCTGTGCCCTGAAATTTTATCATCAGCAATACATCCCTTTCCTCTCTCAGAGGTAATCTTTTACATGCAAATATTTCCTACTAGAGTACATTTTAAATTTGAAACAGGAAAAGGAGAATGAATTTATCGGTTTTCATTCGTTCCTGATGATGGGTCATCAGCTACTGCTGGTAATATTTTTTAGAACTGTACATGTTGAAAGGAATCTTCTATTTATTATTAAAGCCCTTTCTGCTTCCCAAAAGGATGAGGTACTTTAAAGCAAAACAACAGACATACTAAAATCATTAAACTTAGCTCTAAGAAGAATTTATACTAAGAGTCTTTGTCTAAGGGACATTAAACCATAAAATGGGGAGAATCTTCAATAGCAGCTTTACAAAAAGAGCACAGGCATTCTTCATATGGCCATTTCTTGCACTGACCTTTGATAAGAAGGTCAGTGGGCATGATGCCCATGACGATGGGCATGATGCCAAATCAGAGTTCTGTGAAGGCATTTCTGAAGGGGGCCAAAGTAATACAGTCCTGATCTGTACCATTCTGATAATCTGACTTGATACAGAATAAAGCCTAGAGATTCTAGAGAGATGAATGGTTGACATGTCCAGAGGCATGTCTGAATCCTCTAGAATTTCAATTCAGTCGGTTATCAGAACATTATAAATTGAGATTTCTACTAGGTATTAACATGTTTTTTCTGTGTTTTATATTACTAGAAACCCATATAATAATAGCAATGGCACAACAATAAAAATAATAATAGCTACCATCTAATGAAAGTTTGCTATATTCCAGGCTCTGTACTAACTAATTTACATAATCTATGTAAGGCTCACAACAATCTCATGTAGTAAGTACTTTTAAAGTATGTCCACTGAACAAAAACAACAAAAAAATTGCAGCTTATAGAGGGGCTAAGTAATAATTGCACATGCTTACCTGATAATGAGTTCAAAAGTTACAATTTGAATCCAAGCAACCCTCCCCCAGATCCCAGTGGCACTACTCTACATAAACATATGTTATACTTTAGACAGTGAAATTATAGGTGGAAAAGTTGTCCCTTTGTTACCAAATAAAATCATGTACCTTGTGTTCTTGTGTAGCTAAACATTTATCTCATCTCTTCATAGAAGTAAGCCTCAGAATTGCCTTTGGACACAGTCATAATTTTCAAAACTGAGCTTGGATCTACCGTAGTTAAAATCTTAGTTTGGCTCTTTGGACCAGATCATTTTGAGAACTAATCCGAGGTCTATGAGAGAATGGCCTTTATCAATATCTGTTGAAGTTTATCAATAAATGTTTATTAAATTATAAAAAATAATTTTTGTCTTATCCTCTAGTGCTTATTGAAAATATTCTTGTATTACTGTAGTTAAAAAGAAATCCTCAGAGATAGAGTTGCTGGTCTTATTTGGTATGGTAAATGGATATGTGTACAAGTAATCTAAGACTTCAATCAAATTGCTGAGTAAATACACTATAAAAGATGTGCATGTTGGTGAGGCTGGCTAGGACACAGTTGTGTTTTGTATTTTGGAAAGTCATTTCCTACCCTTACTAATTCTATACGAGGTATTGGGAGAAAGGCTCTGACAGATAATTAAAATCTTGCCATGTATATTGATTAATGACTCTATAGAGTTTAATAATTAAGCAGTAGATCCTATAGATCTTCTGAGGAGTGTACATTGGGTAGCTAAGCTCAATAATAGGATAGTTGTACTTTAACAGGAGTTCCTGAGGTCCTTCAAAAATTTAAATTGATACATGTTATTTGGTATTTAATTGAGGTGAACAGAATATCAGCGAACTAAAGGGGCAAAAATAGGACTTGTAGGTTTGTAACTCATGGGAAAACATAGATGAAAAAACTTGAATCTGTGAAACAATACTTGGAAAGTAATGATATTGTGATAAGATTGCTCCAGAGCCTGATTTCCTTTTCAACAAAACGAAGCAAACAAGAAATATGAGGCAAATTGCCTGACAAGAGAACTTTCCCCAAATGCTTATGCAATATAAAGCAAATAAACAGACACAAAAACAAAATTATTGAATCTTGGTTGAACAGTAGTATATTCCAGATATATGATAGTAAGAAATATATAATTGTTACATATCTGTACAAGGTGAGGTTGGACAAATTACACATTTAAACTTTGGGCAATTATAGGGAGTATTTTTGCTTTTTTGCTCTGGGAGAGCACTTTTAGAAAACAAGTGCGCAAGCATTGTTAATATAAGCATTTTAAAAATAAATTAATCAAATTTAATTAAATTCGACACTAAAAGAAAATTCTCAATATAATTGATTTTTAAAATACACAGATCCTTTTAACTAAGTAAACCTAAATAGTATTTTTCTTTGAACATTTGATTTTCCCAAGCTGTAAATATTTTTACATGATTAATGATATTAAAACTGACCTATTTTTTTCTTCTGATTTAACGGAAGGGTGGAGAAATGTGATCTGGTAGGCTGGGGATTGTTTCTTTCACTTTGCAAAGCACTATCTTAACAAAGAACAAAGAAGCATGTTTGAGACTTTGACATCCCAAACAGTGAAATAAAATTGCAGCACTAAAAAAATTTAATTGTAGTAAACATTGATTTTTTTTCTTTTAGTTTAATTGTCATTCCAATTATATATTTCTGTGGATGAGGGTAAAATGTTTAAAAGAAGAGCTTTGGGAGTATATTCTAATAGTTAAGCCATTTGGTCTAGGAAGCAAGGAACAGAGAAATTCAGTGATGATTTTAGGAATTACTCCTCCATATTGGCCAACTATAACATCTCTTTGATATTTACTGAAAAAAAAAAAAGGTCCCAAATTTCTGGATCTCTATGCTTGAAAAATTTTTTTTATTGTTTATTTATTTTTGAGACAGAGGCAGAGTGTGAGCAGGGGAGGGGCAGAGAGAGAGGGAGGCACAGAATCTGAAGCAGGCTCCAGGCTCTGAGCTGTCAGCACCTAGCCTGACGCGGGGCTTGAACACACAAACTGTGAGATCATGACCTGAGCCAAAGTCGAACGCTTAATCAACTGGCTACCCAGGTGCCCCAGGATCTCTATGCTTCTTGAATTTATTTAAAAAAAATGATGAAGCATCAAACAAAATCCTGAAGTTTATGCTGGTTAAAAATATAAATATACATAGGTAAGTTAGTATATAAATTTAAAGCATTTGTTGTTACATAATTATAATTCCAAATTGATATATTGAACCCCTCTCCTAAGACTGTGATAATTAAAAAATGCACATCTAGGGGCGCCTGGGTGGCACAGTCGGTTAAGCGTCCGACTTCAGCCAGGTCATGATCTTGCGCTCCGTCAGTTCGAGCCCCGCGTCGGGCTCTGGGCTGATGGCTCAGAGCCTGGAGCCTGTTTCCAATTCTGTGTCTCCCTCTCTCTCTGCCCCTCCCCCATTCATGCTCTGTCTCTCTCTGTCCCAAAAATAAATAAATGTTGAAAAAAAAATTTTTTTTTAAATAAAAAAAAATAAAAAATGCACATCTATTTATATGAAGTTCAAGAACAAGCCAAAGTTTCTATGGGGATGAAAAGTGGCATAATGATTACATCTGGGAAAGGGGTTATTGATTGAGAAAGAGCATAAGAGTTCTGAAGTATTGCAAATTAACCTACACATATTTTTGGTGTACTCATTTGGTAAAGGAATTAAGCTGCATATTTAAGGTCTCGGCATTTTATTGCATATGTACTATAATTAAGATAAAGAAAAAATAAACATTTTGTGTATGTGAAGTAGAGGTATAGTACGGTGTTCCCTATGATCCATGCAGTATTTTTGTGGAATTAGACAAAAGCACTTCTGGACAGATTCAGCTTCTGGGGCACAATTTGGCCAAGAGAAGAGGGCAGAATCTCAATTCCTATTCCCTTAGAAGAGTCTATATGAGAGTATATCTGCAGTGTTGCATAAAAATAAGTATTAGGAAGAAACATAAAAACATTAGTTTGCATGAGTTTCATCACATGTTAAAGTTTGATGAAAACTATTCTGTGCCAAAATGTTTCATAATTAGTAAATTTTAAACATTTCTAATTTTCTGAGGTAATACATTTTAATATGTGAATTTTGACCTATATATACTTAACTGTTAACTCAATATTTGTTCAGAAACAGAATACAATTTCCTCCATGAAACTGACATAATCAATAATCTGTTTTATAAGTGACCATAAAGAAATTATCTTTGTCTATACTACTCACAAATCAATTCTTTAACAATAAAGCTTGCATTTAAATAAGATGCACTTAAAGCAGGGCAAACCAGGGCACAACCAAATATGAATTAATTAGATTTTTTGGTTGATATTTAAGAGTTCAGATTATACAATTGGTGAATTGCTGTGGCAATTTGTGGTTGGAAAAATCCCTTGACAGAACAAAAACATTTTTAACTACCTTTGGACAATTCATCAAGGCATATATTCACCTAAGAAATTATGAGAAGAGGAAATCTAGGATTTTCATTCTAGCAATAATTTATGAGATTTTGGCCAACTTTTCTGGAGATCTTGGGCATGAAGTTTTTATATGTGTTGGTCAAGATTGACAAGCATATTTTGCAGTGTTAAGCAACAGTTCATTCATTGCTGGATCCTGTTTGGTAAGGTTTTTGTTGTTGTTGTTGTTGTTGTTCTGTTTTTTGGTGTTTTTCCTCAAATATGGTACCTCCATTTCAGAAAACAAAGAACAAAGCTATGTCTATGTTTATATTTTTTATATTTATTTCTTAAAATGTGTTCTAAATAATGGCCTTAAGTAATTAAATCGCTTAAACTGGAATAAATTAAAACTTCAGTGTATTAAGTTTCAGTGATGTCCCTGAAAAATATATAGAAGATAAAAACACTAGACATTAACATTCATTTTACATGATGCCAATGAAATTGTGAAATACATTGAAATACATATTCTGACTTTGGAAAGTTTTATTTTTTAATATTATTCCATTTTGCAATTTAGATTTAATAAAGCGTAGACTTAATAAATGTGATTGTTGGTAGCTGGTGGTTTTAATCACTGAATTGACTACCAATTTATTATTTCTATTATAATTTAGTTGTGTAATCCTTCAGGATTAGTTTTTTCTGTAAGCTCTATTTACTAACTCTGAAATCTGGCAAGAAATTGCTTTTATTAATTCTCTATTAATGGCTGACTATACGTACAAAAATATATTACAGAATCTCTGGTTAGGTAATTCACACATATTAAGATTATTTTTATTTTTTTGTATACACATAAAGAAATAATGTGGGAGTTTTTTCTCTTTCAGATAAAAACAAATCATTTTAAATTTTAAATTCCAAATATAGCTATGCTACTGAGGTAAGAAGAAAACTAAATAAACTCATTATGGGTTATTTAACAGGAAATTTCATAGAATGTCTTACTTTTAGCACTAAGAGAAAACTATTCACTATTACAAAAATCATTTTAAAAATTCTCTTCGTTTAAGTAGTTTATTTACTACCACAAAACTGGAGAATAATAAAAAAAATGTTTAAAACCGACACTAAAAGTAGAGAACATAGTTATTCGAAGACAAATAAATGATACATGTGGAAAGGTTTTGTAAACTGTCAATTCCAACAGTAACATACCTTTCAATAGTTACAATAATTTTTTATTTCTTCAAAATCATTATTATCTTAATTAGCAAATAATTATTTATCACCTACCTTGGACAAAGGTTTTGTATTTTACTATGGGAAGGGAGAGTTATAAGTAAAAGTCTATCTCCTTCAAGGACTTACATTATAATTAGAAAGAAAGAACATATAAAAAGAAGTACATGATAATAAAGAATTATATGTGAACTGACAAAGGAGTGGAAGAGGCAATAAATTCTGTAGGAAATCAGAGTTGGGGGTCATGAAGAAATTAAATTATTAGTGTCCTCATGCAAATCCATTCTAAATTGTTATATCTTAAAAAACAAAATTAAGAGTATGGTCAGTCAAAAGAAAGGTCAGTTATTATAACCATTTATTTCCCCTTCTTATGCTGTCATTTTCCTATGGAAAACCCATGCCCTCTTGTGGACAGGACTATTAGTTTTATGAATATCAAAGGTGACCTCATCATTTTTTTTCTCTATTATCAATAAGCATATGCTAGAAGTGGAGTCAGGACTGTCAGTACCAGATGATTTTTAGTATCTTAAATGTCAATGAATTAACATTTTAAAAAGACTAATTTTTTGCACAGTTATATAAGCTTAATCCCAGCTTCTAGAATTTTCTAAGGTAATGAAATTATTTTTCTGTATAATTGTGATTTCCTGCTTGAAATTTCTAAAATCTATTATATAAGTATATAATATTCTGTGATTACATGAAGGTGTAAGGTAAGAAAGAATAAGACAACTAACCTTTCCACCTACTCATTTCACTGCTAGCAAACACAAACCTCTAGACTTTAGAAATCGGCTTTCCACATTTCTTAGAACAGCAAACCAAAAACAAATCTAAATATCTGCCGCCTTTCTAAATCAAAAGTGGTCAAGAACTGATTGCATGGAGTTGCAAGTAAAAATATTTCTTAAGATATGTATCTTAACAATGGAATGAAGTAGTCCATTTTTTAAAATCTATCTTTATATGTGGAGGGTACTAGGATTGAATCCTCTGGTCTAAATATCTAAGAACCTAAAATAAAGTTTCAGTAATTTGTTTGCGGGTGTTCAATACCATTGCTGTTTTTACTTTGTAATTATGTTTGCTAAATAGCTACAATATCCAAATTATTTAATTCTATTCATTACTTTGTATGCCAGTCACATTGCAATGAAAGCCTGAATTTAATGTTTTTAAGCAAACAACATACAAGATTAGCATCCCTCATTAAACTCCTAGTCCTAAGTACTTATCTTTATAAGTACTTTTTTTATAAGGAAAAAAAAAAAACATTCATTGGGCTTGACATTATATAGACCATCTGATACCAAGAGAAAGTCAAATGTTCTCTCTCCTTAAAGGATATGCTAGATAATGTATATCATATGACCTGAAGTTTACAGGCAGAAGGCATTTTACATTGGTTTCTTATTCAAATTTTAGAGATTTTTCACAAGCAATTTATGTAGGTACAAGCTTCTTAAAATGTCCTTTGGGCACATCTGTCTTCCCAATTTCATCAATTCAGCTGAATATAATACCCGTGTCCCCAGGTAAAAGTCATGATGCAATTCTATCAGACAGTTGCTGTACTTTGCGCAGTGTGGGTGTGAGAGCTAATTTTGTCCTTAGATTCAGAAGCTTCATTAACAGTCTTAACACATTCACTGCAGCTTTCTAAACCTCTCAGGCTTTAACACTTACACTACTGCAGAACTGGGGAGAAAGAGAAATAAAATGTTACCCTTGTTTTGAAAACACATTCCTCTGATTGGCAACAAATACAGTTCTTTTGTGCACTTCCAAATTCGAGTTCCAACAATGCCATGGTATGGGAGCTTTTCAGCAATTCATGATTGATACAGTGGGAAAAGTAACACACACACACACACACACACACACACACACACACACACACAGAGAGGCACTAAATTTTGTTTAAACATAAATGAAGAGATGTTGGTTAGACTTGACTATAGAGATGTAAATAGCTACAAAAGAGCATATTTTAAGTGAACCTTTGCTACAGCATTTTGAAAATCTAAGTTCCATATTATCATAGGTACTAAATATTAATATTAATTTCTCAGATTTCAGCAATTAACATTTCTACCAAGATGTTTTCTGGTTTTTAAGTGAAAACATTTAATAAAATCTAAACTTTGATTCTCAATACTTATATTTAATGAGTATACCAACAAGTACATACAGTTGTTATGTTACACAGATGAGAGGGGGGGAAATGCAAATTATGTCCTTAGCAATTACAACAAGCTTTGTCAAACTCACTTAAACAGATATACTAGAGTAATATTAAGGAAAACATTACCATATATGTATGACATTCTATCCATTTACCTACTAATTAAATGCCATAATTATAGTTCATACAGTATACAAATTTAACTAGTCTAAACGTTGGGTTACACATATGAAAAGCACTAGAGATGATTAATGAGAAAGTGTATACACTAAAATTTATATATATTAACATTTCAACAATCAAAAGTATTTAAGATGTAGAGAGTAGGTATGGCCATATTAGGAATTGCTTATTTTGATTCTTAATGCTTATACTGTTAATTTGCTTGGACAAGATAATAAAATGTCTAGCTATGCAAAATTATTACTTTTTTAATGGACATACTTAGGGTTTCTACATTGTGTTGAAGCAGAAGGAGAAAAAGTTGTTGGGTTTTGGGCACTAATCTAAAATCTGGGAAATAGCCTGGTACTACACTCAAGTATTAATTTAAAAAAATCAGTAAAGAAATTTCAGATATAACTGCAATGAAAATTATAAAAAAGAAAGCATACCATTCATGTTTAAACATCCATCATGTAATGACATATGCATGTCCAAAGATATAAATAGATTGGCTCACAGAGGCAAAGAGTTCCATTCATTTTTGTGGTGAACATTTCAACACAAAGTAATTTATTTGTTTGCATAACAATGACACATATCAGGATATGCTATTTAGTCTGATATCATTACACCTGATTTTCTAGCATGACACTCTAAGGAACCATCACTTAAATTGAAAGAAAGAAAACATTCTTAAAAAATAGTCATTCCAGGGGCGCCTGGGTGGCTCAGTCGGTTAAGCGTCCGACTTCGGCTCAGGTCATGATCTCACAGTTCGTGGGTTGGAGCCCCGCGTTGGGCTCTGTACTGACAGCTCAGAGCCTGGAGCCTGTTTCACATTCTGTGTCTCCCTCTCTCTCTGCCCCTTCCCTGCTCATGCTGTGTCTCTCATGTCTCAAAAATAAATAAACATTTAAAAAAATTCTTAAAAAAAATAGTCATTCCAGAAAATATATGCATATAAAAATTCAGTTATTAAAGAATGACTCCCTCTTTTTTTTGTTTTTTTTTTTCCTATGTCTAAGGTCCAGGAATGTTATTCAAATTGTACTATTTGGAGAGTCCTTTTTAACAAGAATGTTAAGAGACTTAACCCCACTCACAAGAGGAGATAAATACATCCCAATAGGACAACCACACTAGCCCTCTTGGCTACTTTGTAGAGAGCATCTGTGAAGTGCAGTATTCTACAGTATTCTATAGTCATCACGTTCTCTATAGAACACCTTAAACTCCTACACAGAACAGTTTTATTATGGAAAGCAGACTATATGTAAATAATGTTAAGTCATATGCAAATAGAGGACCCTCCTACCATAAGCTGAAGATTTAGGAATCATCTTCTATAGCTTATTTTGAGAAAGAATTATTTCTTTTTCAAGCATTGTTGGCGGCTGCTAGCACATATGCTAGTAGACAAATGGTAGCAGACATTAAAATACTGAAGAGAAAATGTTAATCTTGACAAAATTCAATTCATATTCTCATCCTCTTCCTCCCTCCATTCCCCTGCCTCTCTATACCACCCAACAGTGGGAAAGACTAATGTTATTCCATTTTAGCAGCTGCATGTCTTGATCCAGCCTATGTTCTTTGTAATGATAGACTGAGAAGTCTGGGGAGAGCCATGTGGAGGGGTCCCTTTTGACGGGGAAAACGGCAGGTGCTGTGTCTGCATTGACAGTCAGTTTGAGGAGGATGGAGTTATGTGATACTTCACAGAATGAAGAATTCCTGGAGCATAGTCTGGACTATGTCTTATTGTCCTTATCCACTGAGCCTATGATACAGCTCTTGTCTTATTACGGATGCCATCATAGTGGTACTAAATAAGGGAAGAACCTAGAATTTCTTCCTGTGATTCTTCAATTATGACTTCCCACCTATCAGATCTTAATTTCCTGTGTCTTATCCCAGTAACCTGCCTCTCATATCTGCTTTCTTTCTCATGTGGCATCTCAACCTCTGGTTTCTAGATCCTGGATCTTTTCCAGAAACTTATTCGATTCCAGCTACTCAGAAACAGAAACAGGGTAATAATCTTCTCTCAACAATAAGCCTGGTGTCTAAAAGGGGTCTGGGAAGAATAGGGTGAAAATTTTACTATCAACACATTTCTTCGTTACAGTGGACTTAGTAGTTTGTATTTCTATAACCAATAAATGAAAAAGAAGTGGTAACTGATAGGAAATCTCCATATGTATGAAAGATGTCAAGTAAAATTCTTAAATAAATATAATTTATATAACCTAATTTTATAAAAAAAAGTGTATTTTAAATGGTAAAAATTAGGAAAGACAATCTCAGAATAATGAAAATAATCCTTGTGAAAGAAGCATTGAATGAAATTTACAAATATATTTATTTTTCTCATTTTCTTGCGCATCTATGGAACATTCTCCCGAGAATTGTTCTGGTCTAGAGACCAGTTGTTGGGAATCACTGGCACAGTGCTTAGCACTCTTGGGTTACAGCTGTCACATGATGAAAAGTGACTGGACAGGAAATCAGAGCACTAGGGAGCAATGAGCTTCAGTATCTTCAGTTGAGAATAGGGTTAAAACATTTACATTTCATGCCTTCCATGATAAATGAGAAAAATGCATGTAAAATATTCCTATGAATAATAGAACACTTTGTTAAAGTAAACTAAACCAAACTACTTAGCTATTAGTGTTGAGGGTGTTGATCATATTCTTGGAAATCTCTGTCGTATTTTGTGTCTTTTTGATAGAGCATCTATGAAGGGGAAGAAAAAATTACTTCAGGGTCTACCTCAGTCTTAATTCAGAGTAGGAAAAGTAAAAGGAACTATACTACAATGATCTGCTGCTGAATCTTTTAAATAACCTTAGTTCCATGTACTATAGCTCAGATGCTTACGAAACAATCATAAGCCAGTAACATAAATCAAAAGAGATGTAGTGGATTAGTTGTTTTGGATTTGAAGTCTCTCCACTACCTACATGTCCATCTCCAACCCTAAAGTGATATAGGCTGCAAGTAGGCCTGGTAGTCCAGCTCTACAGTAACTCTACTGCCTTGTGGACCTACCTGAACTAGCACATTTCATTTATTTGTTTGTTTATTTGTTTGTTTTTGAACTAGTGAATTTTATCACTTATTATTTTTTTGAGAGAGAGCAAGCACGAATGGAGGAAGCATGGCAGGGGCGGGGGGGGAAGGGGGGGGAGAGAGAGAGTCTTCAGCAGGCTCCACACAGTGCAGAGCCCAAAGTGGGGCTCAATCCCATGATCCTGGGATCATGACCTGAGCTGAAATCACAGGTTGGGCACTCAACTGACTGAGCCACCCAGGTGCCCCTGAACTAGCACATTTTAGATTGAATATTGACATCTGATCCATTCCACATTTCGTATGTCTCCCTTAGATCTACATTCTTATGACTATCCCCCAAATTTTTGTGAATATTTGCATATATTAACCCTACAGAAAAGGAAGCAGCTTAAGATTTCCCTTCTATTTTAGAAATGGATTTATTGGGGCACCTGGGTGGCGCAGTCGGTTAGGCGTCCGACTTCAGCCAGGTCACGATCTCGCGGTCCGGGAGTTCGAGCCCCGCGTCGGGCTCTGGGCTGATGGCTCAGAGCCTGGAGCCTGTTTCCAATTCTGTGTCTCCCTCTCTCTCTGCCCCTCCCCCGTTCATGCTCTGTCTCTCTCTGTCCCAAAAATAAATAAAACGTTGAAAAAAAAAAAGAAATGGATTTATAGCATATCTGCATGATGCCATCTGATACTACAGAATTACAAGACGACCCATAAATGCCTGGAGGAGTAAGTTGAATGTATCTATTTTAGCCATAAATATCCCCACTCCTTAATTCATACACATTTTTAAATCTCCAAGAAGTCGGGTCTATAAAGTGACAGTCATATTTAACAAACAGTACTTACCCGCTCTGAAAATTAATACAAAAGTTCTGTTGCATTAATAAAAGTGTTCCAAGCTTTTTAAATGATGTTTTATTTGTTTCTTTAGAAACAAGCAGGAAATATAAACGCAGAATTAAAGAAAGAAAATATTTGAAAATTATAAGAGTGCTGCAAAGAAATATTGCTATAATACACTAAGTCTTCTGTTGTATAAAATTGCAATAATCTACTCAGTTTTGGGAGGGATGTGAGGTTGTTACTTGAGGGAAATTTTAAAAACTGCAGTGGATGTGCTCACATTAAACTCATTGTTCTGGTTCTATTGGAAATAGTTTGCCTTAAAGGTGACTTTTCTTTGGTATTTTTAGTTAATGACTGCTTGTTGTCCTTATAGAGTTTTTGCTTCACAAGAGCTGATTCAACAAATTAGCCAGCAATGAAATATGCCCTCATTTTGTCAAATAAATAATTTTTTGTGTGTGGGTGTGCCTCCTATTTCTGTGATTCTAAGACTGTAAATTCAGCTATTCAACAGCCATCTTCTTTGGTGTACATTTTCAGCTGAGCCTTAAGGCTGAAAGATGACTACTGGTCATTGCCTTAAGAAGTGCTCTTTCTTTGGGTGCCTGGGTGGCTCAGTTGGTTAACATGACCGACTTTGGCTGAGGTCATGATCTCACAGCTCATGAGTTCAAGCCCCAAGTCAGACTCTATACTGACAGTTCAGAGCCTCGAGCCTGCTTCAGATTCTGTATCACCCTCTCCACCCTCACTCTCTCTCTGGTCCATGACAATGAGATCAACCAATCTGCTTTTACAAAGGAAAAAAAAATGTATATATATGTATATGTGTATATATATATTTTTTTTTTCAATGAATGGATAGCACATACCCATATAGAAATAGTACTAACTGGATCAGTACCACACACACAGGGTACAGACAGTAAAGTCTTGATTTCAGAGGAAGAAGGGTTCCCTGAGGACTGGGGCAGTCAAGGGAAGTCTCACCTTCCTTCAAGGGTGTTTCTGTTTTGATCCTTTGCTCCTCTGACAAGATCTGAGAGCTTTCTCTGTGGATTCAAAGCAATACCCACAAAGCTACTTGACTGTAAGTATCAGCAACATCACATTGTTTGAGACACTCAGCCTGGTCAACTTGTTACTTTGAGTCACTTAGCTAATTTAACCTAAGCCTGAAATACATATAGATGTAACCACAGCACACAGAAATGTGGGAATCCATTTTGTTTTTCTGGCCATAAGCCTAAATAATATGGCAATAGACTGAATCACAAATTTGAATAACAGTGTCTCAGTAGGATAACAGTTTATCACTTTTATCTTGTATGAGTCAGTTAATGATATCTTCATTTTGTGATCACTCCCTTTCAAGTCAGTCAACAAAAATTTATGAGTGTCTTCTATGGTTAGTTTGTTAGGCTTTGGGGAATACAGTGGTGTCCAGGAGAGAGCCCTTGCCCTTGAGAGATTTATATTTTATTTGAAAAACAAAATAGTTTACAATGCTATAACAAATCAATAGTTTGTTTCAAGGAAGGATGGGTGTTATGAAGATCTCACAGGTAATTATAGAGATTTCTATGCAGAGTTAAAAAAGGAGTGGAATCATGGTGAGAGGGAGGTAACCGTACAAGGATCTGTGGAATTGGCTGGGGAAGAGGCTGGAGTAAAACAGTCAATTCAAGGCCCAGGAAAGAAACAAGCCTGGCATGTTATTAGGAGTATTCCCCAAGGCTCAGTTGTTTGGTTGGGACCTCATGAGGTTGTCTATTCCTTCTTGGATGCTTCTATTTTATTACAGACATCTTGTTCAAAATTGGATATGCTATCCAAAACCAAGAAACCATTTGAAGGAGTCTGATCATCACCACCACCATTAACAAGTTAAGAAATCACTTAACTTCTCTGACTCCCAACTGTATCAGTACAAGTCTGTGTTTGTCTATATTAGTTTATAAAATACATCTTATATTAGAAAAAATAGAAGTAAGGTGGTATGGAATCTACAAAGATTGATAGAACATTGCCTCTGTCCTAAAATCTTTGTAGCATTTGTAAGGGTGATAAAACACATATAAAAATTACAAGAGATCCACTGGAAAGTAACTGCATCATGAAAAAGAAATCGGTAAAATGTAGAGTGTAAAAATACATTATTTTCTAGCTGGAGGACTAGAAAGGGGAGAGACTGTCTTTAAAAGTTGGACTTTGAGTGACAGGGTATTTTAAATTTACATTCAACAGATAAGCGGGTACACCTACATCTGTGTACAAAGAAATAATGTGGAATCTAAACGCATGGAAGTGGAAAATCATGGGGTTTGTTCATAGAATATTTTCTCTATCCAGTTTGATGAGATCTTAGAAATGAAAAAGGAACAGGGGCACCTGGGTGGCTCATTCTGTTAAGCCTCCGACATTGGCTCAGGTCATTATCTCATGTTTAGTGAGTTTGAACCACACATCAGGCTCTGCACTGACAGTGCTGAGCTTGCTTGGGATTCTCTCTCTCTCAGTCTGTGCTCCTCCCTTGCTCATTCTCTCTCTCTCTCCCCCCCTCTCTCTCTCTCTCAAAATAAATAAACATTAAAAAAATAAATGAAGAAGAATAGTGAGAATCAGTCTGGAAATGCAGTTTGGGAGACTGAATTTTATTTTATAGGAATAGGAACGCCTGCTTCTTTTAGGGTGTAAGAGATGATATGCTGCAGTGTCTTTACGAATATATTTGTGTTTCTGCATGTAGGAGAATTAGCAGTGGGGAAAGGCTGAAGCCCTGGAGATCTGGTAGTATCACCTGACTCCAAAACATTAATGAACAAGTACAAAATATCCATCTAAGGATAGCAAGGGCAACATTCCTTAAAATAGACAAACCAAAAGTGTTTATTATGATTATTATACTAATATTAACACAATCAGATGATACTCAGGGTCTCTATCTAGAACTTTCAAAAATATTCTATTTAAGATGTGCATTATTGTCCAAAGACAATATGTAGCACTTACCAATTCCAGTACTACTTCTCTTCAGAATATTGTTAGACTTTTTAGTTTAGCATTTCATAAATTCAAACTATAGATTTACTTTCTGAAAGTCATCATTTGCCTTTCTGGGCTAATGCTCAATTTATGTAAAACTGTATATGAGGTTTGGCTAATTTGATGCAATATTCCATATTTCTCATGCTTTCTAACAATATTGACCATTTTTAGTCTATTGTAGATATTAATTATGAGAAATAAAACTATATAGTCTCATCTATTTAGTAAGATTTCATACTGAGTTTTAGTAATGCACTTTTTCTTTGAGAGAGAGAGAGAGAGAGAGAGAGAGAGAGAGAGAGAGAGAATGAGTGGGGGGAGGGATCCAGGGAGAGGGAGAAAATCTCAAGGAGGTTCCAGGGAGCACAGGGCTCCATCCCACGACCATGTGATCATGACCTGAGCCGAAATCAAGAGTCAGAGATTTAAAGGACTGAGCCACCCAGGTACCCTTAGTAATGCACTTTAAATAGAGACAACTGATACGCTTTATAAGAGAATTTAATTCTGAGTTTACTAATTACTAGGTATATAACATTGGTTAGTTTATTTAACCTCTCTAACTTCCTGATCTTTCAAATGGGATGATGTTAGTACCTAACTAATAGGATTGAATGTGTTAACAAAAGTAAAATTATTTAAACAGTTTTAGCACACAATGGTTGTTTCAAAATAGTATTTGTTATTATAAACTAGACACTTTTTCCTGTAAGAGGTCAATTTTATTCTGTATATGAGTCTTAAAATTTCCAAGATTGATTTTTGAGAATGGGGAAGACAAGCCATACATTATAGTGACATTATTGCTTTTGTTTTCAACTGAAGTCTGTAGGAACCAAACTGACGAAAAGTTAGCAATTAACAAATCAATTTAGACTATGGCTACAGTTAACTCAGATCATATACACTAAAGGAGGTTCATGTTGGGGCTTGACTGGCTGTCTACATTGACAAATTAACCAGATAATTGACATTTCTTCTCTTAATGGTATATTGCAAGCATATAGGCAAGTCTTAGACGAAATGCCATGCAGTATTTCAAGCCTAAAGTGAATTTGTAACAAAATGTTCAGTCGCTTTCATTTTCATTAACCCATTGACATTCTTGTCACCAACCTCATTTAAAAAAGAAATTCCATAGAGATTTGGTAGAATTAAAAGAAAATGCTGTCTATATACTTCACCCTTCTATAATTAGTAATGTGGAGACAGCATGTTATAATTTGAATGGAAGTCAGGATACACTGTCTTCCTTGCTCTGTAACTAACTAGATGTGTAAATTTAAGTCACTTAAGTGCATCTTATTTTTTTTTTTTTATTTGTAAAATGGAACTTGGAAAGATGATGAGAAAGAAGTACTTGGTGAGGAAAACACCAAGCAAGCACTCTGTTTTACTATCCTTGGTGCTTAGCAAGTGCATGACACATAGTAGAAAGCAATAAAGATTTACAGAACCAAGCCTAATTCTTCCAGCCATAAAAATGTACGGTTTGTATCCATTCCCTGAAATGTCAGTATATCCACAAGGCTACTTAAATAGTGAATGCACTATGAAGAAACCAAGAAAAAATCAAGAAAATAATAATAGTCAAGGTTGTGAATTTAATCTGTCTCTAGGAAATTAGCCATGGCAGTAAAAGAACATATTGGTAAAGCAGAATACAGGGCGGGGGGTGGGGGGAGGAGGGCGGGAAACAAAACTGACTGTAATGGAGGTATCTTCAAAGGAATCTACACCTATACTACAGCAGTCAAATTTGCATCTAAATATAATATTCAAATTTTGCATGTATGCATGCAGATCAGGTATAGCCCAGCTAATTTTCCATTTCACCTTGCAACTACTTGAAATACACATGTAATTGAATATATTACAAATTCTGCAGATGCAATTTTTATGCCAGCATGAAAACTACATTTCTCCTAATTTTATAATATAAATTAATTTCACAATATTATATATTTCAATACATTTGAAAGTGTTTGCATTCTTTGTATACAAATTTCTTTGCAGAATATACATATATACATACATACATATAATATACATATACATACATATATTATGTGTGTATATATGTGTATATATACACATATATATGTATATATATGTGTGTGTGTATATATATATATATATATATACATATATAACAACAACCATAGAACTAAGAAAACCATCTAATTCAAATCACCCATTACTATATATATATATATATATATATATA
>NW_024412403.1:38633720-38662040 GCF_014898765.1 Herpailurus yagouaroundi | reverse complement strand
CCCCAGTGTATGCCTGTCTTTAGGTAACTGCTCACCTAGCACTATTTAATTTTCACATCAACTTTGTAAGTTGGAATGGTATACCAGCCTAGAGGTGAGGAAACAGAAGCTCAGAAGGTTCATGTGATTTTTCAATTTCCCATAACTAGCAAGAGTCCGATCTGAGATTTAAAACCTAGGACTGATGAAATCTATGCCAGTGATTGTTTCTTCATATTGTATGAATCTAATTTTCTTTAGGAAATGTACAGGAAATAATAACTTAAACACTTAATACAATCATATTTTGGAATTATCAAGGTGAAATACCTAGTTCTCAACTTCCTAATAATTAATGACAAATATCTAGAAGAATATAGTCCATGCATATTTGTAATAAACAATAAGAAGAATGATCTTGCTCTTGTTTTGATTCACCAGGGCTGATAAATATGAATGAATAATCTATGTTTTTTAGGAAATTGATTCTGACAAGGAAACAGAAAGCTTATGAGTTTTCAATTATTATTATTATAATTAGCAAGCCAAACAACCCTATTTCTCCATTAAGATCTAAGTTGGGTAACACACAGAATATGAAACTCTGCCTGATCAGATTATTCAGAAAATTTCTTTTGTTATTAAAAATCAGTCTGCATATCCTTCTCAAAGAAAAAGGTACTACTTTGTGAAGCAGTCACTAATGCCTAACTTAAAAAGGAAAGAGTCCGAACGTAGAGAATATTGACCCAGTAGTTTATATTTTGAAATTTGTAACAGGATTAGATGGAAAATTATGCAATTATGATATTAACAGCAGATTTAATTAACTCCTTGCTGGTTTGATTACATTTTCTCTTAATTTCTTATTCAAGATGTTGCCACCAATTGAATTGAGCACAGATTGCAGTGAATCTGAAGTTATTTGTCCAGTTAAATGCTACACTTGTTCTACTCCAAAATATAAATAATGAGAGAATTTGTTTGAATTTTTGTAGTTTAGCTACTCAGTGTGAGTTTCCAGGACTTCACATTACTAATATAAAAAAAAAAAAATAACTAAAAAAATAACTAATTAAAAATATACATTCTGAAAGTATAAAATTTGTTTTTTTATCTTTTATTATAAATTAACTTAGACAATATTTCATGACTCTAGCCTAGAACACGTCACGAAATAGAAAAAAAAAATGTACCTTGTACTCAGAAAAATAAGATTTAAGATCAGTCCACTTAATAGCAATCAATTAACATATTTGGGTTTTAGTCATTAAATGATCCACTGGAAATTATAGCCAAAATGCTTTCCGGGTTCAAACCTGCAGGCCAGATAACAACAATCTTTGGACCAATAATATCTGAAATTTTATTTAAGGAGGTTTATGCGTGGCTTTATTTGAATTAGACATTATTTGTCATGCAGTTCTTTAAACTACTTATTATCTTTTTTTTTTTAATTTTTTTTTCAACGTTTATTTATTTTTGGGACAGAGAGAGACAGAGCATGAACGGGGGAGGGGCAGAGAGAGAGGGAGACACAGAATCGGAAACAGGCTCCAGGCTCTGAGCCATCAGCCCAGAGCCTGACGCGGCGCTTCAACTCATGGACCGCGAGATTGTGACCTGAGCTGAAGTGGGACGCTTAACCGACTGCGCCACCCAGGCGCCCCATTATTATCTTATTTAGGATATTTCGGATTAATTTGCTCAAGTTACAAATGTCACTTGCCAAATTTGAATCAAGCCATTTACTTCCCTATTTTTTTTTTTTCTTGTCACTCCTATTTGCTGTGCTGTCCTTGTACTAACACATCAGTGTGAATATTTCTCTGACTTGGACAAAACAAAATATAGCTTTGTTAGAGTATTCTCCTCTTACAAATGTTATGTCTTAATTTTTTCCTTAGGTTTGAAATAAAGTAAGAATTAAAGTTTGGATAGGACCTGAGACAAGTTAAGAAACGCTTATACAAGTTTATAATCTTTTTCAACTAGATGGGCTATAGTGTTAGGTCAACCCGTTGACTGAGGGATCTTAGAGTTCTAATATTTGTAAAGATTTAACTGTGTAGGGATTTAGTAATTCAAGATTATCTAATAATGCTCATGTATGCCAGTTTATTTGGGGCTAAGATATTTTACAGTTTGTTTTGTCTCAAAATCTTTCTTCACCAGGAAGTCCAAAAATTCACTTGAGTCTTTCATTTGACAATATCTAACTTTGAGAAAAAGTATTTCTATTTTCTGCTTTGGATTTCTATCCCATGACAAATCAATATAAACTAGAAGTTCAAATTCAACCTTTCATTTTTATTCGTACAAGTCATTTCATATATTTCTCTAAAATTCTCCAATCTCAATATCTTTAGTATTTTAAGAAAGATATTTGATTAAATTAACAATATATATAATATTCCACTGCCCTTCACTCTGGATAGCAACAATAACAAGGCTTAATTTATTACTGAGATGAGATTAGTCAAACATCAGTCCTGTGTTCCATGTACTATTTGCTATCAATAATATCCTGTGCCATTTGTTTTGTAATGGTAGCAGGAAAGACCTTATTTATATTGATTTTGCAACCATAATTTTATTTTTGTACTTTATCTCAATTGCTGCCCGCATTTCAGTAATTTCACTTACTTCTCTATCCAAAGTTAAATTACTGTTGTCATTAAGTTTTAATTATAAATTTGTCATCTCTACTTTCTAACTCACTCCTGAATATGATCCACACAACTCCCTTCATCATTTGGACAATTTTTCTGTGTTTTCTCCACTTGTTACAACCTATCTGTCTATACATGCCTAGGTCTTGGTCCTTGGACCATGTCTCCTTCTATTCTTACTTTTTGATCTGTCACATATATTTCAGTCGTATGATTTTTATTCCTATATTAGCGGAAAACTGCAAAATCAGTATCTCCAGATAGAACTTGTCCTTAAACCCAAAACCATACCCAAGATCTCCATTTGGCTGTTGAATAAGCTCCTTAACCTGTTTGTCCAAACTCAAATCCTGATTCCCTATTTGTCAGTTAATAGCAATTTTATGTTTATAATTGCTTTCTCTGGTAACCCTGACCATTCCTTCACTCTTTCTCATATTCACATTTAGGGCATCAGCACATCTAATCTGTACTCCCTTCAGAATATACCAAGCATCTCACTGCTATCCCATCTCAAGACTACCTTTTGGTCCAAGGCACTATGATTTTCTCTTGAATTACTTCAGAAGGCTACAAGAGCTTGCCATTGCTCTCTCTCGGCCCCTACACCCACAGTCTATATATGACAAAGCAGTTAGATTGTTTTTACAGTACAAAGTCAAACCTGTCAAATCACTACCTATCTCACTAAAGTTAACAAAAAAAAAACCACTTCATTTAAATAGCTTACAAGGTCCTACGAAATCTATGATGATCTGCTATCCACGGTTCCCTCACTTCTACCTCCGTCCCTCATTATGTCACTCACTTAATCATATCAATCTTCCATTTACCTGCTCAGTAGCTCTGATTATCTTAAATAGTAAAAAATTGGAATGTTTTACTTAATCTTGAATAAAGCAAGTAGATACCTGTCTCAAGATATTATCTCTTGCTGCTCCTCTGAGCTGCTCCTCCCTCAGTAATCCACATAACTTGCTCCATCAATCAGTGGGACAACACAACTGGACCAAATTTTCAAGGAAGAAAATTTGGAGCATATTGCTATTTTTTTTAGTTACATATTGCATTCTATATAGTTTAAACATCTTATTTTAAAATGTAAAAAGTATTTGTTGGACACAACCTTTCTGAGGCTTTAGAATTCAATATTATTAATCATGTAGTTATCTTTTACATTATCCACTTTTCCATGTTTGTAGACTCAACACTAGTTATTGCCATAGTTTTAAAAGTCTGTGGAAATGTAAATTGGTGTAGCCATTGTGGAAAGCAGCATTAAGGTTTCTTGAAAATTTCAAAATTGAAATACCAAACAATAAGTGATTCCACTAGTAAGTATTTACTCAAAGAAAACAAAAGCATTAATTTGAAAAGATATATGCACCCCTATGTTTATTGCAGCATTATTTACAATAACCAAGACATAGAAGAAACCAAGTGTTCATCAATAGATGAATGGATAAAGAAAATGTGGTATATATACGACAAAAGATTACTCATCCACGAAAAGATGAGATCTTGCCATTTGAAACATGAATGGATATAGAAATAGCTCTATAAATACAGAGAACAAACTCTGACTGTTGCCAGGGGGGCAATGGTTGGAGGATGGGCAAAATAGATGAATGGGAGTGGGGGATACAGGCTTCCAGTTATGGACTGAATAAGTCATGGGATTAAAGATACAGCATAAGGGAATATAGTTAATGGTATTGTAATAGCATTGTATGGTGACTGATGGTAGCTATACTTGTGGTGAGTATACCATAAATATAGATTTGAGGAATCGCTAAGTTGTATACCTGAAACTAATGTTATGTTGTATATCAACTGTATTTCAAAAAAAAAAAATTACTGTGGTACTTTCACTAGCATTTCTAGAAACCTACAGAGGCTTTGATATGCTACTCTACAAAATCTAGGCTATCATTTGCTTCCAAATTTGTTGTCCTCAAATCTCTCACTAACCCTTGTTCTTCTTCATCTTAAATTGGTTCAATTTCACACTCTTAAAAGCATAATGTACATTGCAGATATATTCTAAACAGCTTTCAGGGAAATGATAGTGATCATTTGTTATATGCTTTTTTTTATAAACTATCTCACACTTAAATATAGAATCACAGCATTTGTAAAAAAAAACTAAAGTATAATATTAAATATATTATCATTTAAATATAGAATCACAGCATTAATAAAAAAAACAAAGGAACTAAAGTATAATATTCATCCAATGCATTTGTTTGCATATGCAAGTAATAAACATTATACAATATGAATGCCAAATATAATGTCAGTCTTTAATATATTATGAACCTTTTCTGCTTGTTTTATTGAGTGAATCTATCACAATTTCTTAAAAATAACTGTTTTCAATGCATATGGATAAAATTCACATAATCATTATATTTATGGAATGAAATGAGAGTACCTTGGATAGGTATTATAAATTTACAGAGTTTAGCATTAGAAAAGCATATTCAGGAGAATGTGAAATTTCCAGGTAAATAATAATTTCTTTTTAACTTTCTAAAATAGTGCTACCAATATTTAAAAATGCACTAATTCTATATAATATAATAATTAGAAACAGAAGGAAAACTGTAGTATAATTATTTTTTCTTCAAGTTCTTATTTAAATTCTCATTGGTTAACAGTGTAATTTTAATTTCAGGTGTAGAATTTACTGATCTCTATGTTGTATACAATTACCTGGTGCTTATCACTGCAAGTGCCCTCCTTAACCCATCACCCACTTAACCCATTCCCCTGCCCCCCTCCCTCCAGTAATCCTGAGTTTGTTCTCTATACTTAAGAGTCAGTTTTCTGGTTTGCCTCTTTTTCTCCATATGATCATCTGTCTTGTTTCTTTAATTCCACATATGAGTGAAATCATATGCTATTTGTGTTTCTCTGCTTTTTTACGTAGCATATTATAATTTTTTCAATTGAAAAATTGGACTTAACCTTATTTTACAATATGAAATATAACATCTTGCCAAGCATATCAAAGATAATTATTCTATGAATATAAAATTTAACTTGCTAGATGATTAAATATGAATCTCATATATGTATGTTCTATATAAATATTAAAATATGACCTTATATTGTGAGGGCTTATAGAAGAATCTTGTATTTTTTAAGTATTTAATTTCTATTGTTTAATAAGCTGGAAAGATGCAGAGTGAAATAAAAACAGAAATATTTTTATTTGAGGTATAGTCTTAGCAAAAAATATCTTTATAATAGCAATGTGTAAATGGACTAAATAAAATAACACCTCACTTTTAACTCTGTTGAAATTTATATAAGATTCAGCTTAAGGTAAAACTATATTTATATTTAAAGTAGATATTCTGACAATCATAAACTTTGGTTTATACAATACTGTATGGAATTTTTTTAAATAAGAGACTTTCTTGTTAGAATTGGTCAAATTTTATAGTGAAAAGTTTTACTCTATGTTAAAATACAGATTTTAAAATATGTATATATATATATAATGTATATTGTACACATAACATTTCAAGTATATATCAGGTATATTTTTGAAGAATTGTTTAGGTAAACATAATTTGACTTATTGTTGAGTAGGATTTAAGACTTTTTTTCTTCACTCACAGAACTCTCAGTATAACGAGATTTTTATAAACAGAATGACAAACCATTTAAAGTGAGGAACCAGCAAACAGGTGTACAGCTTGTGCCTAACAGGCCTTCCCTTAGTTTCACAGTCTGATAATTTTCTTTGCATACTGCCTTGACCTGATTATTCATGACTTTTTGCATAATGAGAGAAAGCTTTTAGACATGTTAGGTATGACATACAAAATCTGCAGCTATTCAACCATTCTGAGAAGTCCTGTTGATTTTTTTTAGGTAGATTTAGCAGTCAAAGAATAATTTGATACAACATGATTAAAATGTTGAACCTATTTAGTGAGTTCTTTGAGAACACAAAACATTTTAGAGTATTTCACCACACTGTATGCACAAAACTATTCTCATACTTGCTTAAATACGTTTAAATGAGCAATTAACATTTTGTCACTCTTTAAAAAGTTCTCTAAAACACAAAGTATTTTATTCCCTCAGATTTCTTACCTTTATCCATTATTAAAAAACACAAAAATTGAAATAATATTCTAATCATAAAAATCAATTGTAAATTGGACTTTGAAATATATAAGCACCAGAGATGAATTTGATTAACAGATCTTGAAAATACTTGATGGTAACATGCTCACAATTTTAAATAGTAATTAAATGAACTATCATTTATATGTTTGTATCTTTTTATTTTCAGAATAGTTTTATTAGCAAGATTTTCTAAATTCTCAATTTTCTTGTTAATCCTGATTGATAATTCTGATATATCTATCATCTATTTTTTGTCATATATAGAGTACATATAGTATACATATGTATAGATTTATATATATATACACACACATACATAATATTGTATATATAAACAATGATTCAGATAACTAGTTCCCTATTTTTTATATTAACTTATAATTTATTTTTATCATTTGACAGTGTTACAATATTTGTCTACATCTTTGATTTTTCAGTTATCTTAAGTTACTGTGTCAAAGATATAAATACTTTATATATTCTTTACATATACTGGCAAACATATTTATGAATGGTTTTACTAACATCTCAAATCCCAAATCATGGAATGTTGAAGATTCCCTTTTATTTATTTATTTTTTCTCTGCACATACAACACAGTTGGGCTTGTTTTGTTTTGTTTTATTTTTGTATCTCACATAATTTTCTTCCTTTTAATTTGTTTTACTTTTAATATACTGAATCCTTATCTACTCAATTTCATGTAGAGTGCATAGGAAGCAAATTTTCAAAATTCTCCCAATAAAAAAATACTTAGTGTTGGTTGGGAGATGTGTGTAATATGATGGCTTAGGGGGAGCTTTGAATTTCTGGCTCTTGTGTTTGGTATGTCTTTAGGGTTCCCTTGAAACATACTACTTTATGAGCTTTCCATCGTCAATAATTTTCTCAAGCATATGATTAAACTGACATAAAGTCCAATAAAGTTATGATTTTTATCTTTGTTAGAAATAATCTTTTCTAACATAGTTGCAACAATATCTTAGGTAGAATAGTTTGAATTACCAAGTATTTGAAATAGAATTGCATTTTTTTTTAACTTTAATGATGTAGAATTTTTGGTATCTCTTTTTTTTTGTCAATTTGTATTTTTCCTTTGGTGCACTACACATATACAGATGTTAATTTTTTTTTTTTTCTGTTAGTGTATCGCAACCCTTTTCACTTACTCACAAGGAAATCTTTAAAAATATTCAGATATTTGTCTCACTACCCCTGAAATTTATCTTCTATGCTGAAAATCTTAATGAATAAAAACTTTAGATAAGTAATAAAAAAAAAAATGGTAGTCAATTATGTTAAAGTATCACTGCCTTAACAAGCATATTAAAAAACCTTCTGGGTAAAATGCTCTAAAAAGCTCATTAACAGGAGAAATTAAAAAAATATATTTCCTGGGGCGCCTGGGTGGCTCAGTCGGTTAAACATCCGACTTTGGCTCAGGTCATGATCTTGTGGTTCATGAGTTCAAGCTCCGCGTCGGGCTCTGTGCTGACAGTTCAGTGCCTGGAGCCTGTTTCAGATTCTGTGTCTCCCTCTCTCTCTCTGACCCTCCCCCGTTCATGCTTTGTCTCTCTCTGTCTCAAAAATAAATAAACGTTAAAAATAAATAAATAAAAATAAAAATTAAAAATATTTCTTCAGGAAAGTATATGAAATTCAATCCTACAAAAATTTAAATTTTATTTCCTCAAAAAGAAATGCTTAAGCATTCCCATTAATTTAAAGACCACTATTACACATCAAATCTCCTTTAAAGAGAGGATGATTGTGTTCTTTATCTAATATTTTGATGATGAATACAAATATCAGTTATCACATTTTCAAGTGTTAAAGACTCAAAGTTAGTACAAATGATCAAGCTTGTTCACACAGAGAGTCACTGATTCACTATTACAATGTACTCAAGAGCAATTCATCTATGGTTATGGAAAGTTACCTACAGTATAAGATGATCCTGACTTCTAAACTCTCCTAACATTTATTGAAGTGATTAGCAATTGGTTTTTCTATGACTGAGACATACTACCAAGAAGTACATGTCACATTTAGTCCACACTTAAAAATCACCAATGCTTCTTATTAATTTAAATAAAAACATATTTCTTATTCCTGATATCCCCATATAAACAGTATATGCACACTTTGTTTATCAAGTCCAAAATTTTATCTCTGCAAATCTGCAGAAAAAATTTTTAAGGGTAGAAAAGTCATAATCATAGGTCAATACTGTCATATAATATTCCACAACTGGATTGTAAACCTCATTAAGCCAGAAACATTCCTAATATATAAGAGATATATAAAACATTTTGAAATGGTGCTTAATGCATTGCTATTTTACCTAAAATCACCAAAACACACTCAACAAGAACAACATCAGCAACATTCTATTCGCAGATCCCTGGAAACACATCTGCTTTTAAAGAGAGTCTGAAGCCTCATATAAACAAAAAATGACTTCATATGTTCTATAAGGCACAGTGTTAGGCACAAGAAAGATAAAGAAGAATGAAACAGTGTAATTACCTCGAAGATTAAAGAAACATTTTGGAAGAAAGGAGCATGTATGTATAAAATTAAAAACCATCAATACAATTAATGAAACAAGACATGATAAATAAGTGTGGTAAGTCCTATAATGCCTAGAAATTTTAAAGAAGACACTTCCAAGGACTTGGAAATGATCTAAATTATACTTAGGATGAAAGACAAGTTCAGCTGGGGGTAAAGATAAATGAGATAGCACTATACATAATGATTAAAGAAAACTGTAGAGTGAAAATGAGTATGAAAGAATATTTAGGAAATAACGCCCAGATTATGTTTACTGTGGGAAGAGAATTTGTGGATGACAAGTTGAAAAGATGAATCTTAAAAAATGGAATTAATCTTCAGGTATTAGTCACTTATTAATTTTAACCTAATCTTAACATTTATTTTTAAAATAATTTACTTTTCAAGAGATGGTGGGGGAGGGGTAGAGATAGAGGGAAAGAGAGACACAGAGAGAGAGAGGAGAGAGAGAGAGAGAGAGAGAGAGAGAGAGAGAGAGAGAGAGAGAGAATCCCAAACAGGCTCTGCACTGTCCACACAGAGCCCAACATGAGACTTGAACTCAGAAACTGTAAGATCATGACCTGAGCCGAAATCAAGAAATGGACCAACTTAGTTGGCTTAACTGACTGAACCACCCAGGTACCCCTAATCTTAACATTTAATATATTAAGTAATATAATACTTAATAAGTTTATTAAGTAAAAAATGTTGAGACAAATGCATAACATAGGGTTGTAGAAAAGAGAGGAGCATTAATGAATTAAAAAGGAATTTGTTGAGCCTAAAGTAAATGAGGTGGCATTCATGGAAATAGAAAGAAAGACTCATGGGATGAAAAAAAATCACCAGGACTGCCATCTGCATGTGGGCAGAAGGCAGAATCATGTATGGTTATGAATATTTTAGCCTAAAGAGAGTAAAAAAAAAAATAATAGGGTTCCAGACAAAGAGAATAAAGTTTACATAAAGAGTTCTTTGTGAAGGACCAAGAAAGGGTGCTTCTGGAAGGCATTTATAAACTCATCCAATCCCTGCAATTTTTTTTATAAACAATCATTTAAGAAAGAATCAACCAAGCAAAAATACTGTCAATTTAATATCTAAAATAGTCAACTCTAGCCACAGCAAGAAGGCTCAACAGAAGCCAGCACAATTTCCTGATTGCACAATAAATTAGCTGATTTGTACCTACCCCAGTAAGGAAATACAAGCGGTATAATGATTCTCATCTGATAAAATGTAGCATACCAATGTTCAGTGAGAGAATTTTTTTTTTCACTTAAAATTTCAAGATGATGTAAAATTCAGGAAGAAGTTACAGGAGACAGCTGACTCATGCAAGATTTGCATTTGAGTGAGAAGTGATGGTTAGAATGTTGACTTGGCAGTATATTATAGAAGTAGTGGGTGAAGCCATTAAATAAATTAACTTTCTAAAGAACTTAAAAGTAGAAAATTAAAGAACTAAAGAATGTATCTTCCTTTTTAGGGGGGGAGGGATGATAGCCCTTCTTCACTATGTGTTGACTATTCGCATAACCTTAAGCTTGTTATTTTAGCTTTCAAAACTTTATCTTTCTCATATACAATGGGGATACTTACAGTTCCACTATCATGAGAAAGATTGAGATGTGCAGGTAAGGAGCTTCGAATGCTAGGCACTTAGTGTTTATTTATTAATTGTAATCATAACCTGCTCATTCCTCTTGTCACCATTCCAGTGCAAATGTTATTATTTTATCACTGACTGTAATGCTTTGTTAGTTTTTTTTTTTCATATTCATTTCTTCCTTCTATTGGCTTAGTATTAACTCATAAAGATTAATTTGAACATATACATAATTTGTTATAAATTTTCAAGGAATGTTTACCTTTTTAAAAATTTTTTGAATATAATTTATTGTCAAATTAGCTAACATATAGTGTATACAGTGTGCTCTTGGCTTCAGGAGTAAGTTCCCTTGATTCATCACTTACATACAACACAGTGCTCATCACAACAAGTGCCCTCTTCAATGCTCATCACCCAATTTACCCACCCCTCACCCCCTTATCAATCCTCAGTTTGTTCTCTATTTAAGAGTCTCTTATGGTTTGCTTCCCTCTCTGTTTGAAACTATTTTTCAAATAGTTTCCCTTCCCCCATGGTCATCTGTTATTTTTTCAAATTCCACCTACGAGTGAAAACATATGACATCTGTCTGCCTCTGACTAACTTATTTCACTTGTTTTATGGAGCATAATACCCTCCAGTTCCATCCATGTTGTTGCAAATGTCAAGGTTTCATTCCTTCTCATTGCCAAGTGGTATACCATTGTATATATAAACCACATCTTCTTCATCTATTCATAAGTTGATGGACATTTGAGCTCTTAAGAATTATATACCTTTTACTAAATGAAATTTAAAAATTTTAGTCAGATTTACAATCATCTAGAATATTCCTTAACTTGTCTTTTCAGTTAATCCCCCAACACTCCTTTTCATGCTCTCAGCATTTGAGTCAGACTGGAATATTCACAATACCTGGCATAACAATAGCTTTTTCACCTACATTTCTCTGCATACTATTCTCCATTCATTTCCACTGATATTTGTCCAAGATTTTTTTCCATAAAACATCTTGAATTAGACTATTGTATAACCTCTTAGCATTTACTTGTATATCATATAACACAATTAGCTTCACAATATTGTTATTTTTAAATGTAGCTCAAAATGGATGAGATCTATAAAACAATTATGTTGACCAAAGGGAAAAACTAGAACAAAGAGAAGGTATAGAAAACAAGTTTTTGCTCAACATAATTGAGAAGTTATCAGGATTCAAAGAGAATATAATGTTTTGAGAGATTAAGAATTCTGAAATGGCAATTGGATGACCATTTGCTGGAGATATAATAGAAACTATTAAACCCATAATTTGTGTTGATTTAAAGGATTTAAAAAATTCTAATTTTGATTTCAATTACATTGAAGTGTATAGTTTCAGTAGCAGACTGCTGAAGCCAGATAATAGGATTAAGGGCTATGTAGTCATATGGAAATGGACGCTTTGAATGTAGTCAAGAGAAAGAATTCGAGTTTAACTGAACATCAAGGTCAAAGAAATTGTGTGTGTGGGGGGGTGGGGGTGGGGGTGCATTCACATGCTCCTGTGTGCTTGCTTGTTTTTTTTTTACTTTGTAGGAAAAACTGGATCAAATGATTATATAGCTTAATAGTTCATTATATAATGTTAAGAGTTTTCTGAGATATCATTGTATAACAAATATCTTGATTTTTTTTCTTGAAAATTGTGATCTGCTTTGACTAACTGACAAAAATGTTAGTACATGGGTCACTGCTTGACAAAGAAATTTTAAATTATTGAAAAGTACCAATAATAGTCCTCATTTTTATATAATACTATAGCTCACACATAATGACCCTAGGGTTCTTTATAAGTGTTATTTTTCAAAAAGAAATGAGTATGCTGTATATCTAAAATTCAAAAAAGAAAAATAGCTTTGAAACTATGAAATCAAGGTCAATTTAATATTAATTTATTATTTTTGATGTATCTTTGGCTTCAGTAAAGAAAACAAAAAGATACTATGATCATTAGTTCAGCATGGAAAAATCACATAGCAAATACATATGTTAAAAGAGAACATTTGGCAAAATATGCAATGGTAACAATTTGAGAGCAGAAGTTAGGTCAATGAGAGAATGCATGAAACTGAATGCTTAAGATGTTCAAAACCATGCAAAGTTTATGTGCATTTATAGATATTTTCATTAAAAAAGAAAAGGTGCAATACAAAATAATTTGCAAATCTTATATATAGAAGACATTTTTCGTGTGTGTGGAAAACAAGGATACTTACTTCAAAATTAAAATAAAATAAATCATAAAAAAGCAAAACCCAGTATATATACATTTACTATTAAATTACTTTTCTTCAATTTATGTATTATGTAAAAGTATTTTAGAAGTTATCTTAGCAAATTATTAAGCACTCTTTGCAATCTTGAGGAAGAAAAAATTCATTTAATATTATCACTGGATACCAAGTTGAATATTTTCATAATTGTGAAGAAGGAATTCAACAAGGTAGTTACATAAAAGAGAATGCCCAAGTTACTCTTCTATTTTAAAAACTTCACTAGAACTTTTAGATAAAGAATAGAATAGGCGTGTCTGGGTGGCTCAGTCAGTTAAGCATCCAACTCTTGATTTCGATTCAGGACATGATCATATGGTTCATGAGTTCACAGAGCATCAGGCTCCATGTTGACAGTGTGGAGCCTGCTTGGGATTTTCTCTCTCCCCCTTTCTGTATGCCCTTCTTTCCCTTTCTCTCAATAAATAAATAAACTTAAAAAAAAAAGAATAGAATATCGGATATGGCCTTAATATGGCCCCTCTCTTTCCCTTCTACTAAGTCTCCTGTCTCTTCACCCTTGCTCATTAGATTCTATGGCTAGGTTTCTTTCTCTTTCTCCTTGACTCCATGGTCCTTTCCTTCTCAAAGTTTCCACCCATTCCCATTCCCTGGGGTCTCTGCAGACTCATAGCCCAGTTCCCATACACTTTTAGTGTCCCCTCTTAATTGCTACTTCTTTAGGGAAGAATTGCTACTTTCTTTAGGGGAAGCTCTCAATCTCTAAGATACCACCAGTCTGAATTTTTTACAACTGCAGGCTTTTCAGTAGTTTATTTGTGTAATTACATATTTAATTCCTTTTTGAGATACTGAATGAAACTCCATGAAGGCAAGAAATTTGTCTATTGTGTTCACTGCAGTTTCCCTGTGGCTACTGCAGTAATTACTAATTGAATGAAAATATGAGAATAATGAGCAAGAGGTAGAAATGTGGCTTACCCTATAATACTGGCATTGAGTAGAAGACCTCTGGATTACTTCGTCAGTACCTCATCTAAGAAGATGGATTAAGTCCAATGGGGGAAAATATTAAGAATGTCTTTGTGTACATGAGCTGGGTCTAATAACACTTCTGCTATTTACAAGCTGTGTAATCGGGGCAAATAATGTAATCTCACTCAGACTATTTTCTTACCTAAGAAAAGTAGAAAATTATAAACAGCCGAGATGCAATGAAGTTAATAAAACACTATATAAAGATATGCATACTCATATATCTTCAAGCAAAATAAGAGTTTTGCTCAAGAGGGAAGAAAATCTTGACTTCTTTATTTGAAGCATCCAATAAAGAAATATGTTTACAGCTCCTTGCCTTTTTCTCTTTACTGAGTCCTGGCTCTCCCCTGAGGACAATGTGTCCCCTGGATTTAACATATGACAATTTCCCTTTAAAATCCTTGCATCACTGGGCCTGGAGGTGGTCAACTATTCCACCTCACCACTTTAAACCCCCAAGCTTTAAATCTCATTTCCAAAGACCAAACCACACACAATGCCCACTTATCTCATTATCTTCTTTATTTATCTTCATTTTGTGAAGATTTTTGCACCTAGCACCCTGTTACTTTCTTCAACTCCAGGCCCCTTGTGTATTTAAATTTTCATAAAGATTATCAGTCCCTTGACCACTTCCTCTCTGACCTTATCTGTTTCCTGTCTTGGACACTCAGTATCATGGTCATGTCATAGATCTTGCCTTTCCTATAACAGCCAACTCTTCACCATCTCAATGTCAAGCATTCTACTCTTTATCCTATGCCACCCCACCCCCCCCGCCCAGCTTGATTTCTCCAACTTGACTTCAACAAATATGTATGCCTACAAACCAAAACTCCTACCATCTTTTCACTGTTACCTACCCTCATATATCCTCATGATTCACTTCAATTACTTGACCACTATTTTAATCACTATCCTGCATATACCTTCAACTTCCTTGCCCATTCTTATTTCTGTCGTACTTAATCAGCCAAATCCTAACCACAGTTAAATGAAATTCTAAATCCATTCCATGCCTGCAGCGACACAGTGAAATGTGGCTAGAAAAAAGCATATATATGGATATACTTTTCTTAATAAGTTCATAATCATACACCTGAAGCGTACCTTCATGCTTCAAATAAAAATATTACATTTCCAGTCTACATTCTCTCCCATTCTCCAAGTGAACTATTTTTAACTTTCCATATCACTTCATAACTTCTAAACCTTCTCTCCGTCCTCACTTGTACCTTATAACTTTGATTCAAACAATCTTAGACTATAAAATGAATCAGAAGGAACTTCTATAAGTCACTACCATCCCCACCACATCCCCACCATCCTGAATCTATCTGCGTTTAGATATCTTCCTCCTAGTGAACAAATGGTGTGTACTTTATTTTTTATTTATTTTTTTTTAATTTTTTTTTTCAACGTTTATTTATTTTTGGGACAGAGAGAGACAGAGCATGAACGGGGGAGGGGCAGAGAGAGAGGGAGACACAGAATCGGAAACAGGCTCCAGGCTCTGAGCCATCCGCCCAGAGCCTGACGCGGGGCTCGAACTCACGGACCGTGAGATCGTGACCTGGCTGAAGTCGGACGCTTAACCGACTGCGCCACCCAGGCGCCCCAAATGGTGTGTACTTTAAACTCCATGTTTGTACTGCTTGCCACTTGTGCCCCAGAATTCATCCCTTCTCATGTGTTTTGAAACATCACGCCAGCAATCCTCTCTTCCCATGTACTGGGAGACATCATCATTTCATCAATCTGGTCCTTTCTCTTCCCTATGCTGACAATTTTGTTCTTTATTGTGTAATTCCCGCAGCTCTACACATGCTGTTATTTCTCCTATCTGCCTCAATGAAACTCACTTCACTCCTTAAATATTGTTCAATTTCTCTGTTATCATCTCAGTGAAACTCTTAAAAAAGAGCTGTAATCACTACCTTTAATTCCTCTTTTCTTGCTTTTGTTTTTGTTTTTTAACTCACAATATCACTGAAATTGCTCTTCTCACACTTACCTTTAGTCTTCATATTGCTAACTCCTATTTTTTTAATTTTCAGTGTTCATTCTACTTCATTTATGAATAGTATTTGACCCAGTTGATCTCTTGTTCCACCTTGAAATTCTTTCTATACTTGGCTTCCATGACATCTCACTTTCTTGGTTCTTTTTCTGCCTCACCAGTGGCTCTATCTCATTTCCTATGATGCCTCCTCATCTTTCTCTCCTATAAATATTAGAATATCCCAGAGCACACTTTGGACATAACCTCCTCTGATGGACATTCCTCCCTTGGTGATATCATCCAATACCAAGGCTTTAATTACCATTTATATGATAATGACTCATAAATTTTATCTTCCATATGGGCATCTGTTCTGAGCTCACACATCCATGGGTTTATTCAACATTTCCACTTAAATCTCTAGTAGCTATTTCAAACTTAGCATATCTAAAACCAAAATTATGATCTTCTCCCCTGAATAATCCCACTCACAGTATCCTCTATATTAATATATGCTCAGATCAATGAAGTCATCATTAGCTTTCCTATTTTTCTCATCTTCTTTATTCCATAAATCAGCAAATCCTATTGGCAACATTTTCAAAATCCACCCAGAATCCAACCACTTTTCACCACTTCTGATGCAACCATGGCTGATGTAAACCACTATCATCTTTCTGTGAGATTATCGCAATAGCCTCTTAATTGTGATAACAATTCTTTTCAATTTATTCTCAACACAACTGCCAGAGTGATTTTGTTAAAATGTAAGTCAGATCATGCTCCTCTTCTACTCAAAATCCTTTAATGTTTTCCCATCTCATTCAAAGTACCTGGTTAACGGCCTATGGGACTTTATCAGATTAGACCACCATTACCCTTTACGTTATTATATCTTGCTAATATCTCTCTTGTTCATTCAGGTCCAACCACACTGGCCTACTTATATCCTCAGCATGGCATGCACAATCTTGCCAAGGGGACTTTTCCATGTCTGTTCCCTCTGCCTGCATCCTTTTGCTCCAAGTATCTACATGCGACTCACTCCCTCATTTTCTTCAAGATTTCATTCAAAATCACCACCTCAGTGAGACCTTTTCTGAACTCCAACCCACCCTCCCTTCCCCTATCTTTTTGGCATTTCCTTTGACCTCTTTACTAATTCTTAATTTTTTGTTGTAGGTGTTCTACTTCATACCACTCACTATGTTCTATAAAATAGCTTTCACTCGGTTTCCTTGTTTAGTATCTAAACTCTCCATTAGGGCAGGTATTTTTGTCAGGATTGTTCATGGCTGTATCTCCAGTACCTGGAAGGTATGAGATTGATAGATATTTACTGACTGAATAGATATATAAGCACATGGGAACTTTTGTCTTAATCATAATGAAACTCTTCACAACTATTAAAGGGATATAATTAAGAAATTGCAAACGGAAATGTGGAAAGTAAGCCATATGGCAATTGGTACTATCTTTCAATTGTTTCATTCAACTGCTAAGACACTGAAGAGATAAAACACCATTTGTGTAACTACCTAATTATGAATATTAAGTAAATTTAAGATTCTGTATTTAATATTCTTTTATTTTTTCTCTCATCTGAGAAAGAGGCATTTCTATGAAACGTTGTTCAGATGGAAATATATAAACACCTGCCTTTTTTCTTAACAATAATTTTAGTTTTTTTTTTTAATTTTTTTTTCAACGTTTATTTATTTTTGGGACAGAGAGAGACAGAGCATGAACGGGGGAGGGGCAGAGAGAGAGGGAGACACAGAATCGGAAACAGGCTCCAGGCTCTGAGCCATCAGCCCAGAGCCTGACGCGGGGCTCGAACTCACGGACCGCGAGATCGTGACCTGGCTGAAGTCGGACGCTTAACTGACTGCGCCACCCAGGCGCCCCGTCAATAATTTTAGTTTTTTAAAATTTTCACCATGAAAAAAGTAAATGTGATTTAAAATGGTATATAATAACATACTTCATTTTTCATCAAGAAAAATGTAGCACAAGTTATATATGCTCTATACTAGCGATATTATTTTACATATGCTTGTTTTTCATGTTATAGTTTTACTGTATTTAAAAAAATATTCTTCAAGTGAGTAAACTATTTTCTCTTTTCTGAGGCTTCCTGTAAAGGGAAAAGAACAGAGATTTTGGCTTGGATTCTGTCATTTCTATGCCTGGCTCTGCCATTTTCTAGTTCTGTGACATTGGATCACTCACAAGAAACTTTTTTTTTTTAATTTAATCTGTAAAATTTGGATACCTGCACAGCCTTCCTCAACAGGTGTTTATGAGGCCAGATAACTTAGAAAAGCAGTCCTCAATCAAATTTGGATTAGTGTTGGCCAGTGTTGGGACATTCTTTGGTTTAGAGATATGACAAAAATAAAGATGCATGATAGGAAGTATTTTTTTAAATAAAATTAAACATATGTAAAGGAATTTTCTTTAATTTGCTATTAGTATTATATATATATGTAATATAACATCCACTATAACATGATCAACAGTAGGCAGTCTTCTTTCTATTTTTTATGATTATTTTATTATTTTATTTTGTTTTTGGTGAAATAGAACTGTGAAAATCCTGTCAAAATCCTGATTTTATTGATTTATTTTTAATTTAAAAGATATGATGCTCCAAAGTTTAGCAATAAGTTAATGCAGTTTACTCAAATTTTAATAAAGGGCTTGATAACTTTGATGTAGAGGCAGAAAAGATGATTAGTTTTCTACTTCTACCATTACAAAGCATTATGACCTGAGACAACTCATTTCTGCCTTCTGTGCCTCTTGTTCAAATTCAATGAAATTTAGGAAATACACTAGAGGATTTGAGAGATCACTTCTAAATCAAGACTTACAACTAAATCATGTTATGTCACTTTCTATGTTAATGTTTCCTAATTCCAACAGATTTTTGATTCATACTTCTGTGTCCTAAAGACAGTAAGGCATTTTGATAATAAATCATTTCATAAAATTTTGTTATGGAATTTAGTAGCATAGTAAAACTCATAGTGATGTCTGGAAATAAAGGTTTTAAATAAATAAAAGCAATCACAAGACCATAACAAAACAAACTCATACATTGCTTTACTGTAGAACAGTATTCAAATCAGGCAATGAAGTCATTCTCAACTATTTTCAATTCAGTAAGCTATTTCTCTCAAAACCGACTGCTAATCATTCATCTCTTCAGATGACATTGACTTTTAACCAGACACTGCAAGGTTCTAAAGCTTCATATGGTGTTCCAATCAGAGTGATTGTGTAACAAAAAACATGAAAGAGTAACAGCAATTAACCTTCCCCAGTTTAAAATGGAAAATTGAAAACAAGCTAGAAAGTTGGAATCCATAGGTCAGACATGGCAATGATCATTTTCGTTAATTTTTTTTCATGTTCGCACTCATTGATGGAACTTACACTTAATTTAAATGTTTTCACAAAATTTGTATTAAGGGCAGGAGCATTTAGAAATGGCCCGTGCTTAGATGGGAAATTTTATTTTTCTTCTGCTTTAGCTATGCTTATAAATATGTGTGGAATGAGCTGCAACAGATTAATTTGTTTTGATCAATAGTGAGTTTTATATCCTTAGACAAACAGTGGGGACCTGTCATTTGATTTGTTTCTGGGTTTTCACGAGCGTTAGTGGAAGACCAGAAAATGACTTAGTGTTTTCTTACTACACTATGTCCAGCTTCATAGATTTGAGTTGTTGACACCAACAATTAAATGGTAAGTAGGGCAAAATAGCATGATCACATGCATATTAGCCAGGAAGCTTCAAAGAACACAAATAAAATAAAACCAGTTTTCTAAGCAGAATTTTGGAGAAGACTGCTCTGACTCTGTACAAAATATTAATTATTTATCTTTATCCCAAACACAAAATATCTAGAATGTATCTCTCTCTCTGTCTCTCTCTCTCTTTCTCTCTTTCTCTTTCACACACACATACACACACAGAGTTTACTTTCTTTCTCAGATTGATAACAGACCTTAGCGAATTTAGAAAATTTAAATAAAATCAAGATTTTCCTTAATTCTTTTTTTAATGTTTGTTTATTTTTGAGAAAGAGACACAGAACGTGAGAGGGGGAGGAGCAGAGAGAGAGATGAAGACACAAAATCCAATGCAGGCTCCAGGCTCTGAGCTATCAGCACAGAGCAGGATGTGGGGCCCAAACTCATGAACCATGAGATCATGAGATCATGCCCTGAGCTGAAGTCAGGCGCTTAACCGACTGAGCCACCCAGATGCCCCTCCTTAATTCTTAATATAACTCTAAATATCCTGGAAATTACTAGAAAAAAGCCATGGTATATAAATTAAGATGAATTATTTTAAAAATGATAAATTTCATATAAATTTCATATAAAGAAAATCCCTTTATATATGTTTAATTTTATTTAAAAAATACTACTTCCTATCACACATACTTATTTTTGTCATATCTCTAAACCAAAGAATGTCCCAACACTGGCCAACACTAAACCAAAATTTTTGAGGTAATTATAAAAAACATGTTCAATTCTGTAAGATATTAGGCACAATAGATTAACTCAAGTCATATGGTGCTTGGAAAAAATTTATTATTATAATTGTTTTTAAATAGGCTGCACACCCAGTGCGGAACCCAGTGCAGAACCCAACTAGGGCTTGAACTCATGACCTTGAGCTGAGATCAAGAGTTAGATGCTTATTCCATACAGAGAAAGACAGATACCATATGGTTTCACTCTTAAGTGGATCCTGAGAAACTTAACAGGAACCCATGGGGGAGGGGAAGGAAAAAAAAAAAAAAGAGGTTAGAGTGGGAGAGAGCCAAAGCATAAGAGACTGTTGAGAACTGAGAACAAACTAAGGGTTGATGGGGGGTGGGAGGGAGGAGAGGGTGGGTGATGGGTATTGAGAAGGGCACCTTTTGGGATGAGCACTGGGTGTTGTATGGAAACCAATTTGACAATAAATTTCATATATAAATAAAAAAAAATAAAAAAATAAAAAAATAAACAGATTAGACTGTCAAAAAGATATTTTTGAGGCAACTGAGGAAATTTTGATATGAATGAATCCTTAATATTAAGGAATTATTGTTAATTTTGTTCAGTATACAAACAGCATAAGTATAGAGAAATAGATGATAGATACATAGATAGATAGATAGATAGTTAGATAGATACTTCCTCATTAGAATTCCATACTAAAATATTTATAGGTAAAGTGGCATGATGTCCTGAATTTGTCTTAAAATATTCTGGAAAAATAAGTAAAAATCCATATATAAAACAAGATGGGCAAAATGTTGATGATTGCTGAAGTGGGAGACAGGTATTTGGGGGCTCATTATAAATTACAAATTATAAATTTTATCTAAAAATTGTTCTATAATAAAGTGTAAAAATGTAAAAAAAAAAAGAGTTAGATGCTTATTTTGTATTTTAGTATAATTCTTCCATATTTACTTTTGAAAACTAAAATTGTTTTTAATTTTAAGTGAAAAATGTAAATAGCTATATCTCAAAATAGCATTTATTTCATATAAAAGTTACAGTGTAAATGAATAATTATAGATATTTTGTAGGACTCAGTATTCTGTCAGACTATCATTAACAGGTTTTAGAGATAAGTATTCAAATTACTTATTATTATTACATTTCTAGTGTCATTGTTATTTACAGTATTTTATAATTTTTCCTCAGGGAGCCCCTCAGTGGCTCTGTTGGTTGAGCATCTGACTTCTGCTCTTGTCATGCTCTCAAGGTTCCTGGGTTTGAGCTCTGCTTCGGGCTTTCTGCGGTCAGCAGAGTCTGCTTCAGATCCTCTGTCTCTCTCTCTCTCTCTCTCTCTCTCTCTGCCCCCACCCCAATCCCACTGTCTCTCTCTCTATCAAATATAAATAATAAAACTATTAAAAATTTTTTCTTAACATTTGCATTTATTCAATAGCATGATAATATTCCTAAATATTCCTTATTTTCTACTCAAAGTTACTATTTTATTATTTTATAAGGTTGAGTTCCTCCATTCAGTTTTTGTTGATGTTGTTTTTTTTTTTTAACTGTCAAATTTGATGGCATAAAATAAAATTTGATTTGTTTCATGGTATGGAAAATTATTTCTTATAAACTAATAATCATATTACAGAGCAATTAAAATTTTAATATAATCAAAACTCAGAGCATTATAAACAATTCAAAATACTTCATCTCTTCATATTCCCTTTGATTTCTTGAAAGAAATTTTCCCCACATAAAGCATATCTTTATTGCTTTTCCTTAAATTTAATTTTCTTGATAATGACAAGACATTCTGGCAGCATGGCAGAGATGTCACCAGGCTTGGGGTCAAAAATCTGAATGTATGATTCTAGGAGGCTTCTGGGTCCTAATTACTAACACGGGATTCAGTCAGTTCTTATATTTGAATAACAAATCAGGGCATATTGTGTACCTGTGCATTACAATTCTTTAAATGCTTTATAGATTTGTAGTGTTCTTTGCTTAGATGGGATGTTTACATTGTATACATTCAAGGAAATGTCTATTAAAGTAGACAGGAGTCTACAGTATTGAAGAAGTTGACTATCAATATCAATTTGTGGAGCAAGTATTTCCCTCTTGATTAATGGAAATTATTAACTTACTAAAACTTTCAGGATTTCAATGCTTCATTTTTGAAGGAAGATTTCACACTGTGCTCAGTTTGGCTTAATAAATATTAATAAATATTATAAATGTGACACCTAAGGTAAATCCAATTGAAAATCATTTGAATCCAAAAAGAGTTTCAAATTAAAATTATTTGTATTCATTGGGTGAATGCAGTATATCGAGTTGTTCTAATCTGCCACAGGTGTTTGATATTTCTTTCCCCTCTGACACCACCTTCACAGTTCTCTCTCCCTTACTTAGCTAGGAACCAATTGTAGCCAATTCATTCTTAGATGTCAATTTAATCAACAGTTCCTCAGGGACCCTTTCCCTGATATTCCAGACTAAGTCAGAAAGGCAAATCATCTTATTAGAGATTTTAATAAAATTTTCTGACATCTGTAAGTTCTTTTTTCTTCCTGTTTTTTTTTTTGTTTGTTTGTTTTGTTTTGTTTTGTTTTTTTGTAAGATTATCTGAAATCTGTCTGCCCTACTGGTTATATCCTTCAATGTATCTGTGGCATTTCCACAGTGCCTAATACCCTGGAGGATTTTTATCAATATATTTTAAATAGATGACTTTACAAACGAAGGAATAAAGTGTACTGCTAATAAGAATTAGGGCATTTAAATGGTAAAATACATATATCCTGCCAATTTGCAAAAAATGATTTTAAACCTCTGATACTACATATCTAAAATTTTCAGATTGGTTCTTCCCATGGCTAACAAACTCTGCTCAGAACTGGTATTTGCCTATGGCCAATAATGTGCTCCTCAGCTTGTACCATGCATAGTCTTAGTTTATGCAACTAACTTTTTAAAATGCATTATATGCCAGACACCACTCTAGACACTAGGGAGACAGTAAAACTCCCTGCCATCACAGAACTTACTTTCTACTTGTGGGGCATACAATAAATGAAACGAAAAAGTAAAATACATTGCATAATGGATGATAAATGAACAAAAATAAATAAATAAAGCTGGCGATTTTAAACATGGAGGATAGAGAAGGCTTCTGTGGGTAGGTTATAGTTGAATAATGACCTGAAGGATATAAGGAAGTAAAACATGGAGAGATCAGAGGGGGAGTTTTAAGACAAAGAGAAGAGCAAGTGTTAAAAAATAAGCAAGAATGTGCCGTACATATTTGCAAAATAGCAAAGAGAATGGCAGTGAACAGAGTCCTTCGCTCCAGCTGTAACCAAACCTGACCATATTTCATATGCAACCCAAAAAATGCTCCCATATTTCACTCAACATTTCTCCTGTGAGTGTACTGAAAGATAACAAGGCGATTAAGATCCTACTATGTAGAGAAAGTTGCCTTTGTTTAAAATTATTTATCAATTGCTCATTTCTCAAATTTACCTTAGATTGAAACTAGTATGAAGGGATACATTTGTAATTTATTCAAAAGACTTTGAAAAGATAACTGCTTACACATTTCTTTAAATATATTATTCTAGTTTGGTCTTTGTCTCAGTTATAACGTAAAATCCCCACGCACATTACTTGATGAAGAGAAATTCTCTAATACATTGGAAGATTTCTCTACATAATTAGAATACTGCTGTTGATTACAGATGAAGAGCTGGTAGTTAGATTTTTAAATGGATGTTTTCATGCTTTAAGTTGACTAGCAAAGTCAAGTCATTGATCCAATGTTGGTTTCCCCTCTATTTCCCCTTCAAAAATAATCTAGCACTTCTATAATATTAAAGCAATAAAATTGCTGATTACCCAAAGGAATGTCATGAAAATAGATCATTAAACACAATTCAATACAAAATATCTAGTATCTATTCCTATATTTCTACCTTAATAAAATCATATCTGGTATTTTTAAGACATATGCAGAGGCAATTAAAACTTTATAAAATTGACTTTGCTTAGCTAGATCCTTTATATAAATTATTCTTAATTTCTCCTCCTCTTTAGCTTACATGGATGAATCACTGAAAAACAATATCATTTTTATCTAATATTCCCCTAGTATTGTTCTCAATTAATAGTATCTATAATTAATATTATGGAGCCTTATTATCAAAAACAGGCTTCTGTACCTGTCAGTCTTCTGTCACAGTGTCAATCTATTTATTATCTTTACTATAAATCATATATTTAGTTGAAATGGCTCAAGATATTTTAAGTTGAATGAATACTCATGACATCACTGTATCTTCCTTGAATCATATTTAAATTCATTTCCTTCTACTTACAATTGAAAATAATTCTAGTTTAGGGTAATGTCTTTGAGTTTATAGAGTTCAATGCTGAGACTGCAAAAACCCAATGGGAAAAAGCAAGTATTGTTATTTATGGCATATTTACCCACAAACTCCATTCCCTATTGTTAGAGCCCATTTCACCACCTCCAAACAGGTAGCACAGCATAGTATGATAAAAAATTGAGCCATTTATGCATTCAGAAAGTCAACTTACTATTTTCCATTATGAGACTATTTTCTTTCAAACCTTAGGGCATAGAAAACAAGTTACTGTTTGAAAAGTTGACAATTTCGGCTCTATTAAGGTAGAAACAGCTACCTTCGAACACGTGAATGAATAATAAAGTCTCTTCAGACTTAATACTGGAGGGTAGAGAAAGGAGGTTTGCAAAACATATATTTATTATATGATACAAAGAAAGTAGTTTGGCAAAACTGAAAGCTATGAATAGGAATTATTCTCCCCGTTTAAAGTTTCAAAGTGCTCTACATAATACATTGTAATTTGGAATCTTCTTCTCAGGCATTATAATTTGAAATGTGTCTTTAGGAAAAAAAAATCCATAAATGTTATTCATAAGGAAAATTATTCCTTGATAGTACATTTATAACTAAAGATGTGTAAATAACTCAGATAACTTAAAATGTATTAAAAATACTTTTATGTAATATCTTGAAATAATGTAACACATATTAAATTTTGTCATCATAATCATAATATGCCATATTTAAGTGAATATGCATTCTGTTCTTCTTTGTTGTAACCTAAGTATATATGATTCTTTAAATACGAGCCGAGTAATATCTACTAGTGAGTACTAAAAATGTTTTGAATGTTGTTCTAAGGCTTTTATATTTTTTTTCTAATTCTTACTGATAAAGAAACTTCTGGCTCAGAAATATTAAATAGCATGCCAGAAAAATACTTAGTAAAATCAGGTTTCATCCCATTCTACTGGGATGTTGGAAACAGCTTATATTGGCTTGTGAGAATCAATAATTAAAATTTCTGGAATTTGTTTAACTTTTTGTCAAACTCAAGTACTATTAAAAAGTACATTACAGGGGTGCCTGGGTGGCTCAGTTGGTTAAGCGTCCAACCTCAGCTCAGGTCATGATCTCGTGGTTTGTGAATTCGAGCCCCGCGTCGGGCTCTGTGCTGACAGCTCAGAGCCCGGAGCCTGCTTCGGATTCTGTGTCTCCCCTTCTCTCTCTGTCCCCTCCCCAGCTCATGCTCCGTCTGTCTCTCAAAAAATAAATAAATGTCAAAAAAATTTAAAAAAAAAGTACATTACATTAGAGTAACATTTAAGTTGTATGTTTTAAGATAATATATACTCAAGGCTCACACTTTCTAATTATTTTACTCGAGGTTTATTATGACTATCATATATGTATGGAAGAAATACTATATGTTGGTGTGTTGATGTGTATCCTTTTTGCAACTTAGGATTCAGTGGCAGCATCTTACAAGTTTGAAATCTGCAGTCTTCGCAGTATTTGCCACCACAGAAATTGGTAAATACTACAGATCAGGGCTGTATTTATATTTCATTGGTTGTAAATCTAAGAAAGTGATGGAGGAAAATTTAACAATGCAGATCAAATTTTGAAAGTCTCTGTTGCTGTTCCATAGTGAACAGCACAAAAACACTGAGAATATGTTCTTACAATACGCAGAACACATTACCCAACTCAGCAAAAAGTCACTCATGTCATTGACCAATGACTATAATTCCAATATATGTCTTGTTTCAGTAATGTCTTATCTATTAAGTAAATGAAAATATCAGTCGGGGCACCTGCGTGGCTCAGTAGGTTAAGTGTCTCATGCTTGATTTCAGCCTGGGTCATTATCTCATGGTACCTGAGTATGAGCCCTGCCTAGGGCTCCATGCTAGTAGCACTGGGATTCTCTCTCTCTCCCTCTCTCTGCCTCTCCCCAACTCTCTCCCCCTCTCTCTTTCTCTCTCTCCAAAAAAAAAAGTGTTTAAAAAAGAAAATATCAGCCAATATTCTTATGAGATACATGATTGTTTATGAAGTGCCACTATGGTGTGGTTATGGGCACAAGAATTGGGCAAATATTAACAAAAGCACTCTTGTGAGAACAAACTGGCTATATGCAATTTGCAATGAATAATATATATTGTATTATTATTTGAAAATTGTATGCTACTCATCCTTCTCAGTCAAATGTATAAGTCTTATGTATGTATATATACAGATATATTTTTTTCCAGAGAGCCAATATTTAAAATATCACTTTTTCCCCCTCAAAGACAGTGTTTCACAGAGAACTATAGTTCTCTGCCTCAAAATAATTATAGCTAGGGCCACCCAAAATGAATGGTATTGAGGAACACAGGTGAGAATTTTAAGTTGGCCTGCTAAACAAAAAACAAATATTCATATTTGGCATCAGCATAACAAAAGTGGTTGTGAAGTTGTGAGGTTAGATGCAGAGAAATCTAATGTTTATCATAATCTGGACTAACTACAGCCTGCCCAGCTACAGTCTGTCCAGACACTGTAGAGATTGTGATATGTTTAGATTAGCACGTACATACACTTATAGTTAGCTACATAGATATGCTAGTAAGCATTAAGTTTTTAAAAATTAATCGGAGAGAAAAAAATTGTTCCTAGATGGACGGGTACAACAAAGAAAAGAGCAAATACAGTCTGGGAAGGAATCCCAAAGAAGAATCGGAGGATACTGAAGTCAAACAAAACCACTGCCAAAAACTAGGTGAGTTAAATATGTCCCAACAAAGAAAGAGAAGAAAGGACTTTACAACTGATGTTGTAACAAGGATTTTACTCAGATAGTTGAATTTGACTCTAAGAAAAAGGAGTGTTTATCCATCATGTAGCCTAATATATTTAGAAGTCAGTAGTATATGGAAGAAATGGAGTTAAGATGAAGACAAGTTCCTTCAACAGTCATTTTCCCATATAAAATAAAATGATGAATGTAGCTTAAATGTTAGCTTCAGGTTTGGTGTTCAGGACTCAGAACACAGGCCTGGAGCTCGGAAGATAGAGATTGAATATGAAAGTCTGTGTTAGGTTTTTAAAACAAAACAAAACAAAACAAAACAAAACAAAACAAAACAAAACAAAA
>NW_024412403.1:38622298-38633710 GCF_014898765.1 Herpailurus yagouaroundi | reverse complement strand
AACAAAACAAAACAAAACAAAACAAAACAAAACAAAACAAAACAAAAGCAAAAAAGCACTTACTATCATGTTCTCTCCGCCATGGTTAAAAGAAGGGAGCAAGAAAAGTCAGGCCCATAGGCAGATACTTTGATAATGACAGAGCACAGAGAACCTATAAGAATTCCTTAACTCTCATTTTCTTTCCATATTTACCCCTGGAATAAACTGAAATTGTAAGTGAGAGAAAAACTTAAAAAGTCAAGGTCATTGTAAGAGAGATAGGAGCTGCTAATAAAAAAAAAATTGGTGTTTTCAATGAATTTAAGCATCCAGAAAGTTATATTACAGATTATTTTTTTAAATGATAGTTGCATATATGAAGAAAAAGCACTATTTTCAAATTTCTTGAAATCTCAGAAAAATGCAAAATTTAAAAAAAACTGGAGAATTAACGTTTCAATTCTCAAAATGAAAAAAAAATACTGTTATACATTAGAAAAAGATTATCTTGATGTCATTGCAAAAGTTCTGCTTAGATTTTTTAAATATAACTTTTTTTTAAACAAGAATTCATTTTATTTTATTTTTTTTTTAATTTTTTTTTCAACGTTTATTTATTTTTGGGACAGAGAGAGACAGAGCATGAACGGGGGAGGAGCAGAGAGAGAGGGAGACACAGAATCGGAAACAGGCTCCAGGCTCTGAGCCATCAGCCCAGAGCCTGACGCGGGGCTCGAACCCACGGACCGCGAGATCGTGACCTGGCTGAAGTCGGACGCTTAACCGACTGCACCACCCAGGCGCCCCAAGAATTCATTTTAATAATGTGTTAATATCTAAGAGCATTGATCTATACTTAAATCCTATACTGCTACTTATTAGGTATGTGATTTTAAAATAGAATTACGTCTTTAAATCTTACTTTCATCAATTCTAATATAATAATTATGGTTATGAGAAAGTTAAATAATATAACATGAATGAGAATATTAAATAAAATATTGTATGTGAAACACCTGGTATGTAAATATACTAAACAGTTAAAGGGTTAGATTTCATTATTGATTCAGGAGATATATATATATATATATCTACATATATATGTATATATATATATATGTACATATATATATATGTAGATATATATATGTCATATATATACACGCACATATATATATACACATATATATATGCATATGTGTATTATATATATAAATATATCCTCATCTTCATAGATCATGGTATCAACTAAAGAAGAATTAAATAAAATAATCTTAAATAATATATTATACTTTAAAAAGGGTTAACACCTATATGTGTTTTTTATCTTGCCCTTCAGTTTGTGAAAATGTCTGTGTAGGTTTTATTTTTTCTATTTAAATAGATGTGGCAAGTCTCTGAGGAACAAAGTAGGAAGCAGAATTGTACACTGGAGAATTCCCTAGACATCAGGATGTGTCATTCCCAGTTCATTTGTAAACTAGGATTTTTGATAAATTATTTAGCTCTTTGAGTTTCAATTTCCACACTAGTGAAGGGAAATAAAATTGCCTAATTCATAGGGTTTGTGTGAAGATAAATTTAGAGCCTTTACACAAAAGCACTTTGGATACTGTGGAACTATTAGAATAAAATATACAATTAATCTTGGTTTTATTACAATTTTTTTCCAAAATTTTTTCCAAGAAATTGTCAGAAATTCAAAATATTTATGGAATAAACAAACTTTAATATCATTGAAAAAACAATCCATATCAATATGGTCTTATCATCCTTTGATTCTTCTCTTTAGGAAATTTAATCAAAGATTTGACCAAAGCAAGGAAAGACACAATCATTATTAAGAGTCTAGACTCCCGTTGGGGGGGGGGGGGGGGGTGGAAGGGGCGCCTGGGTGGATCAGTCAGTTAAGCGTTTGATTTCAGCTCAGGTCATGACCTCATAGTTCATGAGTTCGAGTCCCACGTTGGGCTCTGTGCTGACTGCTCAGAGACTGCAGCCTGCCTCAGATTCTGTACCCGCCCCTCCACTGCTCATGCTCTCTGGCTCTCTCTCTTAAAAATAAACATTTAAAAAAATTTTAAAAAAGAGTCTAGACAGATGGATGACAGAATTAATCAAAACTATCTCAAGTATTGATAATATATAATGTGAATAAATTTAGAATTGTGAAATTGGGTTAAGATGTCTAATGTGTCATTTCAGTCAAGAAAGATTTGGTTTAGTTTGAATCTATGCAGTTTGATTTCACCCAAATCAATATGCTTTAACACTGTAACTCTAAAAGCAAATACATGCTTTATTGATATAATTATGGACATTTTAGACATAACACTTTCAGAAAGTCATTGGGTTGCATATGATGATGAAAACAGATACAAGGGGGGCGCCTGTGTGGCTCAGTCAGTTGAGCGGCCGACTTCGGCTCAGGTCATGATCTCGCAGTCCGTGAGTTCGAGCCCCGCTCGGGCTCTGGGCTGATGGCTCAGAGCCTGGAGCCTGCTTCGGGTTCTGTGTCTCCCTCTCTCTCTGACCCTCCCCCGTTCATGCTCTGTCTCTCTCTGTCTCAAAAATAAATAAATGTTAAAAAAAAAAAAAAAGAAAACAGATACAAGGTAAAGTAAATGAAATCTGTCATGTTATTTTTTAAGGATTTGGAAGTGTCTGACCAGAAGAAAAGAATCCCACGAGTAACTTGATTACTATATTCAAAATCTCAAATGATGTCTTGAAGAGTCAAAGGCCAGAGTTAGAACTAATGAGCAGAAATAGAGATTTGACAACTTTTTAATTAAAAGTTTATTAAAATGTTTTTTGCTTTTTGTTTTTAATTTAGAGATATTCAAATTGCCAAAAATACCTGTATGCTTCTTTGTGTGTTAAATAATTTAACCTTTTAAAAATTCCACCTTTAAAATGGGGATGTAAGTGCCATCTGAAGATTTTTGAAAGGATTTGTCAATACAAAACAAGTGTAACCAATTATCTTATAAAAAATTGTAATATTCACTGAAAGTCAGAGAAAAGTATTTATGAGTTATTAATGCAGAATGGAAAAAGGATAGAAAACTATTAGGGGAGTGATTCACAAAGGAGATTTTTTTGGAGAGGAAAATGGGTGCAATTATGATTAATACTGATAAAAAATGTCAGGGTGCCCAGGTGGCTCAGTTAGTTAAGGGTCTGACTTCGGCTTAGGTCATGATCTCACAGCTGTTGGGTTCGAGCCCCATGTCCGGCTCTGTGCTGACAGTTCAGAGCCTGGAGCCTGTTTCAGATTCTGTGTCTCCCTCTCTCTCTCTGCCCCTCCCCCCGCCCACCGTATCTCAAAAATAAATACACATTTAAAAAATTGTAAAAATACTGATCAAAAATGAGAGACAAAAGCAAAAATTTTAGGGATAAAAGAAAAGGACAATAGAAAAGGAAAACAAAGAAGTAAGACATTTTTCTTCATCAGAGATTTAAAAAAAAAGTCAAAATTATTGTTTCCAGTGTTATTCAAACTGGAGTCCATGGGCTATCCATCGTTCAACTGTCCGGTTTCTGTGAACCTGTTGCAAACTCCATCAGTGATATCTTTTTTTCTAATTTTTATAATGTTTATTAATTTTTGAGGGAGACAGAGTGTGAGTGAGGGAAGGGCAGAGAGAGAAAGAGGGAGGGAGACAGAATCCAAAGTAGGCTCCAGGCTTTGAGCTGTTAGCACAGACCCCAACGGGGGCTGGAACCCAGGAACCATGAGATCATGACCTGAGCTGAAGTCAGATGTTTAACCGACTAAGCCACCCAGGCGCCCCTAGAGATATCCTTTTAGATTCATCTTGAAACTTGTGATCCACAGTGAGCCACATGGTTTCACCAGGTTTAGCAAACAATTTGCTACTAATAACAGCTGAAAGCTATAATTTGTAAGTTATGCTCTTGATTATTAGAATATATTTCAGATTATATTTAACACTATATTCACTGGGTTGTTTTCATGGGAGAAGAAAAGGTAATGTGAATCTAGTACACTAGGAATTGCACATAACCTGTGATCTTCCTTCCTGGGTGCAGTCCACAGTAGTATGGTGCAAACATGTATGATGTCTGGCAAGTGTGGGAAACAGATGGAGTAACTATTCAAACAGTATCACCTCTCATGAGAACTCATGTGATTGAGGCATTTCAGAACTGATACTACAACGATTTATAAATGCAAAGACAGCCATTGTTAGCAGTTCAAAAATTTGTTTAGCTATATTGAAGATTTGTCCATTTATTTTCCAAAAGGGAAAAAAAGTCTTAAACACAGAGAAAGCCATCAGCACTTCAACTTTTTTTTTTTCAGTTGAATCCAGACCTCTTCTGAAAACTTTGAAAAGACAAAGATGGTATAAAAAGAAGCAATTAAAGAGGGTGTGGTTTGGAAAGCGTTTCTTCCATTTGTGTCAATAATCAAGATAATAATAATCATTGACTGACTACTTTGGCTTTTGTTTATCATTATTTTCAAATTGATAAATCAAATTAAAATGACTGATCTAGTATAACCGCACATATTTATGCCAAACTAATTTAAATCATTTTTTTTTCATATTCAGTGTTGTGATTACATGGATTGTTGTGTTCCATTGAATTAAGCAACATTATTCATTTCAGAAAGAAAATATTTAAAATTTGTTGAAGCAAAACAGGTTTTTGAAGAGGCAAGTAACAGAGGAAGGAGTTTCTACTTCTCTGCTCTAAATAGTATTCAAGTGGCTTTAAGAGTTCACTCATCTTCAGAAGATGACTAACCTTTCAGATTGTGTCTGCACTAGGAAACCCTCACACAATGATTCTGGAATGAGCTAAGTTCTCAAAACACAATTATATGTTATTATTTTTTCCATCTTATGTTAGACCCATAATCAGATTGGAAATCTATAGTCAGCGATAATGGAGCACTGAGACAATTGTCCGTATCACTCAAGCTAAAGAAACACTTTGATTTGAAATTCTGTGTCTAAATGATTGAGGCCAGAGTGCTCCTTTGGTTTGAATGATTTGGATAATTATTTCAGTTCTCCACTTCATCTCGCTAGTATAAATTGCCCAAAAGCAAATGTATGAGCTACCATATTCATTCAGTGCAGTGAAAATATGTACACATTTTGTGGCATATAAAGTTTGCAAATGTTTAAAGGAAAATAAAACTGAAAACTATGGAAGATATCATTTCATATTTTCAATACTTCCTTTACAGAAAATAAATTACAGTTTGCAGGCTCATACATGTTCAGTAAATTGCATTTTAGTATAGCTATTTATCACTAAACTATTGCTGAAAATTAAACAATTCTTAAAATTTGATTATCACAAACGATGAAGGAAAAAAACAATAAAAACATCTACATTAAACCTAATTTTAAAAATATATAAAAATTCATATAGTGTCCCCAGTTACCAGAATTAAGTATTCATAAGTTGCAGAACTGGAATACATGAAGAATTATGTACCTACATTTTTGCAATGCTCCATGTTCATGGCTTCACGGTGTTTTTGTTGACATGTATTATGATTGCTACATACTAAATGATAAGCAGAAGCAAACTACACTTCCCAAAGTGGATCATTGTACTTGTTTTAGTTTCCCTTTGTAAAGCCTAAGTTCTGATCTGTGCCACAAGCAGTAAAGCAATCAATGCTGATGAATGACTAGAAATGGTTTCTTTATCCCAGTCCTCACTGAATAGAAAGTTTCCATTATCTCGTTCAACATCTTCACTCTATCAATTTGACAGGGGCAGGCAGTGCCACACTTCACTGCTTTCACTTTGGAACAGCATTCTACTTATCTGTTTCTAATAAGAAAGAAAAATGAAAAATAATAAAGTCTGGAGAAAACTTCTTGTTTGTGCACCTATAAATGCCACCTTTCGTCTTTCTTTTAATTGTTGTTCAGTTTTGCCCAGAACACAATAATTTAAAATAAAGTGTGAGAATAAAGGTGCATAGACAATAGAGCCTACTTTCTAATGTATTAGGTAAAATAAATCAGTTTTCCTTGTTGGAGAGAAAAAAAAAACCCAACATTATCTTCCGTAGCTTTTTTGATTTGAATGGATATGGTACCTTTGTTCACTTTTCAAGGATTTGGATGGCATCTTGGCTTCCTCCTGCGGCTTTGTTGTGGCACTCTGGCAGCTTAGAAAGTTACCCAATATGCACATGTTGGGACTGTGCAAAGTCTTTTTTTTCCCTCCTTTTGTGAGCATTGTCTATCTCTAGGGAGCAGAAGAGCACGCTGAAACAAGGCAAGGTGTGAACCGGACCCTCTTTGGCAGCCAGTCAGTAGGCTTTCAAGAAGAAAAGCGTCCAAGGTAACAGCACAAGATGTCAGAAAGAAACTTTTTAGAACAAAAAATGGGGAAAACCATGGAAACTGCTTGGGCATTAATTACCAGAAACAGCCATTTACATTTTGTTCTCTGCCAGAACTTTTCTTAATGTTGCAAAGACAGTCTTCTTGTGTGTATAGAGCACATTCTTTGCAGGAGTAAGGTTCAGCCTCTAAATATCCCAGATAATCAGCCCTGAACATGAGCTTGGCCACTCAGCTTGGCTGTGTTGCCTCACACATGAGCAGTGACCTTTGGGGAAGTTGAATTCATGCTGCAAGAAATAAGAATTTTTCTTTCCCTATACTTTCCTGTACCTGGTATGTTTCCATATATATTTCTGATGATTGCACCTGTGAAATAAATGTCTTTTTGAAATCAAAGGAGCCCCTCTTGGCCTAGGGAAAAGAGCATTATATTTGTATGACAGCAAACTTTCTGAGTTATAATTTGAAATATTTCATTGATTGCATGTTTATATAGTATCAGTTGTCCATCATCTCATTTTATTTTGGTTTATGTCACCACAAAGATAGACATGCCTATAAGAATTTTTAAAAACCTTGAGAAGAAGAGTTATAAAAATGAGCAAAAGCAACAGCTTTTTAACCTTTCAACTTCTGTATAACACTGGTAAAGTAGAAACAGCTAAGAGTACCGTATCACCAAGCAATGACCAGGATCTTCTGGACCCTAATCTGGGGATAGGACACAACCATTCAATGGAACATTCTAAATATTAGGTTTTTTTTCCTCTGTCAATAAAGAAAACAAACGCAAAGTTATATTTTTAGACACTGAAGATAAAACGACCTTCAAAACTTACTAAATAGGCAGAAGGATAGACAGATCCTACTAGATGGAGTGAATTGTGTTTGATTTTTGCCATTTTTCTCTCTCCTTAGCTATATTACTGACTCAATTATGTATACTTTTGCTGTCTTAAGAACATTAAAACAGGTAGTTTTTTTTTAAATGTTTATTTATTTTGAGAGATAGAGTAAGCACATGAATGTGTGCGAGCGAGCGGGGGTGAGGGGGTTTGAGAGAGGGAGAGAAAGAATCCCAAGCAGTCTCAGTGCTTGGCAAGGGGCCCTACATGGGGTTCCAACCAAAGCAGGTAGTTTTTAAGAAAGAATGGAATACACCATAAAGGAACAGTTATCAATGCATATAAAAGAATACATTTGTCTTATGGATAAGAAATTCAGACTGTGGTATTCTGACTTTTTTTTTTTTTTTTTTTTTTTTTTACCGTGTATCAGTAAAAGCATTCCATTCATTAGTGCTTTGCACATGATTTGGGGTCAGATATACAAATATAGCTTAACACTACAAAATACCAGGGTCATTAGGAACAGGGATCTGGATAGTGTCTGGGTTCAAAACCTGCCTCTATCACCTATTGGCTTCATGGCCTTTGGAAAGTTACTTAACCTTCCTCTTCCTCAATTTCCTTAATTGTAAACTAAGACTAAGTAATTGTGCCTACCACTTAAGAGATGTTAGAAACACAAAGAGGGCTAATAACTGAAAACTCGCCAGAATACTGCCTGGCATATGGGTGAACCCTCCATAAATGTTGGTAAAATAAAATATATTTTTGGAAGACAGTTTTTTAATAAGTCCTGACACAAATGTATCTATTTTTTTTCCCAAGAAGTGGCAGAAGAAAATCAAACCACAGAAAGTAAACGTAACTGTTTTTACAAGATAGTAAATGCTGTTTATATCAGTTCAGTATCAGAAAAGCAATAGAGTAACCAGTTACAAAATGGAAGGCGCATGCTAAATATGCAGTTAAGCTTTTAATATGTTTCTAATGAGCCTTTATAATCTTCAAACCTTGGTGTTAATCAAAATTAGACTTTGTGAGCATTAAAAAGACTTGTAAATAATGAGATTTCTGAAAGAGTGATGATAACAATAATTGAGTAATCTCTGGAGCTCAACAATTTAGTTTTGGGGGTAGAAATATTTTATACCATTTGTGGAAAGTCAATATCCAAAAATTCATTTTCTATTGGTTTAGCTTAGGCCTTTGGCCTCAGAGTTACAGCTTTTTGAATAGGAGCACTTGCTTAGTTTCCACAGGTGCATTTCCCCCAGCAGATTTATATGCCTCATAAAAGCTTTATATAGCTCATAAAGGCAGACTTTCAATCCTACAGGTACTGCTGGTCTGGAAGTTTTATTTTATCTTTCAGGCTGATGAAAATGACACATCCTTGTTGGGAGATGCTACTATGAATGACAGAGCAATGGTATAAAAACCGACGAGAGTGATCCTGGGGAAAGAAAGGTCTGGAAGAAGAGCTGTGAAATGAAGTCCACAGGGAGGGTGAGAACTGCTAACTGGGAGGTACAGGGCAGGAGAGCTTCACAGCAAGGGTCCAGAGAAGGAGTGGACTGCTGCTTGAGAAAGCAGGACTCAGGAAATGGAATAGCAGCAAGTAGAAAGGGAAGGAGCTAGAGATTTGTACTCCATATTTACACTTCCTTAGGATATGCATATTTATTCTCAGGCCAGTCTTGGTACTTTCACATATCAGTTGAGTGCAATTCAGAATTGGCTGTTTTAAAAGCTGGTGAGTATTTTAAAAAATATCTATTACATTTAAGAGAAGATTTTCCCAGAAATATACATATTATAATAAACTCTAGCAAATGTTTATTATATAGATAGTGAAACAGAAACAGGATGTATACTATTTCTGTATGTGGGGAATTAGGATTAGAAGTAGGGGAAGAGTCAACAAAGGGATTAGTTAAGGATTTGTTTTGGACAGTTTCACAAGGAACAAAGCCTGTAGTGCCGATTTATCAAAAAATTGAGATATATTTTAAATATGTAATGACCCATATAGGGCTTAATGCATGCCGGGGCTTTTTCCTAAGTTTGATATGTATTCCTTCATTTACTTCTCATAAGGATCCGATAAGTTAGGTACTACTATTATCCTCGTTTCTAAGAGAATGTATTTTTACAGGGGTTAAGTCATCCTGCTATGGTGGAGCCATGATTTCTGGGCCTCCATGTATGGCTGTTTCCATTATTCATTCCACAGCTGGCAGTGGTTTCACTGGGACTGAAATCCAGTTCATGCTCCACTAATCAAATCACAGTGTATCTGCGACTTAGGCAAACTGAACTTCTTCTCATTGGTTATCAGTTGGGCTAATGACAGCCCTGCAGAGTTAGAACCCAGGCAGTCTGACACAAGATCTGTTTTAAGTGTAACACTAAATATACATAGAGAATGAAGGAGAGTGAAGAATCAAAGAGGATTCCCAAGTTTCTCTTTTAAACAGTTAGGTTTGCTGTTCACTGTTACATAAGTTATGTTCACATAGACTAAAATATATACTTAGAATGAGTTTTAAAATTAAAAAAAAATGCTTATTTATTCTTGAGAGAGGAAGAGAGAGAGTGAGAGAGAAGGGGAGGGGCAGAGAGAGAGGGAGACACAGAATCCGAAGCAGGCTCCAGGCTGTCACCATAAAGCCTGACACGGGGCTCAAACCCACAAACCGTGAGATCATGACCTGAGCTGAAGTCGGACACTGAACCGACAGAGCCACCCAGGCTCCCCTTAAAATATTTAATGTTATTTATTTTTGAGAGAGAGACAGAGAGACAGAGCATGAGTGGGAGACGAGCAGAGAGAGAGAGAGAGGGAGACACAGAATCTGAAACAGGCTCCAGGCTCTGAGCTGTCAGCACAGAGCCCATGTGAGCCTCCAACTCAGGAACTGCAAGATCGTGACCTAGGCTGAAGTCAGACGCTTAACTAACTGAGCCACCCAGGAGCCCCAGAACATGAGTTTTAATGTGATTTGATTAGTGCTTACAAAAAAACCCAGCAGGCTAGGAAAAATGCCTTCACCCTTCGTAGACCTACTTTAAGTCCCATAGGCCATCCTGGACCAATCATGTCAAGCATTAGCTCTGGCTTCTGGGTGAAATCAGCAAATGGGAGGCCCTGGTCAGCAATAGGAAGGAGGGAGGAGAATATCAGGGCATTTATTTCCTCAGCTGGGCCACATCCCATAACCAAAAGTCAGAGTTCCTGCCAAACAGACAACTCCCTCTTTCTTTGGGTTCCACAGTTTCTCCCCAGGATTCTCAGGTGGGGGGGATAGTCAGAGCTTTCTAGTGCTACTAGTATTGTCCAGTACTATCTGGTCTCACCACCTCCTTCCTTCATTCATGAGCACAAGCTTTATTAGATTCTCCTCAAATGCAATGTGATTACTTAAATTATCCAGTTTGTTTCTTCACAGAACTCTGGCTTAGGGAGTATCCTTATTCCCAACATACATCTAATGAAACTCTAAGTCACACAGCTAGTAAATTCAGTTCAGTTTAAGAAGTACAGGAGGATAGGCAACAAAGATTAGGCAGCACTGAACTAAGAAGACATGAGAAAACGTTCATCAATTCAACAAACAGAAAAGACATTTTATACAAAGAGCATCCTAACAAAAGCTGGAAAAAGTAAAAGATAAAGGAATATTGAGGGAACTACAAATATAGCTTTGCTGCTGCCTTGCAGGGAACCAGGAATGGTGAAAAGTGAACTTCTAAAGGTACCCAGGAGATGAGATAATAAAAGTGAAAAAAAGGGGTGGTCATCAGGGAACAAAAACTATAGGATTTTACCAGGAACATAAGCCTGAGTGAGTAGAAAATTTAACTTGATTTCCCAAAGCCTGATCACAATCACACAATAACTTTGATTTTAAAGACAGTAATATGTATGCACACATTTGCATACATTTCCTCCGCAATCATACATCTATTGTATATATATTGATAGCCATAGAGTAGCTATGTATCTCTGTGGTAAATGAAAACTACATATTGTGCAAGTAAAGCCTAAAGCCCAAATAGTTTGAATGTTAGTGGGCAAAGTTTAAATGGGGAGTACAAGAGTAACATTATATGTATGTATGTATGTATGTATGTATGTATGTATGTATGTGTGTATAGAGAGAGAGATGGAGAGAGAGATTTTATATATATATATATATATATATATATATATATATATATATATATAT
>NW_024412403.1:38527969-38622288 GCF_014898765.1 Herpailurus yagouaroundi | reverse complement strand
TATATATATATATATATATATATATATATATATATATATATATATATGTTTAATGGAGGTTCAAGTTTGTGACTGTATTAGGAAAAGAAGAAAAACATTATGTTAACACATGGGTTTGCTTAAAATATCAGAACTTGCACAATTTCGTTTTCTAAGCTTGATAGCATTTTTACATAATGAGAGGATCATTAAAATAGGTGCCATGTTTTGTCTATGTTAGCAGTCTGGTTTTGAGAATTACTCCACAGTCAGCAGAAGGGACAGATAATAGAACAGATAATGCCGAGAGTAGATGAGTTCTCTATAAAAGAGATAAAATTAGCTTCAAAGATAGACATGGAGAGTATGGGTTCTAGAGTCAGAACCTTAAGATAGAATAATGTTTAACGCTCTGGGTCTGTTTCCCTATTAAAAAAAAAGACAATAATAATAAAGCACCTACCTCAGTGTATATGAGGACTGACAAAAGTATACATATAAAGCACTAAGAATAAGATTTGGTAGATAGTGAGGACCATGTAAGTAATATGTATTATGATGAAGACATTAATATATTAGCTGTCATGTTTTTAATGATATTAGCTGTTATTGTTTAAATATCCACTTAGAAGCAAACTATGACACAGTCTAGAACGTGTGGCATCTAATAAAATACCATAGCTAACTCATGATCACTTATCCATTCCTTCTTCATTATTACAAAGTTACTTGGCCAAAGTGTCATGCCATCATTATGAGCCTTGAGGATTTTAAAGATGACTTACAAAGTTCTACTTTTCCCTGAATATATCCCCAAATAATTGTTGATGTAAACATATGTTGACATAGGCAATTCAAATTGGTTTACAGTATTTATGATAAATAATAGGAACTATGCTAGTCTTTATGGATCAAGAAGAAAAAGCAAACAACAACAAAATAATTCGAGATGCAGAGAGCCATGATTGGAGCAATATTTGCCAACTTTCTCATTACAGTCCAACCTTGATTACCCTATTCCCCAAATTTTATGAGAGTTGATGGGAAATGCTGGCCTTGTGGCAAGGGATTGAAAGTGATAACATGACAAATTCCTGATGTGAGAGTGGAAGATTTGACTGTTATGAGAAAAATCCATACATTACAGAGAAAAAGGAATGGCAGTCACATTGATCAGATAGTCCTTCCAAGTCTGTAGTCAGAGAATCCTTTTTTTAAGGGCTCCTAATGTCTCTCAAAATATCTTCTAGACTTTGAGTATCTTCTTTGTAAAATAACAGAATTATTTTAAAATGTCAGATAATTAAAATTTCCATGGTGGTAAAAAAATATGATTTCTGTCTTCATTTGAGCAGATAAGTATGCTAATTTTAAGGATATGTATCTAAAGCCCATAAGTGATACTGTTCTCCGACTGGTTTTGTTTTCATATTTCTGCAATAAACATTGACCAAAGGAAGACTATTGAAAGTTGAGATGATATAACATGTATGAAAACACAGAGTTTTATCTATGGAATTAATTAATTGCTTTAATTTCATTAGGGTTATATTTCCACAGTCAATTTTAGGAGTTTAAGAATAATCTTATCAGAAAGAAGAAACAAGTTCACAATATTAGTAAAATAGTCGATCAAAGTCTCCTCTCAGTCTACATGGTCTTCTGTCTATGTGACCCATTTAAATCAAGTTTTTTGTCTTTTTGTGTTTTTTTAATGTAAATATATTTTTATCTCTTTAGTTTTCATATTGTATCTGGAGACCACAGAATATGTTACAATACACTTGGGGGTCTACCAGTGAAAAGATGATGTCTTGAAAGAAAAAGAAGCTTAGAGAATATAAACTTTTGAGAATACTTATTAAATGAAATTGATTAAAGTATCATATTTGCTGAAAGGCAAGCAAAGACAATGTAGCTGACACAAATAATTGATAAATAGAAAATTATTCAAGAATAGCTGTTTCTAAATAGAAAAAATGAAAGAAAGCTCAATTCAGAATCTAGTTGCACATTTTGGACCAAAATAAATTCGTAAGAGGAGTTAAATGACAAACACTCATCATAAACTATTAGAATAAACTAGAACAAAGACGTGTTACATGTACTCTAACACTGAAACTGTGTAATAACCCTATGGAATAAAATGGGCAACATAAGTAATTTTTCTCTTACATAAATGCACACCTCTTTAGTACATTAGGGAATTCATCCCTTAGTATGCTATTAGTATTCAGATGGGCTGAATATAATAAACATCTTCTCTCTCACTTACCAAAATTGAAAATATCCATAAATAAGAATTGTCAGAGACTCCATATGTATTTAATATTATACAATCAAAATAATTATCCATCAATAAAAATAGAGATATTACACATTGATCAATAATGTAATTCAAGTTTTATTATTTGTGTTTAAATTAGTATTTTTATCCAATTCATAAATTCCCAAATATATATCTACTACAACATTCAATATGATATTTGTCAATTAGTTTATTTTTGGCCATTATTTTCATTCACTGAATATACTATATTGAACCATAGGAAAATATTGTTCTTATAGTTCAAAAATGATTAAATATTGGAAATGTCATATGACCCTACCTAACACATCTAGCATATTTTTTCTCAAATTATGTAGTTGTGTATCATTGTCTAGATAATAACATTGTAATTCATAAAATCTTACATTTATTTAAAGTATTTTGAAAAATATCAATGCTTTTATTCCCTTTTTATACAGAGAAAAATACAATATTTCCTAGTTTCCTCAGCAAAATATTAGGATTTGTTCTGACTGCTAATCAAGTGTTCTTTTAAATAAACCAAATAGTATACCTTAAGCATATGATAGTTTATGTAATACTTATACATTAAGAGTTTCTGCTAATCCCTATAAAGTCCATTTTATATTAACCTTTTTAAAATTTTTTTTACCACTTATTTATTTTTGAGAGACAGAGAAAGACAGAGCATGAGTGGGGGAGGGGCTGAGAGAGAGGGGCAGGGGGTGGGGGGGTGGTGCACAGAATCCAAAGCAGGCTCCAGGCTCTAGGCTCTGAGTTGTCTGCACAGAGCCCCAGGTGGGGCTTGAACTCACAGTTCTTGAGATCATGACCTGAGCCCAAGTCAGATGCTTAACGGACTGAGCCACCCAGGCACCCCAAATTTCTATTGACTTTTGAGGGCAGGAGGTAGTTTGACTTTACTATTAACAGCTCAGATCAAGCTAGTGGGATGATTTTACTAAATACCTTGTTTAAGATGCCTAGAACATTCTTTAGTTTCAGTGAATAAAAGAAGAGGCAAGTATGGTGAAATAAAATATACTATAATATGTAATACATATTTAGGATTTGCAAACTGAAAATAAAGACATATCATTAACCAAATACTGGTATATTTTAAATGTTCACATATAACAAAACTTTCATTTATGCTGTTTTATGTGATTGTCAATATAATCATTATAGAATTCATTAGAAATTTAATGAGGATTCTTTATGGAGACTTTCTTTTTTTCTCCAAGTTAACTCTCCTGTCTCATCGGTAGGTAGCCTGAATGAGAATTAAAGCTAAAAACTCTGAATATATTAATCACGAATGTCTATTTAATCCATTAAAAAATTTTCAATGATCTCTTTGCGCACTTCTAGAGGGACTGAGCAAATGAGATTAGAAAATATTACACCAAATAATAAATTTAAATTGTGTATTATTAATTATTTAAAAACCAATGTGATCTTTCTGTATTTTATTCTATGTGAAAATAAGCCTATAGTATATTATTTTAGTTTAAAATGAGTCAGACAGTTGTTTTTTTTTCTCTCAATGGGCAAAGGGAAGCTATTCTGGCAATGTGAAAGAATATTGATTTAAGACAATGCTGAGTTAAATTAATATGGACAAGATAAACATTGATTCAACCATGACTGAACTAGCTACTAAAGCCCTATGTATTTTAAATTCTAATATCTGTTTTTTTCCAGTTGTTTGAAATTACAAAAACATTATTTCAACTAGACAGTTACTTTAAAAGAGAACAAAGAAAAATTAAGAATATTCTGTATGGGGCTAGGTAGTAAATTTTTATACTGTTATTAATCCACTTTATCTTAAATATATCATAGCTAGCTAGAATTAGCTAAGTTTGAAAAATTGCTAAAAATTTAGAACCTGTTCCAAATATAAACCACACCAATAGCCGAGCTTTGTAGCAGAAGACACTACCATACAAATATTTGATCTATTAAATTAAATCAACTGAAAATGAAAATATTAAATTACAATAGTATAATGTGAGACATAATTTGGCAACAACAGTTTATTTTGTCTCACAATACGATATAGCAAGCAGCATTCAATTATATCGTGTAGTAGCAAAGATCAAGTAGGTATGATATTTCTTCTTGAAGCTAAATAATTTCCCTACAAATTAAAGACTTTTTCCTATATTTTATTATTAATTCTACAATATTTCTCGCTCAAAAATCAAATTGCCTAATTGTTACTGCTTTTGCATCTAAAGTAAATTGAGCCCTCTCTATGATTGAACACAGTCATGATGAGAACATTAATTTACTGAGCACACCAAAAAATAATATCAGACATTTTCATTTGGGCCAATGGACCATGTGTCTATGAAACATTTTATCTACCAGCAAATTATAGACTATCTGTAGGTAATTGTACTCTGGGTATTACTTCTATTATATCTTTGACCCACTTCTGATTTAAATTTTTGTTTGCCTATCTCTCACCATTATTTGAAGACAGTGAATGTACAAACCTGGCATACCCATTGAGGCGATTAATAAACATTTAAGTAATGAACAAATATTTAAGTGAATAAATATAATGTGGATGGTGTGGGAGTTGATATGTATATATGAGAAAAAATTTAGAAAGCAACTGTAGTGTTTGTAATGAAAAAGATTATTTTCATTTTGTTTAAACATTAAGGTCTAATTAATGTTAAAATATTAAAAACATTTTATGATAGGTTAGATATTTGCTGGAAAAATAGACTCACCCATAAACAAGAGTTGAAAAATATGATAAACTGAGTATTTTTCAAATGTTGGAATAAGAGGATAGATTTTTATAATGTTACATAGATATGCATTTTGCTTGAATTTAATAACTCTAATGAATAAAACCAATGTTAAATTATTCATGCATATCAAGAATCATATCTGTTTTACATAAAACACTGCACCAGCATCTCCATTTGTACCCACTATAGTTTTATATTATAAAACATACTTGGCAAGTATTTGTTGGATTTAAATTAATTAAGAATACATTTCCATTCATTTTCAATTACTCATCATGATAAAGGAAGAAAATAAAGTGGCTAAATCATCAGCAGCAGCAAACTTTCCAGAAACCTGACATTTTCAAAAGGAGAATAAAATACAAAAACAAACATAATGCACACTATTCAAAATGAAGAGCCAATTTCTAAATAATTAGGAAATTGTATTATAAGGTTCTAGTTACTGACCTAATTTACATTAATTTATAGAAATATCATTAAATTGAGTACAAAATATGATTGTATATCTAAGTGGTTTTTTAACAAAAAAGACAAATTCTTTGGTATTATTTATAATTCTAAATATTTGTCCAATATAAAAACAAATACTAAGACTCCTGAAATCCTCTGTAAGTTTTAGAGCAATTTTTATTGTAGTTAAAACTGTTTCAGGGTGCCTGGGTGGTGCAGTCGGTTAAGCGTCCGACTTCAGCCAGGTCACGATCTCGCGGTCCGGGAGTTCGAGCCCCGCGTCAGGCTCTGGGCTGATGGCTCAGAGCCTGGAGCCTGTTTCCGATTCTGTGTCTCCCTCTCTCTCTGCCCCTCCCCCGTTCATGCTCTGTCTCTCTCTGTCCCAAAAAATTAAAAGTTGAAAAAAAAAAAAAAAACTGTTTCAACTAAACATATGCTACTTTCAGTGTAAATAGAAAAAATTATCAGTCATATATCTGGTTTCATATTTTGACCCATTAAATTCCTCATTCATTAATTTTAGAATGAATATTTTTGTTATGCTTTAACAATACACAAGAAAAGCTAATCTAACAACATACTTGTTCTACTGTAGGTTTTTTTGGTGTGTGAAGTACACTGAATTTAGTATCACTGAAAACTTGTCTATCTCTTCACTATACCCTTTTCAGAATATGATTTAAATTAATCATGTTTTTAGTCATGTCATTTATTTTATCATATCTAGTATTATGTGCAACATCAATTGCAATAATAGTCTCCTCGTTATTAATTGGTACATCTTAACCATTTGAACTCAATTTCTTTATATCAGGTATTAAAAAAGTCAGATCCTATTAAACATCAATATATCATGAATGGATTAAAATATAAATTAAATATATTTTGTAACAAATCAATTCATTACAAAACACAATAATCAATAAAAATCAAAGAAAAATCAAAGTTCTTTCAATCATACATACAAACATAAATAGTAAGCAAATTTCGGAACTCTAAAGCCAATTTAAAGTGGAAGTAACTTTGGGGCGCCTGGGTGGCGCAGTCGGTTAAGCGTCCGACTTCAGCCAGGTCACGATCTCGCGGTCCGTGAGTTTGAGCCCCGCGTCAGGCTTGGGCTGATGGCTCAGAGCCTGGAGCCTGTTTCCGTTCTGTGTCTCCCTCTCTCTCTGCCCCTCCCCCATTTATGCTCTGTCTCTCTCTGTCCCAAAAATAAATAAATGTTGAAAAAAAAAATTTTATAAAGTGGAAGTAACTTTGTCAGAAGTTATTTTACCTGAGTCTCCTACCCTACTGAGAGTAAAGAATTGAATTCCATCATTTCTTTCTCAATATGTCCTGACTAAATGATCAGATGTATAGTCTGTTTGGTCACTACTGCTATATTTTTGAAGTATGTTTACTAGAAATTTGCTCAGCTTCTTACAAACCGATTAATGATTAAAGTAGCTCTCCTCATATCAGAAAAGTTTATATTTTTCAATTCTTCCAGAGATTCTTTTTCACTCCAAATAAGTGTGAATTGACCCTTAATTTTAACTTATATTATTCAGTGATATTTTCAGTATACCTCAGTACCAATGACAACTTTTGAACAATTTGAAAAGTAATACTTCACACACACACACACACACACACACACACACACACACACACACACTCACACACACCCCTTACAAATCTAATTTTGTTCAAAATCTTTAAGCTTCTAGATTGTATAACACACGTGCAGGAGGAAAGCATAAGCTTTGGAATGAGACAAATCTGTATTATAACCCCCTCATTGCCATTTACTAGCCAGGTAATTTCTGGCTTTTAATTAACCACTGTGAGCTACTATTATTTGAAGACAAGTTATTAACATCTCTCTTGTTTGGTTCTTGGGAAGCTGAATATAATGCAATGAAAGGAAACAGCACATTTTTGGGCCCATGTCATTTAATATATTATAGCTAATACATTTATAAATAGTCACTTTTGTATGCAAGTGATTTATTTACCATTAAATCTGAAGTAGAAAAGTAGAAGTTTAAGAAGTGACTAGAATATCAGAGTCCTTTACCATTAAGTGTTGATCAAATGATATATTCCAAGGGAGACCACCTAGAGGGATGTGGGGAGACCACATGTGTAGACAGTTGGGGGATGGAGAGGACACCCTCAGGCTGAATTCTTATTTAACTGGTACTTGATTCTATAATCGTTTTACAGTTCTATTGCATGTTCTTGAATCCACAAAGCACAGACTGAGACTTATGAAAAGCACTCTGGGATCATTTTTCTTTGATGGTTCACATGGCAACTTCATTATGGTTGCCTGGATTTCTCTAGTTATGTAGAGGATTGTCCGGATTTTCTGGCAAGACTCCTGCTTGTGAAGAATGATGTGGAAACAGCTATTGAATGGTTGAGACTAATACTGCTCTCTTGGTATTATTTTGGTCTTTTGTAAAATAGATAAAATAATAGGAATGTAGCCAAATGTATTTTCTTTATGAGGAAAGAAAAATCAAACTATTCATTATCCCTAGCCATCTTCAAAATTCTAACACTTGGCTAGACTTTGTAAAGAAGTTCCAAAGCATATCAATATTTCATCTATAGTTTTCCATATTTTACCAAATTACAGTTTCATAGCAGGATGGTGGTGAGTGTGGGAGTGAAGGACTTATTCAATAAGTATATATAATAGAATCAATGACTTCAGAAACCTCTGACATACCTAGGAGAGCTACATAGGGATGGCAGCCTGCAGTGGCAAGGAACTAAATTATATTTTAAGATTTATACTTAGGCTTTTGCTCTAAATCACAGCTTAGGAAATGAGAAATAAGAACTAATGAAAAATAATAGTGAAATTGTTATAAACACAACCCAAAGTATTGCTGCAAAAACTATGTTTTTAAGATACTTTTCTTTTTTGCAAGGTCATTAAAAAAGCAGAAATAAAACTTCACAATTTTATCTAATATTACTTATTCTGAAGCTGTCAAAGATGCATAAATAAAAATATTTGCATATTTAGTTTAAATAAGTTGAGCCAGAGAAGTTCAACCGATGATTATTTTAAACTATTTTACTATGCGAGGGTTTTGGCTGAGGTTTTACCTCTCTTTATTCAAAAGCACCCAAGAGAGATATTATCCTTCAGTCAAGTACACAAGCCCTTGGATATTGCTGAGATTTTTGCTACAGTATTCGTTATAAAAAACTAGACACTGAAAAAGTCATCAGCATGATTAGTCATGTACCCAACCTTTTCATACATAAAATGACTTTTATACATATTTAAAATAAAATTTATACTTAGGGTAGGAAAGTTTTTCCTAGTACCATAAAAGACTCAGATTATTAATCTCCATTGTAGAAAATACTCTAATGTTTAGCTTCTGATCTCTAACAACATTCAATTGCTATATTACTTTTTTAAATAATATCAGAGGAATGGATACACAATATATATGGATTTAAATAATCAATTCTATAATGATTTTTATATAAATATTTGCCCATTAAGTATGAAAGTAACAACACAAAAGATTGTATCTGATCTATCAGAACAAATAGTTATCTGAATTTTGTTCTGACAATAACTGACCTGAGAAGAAAGGATGATGAAAAATACATGAAAAAGGCAGTAGGTCTATTCCCACAAGTTTTGATTCTAATACTACTGGGGATGTTGATTTTTTCCCCTTCCTTTATTATTGACAGGTCTCAACCAGATATATATTCACCTTGGTTTGAGGGGACATTAGTTATGGCTGAATACTCTGATTCCTCACTCCATCTGGACAATTTAATGAGCAGACTCTCTCTTTCAAGACCAAATGAGATAATGCATGCAAAATCATTTTTGAAGAGCATAAAGTACTTTACAAATGCAAAGTATTATTACTTTCAGACAAGTAATTAGTGCTTTCAGTAATAAAGTACCACTTGACAGTAATATATGAATGATAGTTCTTTGGAAATGACCTTCTAATCAGTTGGGCACATACCTATGTGGTAAGTACTATAACTTAAGCTACATTATTTTACTTTGCTGAGGAAAATTCAAGAAATCTTTTAAGAACAAGATACATCAGGCTGTAAGTATATATACTGCCTACTATTTTTCATTGAACAATATTTAGAACTCTAGAAAATGCCATTCATTAAACAAATCACTCAGAAATATGTAATAACTATGTAAAATCAAATATATGCAATGCTATTGAAACATAATAGAAATAATATACATGTTTAAAAAAACAAAAAAAAACTTTGTTAAATCAAAATTACTTTTTTGTAACTCAAATTGTCTCTTTCTAATTATATGTTTATTTATGAATTGGTGGAACAGTTCAAACCTATTCTTTCTGAATGGGTAGATTTCCTTTTTAATTTTAATCCACTTATTTATTGATGTCTCAATGTACCAATATATGAGTTATTTTGAATCATTCAAAATACAGTTTTTGAACATGTATTATGACTCTGTTCTAAATAAAAGAGAGTCATTAACATACAGAAATTTTAGGTCTTTTGAAGAGTTATGAATAAGAAATTCCATCACTTAAACAGAAAGAATGAAATGACCATATGGGAGTTGGAATAATATTGAGTATCACTAACAAAAATATTTTTTTTATGAAGGAACTAAACATATTTGAACTGTCAGAACTGTGATCTTGTACCATTTCACTTAGGCTCTGACTTTATGATTAAAAAAAAATTACAAGTGTATCTACAAGGACAAGAGAATGTTAAAACTCAGACATCTGAGATTAAGAACTAATTAAACCTTCAGAGGACTAAAAGGTCAACAGCAAACGATTTCTAGTGAGTTTAAATCTTCTCAAAATTTGTTTAGTATTTCATAATTTGTTATTAGATTAATTATTTAAAGTATAAATATATGTGATAGTCTTAATACATGGTCATTAGACTTGCAACAATAAAGGTATTTTTTTGTGAAAAGCTGAGAAGGGATTTCTTTTAAACAGTGAGGTTTCTATTTCTAGAATAAAATCAAGCTTATTTACAAAGTAGGGATTATATGGCCATACTGTTCTTTTCACCCCTCCAAAAAAAAAAAAAGTTGCCCCTCTACTAAAGACAAGAAACAAATCAACAAAAAACACTAAGCAACAGTTACAATGAAAATAAACACATTAAACTTAATAGAAAAAAGAGGACTTAAATGATAGTAACTTGATTTTCTGTAAGGCATTTATTCTTTTTAATCTAGAAATTTAAGGAGCCTGTGGAGAAAAGTTTTATACCTGTAATGTTTATACTATTCATGAGAATACTTAGAAAAACTTTATATAAAGGCTCTCTGATTCCCAAATTTTATATAAGAAATATTCAAATTGAACTTATTTTCTTAACTGTATAAGAAATAAGATGCTTCACTAAGGGAAGTTATCTTGGTCATGCAGCTGTTCTATTATTATCAGCTGAATCACCTTTCACAAAGTACGCAAAAGAGAGATCTAGAGAGGGAGATTGGATTGTGAATATTTTCAAAGAAGTTTCTTGTACATTAGTTCTGGTTGTACAACATTTCTCTAGCTTCTTCAGAGAATGAAATTCTACAGAAATATGAATTTTTTTGAATTAAAATATATACCTAAAAGAGATGAGGATATATTTGGTTTATTTCAAATTTGAAAATAACATAAATAATATAGTTTTTAAATGATATATACATACCAAAAATAAATATCTTTACTAAATTTAATGATAATACTTAGTGGTAAAATTAATAAATTATTTTATCAACTATGTTTTGTTTACCTTCTGAACATTTAAACTGTGATATTTATTCATTCTTTTTAAAAAATGTTTTACATTTATTTTTGAGAGACCAAGAGAGACAGAGAACAAATAGGGGAGGAGCAGAGAGAGAGGGAGACACAGAATATAAAACAGACATCAGGCTCTGAGCTGTCAGTACAGAACTCAATGTGGGGCCCAAAATCACAAACCATGAGATCATGACCTGAGCCAAAGTTGGACCCTTAACCAAATGAGCCACCCAGGTGCCCCTGATATTTATTCATTCTTAAAACAGTAAAGAACATTCAGTTAGTTGATATTATTCTAGGAATCTATTTCATAAGCCAAGTACCTTTAGAGTAAAAGTTGGATTTGCATTGAATGAAAGGTATTTTAGGAATTTAACTTCTCCTATTTATTGCACTCAACTTCAAGCTTTCTTTTAAAAATCACACGCTTAGTGTAATTCTTTTCCCCAGAGTATTTCTTTTCTTAAAGCCAGAATGCTTTCTGAAATCAAAGTTTTCTCATGTATTTCTTTAATAATTAATGTCCTATTATCATCTAGGCTAATCTGCTTTTCAATATTCTCTTATTATCAAGCACTGGACTATTGTTGATGTTACACAGAGGTCATACTCTTAGGTTTATGGTGCTTAATAAAATTTTATTGCTGCTTTTTGCCAATCTCAAGAGTGAGTTAAATCTGTACATTTACAATTAAACACATGGTTGCCCAGAAACTCATTCTCAAATAATACAAGGGGTTATTGAATCCCAATACTTAGTTTACTTTTCTATATACGGAAAATTTATGCTACTTCATCTAATTTTGAGACTTTACCCACAACTGTTTATGAATAAAAATTGTGATTAAAATGATGACAACTTTGAAAATAACAGATGTATCTATCACTGAAAACAAACCCTTTATTGTCTTTACCAGGTGTACTAGCAGGCTCAGAAAATAAACAAGATTTTCAAGCAGCTTAAGTCAGAAGAAATAACTTAGTAACTTTGCCCCATTGAGAATGCTATACCAAATTCAGAGATGGGTTTCCTATTAGAATGTATCCCCAAACCATTCATTTTGTCTTGTTAATTGCCTCCAAAATAGGATCCATTAACCTAGTCTGATGAGAGTAGGTACGTTACTGATGTTTCTGTAATTAAATATTTTATGGACAATAGCCATTATATCAGAAGTGGAGATATGATAGCACCACACACATTTTGTTAAAGTAATTCCTATGACCTTCACAAATAATTTTCACAAACTAAAGTAAAAACATAGTCCTATCACAAGTAGATCATTTCAAGAAGTAGCCTTTTTCATGATAAAAACAATTTATCATGCCAAGAAACATCAAGTTGTAAGTGTAAAACTAGCAAAATGTACCTATTTCTCCTCCATTCACTTCCACATACAATAATATATTCAATAAAGCAACATTAAGAGTTATTTAAAGTTTTACCTAAAATATTAATCATCATTTTACTTAAAGTTGATAGCAAAGCCAAAATCACATTTTATGAATGCTAATAAACCAGAGGAAGAAGATGAAAAAGAAAAAAAAACTACCTTAAAAAATGACATTATGCAATTATATCAGAAATCTCATTCATCTATACTGTAACGATTTTTGTTGGAATATTTTCTTTAAATAATATGAATTATTAATACTATAATCAAATCTTAGGGAGCTAATATTTAAATTTTATAAAGTAGATTTCCAGCACCTAAATTTCAATGTATACTAATAACCTCCATGAATACAACTTATGTTTAATAAATAAGATTTTTGTGACGTTTGGATTTTACTATGAGTTATTTTCTTTTTTGAAATGACTTTTAAGGAGTCACTTATCTAAAATACTTTAAATATCTTAGACCATCTCAGTATTTGTTACAAAAAATGACTGGCAAAAGAAAACAATTTCCTAATTCTACAAAAGCTCTTTTAATAAAGTAATGTTAAAGTTTTTCTAGCAGAATTTTAAGAATATAATATGATTCATTCACTTTCTCTTAAATTATGTTCTAAAACATCAACCCAGCATTAAATGTAATTCATTTGATCTATATTTTAACATTACATTGGTTAAAAATGAGGTCCATCTTGTTTCTAAGATTAAAAACCTAAACTCTAAAATTTTCTCTCAAGTCAGTAAAACAGTCTTTATTTCTACACTTTAATGAAATTTTATTTTCCACAATTTTATAGACTCTTCAGTGTCAGTAGCTGAAATAGTCAAAATCATGCCTCCATTTATGTTTGTAAACAATTTTCCATGTGAGATAATACCCACTGACAATAGCTATGTCAAAGCAAGTCACTGTCATTCAAGTATAAAGCACTCTAACTGACATGCTAGTTCTGAATGGCACAATTACAAACCTTAAGAAAAAGAAAATATTCTCCCCTTAATACTCATGTGTCTAACGTCAAATAGCTTTTAAATATTTGATCAAGACTCCCAGTGATAGAGTGCCACAGCTCACTAATTTATATCTTTGCATGATTCAGCATTCAATCTGGTGCTTAAGCCAAGTCTATTTCTTTACTTACCCACAGGACACTAATAAAAAAGCACATAATACTTCATATCCAGGAATTCTGATTTTTAACCTTCAGTTACTCACCTATGAAAGAGAAAGAGAGAGAAGAAAGAAAGATAATGGTTAGTATTAAAAATGCTTAATGTTTCATGATATACTCAAGGAACATCATGATATAAAAGGCCCTTTCTTTGTTGCTTTATACTTTATACACACACACACACACACACACACGCACATACACACACGACAATTCTGCAAAGTAAATTGTATTTGAAAATTTTACTCTGTTATGATTTGAAGAAGGTCTTTACTTTCTATGACAACGAACTTGAAAAAAATAAATCTGTCAGGAAATAATCAATTTAGTTACTTGAACAAAGCATCTTATTATTTCAAATACACTACCTTAAACAATATTTTATTAAATTACTTCATTAAGACAAATGTTCTAGTAAAGCATTTGTTCACTGTCATCTACGCTGTTGATCTGGCTAGTTGACTTTTCCCTTTGGGCCTTTCTCACACTCAAAGAGCTCAGAGGAAAGACAAGTTATCCCAAGGGAAACTGTAATTTCAATTCTCCAACCTCCAGAACTGAACCACTAGAAGTTGCTATCCTTCAGTGGTCTGAGACCACACTGTTTTTTCTAGGATATTTTCTATACCACTTTTTTCCTGCTGTAAGTAAGCATTAAAATGATGAAAATGATTTGGGCTGAAAAATACAAAATTTGACATAAGCAGTGAAAAATAACTTACAGAAATTAGTAGTTTAATATATATTCACTAAAAATGAGATTCTATTCCCGTCTAGTATGTAAATTTTGGCAAATTGGTAAAATCTTCAGGAGAATTCTGGAAAGTTACAGGGTTTTTTTTCCCTCTCCTCTAGAAGCTAACAAAATATGATAGCAAATGACTTTACTTCCAATAAAAATTTATATTATTTTTAAAAAATAGTTACATTGCAAAAACCAAATTTAAAAGAGAGATGAAGAATTAAGTTGATATGTAATTATTCTGGGTTAGAGTTTGTACTATTTCTACGCAAACCATGTATATACATTATAATGTATATACAGTGGAATTGATTTAATCAGCCCATTTTTTAAGTTATTAATTATAAGGTACTTCTCAAGCCTGATATAATGAAAAATCAAGTTTTTTCATTATATATAGAATATGGTTGTCATGACTGTGAGGTAACACAGATAAACATCCAAAAATTCTCACCTGTGAAACGGGAATATGCTCCATAAGGATTTTTTTTTTTTTTTTGTAGAAATACTTTTAAACCACAAATCACTGAAATCATATAGTATTTATATACATATTTCTAAACCCAACATCCTTCATTCCTTCATTCTGGCATCTAGTAGTTAAAAGCTTTGATTTTCTGGAGTTTGGCTGGCCTGAGTTTGAATACTAATCTCTGATCATTGATATTTGTGTGGCCTTGGTGGTAGCTGTGTGAACTGGAACAGTTACTTAGTAAAATATGAGCCACTAGTCTAGTCTTCAAAACAGGCATAACAGCCTTCATCAAATATTGCTTAATAAATGTTAGCTATCCATTTAACAAATAATGCTTAAGGGCCTAGTTAAGATAGTATGTTCTATGTAAATATCTGAAGTTGCTTAAGAGTCTAGAACCCACTTTGTGTTGTTCACTCCTGCCAGAATCTCATCTCCTAAAAGAAGGGATTATCTTCTATTGCTTTTGTTTCCACAGTGCTTCCTGTTAAAGACTCTGTCAGTTGAGGTCTCTTTTTATACTTACATCAACCTCACCAATGATTTTCTTACACAGAATTTACCAACACCTTGAAATACATGAATATGTGTGTAGAGAAAGAGGCAAAGCTGATTGGTAGGGAGGACCCATTTGCAGCATAGCTTGTTAGGTATATAAGGGTTCCATTCACATGTCCCCAAATTATATAAACCATATAGAAATGATTTTATTGTAAATTAATTAAGCTACAGTCTCATCCTCCAACTCAAAAGGAGTTTAAAAGTGTACTTAAATGTTAGAAACATCTATTTTCATCTTTTGGAATTGATTTTGCAAGTCTACATGTTCCTTAAAAGTAAATCTTAGAAAAATACGCAAATGAAATATTTTAATATAATTTTGATACCACAAAAGAAAACTCACCATCACTTTTATTCAATTATTCTGCTCACTTTGTTTTGTTGTCGTTATTTGTTTGTGTTTATTTTACTTATTTTGAGAGAGAACACATGAGCGCAAGAGGGGAACAGAGAGGAAGACAGAGAATCCCAAGCAAACTCCGTGTTGTCAGCGCATAGCCTGTTGCGGGCTTAATCTCAAGAACTACAAGATCATGACCTGAGTAGAAATCAAGAGTTGGCCACTTAACTGAGTGAGCCACCCAGGAACCCCATATTCTGCTCACTTTGTATAGTTAATTATGCCTAGAATGGACCTCTTAATATCTGTCTTAATATCTTAATATCTTAATATCTGTCCCATATACAATATCTGTCCCAATTAGAGATGCTACAGAAGTGAGGAAGATTAATTATCCTAATAAGTTATAGTAACATACATAAGAAAACCTTAGGTAAAAGAGGTATTTGATTGTGGGGAGAAGCAGTAGCGAGGCCAGTAGAAAGCTAGCATTAGAGATGGATGATTAGCGGGGGCAAGTCTGAGTTGTTCATTTTTTTCTCACCCATAATGCCCTGGAATAACATCATCCAGCCTCAGAATTATCATGAGGCAACATAACAAAAGACCTTCCATTACCAGCTAGGTTTCAAGTGGGTGACAACAGGGTAGCAATAAAACCTAATGTGGCTAGAAAGACAACAGCATCTGAGGCAGGTCAACACGCCCAAAACATCTACAGGTACAGTCCAACAGAGTCTGTAGAGAACAAATAAGAATTTTCAGCATGAATGTCTACAGGATCAACTTTTAAAAACTTGCTTTACTCTTTTACACCATTAATGACCTACCAGAAAATACAATAGAGAATATAACTGGAGATAGCAGAGATAGCATTACACATGCAAAACAGCAAAAAGAAGGGGGAGGAGAAAATATCTATAAATGATATTTAAAATGATAAATTTAGACAGATTTTGTCATGGATGAGATGACACTCTAAAATAATATATATTGTAATGAAACTGCAGTGAAAATTTTACTACAGCTTTTATGGAAGTTAATTCAATTGTTATAAAATGTACCTTAAGAAATACATTTCTGTAAATATCTATACCAATTATAGAAAGGAGGGAATAAAGTCAAGCAGTACTTTTAAGAGCATATCAATTTTGTGTTTTGCAATTTATCATTCTAGCAATTGATAATTCTTGCATCAAAGTATAGCATGGACACTTAATAGTCAATTTTCATAGGACATTATGTGTTTATTGTTTGTTTAATATTCCATTCCAGTAGAGTTCATAATTAATTAGAATTTAGGATTGCAGTACAGGTCTTTTCATCACTCAATGACTCCAAGGCATATTCCAGGAGGCCAAATGTCACTCAAATTTCCATGATGGCAGGCAACAGCTGATCAAAAAGCAATATAGCAAATGATTGTGGTCAGAAAGTGTTCAGTGTTATTACAGTGGAAATGTCAAAGAGCCATCCACATGAAGGATCCAATATTTACTTTCATCTCAAACTTTAATGTAACTATTTTTTTCAGTTTAGAGATTTGGCCTTCATCTCTCTTGGTCACAGATTATAGATTAAGGTGAATGAGAGAGAAAGAGACAGAGACAGAGACAGAGACAGAGACAGAGACAGAGAGAGAGAGAGAGAGAGAGAGAGAGACAGATCCCTCCCTCTCCCTGAACCCTTAGCAACTACGGATCTTTTTATTGTCTTTATTATTTTGCCTTTTCCAAAATGTCATACAGTTGGAATCATACCATAAGTAGCATTTTCAGACTGATTTCTTTTACTTAGTAACATGTTTTTATGGTACCTCGATGTGTTTTTGTGGCGTGATAGTTCCTACCTTGTTATCAATGAATAATATTTCATCGGATATTGGGTGCATCAGTTTGTTTATAAATTCAATTATTAAAGGGCATCTTGGTTGCTTCCAATTTTGGCAATTAGGAGTAAAGCTATATAAACACTGGTGCAAAGATTTTTGTGTGAACATAAATTTTCAACTAATTTGGGTAGAGACTTAGGAGTATAATCACTAGATTATATAGTAAATTGGTGTTTAGCTTTCCTAAGAAAGAATCAAACTGCCTCCTAAAGTAGCTGTACCATTTTGCATTCCCACCAGCAATCAACGGGTTTCTGTTACTTCACATCTTTGCTGACATTGGTCTGGTCAGTGTTTTCAATTTTAGCCTTCTTAGAAAAATATAGTGGCATTTCACTGTTGTTTTAATATGCAGCTCCCTGAAGAAATACTGTATTAAGTATATTTCTATATATTTATATGCAATCCATATATTTTCTTTGGTGATAGGTCTATTCGGATCTTTTGCCCAAGTTTTTGATTGGGTTGTTTGCTCTCTTATTGAATCTTAATCGTTCTTTGTATATTTTGGATACAAGTTTATTGTCAAATACGTGTTTTGAAAATAGTTTCTCCCAGTCTGCGGCTTGTATTTTTTTCATATTGTTTAAAGTAATGGATTACAAGAAAGAGACTGTGCAATGTTCTATTGCTATTAAATATCGGAGAGAAATATAAGCTCAGAGGAGAGTTCCTTAAAATGGTATGCAAGTTTGCATGATTTATACAATCTTTTCTATAAAGTTCTGCTTTGGTATTTTCTAGAAATCCTTCTGAGTTTATTAAGATCATATTGTATCTGTACCTATGTGCTTTTCTCTAACAGTTTTTAAAATAGTTCATTATAATATCTATTAGTGGCTCTGTGGTATTTTGACCAATAAAACAGCATTTCATGCTCCCATTGGACAAAGCTCCAAAAACCAAACAGAAAAAAAAATTTGAAGCATAATACCACAAAAAAAGGGGGACCCAAAAAGGTATAATTAAGAAATATTCTAATATGCTCCAGATTAAAGAAAAAAAACCCTTGGTCATTAGTACCGTTAGAAAGAGACATACTGACATCTTTTTTACTCATGTTTTTTTTAGAAACCTGGGCTCAAAGAGTAACAAAGTCTCCTCATGTCTACTTTTTTTTTTTTTTTTTTTTTTTTTGGAACTGGTCAATAAACCTTGTGAAAGTAATATCCTACCTCTGTGTCCTTTATGGAACCCAGGAAGCAAAATATTGACTATAATATCTTAGAGGTTTTCACTTGTTTGCCCATCCCTGAATTCATATTTCTTCCCTTTCTTATATCCATCCTCTTCATTTCCTCCTAGTTGATCTTGTCTTGGTGACCTGCATGTTTCAATACACTCTACATAGTTCTCTAAAATTTAGAAAACAAGTAGCTAGGGAAGTAAGGCAACAATGTCACGTCTGATTCCACTACAGCGCCTCTTCTTTCTATGAATTAGGGATATTTTTCAAATAAAGAAAAATATACACATAAGAGATGAAAAAAATTTCTATTTGTTATAAACTGAATTGTGTCCCCACAAAATTCACAGGTTTAAATCCTAGTTTCTCAAAACTCAGGATGTGGCTACCTTGGAGATTGAGCCTTTTAAAAGATAATTAAGGTAAAATTAGTGGGGAAAAAAGAGATAATGAAGGTAAAATTAGGTCATATGGGTGGGCCCAAATCCAATATGATTTTGGTGTTCTTTCAAAAGATGAAGACAGAGACAACACACAGACTGAGGGATGACCATATGAGGGCACAGTGAGAAGGCAGCTACCTGCAAAACAGGAAGAGAGGCCTCAAAAGAAACCAAACCTGCCAACACATTGATTTCGGACTTCTCATTTCCAGAACTGTGAGAAAACAAATTTCTGCTGAATAGGCCACTGTGTTTGTGGTATCTTGTTATGACAGCCCTAGCACAGTAATACTCCCCAGTTCCTCATGTATCTGCCTATTTTGTGACAAGAAGGTTCACCATGACAGGAGGCTATGGATTATCAAAAAACAAGTAACAAACAAAAAACCCCAACTCTCTTCTTAAAATATTTTTAAGAGGATTATGCAGAATGTTTAATTTATCCCAGTTTCCTCTGTACAAGGAGTATGCGATAGTTAATACTACTGTTAATGAGACGTAAAAATAAAAAACAGCAGTAAAAAGGGTCTCCTGGAGCATTTGATGGAGCTGCTCCTTTTTCTCTGCAGCTGCTTAGTTAAGCTTTTTAAGCACAAGTCTATTTGTTACATAACTGGATAATGACTTAATTTGAATGAGTTAACAATTTCACACCTTCTAAGCATAAGGTGAATACTAAGTAAAATCACCAATCTAATATCCTCACATAGGTCACTTTTATTATCTATAATGGAACAAAGAGATAAACTTGCACTTTCAAATTCAAACACTCGATTACTTGCACTAATGGAGGAAATAAGAACCATAGATAATCTGAGGCGGCGTCATTTAGGCTTAGCTTTGGAATCTGCTTGTGTTCTTATTCCTTCATATTTGATAGTCCACAGATCCACATCCATCCAAATAATGAAATTATGGTATTTAAAACAAATACCAGAATCTCTGAAGCCTACCACCATACACCTGTGCCTAAAATTCCTTTATAAATGTACTCCTTGATGAGAAAGCAAGAAATAAATCCTGCAGATTTAAAGAAGAGAAAATAAACCCCGTAGGTTTTTTTTTTTCTTTTTTTTTAAATATGCCATTTATCAGGCCAGGTCAGGCCAGGGCCTAAGGAAGGGAATCCCTCATGAGACTCCTCTGCTCAATCTCTGCTACTGCCAGTCTGAGTTGATTTCCAACATCATAGTGACTGATCTGGGTTAAATATAGAAATCGTCATTACTTCCTGAAACTCAGATGTCTTTCTCATCAGTTTAATAGCTCAGGTTAGCTTACAGATTACTTACTAATACTGGAAAAATAATGGAGTGACTGCTTCTAAAGAGAAACAATGCATGATTAGTAAGTTACAGCGCTAATAGGTAAAAGGCAGCTATACATCTCTGGCATTACAAATTCAACATTCAGTTTCAGAACAGACCTTAAATCTCAACCCCGATATCTTCTCCACAGACTGTCAATTGCAGTCAGTATAGAACACATATCCTGTTTTGTCAATCCCCGTTTAGAATCTATAAATGGCTTCTCATTGCACTAAATGAAAAAGCCGATCTTTTTCTGTGCCAATTTCTACTTCATATGAGCCCACTGAGTAACATTGACTAATACCCTTAGTGCCAAATTCCCAGGAATATAAATATGGATGAGACAGAGACCCAGACCCCATAACACTTTCTATCCAGAATGGGGCTTAGGAAAATTAAAGAATAAATGACCATTCAAATGAAAATATTTTATTGTATTAGTAGTATTGAAGAGCAAAAATTTAATTATGATAGTTTTATGAAACAAATGACCATAATGATTATTCTAATAAGTGATATTGGAATAAGATATATGTAGATGATGAGGGAAATTTAGGGTTTTTTTAAGTTTATTTATTTTGAGAGACAGAGACAGAGAGAAAGAAAGAGAGAGAAAGAGAGAGGGAGGAGCAGAGAGAAAGGGAGAGAGAGAGAATCCCAAGCAGACTTCATGCCAACAGTGCATAGCCCTATGCAGGGCTTGAACCCACGAACTGTGAGATCATGACCTTAGCTAACACTAAGAATCAGGTTTAACCTACTGAGCCACCCAGGCACTCCTAGAAGGCAATTTAATTTGAAGGAAAAATTTGAACAACAGTGGTGGAACCCAAATACTCAATGAATAGTAAGTTGTCCAATTTGGCTAAAGCATAATAATAAGTATAAGCATTGTATAAGCAATAGGCTATATTTTCATAGATAATATCATTAATTATCATCTTAACCAAGTAAATTAGGTAATATTATCTCTAATTTATAGATGAATAAACTGAATAAAATGACCTGTTTTTAGGTCCAAATGACCTATTATTCCAGACCTTCCAGGAAGGAGATGCTAAGAGACAATTACATATACAAGAGCTTTACAGGAGAAAATGCCTGTGTTAAAGAGCCAGGAGCTACTAGAGGCTGGGACTGTCAGATTGTGAGGCAGGACTATCCTGAATGAAGGAAAGAGGGAAGGAAGGCAAGTTGGGTGGAAGCATTTTAAAATGCAATGCAATTCTAAAGAAACTTTGGTAAAGCCATCCAGTATCCTTCAAGTCATCAGAAGAGTCCTATATCTTTCCAGAGTGGGCCTGTCTTAATATTCCTATCGTGTTTAGTCACTGGCTGGTATCAGTCAACGGGTAATGGTGACTTAACACTAACCACAACGATGTATTTCAGAGCATAGAGCCTGAGGTTATAGGAGAGTTCCCGCAGAGGTCAGAAAGGAATGTTCTCAAGACTACCACAGCCACAAAGTGACAGGGGACTGAACTGGTATTCCAACCAAGTCCAAGTCCATGCAATTAATTTCACCAAAATACAAAAACAAAGATGAAAAACAGCAGTATATGTACATTTTTATCTCATCACTAAATCTTTCAATAATTTAGGCCTCTAAATATTTTTTTTCAAAATTAACTAAGTCAAGAAAAAATATTGATTTCTTATTAAATTTTACCTATCTTCTTTTGGAGAATTGTCTTAGAAAACTATCGATGTAGATGAACCACATGAAATGCTGCTATTCAACCACTCTGGATTTACAATACACCTTTCCATTTCACCTTAATAAGTCTTGTCTTGAACACTGAAAACATTGAAACATTTGGGAGAAGTTTATCACAAAGAAATAGTTCAATTATTAAATTTACAGAACATCAAAATTATATGAGTCTCTAGAGGAAGCTTCATCCAGTTTTTTACTCCTAGCATGAATTCTCCTACAATCTCCCAGGCAGGTTGCATCATCCACTCTTTGAAGACATTTATCAATGACAAGGTATTCTAATTTCAGACAGCTATAATTTTCAGAGAATTCTATCTATATCCACCCAATGACCTTAGCTATTCCTTATGCCTTATAGACTCAGGTTAGATTTTCATCCAAAGAACAATGTATTCAAATTTTTTTTTAATGTACTTTCCCTAACCAACTATTCTCTTCTTAAATTTGAACTTCTCAGTAACTCTGATCATTCTTCCTGTAATATTACTTAACCATTCTGATCATTGTCCTTTTTTATCAATGTCTTCCTCAAAATACAGCCCCAATCACTGAATACAGATTCAGATATGATTTTACCTTAGAAGACTTAAATTTAATACGACTATTACTTTCGTTAACATGGCCAATATAGCCAATAACTGTTGTCATTAGATTACAAACATATACCCTAAATTTTCAACTAGTCAGACTGAGATAGTCAGATATAAACTATATGTTTGATGTTATAGAGAAAATCATAAAAATAATGGATTATTTTCACTTTCTATTTAAACGTGTTGGCATTGATAGACCATGTCACATTTAGACAGTGGTATAGAATCCTGAGTATATTCATCTTTGTCTATGTCCTGAGGAAACATGTCACCAAGGCCCTCCCCCTCCAAATTATGTTACATTAGAAACCACATCATGAATATCATCATCAAAATTGGAACTAATTGGCACTTTTCTCAGTTGAAATCTCAGGAACTAAAAAAGACCTAGAAATTGCCTGAGGCTCACAGGCAACATCTTTAAAAAAAAATACTAGTATTTTTGTTGGAATACCTACATGGATTTCTAGTAAGAGTTTACTTTTAAAACCTATTGATTAAAGTTTGAGACTTCTTAAACAAATATATGACAATTTTCATTTTATCAGTCTCTATTATAACTATTAATACCTAGGGCTAATAATACTATTTCATATGCATACCTACTTACTCAAAACTCCACAAATTTTAAGATAAATTGAAAAGAATTCATTTGTGTCAGATTACGTGTGGCTGTATTACAATTATATCATGTCTCTAGTTCTATTACAATCCCAGCCACTAAAATCTTCTTGGCCAATATACTCTTTCTTTTCTTTTCTTTTTTTTTTTTTAATTTTTTTTTAACGTTTATTTATTTTTGGGACAGAGAGAGACAGAGCATGAACGGGGGAGGGGCAGAGAGAGAGGGAGACACAGAATCCGCAGCAGGCTCCAGGCTCTGAGCAATCAGCCCAGAGCCTGATGCGGGGCTCGAACTCACGGACCGCAAGATCATGACCTGAGCTGAAGTCGGATGCTTAACCGACTGAGCCACCCAGGCCCCCCAATATACTCTTTCTTTAACTGACAAGTATATAATGTTTTTCAAATGGAAAATAGCTTCTTTATAAAGGTAAGGTTGTGAACAGTAGTTGTTTTGGTATCATGCAGGTTTTAAGAATATTTTTAAAAATCAATATCAAGATCATTCTGTAGTATATAACCAATTTTATTCACTTTTTTGACTAATGACTACAATTTTCTTTCATAGTAGCATAACAGAAAAATGTAGTTGCTTTTAAAGCTTATTCCCTGTATTAGATCTCTGGGAAATATATGTTGAAAGAAGATACTAGAGTTTTTATATAAAAATAATGTATATTTAGGCAGGGTTGATGGCTACTTTTAAAGTGACAGTTACCTTAAATTACTATTGGTAGCACTGTGATATAGCAAGTGCAGTTCTGTTTTGAATTGAACAGTTTTGAAGTGAACATTTTAGGTTATGGCAAGGTCAGTGTATTTTTGGAGACTGCTTCTTAGGGCATTACATTCAGGAGTGGCTGAGTTTCTCAATATATTAAATTTTCCAAAACAAAAATTAAAAAAATAAGCAATACAAAGCAACACAAGAAGCTCTCTGATTAGGAAACAATGTTTCTACTTCATGTAAATATATGAATTCTTTGTGTTTGGAGTGTAATACAATACTATTCCTTTCTGCACACCTGATAATATATTATTATTTGTTATCAGTAATTCAAAATCACCACTATAATACCTCTCTTATTCATTTTATATTCTTTTTCATATTGCTTTTGGGATAACTTTTAAAGTGTATATAAAATAATCTTAAATTTTACATAATTATATCCTTAATATTGAAGCTAATCATTGCTTTTAATCTTTTAAATCTTTTTAAATCTCATATTTCCATAGGTTTCAACTGGGAGATAAGGTAGACTAAGTTGCACGGACAGGGTAACCAGGTTATAGTCCTCTATTGCCAGTAGTAATTTAAATTATGATTTTAAAAATAGCCATCATTGCTTAATAGCACATAATTTTTGTATAAAACACCCATTATTATATACACTTTACATCTGTCTGCCCCCAGCTACCTCATCATGATATTAGTACCTTTTCCTTGCTTATCTCTGAAGGGCTACCTGGAATATTCAGAGGTTACAAAGTGATGATACAACTTAACTACCAGGCTGATGGCCTCTGTACTAGACTTGGGATGCAGTGCTGAAAATAGAGCAAGGTACACCAAAAATGTTGTGTCACTATAGTTTGGTTCCTTGCTTGTGGATTCTAGATACCTTTTCTAATCTTAAATAACTGTTTGTTTCTTCTCTAAATTATTTTTATATTGTTCTAATAGTATATTGGGCTATGCTTAAAATATGACTTACTTCCAAGTGACCTTCTATTTACATCAAGCTACCATACAATTTCCTTTTTTATAATTATTTTTGAAAATAATACATTGCATTATGCATAATCTGTTGCTATATTTCATAAAGCATTATATTAACAAACAAAATAATTTTTGTTATCTGATGACCAAAGACATGAAGAAAGCAAGCTATTGCAAAAAGCATTCTGTTTTGATGGAATTATTTGCAAATGTTTGATTTATAGATACCTAATTTCCAATTACACAACAAGGTTCTTTAAAAAGAAAAGAAAACTTGACCAATTTTTTAAAATTATATAAATATTTAAGTGCAATTTCTTATCATTGATTGAAAATAGTCTTCTGAAAATGCAATAACATTCTATTGTCATTATATTTAAATAATGTCTTTTCAATTTCCATTTATACTTGTCATGGTACTTAAATACTATTACTTATTTTCCTGAAAATTTAGAAAGAGACAGCTTGCTATAATTTGAAAATGTCAAGTTTACAAGGACAAAGGGAACATTAAATAGCCATAGTGATTCCTTAAATATCTATAATTTCTCTGTTCTAATTTGTTTTCAACAATTGCTAGCATCTTGTTGGTATTAAGTGTTCTAATATTTTCATGCAGAGAAAGACTATTTGCTTTTATGTAAAAGAAAAGCCCCACAGATTTAATATGTAAATATAGGTACATTGGTATTAATATTTCCTAAAAGAAGTCCACTTTCATTTGCAAATTACAATAAAATTGTTTTTAGTTTTAAATAGATACTACTTAACTTCATTTGTGTGTATGTGGATTAAGATATCCTTACATGCAAAGTGCTGACATACTTCATTCTTTAGTATTTTTCACATGAATCTTTAATGACATATCTTTTCTGATACTTTTCTATATTAATTTCAAATCTATCCCTGTATTAATGAAGTTGGCTATGTTGATTTTATGGCTTTATCAAATAAACATCAGCAAATAGTTATTTTATAATTGTATGCTGATTCTGTGAGAAGTATGGAATTAAGATATATGTAAAGTAAATGAACACTTTCGTATGAGCTATTTTATTCACTATTTTTTAAGTACTCTGATCTGTGAACAATCACTTAATATCTTAGGTGAATATACTTTAATTTTTCATTCCCTTTTTAGAGAATCTTAATATTATGTAATATATAAGTATAAGGAAAATATATTGTCACTTAATTAAGTTATAAACATTTCTTCCAGGGGTAGTGAGATTAGATAATTCAAGTAACAGAAATAGCAAAGCACATTTTGAAAAAAAGTAGAAAATAATTATCTTTATAATAAAATTTCATTGGTATTTTACCTTTTTGTTACATTTTTCTGCCTTTTATACGAAGACAATCTATTTTTTATGTTTGGCAGCCCATTAAAAATTATCTCTGACATACACAATAATATATATAGTTAAAATCCTACAGATGATTATAAAATTAAGCTTTATAGCAAGATAAACTCAATCAATCTGTTTGGAAGGGCACATCTATAAAGCTTCCTTTATTTGCTCTTGTTACCGAGATGTTGAATGAGATAACCACCAGAGCAATTATGTATTTTCCTAACATTGGTATATTTGAGTTCATATTTTGTAGCTTTTTGTCATGCTGAAATACTAGGTTTATCATACCAAAGGATCAATCATTATAAATTAATCTCTATATAGGCAATTCTCAAATTATGCATGAGTGCCTTAAATATCATTTAGAAATAAAACACTTATGAAAATTGTTTTAAAGTATTAATAGGCTACAGACCCAAAAGTAATTTACAAATATGTTCTTTATCATTTGGGGAATGTTTCTCCATTAAAATAATATTATAAAAACATAGTTATGACTTCAAATCCAACTATTTAAATTCTAATGTCCCCAAAATACAGAAGCTAGACAGTATATATATATATATATATATATATATATATATATATATATATACTGTATAATTTTATGAAAAAGAGCTTGCAGAGTTCCACTTCAAAATGTCAGTTCACACATGTATAATATCTCTCTTTTCACCAACCTCTCTGTAAAAATTAGGTAACATCATCACCAAGCTATTAGTAACTGGTTTTAAAGCCCTCTATTAAGGATTTGTCCCTGGGGAATGCAGAAACCTATGGTTTTCTGGAAAACTCAAGTGTCTAACTGGATATAGGAAAAATAAAAAGGGGGGAGGAGACAAGAAGAGATCATTTCAGATTTAAGAAGATTTACAATCAAGGTCTCCCTAGTATTTAATGCAGTATAAATTAAAGCAGGGTCCCATAGTTCTCTAGATTTGGAGGTAATTTCTTGTCCCCACCATCTATTTTTCAAGAAAGGCATCTCTTATTTGTTCAGTAAAATGGAGGCAGCATGAGTTTAGCTTATTATATCATATCATATTGCCTAATTTGCTATTTTGACACTTTTAGTTTCACGGAAACACAGTCACCTTGATGTATATGGACTCAGCAGTGAAGTTGGCAACATCTGAGAAATACTGTGCAAGATGGAAAAATACAGCCTGGTTTGGTGTAAAACCGACTGGCAGTCTCAGTGAAAATGACCAAACTGAAGGATGGTCTAAGGGACAATACTAACATCAAATGGGATGGGGAGGTGTAGCTAAAAGACTTCTAAAAATATTCCCCTTTAATACAGTAATTAGTAATTCATTATCTTTTTAAATTTACTAATTAGTTAATGAGGAGAAATAACACTATTCTTCATATTTGATGGATAATGATGCTACAAGCCATTGTCAAAATGCCAAGAGACCAAAGTCTAGTTTCACAATGGTCTCAGTAGACTAACATGATCATCAAATATATCAAAATGAAGTAATTGGTGTTTCTTCTGACTTAATAACACCCAAGTTTCCCATTCCTTTGACAACTTCTAAAATAGCATTATGGTAGGGGCACTTGGGTGGCTCAGTCAGTTAAGCGTTCGACTTCGGCTCAGGTCATGATCTCACGGTGTGTGGGTTTGAGCGTCAGGCTCTGTGCTGACAGCTCAGAGCCTGGAGCCTGCTTCAGATTCTGTGTCTCCTCTCTCTGCCCTTCCCCAACTTGTGCTTCGTCTCTCTATGTCTCTCAAAAAATAAATAAATGTAAAAAAAATTTAAAATAAAATAGCATTATGGTAATACAAGATTTTTTTCCATCTAATATTTCCTTTTATTTTCTATTTTCTTCCACATTTCCATGACCTTCAAGGGTGGTTGGAAGAAAGTATTAGAATCATCACAATAATTATGGTGTGTTACCAAATATTTCATATTCATTTATCTCTGCCATTTTGTGTTGTATCTTTTAGGAGCCTGTCAGTTACATTTCTCACTGAAAACTGCTTGACACTTTTAGGGAATCTCTGTCTATGATCCCCTCAAATATTCTGGACAGTACAGAATGGGAACTATTGTAAATTTAGTCAAGTTAGTTCACTTTAAGATTAATGAATAGTGAATGTGGTATGCAACATATTAATTAAGCCCATTTGTTTTTGTATAGAGCCTCAAGAAATCCAATCTGTGATTTGGAAAATAAAAATAAATGTGTTTGTGATTTGATTCCTTATCTTCAGACTATAAAGTAGAATTGGCGGGGGGAAGCAATGAGATGTGATATCACTGCATTTTAAAAATTATATCATTATTTATTTCACATAAATTTGTGAAACAACCCTTATGGAGAAATTTGGGTTCATAAATAGAAAAGCATGTGCTTTCAAGAGAATTCTAAGAGCCAATCCTGTTTTTGCTGCTGAGTCTCTTTTTTGATCTTGAGCAATCAAGTTAACCTTTCCGGACTTCAGTTACTTTACCTGTAAAATAGATAAAATATCTTCCTCATAGGACTTGTATTGGGAAAAGTAAATGCACACAAAGCACTTAGCACATTGCTTGCCTGAGTGCCTTGATAAATGTTTGCTTACTTCCCCAAATCTGAACCGATATATTTAGAAGTCTATGTACCTGAGTAGCCTGAAAGGGTGAGGCTCAAATATCTTTCTGAAGAGCAAAAAGTCATGAATACTACACTAAAATTTGATTCAGTTTGTAGTATTTTTGGAAGAAAAAAATAAAAACGTCTTTAGTTTAAACCTGGTCATGAGAAGAAGAAGAAGAAGAAGAAGAAGAAGAAGAAGAAGAAGAAGAAGAAGAAGAAGAAGAAGAAAAAAAAAAACTCTGTACCTGCATAAGTTTTCTAAAAGCAAAGCATTCCATTTCTTCCACTTCTTCTCTGTGTTCACAATTTTCAAAAAGCTTAATCTATTTAATATGTTTGAGATCCAAAAGATTATTTAAAAATGCATGATAAATATGTAGTACAGGTTTGGGAGGTGTTAGGATGAATACCAGAGAGTGTTCTCTCTGATTGGGAACAGCATTTCTTATCCGGAGTGACATCAGGTGACACCCGTGAATGTTATTTTTAAATCATTGGATACGCTTGTTGTTCCTACTGCACCAGCACCTGGTGAAATATGCAGCTGAGGGGACTTGGAAATTTTAAAATAAGTGAATCAGAGATTATTTGTAATTTCAATTTCAAATGCTATAATCACCTGTATTTAATATTAGCCATATTTAGACAAGCTGCCTGTCTCCACTTACATGTATCCTCTTTACCTCTGTCATTCTGCAAGTCAACATTTTAACTGCATTCTCTCAATATGTAGATTTATCTTCTCCCATGGCTGGGTTGTCATTAAAACTGTCACAAACTAATTATTTATGTATACCTATTTATTATTAAACCAGTAAAATCTTCACCCCCACTGACTGCCTTTCTCTCAGGTCACCTTGTGAGCAAAACTTTGCATTTTTCAATTCACTGTTGGTTTCCTATCCATCTGTGTATATACTAAAGCTGCTCTACTTTCCTATGGAGAATCTTATCTGACTAAGTCATACACCTTCCAGTATTGCCATCCTTTTGTTACAGTCTTACTATTGTACTTTTATTAAAATATGTCTAGTAACATCAAATAAAGGGGTGTTATAACAAAGTATCCTTAAATCATAAAATTAAATTTGATTTTTGTAATATCTGTGAATTGACCTAGAGCTTGGAAAATTTAGGTCATGTATAGAAAGAAACTCAAAAGTCAAGTGTATCAATAATGTGAAAAGTGCAAGGCAAATCACACTTTTTTTGAGATGCTAATATTTAGTGCCTTTGGGTGACATTTGAGTCATCATATAGAGTTAGAATATGGACTATATAGGAGGCATTATGTGTGGAGCATTGTCAGAGCGGCAAGGATGAAAATGAAAAAACAGTTTATACTCTTACAAGGGACCTATAATCTATTGGAGGACCTGCAGTGCATCTAACTACAATAAACGTTAATAATAATAACACCAGAAGTATACGGAACAAAGAGACAAAGAAGGAGTGTTTTCTTATGCCCAATTTTAACTTTTTTTTTTGCCCCGATTTTATTTTAAAGTCCTTTTAAGAGATATAGCTTATAAACTTGTCGAGCTGAGCTTAAGGTAATGATAAAACAAATGTTTGTCAAATTGAATTAGTTTCAAACTAAATTATGCCAATTACTGTTTTTCTTATTTTTAAGAGATGTTTTCTGTAATTTATTCCCTTAATTGAGCATAAATGTCTTCATTTCTCTTTTACCTACTTTAAATCATATTCATTATTATTTTTAGATACCATGAAACTAGTCAATTAGTCAGGAATGTTTGAGTGTACTTTATAATTTTAAGTTATAATTTTGAATTTTAGAATTAATGGCTACTGAGAGAACAATAGTGAAGTTTGGGGTTTTATGGAAGAACAATTGTACCATACAGCAGATATAAAATAAAACAGGAAGACATAAGGAAAATTTCTAGGAATATAATGTTTTACCTAAATAATATATCAGAAATATAATGCTTTACCTAAATAACTGATAATTCAGAAATAAAGTGTTTTACCTAAATAACTTATAATTTTCATAAAAGGACATGTCAGTTACCCAATATACAACGCAAAAATGCCTCTGAAAAATGAAAACAAATTTTCAGAGGGTGAAGCAAATAACCAGAGATGGCCTATTCATTTAGCCATAACCTGGAAGATTTGGAACAGACAGTTTGGATTTATATCATTAGGGAGAGAAAGGGTTATCCTTCACAAAGGAAATAAGAACCAACATCTATCATTCTGATGAAAGGTTACGGGTTTGCATTAAAATATGTTTCATTCAAATATTATAACAAATGACCTATAAACTTTCAATTTTGAAATAACTTGCTATTGTTTAATACTAAAATAATTATTTGTCACCCCGTGTGTGTGTGTGTGTGTGCGTGTGTGCGTGTAAGTAACTCATTCTGCCCTGTAGCCACTTCTCTTTAATGTCTTTTCTTTGTAGGATCTCAAATATTATTTTCCTGGAGGAGGTCATGACAGTGACTAGATTCCATTTCTAATATTATGAGTGTGAAGTTATTTAAGAAATATGGTGGACAGGTTAAATGAATGATGGATTAAGGAGGGCATTTGTGATAAGCACTGCGTATTATATGCAAGTAATGAATCACTGAATTCAACTCCTGAAACCAATATTATACTATACGTTAACTAACTAGAATTTAAATAAAAACCAAAGAAACCCTCTAGTCCAAGGTCTTTTTCATAGAAATTATATATTATCAATAATCTTCATAAGACCTAAAAATATGAAAAAGCATTTTTTACATAATATCAAAGCAGACATAAAATAAATGAGATTAAATGAAATTGAGAATTTATAACTGGAAAAAGGACAAAAAAAACTTAACTTTTGAAAAAATTCTTAACTCATTTATCATGACAGGCTGAAAAAAGTCACTGAAATTAGTTTATAAAGTGACCTAAATTCTTCTACTGTAATTTGACAAGATTTCATTTATAATAAAATAATGACTTCAGTGATCAAATATTCCAGTGTCTATTTTGACAGATAAGGAAAATGAGGTTAACAAAAATTAAGTAATATCGTCAATAAAAACAAAAGAAAGCAAATCTGGGCCACAGGTAAATGTGGGAACTAGAAAACAGATGATCTGTCGCAAAATACAGAACTTTCTGACTATATCACATTAGGATTCAAGTGTTTGGTTTGCTTTGGTTTGCAAGTCTCCATGAAGTGTTATTGTTGTTTGTTTTGTTTGTTTTAGGTTTTTGTTTTGAATAAGTTTGAGCTATTTCTCAAAGAAAAATGATATATTATGGAGATTAAAGGTAACTGTCTAATAATGTGAAGAAAAACATCTTAGGCTCGATAATCAAAGGTGATCTTGATTTAAGTTCAAAATCAAATATTCATGTAGTGTGTTGTTCAGCCTCATAACTTTTCCTTTTAAATTTTGAGGACATTGCAAATATCTTGCCACTGGAAAATAGAAAAAAGTTTTGGTAATGTTTTACTGGCACCAAGTTATTTTAATATATAATCTATCATCTACTTACTGTGGTCATCAAAGTTACTTCTTACATTTCTTTCTAAATATAACTTATAGTTCTAAAATGATAACATATTGTGATATTATATTTTTTATTTACATAATTTAAGTGAAACAAAGTAATTTAAGCTAATTTTCTTTAAAAAAAGCTGCATAAGGGGCGCCTGGGTGGCGCAGTGGGTTAAGCGTCCGACTTCAGCCAGGTCATGATCTCGTGGTCCGGGAGTTCGAGCCCCGCGTCAGGCTCTGGGCTGATGGCTCAGAGCCTGGAGCCTGTTTCCGATTCTGTGTCTCCCTCTCTCTCTGCCCCTCCCCTGTTCATGCTCTGTCTCTCTCTGTCCCAAAAATAAATAAACTTGAAAAAAAAATTTAAAAAAAAATAGCTGCATATCCTATCTACATTGGAGATCAAAAACCTTTTAAAGAGTCATAATTTTATAAAGTATACAGTTTAAAAAATAATAAAACAAAATTCTTATGCATTTCCTTAAATTATTGATAACCATACCATGATATAACTATACAAGACAGATTTATTTCAGCTCTAAAGAAATCATCACTTTTATTTCAAAGAAATAAAATTATTTGAGAATTTTATTGTCAAATTTCAATGGCAGCTTCAAAACTTCTTATAGGTATTTCTAATTTTATAGACATTATCCATAATGTCTGCTATTAAATAAAAATAGGGGAAAATGTGTTTTAAAGGAGCTTTAAAAGATATTTTTGACAACATCATATTAAATAGGAGAATGGTATTTCCTTAACAGACTAAAAAGTCTAAATTAATAAACATAGCTACATATATACATATATACATATGTAAGTATATATATACACACATATACATGTATGTGTGTGTGTGTGTGTGTATATATATATATATATATATATATACACAGACACATATATACATGTGTGTATATGTATATGTATGTTAGAAAACCTATTTTGCTTGGGTAGAGCTAATACAAATGGTAATGTCAGCAGTTGACAGTTAAAAATTCTATGAGAGTGGGGCGCCTGGGTGGCTCAGTTGGTCGAGTGTCCAGCTTTGGCTCAGGTCATGATCTCACAGTTAGTGAGTTTGAGCCCTGAGTCTGGATCTGTGCTTGCAGCTCAGAGCCTGGAGCCAGCTTCCGATTCTGTGTCTCCCTCTTTCTCTGCCCCATCCCCATCATGCTCTGTCTCTCTCTGTCTTAAAAATAAATAAAACATTAAATTTTTTTTAAAAAAATGTTCTATGAGAGAAAAACATGTAAAGTTTGGTTAAATCATTTGCAGAATCAATCATTCAATATTTTTTTAAATCTTCAGTTTTATAAAAACAATGAGATTATGGTTATAATGTTTAATACGAATAAACATTAATTACTTATTCGAGGGTTATTAATAAGAAAAGTCCTTTGAAGTTATTTTTACGTGGGGTTAAGTTAGAACACATACACATGTATTCAAATAGTGAAAATGGCTAATAGTAATAGATCATTTCTTCAAGATATTTAGGTTCCAAACAGGTGTAAATTGAAAAAAGATGAGATGCACTTCATCTTATCCATACTCTTCTTCTGTTAATAAAAGTTGCTACAGGAACTTCAGTTATTGGAAATGCCACACAGACCTCATATTTTACATGTTCTGCATACTTCAAAGAATTTGGATTGCCCATGAAATATGAGTTTGTGAAAATCCAAATGGAGATTTGTACCCCAATAATAATTGACCTTAAAAACCCTTTCTGGCTCTCCTTCCAACCCACTAATGCATAGTTAGAAAACCACAGAAATAATAGCATAGACATATTATAATATGAATATAAATATAATCACCAATTGCTCATTTTAGCTCATTTAATGTTTTATGCACACCACAGTGCATATTAAAAATGTCATAAAAAACAGGTAGTGTGGTAGTAATAAATGTAAGACAACATGAATCATGAAAGCACAATGTATTGTAATGGATCAGTAAGGATCAAATGATGGAAAACCTAACAGAAGTTAAACCTATAAATAGCTGGGCTTCCTGCAGTGGAAGAAAATTAAGCACATAGCAATTAAAGAAGAGTGAAGACATTTAATTCGCATGGGGAGAAATAAGTGAACTTAGCTCAGTGCAGTCACGAACAATAAGAGTATCAATATATTTTATTGTTCACAGACTAAAGAAGTGATTAATGACTACTATTGTTTTGTATGTATATATAGATATTAATATTTATGTATGTATTTTATCAAATGGCCAGTGAAAATTAAAATGTAAGTCATAAATCAATAAATTCTTTTTAAAAAAATCAAACAAAATTACCTGTGAAAAATTAAATGATTTTCTTTTATTGTGTAACATGAAGTTACCCAAATGACACTAGTGTGATTTATGCCTAAATTAATATATAATATTTATTGAGGGATATTGTTGCAATGTAAGCACAAACCAAAAAAAGTCCCCAAATAAAAAAATGCTATTAGCATTGTTGTGAACATGTAAGAAAGGTAAATTAGGTTGTGAATAGTCACAGATAGAGGTTATATGACCATATAAGAAAGCATAACTAAAAGAAATCTCTCCTACAGAATGGAAATAGTCATTTTAAGATTGTTAAAAATTGTATACCAACAAATATTTAAAAATGTGAAGTGATAAATAGATAGTGTTTATAAAAATGCTAGGATATTTCAGAATACTATTGCTTCTGTAAATACTCGAGAATAATTATAAAATTATAACTTCTATGAATTAGGCCAATTTGTTTCAACATATGCATTGTGTTAAATACTAAAAAGGATAAGCATAAAAGAAAAGCAGTTTAATAAGTTATACCACTGACTGTATTGCGGTAACTAGGACAAGCTTGTGATCAGCAATGCAACCTGCCCCAAGACAAAAGACATCATACAGATGATGGGTCTATGATCTCTTTATAGCAGTAATGGGCCCTCAGACAATGCAAACAATCACTTCGGCAGATTACACTTTTAACCATAAAAATACAGTATATGTGCTCTTAGAAGGCACCATTAAAAAAAAGAGTAAAATACAGGGCAGCACTATTATAAGAAATAGACATTAAGAAACATAGACATTAAAAAAGCATAACAACAGAGTTGGATAATTCTCTTATGCTTATGTCGTTTACACTGGATACATTTAATGCCAAAAATGGAGGTGTCCCTAAATAATACTTCCCAACTCAGTGTCTAAATGAATTAGAGGAAACAGCATGGTAGAGTCAAACGCATTTGGGTGGGAGTGCCCAGTTAATAAACTATCTGTATGTTTTTAGACAAGAAACCCAATCTCTTGGAGCTTTTATTTCCTCAGCTATAAAATGAAATATATAGGCATAAGTTTGTCTCAACCTGTCTATCTTACTTACATTTATCCCTAGTGCCAAACAGAGTGGCACAAATTATATGCTAAAATAAATTTTTCTTGGCTACAACCACTTATAATATTCCTGGTACATTGCTTTCCACTTTGCAGGCTGTGGGGTTGTCAACTTGTTAAACCTCCATTGTACACTGCATTGATCACAACTGTTATTATAAAACCATGTATTTAACATTGTTTTGTGTTCTTTAACCTTTAACTGGACATAAGTCCATGAGACCAAACTCATGTTGTTGTTTTTCTTTCTTCCAGTAACTCAGTAAATATACGTGCAATGTGTAAAATAAGAACACAATATATTTGATTTTTTTCTTCAAGATTGAAAAACAAAAAGAAACAAAAGGATTCTTACCAAGTTATTATGAGTATGAGAGTTTCCATAATTAACAACTGCCAATGGTTGTCCTAAAACATAGAAAAAGGTTTAACCTAGGCCCATTAAGATTTCCTTCTAGGGGCACCTGGGTGGCTCAGTTGGTTGAGTATCCAACTCTTGATTTTGTCCAGCTCAGGTTATGATCTCACAGTTCATGGGTTTGAGTCTGGCATCGGGCTAGGGATTCTCTCTCTCCCTCTCTCTCTGCCCCTCCCCTGCACATTCCCTCCACCCCGCCCCCGTCTTTCAAAAATAAAGAAGTAAACCTGAAAAAAAGATTTCCTTCTTTACTTAAACTCACACAATGCTTTAAAAACTATTTGTAATTTACTTTTATTTACCATCTAATTTGAGTCATTCATTCATTAGCAAACACTGAAGTACCTATTACCTACAAAGGAATTCAAGCAAGATGCTCCTTGCCTACATCATGCCCACAAAATTTAGCAGGAAATTGAATCATCTGATTCTCAAAAAATATCTTTGATATAATTAAGGCAGTATTTTTAGCTTCCGTGTACAGATTAGTGAACAAAAACTTAGAGATGTTTAAATGACTTTTTCCAGATGATAATTAATAGGTGTCAAGGTCTTCTAAGAATAGGGTTTTTTCTACACACTGAGTTTTCCTATGCATTTTCAGTCTATTATCAACCAAAACAAGCCTTCATGTACTTCAAAATAAAAATCAATACACTGCTTTATTTTATCTTTTCTAGGATAAATTATGTTATATCTGTAAAGCTCTTTATAAGTCTTCTATATGTTCTCAATTTTGCCAAATATTATTAAAGTTGAACTAGTCCCCTGATGAGTTACAATTCTAAAATATAAGCATCTTATAAATTATAATAAAATAAGTATTTGATTATGCTTTGAGTTGTAACTCATGACAAACTATGATGGAAGAGATACAGAAAACTAGTAGTCACTGTCATTTTAAAATCTGAATATACTGAACAAGCTATCAGAAAATTATAATTTATTTTTGTCAACACAGAAAAAAAAGCATGTACAGTGTGTTTGCCCATAGCAGTCAATGCATGAAGACACCTCATACTTTGGCACTCATTTTAAATCATGTTCAAAACCAACATGTTTAAAATGAAGGCAAGCTGTCATAAGGCAAGCTGGGGTAATAAGAGTTTGGTAATTACAAAGCACCAGCACATTTACCAATCTGAATATTCAAGAACTGTAAATCATTAATCATAAGTAAACCACCTGCTGGGGACACTCTAACCCAGTATAAAGATTTGCCATGTGTGTAATTGTCAGTTTCAGATTGAATTTTTATCCAGGGAACAATAGTATTCAAGATTATTTGGGTGAAGTTTTTATTAATTTTGAAAATAAAAATTATTGTATCCCTCGTTATACTTCAGATATTGAAACAGTCCTGTTTAAAATGACAATTGTTTTCATACCCTATTACATTTTTTATCAATTATTAAATAGCTCACTGTCATGTGATAAACCAATATTTAACCTTTTTTAAAAAACATTTTCTGCTGTTATCAAAAACAAAAATAAATCTGACTTGTTATAAGCCTAAGAGTTTTAGACGAGGCATACACTTGTCACTGATTTTTTAGCACATATATGTAAATGTATAGCCTACTTTGCTCTAGACTGCAAGCAGTATTTTTTTTTTATTTTTTTAATATTTATTTATTTTTGAAAGAGAGAGAGACAGAGCACAAGTAGGGGAGGAGTAGAGAGAGATCGACAGAATCCAAAGCAGGCTCCAGGCTCTGAGCTGTCAACGTAAAGCCTGATTTCGGGGCTTGAACTCCCAAACTGCACTGAGAGATCACGACCTGAACCGAAGTCAGACGCTTAACCGACTGAGCCACCCAGGTGCCCCAACTGCAAGTAGTATTTTTACAATAATTAGATACTTTTAACTCAGCTCTATGGACTGACAGTTTTCCAATCAGTTACAAAATGTGTGTGTATGTATGGATGTGTGTCTGCGTGTGCGTGTGTGTGTGTGTGTTTGTGTTTCTGGTTGTTGTGGCTTATTTATATTGTCAAAAATCCATTACCTCTTTTTATTATGAAATGGCTAAAAACTCCTGGGTGGGATTTAACCATTTGCAAAATTTAAAATAATTTCAATACAATAGAGGAAGGCAATCTCCTTCCTCTTAATGCTTCATGCATCAAATCTAGTTTAAGCACTTCCCACATTACAGATCAGCAGTCTGCTGAGTGTTACAGAAGGCCACCACTGTTTCAGTATCCCACAAGTTAGTTTGGACCTTAGGTGGAGGACGCAGAGTTTTACCATTCTCAAGCCAGACCCTTTGGGACTCAAAGAGACTAGATTCCCCAAAGCTTCTCATAGAGGTGGGGCAAGAAACTGAGACAGATAGGGGACATCATTTTGATTAATGAGAGGCAGGAGACTTGGAAAAGCCAAAACACAAATCTCTTCAACTGGAATCCACAGAAATTAAGTGACTTTTACAATGCCATCAGCCTAGCAATGCAACTAAGATTTACCTTCCAAATTTATCTGCACAAAGGTTTTCCAATGTGCAGCATGTTTCCATGTTTTCAGCATGTGCATTTGTAAAACGTGCCACACTTTGAGTACTTTTAACACTAAATCCATGCTCTAGTATGTTTCCCACTCTTTCTGAAAGTTTAGATTCCATCAAGAAGACTAGCAGGACTTGTTAAAAATGCAGAAGCAGGGGTCTGCCTCTGTCCTTGAGATATTTTTATTTACATTTGATGATAGCAATGCAGGTAGTTCTCAAATGAAACTTCATGAAAATACGATGTGGTGCCTCCTGGAAAGCTGGGATTGCATAGCTTCTTAAACTGTATCACAAAGCCGCTGAGAGAATGGATTCCTAGGTAGCAAGCATGATGTTTCTCATGCATGAGGATTCCAAATGCTCTGTAACAGACATAGATTTCTTTCTGCCACAGCCTCTATGACATTCTAGCTTCCAAGTCATTTCATTTTGTCTCCTTATTTTTTTAATTCTTATTTCTACTGTTTATATTGTTCCTTCATCAACACGATAGTCAGACATAGGCATTTATTGTATTTCGGTCATCAGACAAAAACTTCTTTCTTTTCAAATCTTTAAAATCACCACTGTCATCACATTTGTCCTAGCAAACACCCATTTGCCTATTGGCTTTGCCCAGATTGATCATTCCCTGCAAACCCACCATACGTGTTCTTTTCTAAATGCATTTCTGATCAAGCCACCCTCTTACATAAAGTGTCTCATTAGTTTCCCAATGGTTCAGAATAAACTCACTAATCTATAAACCTTTGGTATTCCATTCTCCTCTCTTGAGCCTTATTTTGTGAGATTCTGCTCTATAAATCTCTCTGGTCCAGACTCAGTGAAAATGTTGAAGTCCCTCCCACCTGGCATATTTCTGCATGCAACGGGACTTTACAGGTGCTCTTCTCTCTAGGAGCCTACTTTATGATAAACCTAGTACTTTCTTCTTTGCCAACCAACCTATGCTCCAGATGTTAGTTCCTGAAATACTTCTACAGAGATTCTTCTCTGACTTCCCTACTGGGGTAAAGTCCCAATTTCACAAACTTCTCAACAGTACTTCATACAGCTGCAATTTTACATTTTTGGTGTAATTATTTGATTAGTATCTGTGTCCTCCACTGTATTTTAGGTTCCACAGGGGCAGGGACAATGTCAACTTTTGCTTTCCAGAGCTTTCCTAGCCAGTGTGTGGCACATTTTAAGGTGTTCAGTGGATGCATTTGTTGAATGTATGAGATGATAAGAAGATATTTTCTGTCCCTAGGGAACTGGGAATTATTCTATGGACAAGAAGGTGACAAATTTTGTAAGCTGGGCATGACATAATCAGATCTGTGATGTAGGAAGATACATCACAGTAATTGGAGAATGCACTGTAGTGGGAAAAGACTGGAAGTGAGGAAAGAAGTCTGACAGCGACTGTAGCAGCCTGGGTTAGAAAGAGTAATGGTCCTAACAAGGAAAGTAGCAATGGGATGGAAGGTTGTGGAGCAGGGATACTAGTGTTTGAGGGAAATGTAGGAATAATGGGAATCATGGTAAGTTCATACCCTGAAACAAGGTGAATGAGATATCAGGACATTCTATCATGTAAAGAGAAGCAGATTTTGGAGAAAAGTAAAATTCTTGGTTAAAAACAGTGAGTTATCCATGCTAAACTTTGCCAATTATTATCAATATGGTCACTGCTCAAAATCTATCACCTCAATATTAAAGTAGACATTGAAATGAGGAAAAGGAGCTATCATACCCTTGATATCATCCTTCTTCTAACTATTCAGTTCAAAAAATTGGAGTCCTACAACTAATTTACAAAATCCTATGAATCCTACAGAATATATCTCATCTCTTGTATTTTAATACCTGTTTGCCATATCAAGTTTCTTAGAAGTATAGCCATACTTCCTTATTTACACTGTCATTATTTCTGGAACCTCAAACCCTCCTTACTTTGACCATGAAAGGCTGCAGCATCTCCCTTTCTCCATATAGTTTCTCTATCTCTTAATTTACTGCCTAACAATCCATCATTAATTATCCTGCCAGACTGTGTTCTTTAAATGCTGCTTTCATCTTAAAATAACTTGTAATTGTTCTCTGTTGTCTTACACATCTAAGTCAAATTTGGTCTTTTTACAGTCCTTAAAAAAAGACCTGTCTTAACTGTCTGTTCTACAACATGAACCCATAATAAGTTAAATCCTATGGTTCCATGCTGGCCCCACTTTTCTCTCCTCCTCTTCTCTTGCTCCACGTCAGTGATATCAGCATGAGAAGTGCAGGTAAAAACCATAACTTCCCATTTCCTTCACAAATATTTCCACCTTTTCCCATTTTACACCAGTCTCTACTTGTTCACTTTCTGAAACAGGTACACACTTATTCTGAAACTCTCTATCTGCATTCCCACTTGAAATCTCTTTGGGGTTCCTTCCTACTCCTGCACTTCTTGGCAGCCCACATGGCATGTAACAAGGCATTTAGCACATGCCACGTACTCAGTGTCTTCTCTTAGGGATGACTAAGGAAGATAAGTGCTTGTGAACGCCTAAGGAGAACAACAACAACAACAACAACAACAACAACAAGTTGGTATTTCCCAAATGATTTCAATGTCAACAGGACACATAGAAATACACTACTGAGAATAACGGGAAGATGAGTGCTGTTTTTACCAAATAATTGATTTCTAAAATTCAATTCTTTTGTTTAAAAGTTGAGCAAGAAGCATTAGAATTTCCCAGCAAAGTACTACTTCAGATCTTGAAGATTCAATTTTGTGTATCATAATTGTGCCATCTAGTATACCCTGAAGTTGATTTCATGGGCCTCTAATTTCTGCTCTTATGCTCGACAATGTGATGTATTTTTCTCTTAGTATGAATGATTTATTATAAGTTGTCAATAAATATATCATTTTACAAGTAAAATTACATTTCACATGAACAATTGAGTTTATGAGACATTGTGACAACAAAGTTAGATGTGTTTTGTGTAGTTAGTGAAATAAAGTTTGTCTTATTGTCTGTACAGAAGCAGCTCTTCCATAGCATGAATCTGCATATGGAGGCCTTCCAGAGATCACGAGTTTTCTGTTAGTTAAAATAAACTGCTCCAAAAATTAAGAAAACAGTATCTCTGCTGACGAGGATTTGGGAAAAGTTAATCATTTAGGTTTTCTAAATTTAGTATGCCTTATACCTCAATTAGTCATGTAACATATTTATACATTCATTTATTCATTCACCCATTCATTCAACAGCTATTTGGATATGTAGTGGAGTGTAAAACTGACAAAGTCTCTGCCCTTATTGTGCCTTTATTCAGAGCCATTGATTTTTTTAATATTTATTTATTTTGAGAGAGAGAAAGAGAGAGAACACAAGCAGAAAAGGGGCAGAGAGAGGGAAAGGGAGAATCCCAAGCACTCACTATGCTGTCAGTGCAGAGACCAACATGGGGCTCAGTCTCAGGAGGCTTGAGATCATGACCTGAGCAGAAATGGAGAGTCGACTACTTAACATACTGAGCCTCTGAGGCACCCCTAGAGCCATTGCTTTGTTATCAGATGCTATGATGTAATTAAACTACAATCTACTTAGATTGTATATATCACAAATATATCACTGTTGATGAATGACTCAAAAAAAAAAAGGTATGAGCTATCTAAACGTATACAAATAAAAGAAAATGTGATACAGAGCAAGATTTTCATTAGGTTATATGAAAAGAAAGTAATAGGTAACCCTAAAAGGATGTAACTTTACATAGCAATTAATTTTACAATGATAATTGTTAGCTTCCTGGCCAGTATCTGTTCTAAGGACTTCTATTTGTTTATATATGTGTTTGCCCATAAAATATCATTTACCTATACTGATAACAAAGCACAATAACCTATACAATTCTGTTTTCTAAAAGTAAAATTTGAAATAAAAAAAAAAAAGTCACTACACATTTTATCTTTTTACATATCTGTATTTTGACTCTTTTTTAAAGATCAAATTAAATAAACACTAGGGATTTTATATGTACTTGACTAATTAATTGGCGCAGTTACCAATCTCATTGCATTTATTAAGAAAACTTTATGAGAACAATAAATCCTAGTTCATCAGGGGAAATTAAAACTTATGGAAGTTAGTAAGAAATAATAATCACTGCATTCTACAAGTTGAAGATGGCAGCACATAAGAGGACACATTCCCTTGTTACATTCAATGATTCAGATTTAATGTACATTAATTTGCTCAATACTCTCCTACCACTTCTTTTCTCTGCCTTCTTTAAAAATGCCCTACTCAAAATTATCACCTTTTAAATTTCTGCAGGCATTGATTTTGTGTGAGTTTAGGGAATAATATAATTTCACGGGCAAATTTCACTTGTAATTTCCTTAATTCATTTTAAGTCCAAACCCAATACAGCCAAGGCATTCAAATACAACACATTGGGTAAGGCAAAGAGTGTCAATTTCAACAGATGCATGTGCCTATTAGGTTTCTGGTTTAAGATGATTGAAAAGAGTAGTTACAAAACTTCACAGAAGTTAGAAAAAAAGATGTGGCGAAAGAAAACAAGAGATATTTTTTAAGGGAAAAAAGTACATAATCACATAAAGAAAATAAAAACTTCAGCTTTAGAAGAGAACAGACATCCTACTGAGGACTCTGTGGCAGACAGCTTCTAAAATGACCCTCAGTGTTCCTTGTCTTTGAATATTCCTCTGTTTTTGAGGGTGGTTGGGACCTAGAGACTGATTTCTAAAGAATACAATGTATAAAATAATAGGATGTCACTTCCAGGATTAGGTTACAAAATATTCTGCCTTTTGTCTTGCTCACTCTCTCTGGCTCTCTTTTGCTTTTGCTGAGGGAAACCAGCTGTTATGTGTGAACTGCCCAATAGAGAATTGAATCTCTGGACAATAGTCATGGAGGACCTGTGTCAACAGGACCTGTGTCAACAGTCAAGTGACACAGTGAGCTTGGACATGGACCTCATTTGAGCCTTGAGATGACTACTACCCTAACCTACACCTTGATTATACAGCTTTGGGAGAGCCTTTCAACCAGAGGTCCCAGCTAAATCTTGCCTAGATGCCTGACTCACAGAAATTGAGAGAAAATAAATGTTTATCATTTTAAAAGGACCATCTTTTACTTCATTTATTCAGAGTTATCTGTGCCTATGCACATCCATGCATTTTCTGTTAAAATAGTAAGCTTCTGGAGGACAGGCAAAGTAGTATCTAACAAGTTTTGTACACTGTTTACTTCAGAACATAAGTGCATATCAATTATTTAATGTGTCCTCCTGATAAGCATAATAGATTTTTCTATCAAAATGAGCTACTGATTGGAACTTAAATTACCTAAATAATTATTTCAAATCCCTGATTCAATTTAACTTTTGATTATCGGGTATGCAAAATTACTTATTCAAGGTTTGGAAACCTTCCACTTGTCACTTAGACAAAGAAAAGAAAAGAATGGAAAAGAAAACAAAAGAAAAAAAACCTGCAACCTAAATTTGAGAAATGGAAAGTTGATACCAAATCCTTTGTAATCTGTCAGAGGAAAACAACTCCCTTTCAAGTCACAAAAAACCAAAAGCATGAAATGCCATTCTACATGGTTTCACTTACAGTTAATTCCATAAATTGTGATTAGTTTGAATATATGTAATATTAATAGCTAACTTTCTGCGTCAACAGATTCAAACTTCAAAACCCTTGTCTATTTGCTCTTCATTTTTAAAATGCTTGCTTAAAAGATATTATATCAAGGGCTTTTCATGCTTAGAAAAAGACAGATAACCAAATGTAATCCTACAATAATATTTCTGCTCAAACTAGGTTACACTGATTGACATGTACAGGATATTTTTATGAGCAAACAAATATGAAAAAAAGAAATACACATATTGAATTTCAGATATTCTGAAAATAAAATGTCTAACTATATGAACTATGTAACAGTAAAATAAATCCCTGTACCTATACTATAGAAAACAATCAACAGAAAATATCCTGAGCAAATACGTAAATAATCATATCTTCATAAAATTATCATTCTCATATTTTAAAAAATATATTTTGTGTACTTACAATGAGTCAAAATCCACAACTGGAACTGATAAACTTATCGCGTTGATATATAGTAATTATGTGGTTACTTAAATATGTATTTCTGAAAAGGTTTATCAGCTATCAAAATGGTTTGTTCATGTATATAGTATTTAGACATTTATTTATAGTATTTAGACATATTTAGACATATTTAGACATATTTAGACATATTTAGACATTTATTTATAGTATTTAGACATATTTAGACATATTTAGACAGATTTAGACAGATTTAGATGTTAAATACTATTTACTTATTTAACAAATAATTTGTTAAAATATGACAGCAAAGAAACGTTATGCTGAAAATATTTTACAGATATGTGTCTTTCATAGGCTTCTGCTATAGAAATTAAATCATATCCAATAGAAATTATAATTAGCACTTAATGTCATTAACTAAATTATTTAACATATGAATTAATATTTCTAGGATCAAAATTTTAAGCATTGACATGTTTTGATATATCTCATTAAATTTTATAAGTTATTGAATCTAAACATCAATTGTAACTCACATCACTGTTTTATGTACTTGTAAGAGAAAAATACCACCGATTAAACTCTGATACACTAGGGATGCTTCACAATTCAGATATGTTAAAATATTTTTTAAAAGTGTATGTTATTTCAATGAAATATGACAATTACTTTATATAGCTATAAAATACTATAACAAAGCTTAAAGGTCTGCCGAGATCTGATGAAGGAATATGTTTATGCTTTTTAAAAATCCACTGAAATTACTTTTTTCAACTACTATATTTTTTAGACAAGAGTTTCTATTTCTGCACTTCAAAAATCCACATTAGTTTTTAATGAACATCAATTACACTTCAATTTTTCATATTACTCATGAAAGAAAATAATTTAGACTCCTTTACAGAACTGCCAATTGCAATTTACCTTGGCTCTTTCAGGCAAGAGCAGGTTCATAAATCAGCGAGTTAAGCATTTACTAAATGACAAAGAAACAAAATTACAAATGAATAAAATAATCCAATATTTTCCTTCAAATAACAAATTTAATATAGTTTTAGTAAAGAGGTTCCTAAAACTTATGATGGGACATTTCTATTTTGTATCTGAGTTGTATTATTGGGAGAACTCTCAAAAAAAACATAGAAAGTATTTTTTGAAAAATAATTGATATTACATTGTTTTAAGATTTCAGTGAATAGAAAGTCTCTAACTATTGTGCAATCTTTAAAACAACAGCAGGTTAAATATTATCTTAGTGGCCTACAAAACATAGATATGATAGAATTTTTCTTCCCACTTCCTAAACCATGCAATTTCATTACAAAGAAAGGCTGTATGTTTTAATAAGAGCTGACTTTGGGTTCTGGGTTAGGATCCTGAACATCAGTTTCCTTAACTGTGAGATGTACATTCCATCATATTTTTTTTAAGAATTAAATAATGTGTATAAAGACTCTAGTTCAGTGCCTTCCATTTAATTGGTGTTCACTATACAAGGAACTTGCATTATTTTACAAGAACATAAGGAGACACCTCAAATGGTAACCATTCTACAAACACTAACACAATTACAATTTTTCAAAGTATATTAACACAAAAAAACTCACCTTCCTTAAATATATTCATAGAAATTATCTGTCATTTTAGCTCTATACTATAAACACACAACTAAATACAAGTACATACATGTAATTTATCAGTCAGCCTAGTCAGCGTCCCTTAGGGGCCATTTGGTAGTATCTGAAGACATCTTCGATTGTCAGGACTGGGAGGGTCTAATACTGGCATCCAGTGTGTACAGGCCACGGGCACTGCTAACATTCTAAGGTGAATGAGACTGTCCTCAATACAAGGAATATCCAGCCCCAAATCTTAATTGTGCTGTGGTTGAAAAGCATTGCCCTAAATGTTTCTGTGGGCAGCCATTCAACTATGTAAAGAAATAAATTATGATGAGTATAATAAAAGAGCATGCCTGAAGGTAAAAATGTTTCTACTGATTTTTCTTATTATGAAATTTGTTTTTAATTGAAGATTGTTTAAAAGCAGTTTGCACTTTCTCCTCCAGCCATCCGAGATGCTTCAAGGAAAGAAACCTAAGGAGAAAAAGATGGTCCCAGCCCTTGCTGTTATGAAGAAGGTGGTCAGTCCTCTGTTTGAGAAAAGGCCCAAGAATTTTGGCACTGGACAGGACATCCAGCCCAAAAGGGTCCTCACCTGCTTTGCCAAATGGCCCCACTACATCCGGCTTCAGAAGCAAAGGGATATTCTCTATAAAGGTCTAAAAGTGCCTCCCATGATTAACCAGTTCACCCAGGCCTGGACCACGAAATAGCCACTCAGATGCTTAAGCTGGCTCACAAATACAGACCAGAGACAAAGCAAGAGAACAAGCAGAGACTGTTGGCTTGAGCTGAGAAGAAAACTCTTGGCAAAGGGGATGTCCCCACTAAGAGACTGCCTGTCCTTCAAGCTGAGGTTAATACTGTCACCACCTTGGTGGAAAATAAGAAGGCTCAGCTGGAAGTGATTGCACATGATGTAGATCCCATTGAGCTGGTTGTCTTCCTGCCTGCCTTGGGTAGTAAAATGAGGGTTCCCTACTGTTTTATCATCTAGAAGGACAGGCCAGGGGCATCTGGTCCACTGGAAGGCTGCACCACTGTTGCCTTCACACAGGTTAACTCAGAAGACAAAGGAGCTCTGGCTAGGCTGGTGGAAACCATCAAGACCAATGATACTGTCAGATATGATGAGATCTGCTTTCACCTGGGAGGCAACATTCTGGGTCCAAAGTTGGTGCCTCACATTGCCAAGTTGGAAAAGGCAAAGGCTAAAGAATTGGTCACCAAACCGGACTAAGTGTACACTGTTGATTTTTCTGTATGTAGAAGTAATAAAAAATTCTTTTTCACAAAAAATGGTGGGGGTTGCTAATGTCATAATGTTATCTGCTTGTTAGTCTCTGAACTTTACATTGTGTGGTATTGTAAATTTTCTTTTCAAAATCTAGTTTGTGACCAGTCGCACCATTCCACCATTGCTCTGGAAGGCAATTTTAAGCTCTTTCCTAGATGTTCCAAGATGATAATTTCAGTGGATTTGTCTCATTTCCCAGTCTCAAAGGGAAAGAAAAAAAATAATATTCATAACAAATCTAAGGATTTATCAGATGTCAGCAACTGCCACCTCCTTCTATTCTAGTTTAAAATACTCTTTAAAATCTTCTTTATTGCCAGCAACTATGTCCCTGCAACCATATTCTAATGCCTGTGTCATATCAAATCCCTTCTGATGCATACTGTCTTACCATAGCAGGACCTTCTACCTATCAGGCACTCTAATAAATGCCACATAGATCAAGCTAAATTGCCATACCACCTTCCTTCTAAAAGCTCCAGAATGACTTCTGTGGCTGAAGAATAATCAATTACTTACTCAATTCAATTCAACAAATATTTATTAAGCATCCATTCATTTTTGTGTTTTCTCCCCTTGAGGGCTGCTGTCCTTAAGAGCAGCTGGAAGCAAATGGCTTCCATTTATTAAAGACTTTTATTTTAAAGATGCTTAAGTGCAGTTCACAGCTCTTCAACTGCTCTTACCAAATCCTCAGAGGCTCCATTGTGGAGGAAATTCAAGTTTTATCATACAGAAACAAGAGTAATGTGTTCCATTTTCATTTGGTCAAGAAAATATCAGCATTATAACTAGGGGAGGGATGTACAGAGTAGACATGGCATGTCTAAATATGTCATATATTACTATTATAAATAAGCTTATATACTCATTGATAATGTGAATTTATCTTTCCAAATGTTATCTATGTTAACTGTTATGCTGCATATTATGAGAAAAAATGTTTTATTTTGTTTATATTTTAATTACTCCTGATTTATATCAAGGTTTAGATAATACAAAAGACTGTTAAGTGTTTTGGATAACATATGCTTCTATTTCCAATAAGGACCATCATATTTTCCCTTTTTCTCCTGAGGAGCACCAAGAGTAGTTGGATGCCAATCTTAAAATAAATATTCTTTATTTGGATCAATATATAGATGATTCCTTCCAAGAACATTAGTCACAGTACTGCTGGGAACTGTCTCCAGATTTATCCCAGCCAAAAAAAAAAAAGATAGAGCATCTTCTCTAGAGAACCCTTGTGGGTTCTTTTCTCCCACCTTGGAGTTCAGAAGACTACTCCCACTACATTCTCTTGGGGATGTCAAAAATAGTACCCTATCTGTCATCTGTCTTGGAGCCAGGGCTATGTTTCTCTTATAAGAGACTTATAGCTTTAGCATTCTGTAAGGTCGTTTCAAAGTCAACGTGCTGAGTCTGTCTGAGGCTACTACTGAAGACACCACCAGCGTACTTGTTTTCCCTTGGTTTAAACCATCAAAGTTCTGAGTAGAACTTATCCACCTAGTAGTGAAGAACTGCAGTCTAGGATGTTTATCTTTACTTACCTAATCTTTGATACTCTTCATAAACTTAAAAATAAGGGTTTATTACAACCACCAATGCTACACTTATTGCCCACACAATATACTTCATTTTTTACAGCATGGTATTAAAATCTCTTACCAATCTGATTTTAACTGAGTTCTCTAGGTGTTCTCCTCTCCTGGGTGCTTGTAAGAAATTATTTTATGTTCTGTTTTTGTTTTTTTTTTTTTTGAGCATGGTCTTCTTTACACTACACTTTTGATGTTATGTCTCAAATACCTTTTAAAATTAGTATTTTTCTAACAAGAGGAACTATATGTACCACCATAGTGCCTAAGACTACAATTTGTACACAGTAGAAATTTAACAATGTTTGAGGAACTGGAAATAAGCAAAATGAAAGAAAACACAGTGGTATATTTTCATTATAAAAAGGGAAAAACAATCAAATAAAGTATTGACTCATTTCTCAGCCCTGAAAGGCTATCTGTAGTTCAAGGAATGATGGCATTAGGACAACTATTCTTTTTGAATTATCCCACTGACCAAAAGACTTACCTACACCTGCATTTCTTTCCAAACTAACTGGCTTCTTAACCATTAGGAAACATGTTCACAAATCCATTGAAACTGTTGTACCAAAGGTCATTTAGAGTCTCCCCCAAATCTAAATATCTTATTTCTTATCTTTATCAATGTCCCTGCTGATGTTTGCCTCTCACACATACATCTTAAACCATTTCCATTACAAGACTTTGCGTCTTCTAAAATTCAGGTCTCACTAAGTAAATGCTTATTAAATTGACTGCATTAGTTGTAATATCCTCTTACTATATCATCACTGTCACAATAATAAGAAACATATCCCATTCTTTATATGTGTTCTGAAAATTGGGCCTTACATTATTGATTTCACAATCTATAGAGCATAAGGTAGTATTAAAAAAATAAGTAAATATTACTCTTTTCATAAAGCACAATATATTTCAACTTTTTGTGAAATAGTAAAATTTATGAAGAGATTGTTTCCTTATCTTCAAATCTAAACATACACAAAATAGCCATTAATTCAAATAGCTGTCTCAGCAGAAAGAGCTTTTTGAAGGCACTTGTGGGATTGGGCTAATCATCAGCAAGTTAGAAAGTGTCTCAGGAATGGAAATTACTGTGCATCTGGCTTCTCCCAGAAATCAGCTACATAATACATTGAAATGGAACATATTGCCTGTTAATTTTTTTTTCTTTGTGAAATCTTTAAATAAATTTGGAGAAGATATTACTCTATCATGCTTTCTCATAGGATAATATTTCAGGACCGCAACTACAAACAAGAACAACAGAATGTATTACACAAACATGCTCTATTTTTATCTTTGTTGGTATTAATAATCACATGCAGCATTCATTTATAGAAGTGGATTTTTCATGGAAAATAATAAAAGTGTGTTCATGGTTTAGTAAGTGAATTTTGGATGCATAACCACACTTGACAGATTTTAGCCTCTAATGCCTTAATCCTTCCTCAGCATCACTGATGCAATCTCTGAAAAGCTAAGTATTAATTTGAGAGTATCATTTTTGTTTACATCATCTGGAAAGGAGGATTCAGAGCGCATCTTGTGTAAATTGCAATTATACATAGCATACTTTTTAGAGCCATTTTCATATAACATTTTACATAATTGAATTGTATTCACTTGATTGGGGGGGCATGGGAATTAATGATACATTCTAAACATGATTCACTACAATATAAATAAAGCAACTTGACTTTTAAACAGCAATAAAATACTTATAAAACTTATCAGGGAAAGATAAATTTTCATTGCAAATTAAAAATGAGAGCTTTACAAGAAAATAATGAAAGAATTAGGATTTCTAAAGCATTTAACTAAAAACTATTGGTATTTTTAATCCATCATTTTAAATTTATTTTGACATAATTTTTGTTTTGCAAAACAGATGCAGTGACAGTATAGAGGGTTCCATGTATCCTTATCCCAGTTTCCCCTAATGTTAGATCTTATAGACGTATAGTATATTAACAATTAATATTTTATGTTCTTGGGCCCAAGCCAAAAAATCATGTTGCATTTATTTGTCATCTCTCTTTAGTATCTTAAAATCTGTGATTCCTTGTCATTGACACTTTTGAGGAGTAATGGTTAGGTATTTTGTAGAATGCCCCTCAACATAGGATTGCCTAATGTTTTCTCATGATTAGATGGGGTTATAGATTTTAAGGTAGAATACTAAAAGGAGAAATTACTTTCCTATCATATCATATTATTGGGTACAGATAACAAGGTAGCATTACTGATTAATTTGGATGTCTTGATTAAGGTAGTATCTGCCAGGTTTCTCCAGCATTTTTCTCTTTCTAGATTCTGTTGGAAGTGAGCCACAAAATCCAGCCCTCACTAAAGAGGAGGAGAATTAAGCTTCTCATCCTGAAGGAAGTAGTTTCAAAGAATTGTGGTTATATGTTATAAACACTACAATCAATAAGTATTTTGGGGGAGACCCATGAAGCTATGTATATATCCTATTTCTCCTTATAAATTTGCCATTAATTTAGCCTTTACCATTTCATTTCCTATTAATATTGATATATTATCTATATAAGAATATATATTTGCATATGTGATATGTATTATTTAATATATATGACATTTAAAAAATAAATAATGACATATTTTAAAAATATATAAAGTGTTTATATACTTTCAAATTAAAAGTGCATATATATGTTTTTAATTCTTCTCTTAGACATTTGATTTATATCATCTTATCCCCATATCTCCTATAGAATTCCTATGGGCAAATTGTGGGCAATGCTATATATATATGGGATAGGATAAGAAAGGGAAGCATTTTTAAAGAAATCAATGGGAATTTTTTTTCTGTTGATAAACTTCTTGATATCTCTACAAATTTTAATAGTGAATAATTAGGAAATGCAAATTTTCCCATGGAGGGACTTCAAACAGTCTGCACTAAATTTACACTAAATATTCCCTTATTCATTGAGAGAACTTCCCCAAGGTTTTTCAAAGGTGTGATACCTTGACATTTAATTTTCAATTTCTATGCTATCCACTCTGAAAGAATTTCATTAACTCTTCAGGTATATTACCCTCTCCAAAGCAACTCCCTCTCTTTTAACTCTCTCTAACTCTTCTACTTGTAGAACATATTATCTTATTTATTATTTTTTTTTCATCTCAATGAAAGATAAGCTCCAGAAGATGGATGGATCTTATCCATATTTTTTATACTCATTTGCCAACATGGAGGCAGCATTTCCCATTTAGTTGCCTTCTGATAGGTTTTTATTAATTAATTGAACAAATGAATTTTAGAACCATGAAATGTGTTTTTATGGAGAATTTTTTTTAAATCCAGTTGTATTTTATTCTTATAAATATCAATTTATTTGACTTTTTAAGTGGCTGTGGCATGCTCATTTGTATGCATATTCTACTTTGCCTTCATAAAATTATCATCAGCTTATTCCTATATTATCAATCATTTTTTTCCATTAGAGTTGCTGCATTCATTTAAGACTTCAAATAAGTTTTTAGTCTATTTTTTTCAGTTATTTTGCATCTTATGTACAAATTTATCAGAAATGAATCAGAAAGCCTCTTTTTTGTCACTACGTAGTTCCATGAAAGTTTTCTATCACATACTCTTTTAAGCACTAATAACTTACACCCTGGAAGTAATAGTATCACATGGTTCCTAAGGATTTGTCATTATCTCAGCTAAAATCTTCTGGGTTACATTTCAAGAAGTATTGGATAATACATAAAAAGGTGATTAACATCAGAAGAAACAGCACTATACATTTGAAGCCTAAATTGTATTCTCATTCTTTAAAAAAAAAAATGTTTAATTATTTAATTTATTTTATATTTATTTATATTTATTTTATTTATATTATTTTACTATTAATTTTAAGAAAAAGAGAGCATGAGCAAGGGAGGGGCAGAGAGAGAAGGAGAGAATTGCAAGGGCGCCCCTGTATTCTCATTCCTTACTCTTAATCAGGACATTTTACATTTACCAGTTCCTAAAATTTTTATACAGATATTGTCCAATGTTGGTCTTTTGAGTCTCTCTGTTTTTAGACATCATGTTTGTCATGATCTCAATTGATTGATTGGTCAATCTCTCTTTCTCCCTCTCTGTCTCATAGTTTTTAGTCCAGTCCAGTCTCTCCCCAAACTGTGTCATTTGAGGAGTACTTTCTAATAGTACATAAAAATCCTGTAGAACTTCGTTAATTATCAACAGCAATAGTGAAAACTAAACATTTAAATTCAGAGAAAAATTATATCTAACTATTTATAAGTGGACAAGTGAGACAAGGTAGGGTAGGTTCTTTTTCCTTTATTCAGCCTGAAAAAACTTTTCTAATTCTATGCTTCCTTTAGGTATCAAAAGTTGTCTTCTCAGTGAGGTACTTAATGCTATATAACATACTCTATATTGTACTCATTTTTTTTCTACCTGCCCAGCTAGATAGAATATAAGATACAAAAAAATATTTTACCAAGTATGGTAATGTAATACCAACAAATTATTTCTTATGTACTTTTCTGTGTTTTAAACCTGTATGTTGTACATTTCATATCCCTAGTTCCCATAATACTGCTTTTGCATGGAGTAGGTGCTAGGAAATATTTTTAGGACCATAAATGTGAATAAAGTACTAAAGTAATCCTCTCAAATGAAGCTGAATTTGTACAATTTGTCATTTTAACATCCTATTACATGACAAATATAATCTAAACATAAGCGCTAAGATAGGTAGTTTGGTATTATATATACAAAATATATATCAAATTTACTTTTGGGTTTTAGGTGGTATTATATACATTTGATCATTCAGTGTTAATTTCATATATTTGACCATATATTGTCCATTTGGTGTCACTTTTTTCTTTTTTTTTTAAGTTTATATATTTATTTTGAGAGAGAGAGAGAGAGAGAGAGAGAGAGAGAGAGAGAGAGAGAGAATGCATATGCACACAAGTGGGGAAGGGGCAGAGAGAGAGGGAGAGAAAGAATAGCAAACAGGCTCCTCGCTCAGCACAGAGCCTGACACAGGGCTCAATCTCACTACCATAAGATCATGACTTGAACTGATATCAAGGGTCAGATTCTTAACCAACTGAGCCAACTAGGTGCCCCATTCTGGTGTCAATTCTAGGCATATGTGGAAGGAATCTATCCAAAAACCATCTTTTAATCTCTTCAGTACATAGATTTGAAATAGATAGTAACTCACTCTAAATATTTTATACTACTCACAATTTATTACAAAGAAATACTATCCTAATATGGCCGCAATACTATATATTCAGAGGCACTTAGATTGCATTCATGTTTTTAAAACGTTTAATGCTACATTTAATGCATATATGGAAGGAAAATAACTGCTCTCTACATTTATTTATAATATCTCCTAGTGTTACATAAAATTGTTATGCAGATAGTAGCTGCCTATATATGGGATTATATACTTATATACTATTATATACTTACATACTTATTTCTCAACATGAGTACAGGCAAACTTTTTGCATTTCTAATATTAAATCTCTAATCAAAATCACACTAAAACAAAACAGTTTGAAAGTAAATGGCCACCCACTCATACACATACAGGAGAATCTAGCTCCCCTATACCAGGAATGGTTAATGGGGTATTTCTCCCCAGTAGTTTTTGACTATCACTTTGCACATGGAATAACTGAAAAAAAATATTGTATATATACAAGTGAGTCACAATAGATGAACAAGTATTCTTGTTATGTTAAAAATTTAGACAGTTATTATTTCCTAGGACTTGTTAGGCCTAAGTAGGATAGACAAACTATTGCCATGGAAAGATAAGGAGCCCATACCATCCTGTATGTACATGTTCTCTCATGGCCAAAGTTCAGGTGGCCACAGCTTTATGTCTGCAGAGCCTCATTAATGGTCAGTAGGATTTTGGTTTCAAAAACATACATTCATGCTTATGTTTAATATCAAAGATTGCTGTTCAGGTTTGCTTCTCTGTGCAAGGTGGCATCTCATCACTTCATATTCATTTGGTCTCAGAACTGAAATCCTGTCAACTCCACTGCTACATGCATATCTAAGGTAGAAAATAATTTTTCCAGCTTTATCTTTTGTGATAGTTTCATCAAACAGATATCAAAAGCCTACAGAGCATTAGTCAGGGACAGGGTGATTAGTTTCTCTCTTTATGGATGGGTAATTAATATAAAAAGGATGGAAAAAATCCTTAATCCCATTACACTTGATCCATCATTTAGCAATGCTTTTTGACTCTTCAAGGTAAAATCTGCATGTGAATTTCCCCAAAGCAATCAAGTCGTCAGTTTCATAAAATTATAAAACCCCACAGCAAACTGCACATCACTGATAGAAAAAAGTGAGGTTTCTGACATTCATCTTAGAGTATCTCATTGAATAAAACTGTTTCAAAGATATCACTTTTAAAATTATTCCTAATAGAATTGACCTAATTTTGCCTTAGCTTATACAATCCAAGGATAAAGGCAATACCTGCATAACAGAAAACATAGTATATCAAAAGAAGTCTAGATATAAATCTACAGATCATCTTTATGAGTTGGAAAAGGGTTATGGTTCATAGTGATTGTAGTATTACAAAGTGACAGGGCAACCTATTGCATGATAAAGACAAGCCTTTCTCAGAATACTCAAGATAACTTTTCAAAACCTATTAAATGAATCTATCAAAATTTTGCATTGGTCTAATCCATAGTTTTAAATATCATTGATTTGTTTTCTTGACTATTTCAATTTTCTAATGGTCCATGTATCATAATATTAGGATATGACTCAGATCAACTATTGTATCATTTATACAAATTGTTAGATGTGACACACACACGCAGAAGTGCACACACACACACACACACACACACACACACACACACTTTTATCAGAATTTCCTTTACCTTCATTACTCTGCTCTTTGTATTATTTCATTTTCCACTGGAATAATCATCTCTCTTTTTAACTGAGGTAATATATACAGAACATAAAATTTACCATTTTAACAATTTTAAGTGACATTAAGCTCCCTCATTCTAGAACTTCGTATTCCCCTACTGAAACTCTGTACCCTTTAAACATTAATTCCCCATTTCTCCCTCCCCTCAGATCTTGGTAACTACCATTCTACTTTCTCCTCCTAACAATATGACTACTCTAGAAACCTCATATAAGAGGTTCTTTTGTGAGTGGCTTATTTCTCTTGGCATATCTCCAAGGTTCAGTCCTTGAATTTTATTTATGTACCACATTTCCTTAGAAATTAATGGACACTTGGGTTGCCTCTACCTTTTGGCTATTGTAAGTAATGCTGCTATGAAAATGGGCATATGCACATCTTTTGAGCCTCTGCTTTTGCTTCTTTTGGGTATCCACCTTAAAGTGGAAGTGCTAGATCATATGGCAATTCTACCTTGAACTTTTCGAGGTAATTCTGTATCATTTTCTACAGTGATACATTTGGAAAATTTTCCTTCGCATTATGTTTGTACAGAATGAACGATGACTGTAAAATATTCCAAATTTCTTAATGTCAATACCAAAATTTAGTAAGCTTAAAAGAGCAGATAAATTTTATAGCAAATTTTAATATTTATATTAAGTAAAGAGTAATTAAAAGGCAAAATACAGAATATTAGTTCAATTCAATGCAGCTGTTTAGTTCTCTTATGTTCACCTTCATGTCCCTATTTCAGTGCTTAAAAAAAAAGGTCAATGAAGAAATGAGCCAGCTGGTGTTAAGAAACCAACAGAAATTGTCTTATGGGGAAAACCAAACCCACATTAATGCAGTAGGAAAAATAAACAGTTATCCATCAAACACTGCATCTTATTTTTCTGAGGCTTTCTAGCTAGAAAACAAATAAATAAACAAAGGATTATAACCTGACCATTTACCCCATTCATATGTCCTTTTCACTTTTCTTTATATATAGAGATAGAAATTTATTTTAAATAGATATATTTAAAATATATATATATATATAAGAAACAGAGAGAGCACTGTATATATACATATATATTATTATATATAATATATAATATTATATATTGGAAAGAGATATTATATATGTAATATAATATTATATATATATATGAGATATATATTTAAATATATATATATATTAGAAAGAGAGAGAGCACTGGGGAGAGGGACAGAGAGAGACAGAAAAGAGAGACAGAGACAGAGAGAGAATCCCAAGCAGGCACCACACTCAGTGTAGAGCCCTACACAGGGCTCAATTCCACAGCCCTAGAATCATGACCTGACCTGTAATCAAGAGTCAGATGCTCAACCAAGCCACCCACGCACTGCTATACTTCTCACTTTCTAAAAGGGCATGATAGGAGTCCTCAAGTATTTGAAGGTCTATTATATTAAAGAAGAACTACAGTCCTCTGTTTCTCAAAAAACAAAGAGCCAATGTTTAGAAGTTAAAATGAAGCAACTTCCAGCTCAGTTTAATAATAAACTTTCTAATCCAGAGACCTGCACAAAATGAGATGGACCGCTTTGGAAAGGAGTCAGCTCATTGTCCAATTTCAAGAATAAACAAAAGAGTAAGACACCAAAAGCATCACAAAAGGTGTTTCCAACCGGTAGGTTGAAATAGATGACCTCCTGAGTTCCTTAAAATTCCTGTGTTTCTCTTATTCTAAGGCTGTCCTAAATATCGTGTGGAATATAAAAAGACAAAGTTTTAGCCTAAGGACCAAGCAGTCCAAGTCATACATAAACAAAATGATTGCTAACAGCAACACAACTAAGACACATAGTTACATATGCTACATACAAAAGAATCAGGCATTATTTGGAAAGAAATTGGTTTTAAGAACAGACATTTGCCTGTGGCTTCAGCCTTAAAGATTAAATTGTTCACATAACTGCAGGGCTCAAATGCCTCATTTCTTTATGCTTCAATGACTTTTCTTAAAATTAAATTCCTTACTTACTCTTTAAAAATGTCTTATCATTTTTTATTTGTGAACTGCCAGATATATTTGTACATGTGTATACGATAGTCCATAAATTTATCAAATTGTCAGTCACTCAATAAAAAATGATGACTCAACATTCTAAAATGTCAGAATGACATATTGGTCAAGAGAAAACTCAAGAATCTTTAGCAGAAAGACTGAATTAAATGAGTCAGTAACACTTAGATCAGAAAAGAAAGAAACTTGCTCAAAAGTAAAACATCCCATATTGTTGCATAAATGAGTTGAAATTATTATTCATATTTTATAATTACAAAAAATCCTTTGTTTTGAAGAGTTTTGAGTTGTTTTACAAAACGGTCTTAGAAATCTTTTACATAATTGTAAAGTAACATTGTCTCTTTTCTATTCCCATTCATCCTGTGATTTGTCAATCCCTGTCTATTCAATTTCTGAAGTGCAGGTATATGTATAATATATACACATATCATATATGTGTATTACATGTATATGTGTAAATATATGTATTTCAGGGGTTGAAAGGTTCAGAGGTTGAATATATATTATTGTTGTTAATATGTTATACACATTTACACACACGCATTTATATAAATCTGTGTAGTATTTCATCCTCGCTGCCATTGTCCTAGTTGAGATCTTCCACCTCCTCACACACACAGCCACCATTAGAAGCAGCCACAGAGTTTCTTTCTAAGCAGCAATTGTAGGTGCAGATGATTATGCAGATCTATCCTTTAAAACATTCAGCGTGTAGGGGCGCCTGGGTGGCTCAGTCTGTTAAGCATCCGACGTAGGATCAGGTCATGATCTCATGGCTGGTGAGTTCCAGTCCTGCATCAGGCTCTGTGCTGACAGCTCAGAGCCTGGAGCCTGCTTCGGATTCTGTGTCTCCCTCTCTCTGTGCCCCTCTCCTGCTCATGCTTGCGCACGCGCGCGCGCTCTCTCTCTCTCTCTCTCTCTCTCTCTCTGTCTCCTTCAAAATAAATAAATATTGGGGAAGAAAACATTCAATGTGTACCATTGCCCAGAAAATAAAATTCAAACTTCTTACCCTTGTCTTAAAAGTCTCTCACAATTTAGTTCCACAATATTTTTCTTTACTCCACGTACAATCACACTACCAACACAAGCTTTACTCCACCTAGATTCTTCTTACCACTTCTACCAATCAATGTCCTATCACCTCAAAATCTAAATGCCATCTAAAACACTTTGCATTTTGGGAAATTATCTCTGGGCTCACCTACAATAATCATTCCTCTTTGAATTCTATAAATTTTATTTACTTTATCAAAATAGTTGTTTTTCTAATGTCTTTACATTGAATACTTAGTATCTCAAGGAGGACTCTATTCTTAGTTTTTGTGTCCCCTTATTTTCTTTATATTACTTTGCTAGTAAGTAATCACAAATATGTGTTGAATTGAATTGAATTCTCTTTTTACAACTTAAGAAACAAAAGTGGAGACCGTTAAAAAGTCTTCCAGAAGATTAGACTGGGCATTATTGAGAGATTCTAAGAATAGAAACTGGGCTCTCCCATGACTGCAGTCTGGTGATCTTCCCATTAGAGAGTATTCATCCCCAGGTAACCTAATTTTTTTTGACAGCAGGCAATGCTGTAGTACAAAAATAATTACTTAAAGGTACAGTAATATGGAACTAATTTAATAGGATAATGCATTTACCTTTAGTTTTTATTTAGATTTTTATAAATTGAACAAGAAAGTACAAGATAAATATTGCTAGTTTAAAAGTCAAGTTTATTATACAATATCAGCTTTAAGTATATAATCTTCTTGGAGTATAAATTTGGACAAACCATGAGGTTTTAGAGACACAAAAATAAATCCAGTATTGTATACCATGCAATTGCTGCTTGAGACTCTGTATCACACCATGAGGTTTTCCTATAATTTCAAGTGTTTTACTTGAAATTATACTTATATTTCAATGTTTAAGTAAAATATCATATTTGTGTTAATTTTTGCTAAAATAAGAAAAAGATATAACCATACATACAGAATCTTTTAATCCTTAAATCTATTGATAAGAATGGCTCTTTATATGAGGCTGCCTAGGAATGAATAAGAACCAAATATAGATGATTAATCCGAGTTCCACCTCTACAGTTGTGTGTCAATAAGCAAGTAGATAAACCTTTCTGTGTCTCATCTCTATAATAAGGATTACAAGGCTTACTTCGGTGGAAGGTCATAAGGATTATTTAGTGTCTATAAGGCGCTTTAAATGAGAAAAGCTATTTTTGACTACATATATGTATAAAGATACCCATTATTCTATTCCTATGAAATTTGTCATTCTATCATGTTGTTCTAGATAACAAGAAGCCCTTAAAAATACAACACATATGAAGAACAATATTCCATTTTTAATGGAAAGATCTTTGCAACCTTGTAGCTTATAATTATCATGAAGCCAGTAGTCACTCTCAAAAACTTTCCAGACTCAATATATTTCAGTGATGTTGGCTGATTTACTTTGGACCACATTTTGAGGCTATTCAAGTTAAGAATTAGGGTGTAAAGCACCTAATGTGTCTATATAGACTCAAGGAGCCATTCAACAATATAGTGGAAGGTGGCAAACATAATTTTGTTTGAAAGAAAAAAAACTGTAACCTTAGCTTATTAGCTTCACAAATGTTTGCCAACATATTTCATGTGTATTTTTTAAAAGACCATTGAAAAAAAATATTTCAGGGATCAAAACCTTGTCATCTAAGGTCCCCACTCTAGAAAGCTGGCTTGGTCTAAGCATAAAAATTTGATTATCCAGAGAAATGAATTTTCTGCTCAGAAGGTCCAGGCTTTCGAAACTTGAGTAAAACAGGCATATTGTTTACCAAATTATAGCAGGTTTATTAACTTTTATGGTCTTGGTAGCAGGAAATAGCATTAAAATTCAACTCTGTTATATAAAGACACTTAGACAAAACTTGTGATTAAACACTCAACTTGTTCATGTAAGTGGGATTAGTGAGAAATGCCCAAGCCAAGACTTTTTTTTCTCTAAAAGCACATCTGGGTCAGTTCCATCCAACATAAGGGCAAACAAATATACCAAGCCTCAAAGTTCAGCACTGCAGAGAAAGGGCACAAAGCATTTCCCCTATTTTTTTTTTAAACGGATGTTATCAATCTACCATCAGATACATTGAAAAGTCACAATGTTTTATCAAGGACACATGTAATTTTCTGCAGCGTAACTTACTATCAAAGGCTTCTTCAGGGTAAGGTGTTTGTAAAATTTACTCCTAGGTAAATAAATAATTTGACCCATGCATGGAGATGTTGGAAGGATGCCAATACAATAGTAGAGCAGAGCTAAAAATGTTGTTTTAATTTTAAATTTAATTTAAAAATGTTGTTGAATTTAACTTTAAAGTAGTCAGTCTCGAACTACTTTCTCTGACAGTAGTTAGATGGTAGGGCCATTTTTCTTTTGAGGGTTCTTAGTCTCTGACAATGATACTATATTATCAGCACAGGAGAAAACATCTTTTGAGTTTTCTATGGCAAAGAAATATAATTTGCTCAATACTTTCTGTGAATGAATAATACTGACAAAAAGAAAAAGTTTCCACGATAAAATAGTACTATTATAGTCTTACTTGATGAACTGTTTTCTCAATACACTGAAAATCATTATATGTTTTTGGCAATCTTATTTCAAAATTCTTTTGGTGGTTTTCACAGAAAAATATGAATAGTGAGACGTTTTACTTCCTACAGGGAAATCATCTTTCATCATCTTACATTATAATCCTTACAAAGAGTGATAAAAGTTTGCTTAAGTTTCAAAACGTTATTTTGTCTATGTAAAAATTATTTTTCAGATAATACATTTAATTTAGCATGAGGATTGAACTAAGAACGAACTCTTAAAAGCATAATTATGTAAATAAGCATAGATCCATGGACTCAAGTTTAAGTGAAATGAAAATATAATAAAATTTTACTAAAATTCAGCAGTTATGGAATAAGTGCTAGAACTGTTATATTTGTTTATTGGCTTTTCAAATATGTATTAAATGCCTGCTATATGCCAGATAATTAGCATGGAATTTCACTTTGTGTATCTAATATTTCAATGAGTAATACAAAGAAGGATGAATGTGATGACTTTTACAAAAGAAAAACTCAGGTTGTGCTGAAAGTGATGTGAGATATATTCATTCAACCTTATTCAGAATCTATAGCACACTTACATGGAGCCCCAAAATATGATTAAGATAGTAAAGAAAGAAAATGATGACTTGGGCATCAGCACCACCAAGGCAAATTTACAGATTAGATAAAATTTAAACAAAAGATGTGTTTTAAAGAAAACCAAATAAATCAGTATGAATTTTGTCTCGATTCATAAAATAAAATGTGTTTTTATTTTTTTTAATTTTTTTTTAATTTTTTTTCAACGTTTATTTATTTTTGGGACAGAGAGAGACAGAGCATGAACGGGGGAGGGGCAGAGAGAGAGGGAGACACAGAATCAGAAACAGGCTCCAGGCTCTGAGCCATCAGCCCAGAGCCTGACGCGGGGCTCGAACTCCCGGACCGCGAGATCGTGACCTGGCTGAAGTCGGACGTTCAACCGACTGAGCCACCCAGGTGCCCCTAAAATGTGTTTTTAAATGCCTGAATTCTATTTCTCAAATACTATATAAATGGTAAAAAATTAGAAAAAAAAACCCTAAATGTTAAAATTATATATATATTCACTTGAATACTATGTGGGCATTATCAATAATGTTATAAAAACATGACAATATACGGTGCCTGGTGCTCAATCAGTTAAGTGATTGACTCTTGATCTTGGCTCAGAACATGATCTCATGGTTCATGAGTTCAAGCCCCCTGTCAGGCTCTGTGCTGAGAGCATGGAGTTAGCTTGGGATCCTATCTTTCCCTCTCCCTCTGCCCCACCCATGCTTGTGCTCTCTCTCTCTCAGAATAAATAAATAAACTTAAAAAATGACAATATGGAAAATTATGTACATTATAATGCTTTTGGAAATAACTTTACAGTTAACATTATCACTTTTATGTCCTAATAGAAAGGTTCCATTTGATCTTAGTGCATGGCAGTGTTTAGGCTCCAAACTCCATGAGAAAAGCAGCCTAATCCTTGGTAGAACTTTTCACAGCTGATTGTATACCCATTTTCTTGTCTATTTCTCTTCCAATCAAGTAAAAATAATGTGAAATAACCATCTCTAGTGATCATATAATAAATATTTCCCAATTTTGAAAAGGAATGTAGAGCTGGGCATTTTCATTTGAATTTATACTGTATTTTTCCACCTAATAATTCATTATTAGAGGGAAAGGTCCTCTAATTACCCCATAAGTTTCAAAACTTTTATAGGAAAGTCAAGCTTTATTTTGCAGTCTTTTGAAATTATCCATTCTTTTTAAAAAAAGAAACAGTAATATTCATTTGAAAAATAAAAGTTAACCTCACAGCTTCATATATATTGGGAAAAGCTTTAGGAAATAATTATTTCTTATCAGGCAATAATAATTGCTATAATTATCGGTTAGTGATTTAATTTCTATTTTTGAGTAAACTAAGGCATGCTTCAACAGTGTGAAAATCTGCTTCAGAATATTTAGTTACTAAATATTTTTCCTCTAAACATTTGTTTCCAGATGATTGCATAAGTAAATAAATCTATTTTAATTTTATTCTATAAAATCAAAATAGATTGAATGTTGCTCTAGAAAAATGAGGATAAAACCCAGTGCATGATTGGTATTTTTACCATCCAAGTATCTAAAATAATGGCATTCTTCAGTACTCCTACCTCTATTGATGAGTGAGCTCATGTTTTTGTAGTTGCTGTTGTTTTGTTTTCAAATAATATTTAACTTACAGATTTGTATATAAATGGAACAAAATATATTGTGACTTGGTAACAGTAAGCAAACATTTGGAATTTAGAAGATTTTAAGCTTTTAAATTATTCTTTAAAATTTCCCTGAAACAGCTGTATATTAAGACTAATGGTCTTACTATTTTCACAAAGCCATTACTTCCCCCTTAGCTATATTATACTATAGAAAAATTTGATTCGTTAGAAATATGTATTTTACTATTTATGATTCCTCAAAGGGTACTTTTTATTGTTCATATGCCTGTGAATAGGGCAATTATGTTTCAATATTTTTGCCATAGAATCTAGAGATTCTCATATATTATGCTTTCTATCTCATTACAGAATAATTGAATTTCTATGCTATATACAATTTTTACAATGTATTTTAATAAATAATCCACAGTTTAATATATAACATGTCATAGTGAATTAAATGCTTAAAAATTACCACACGTGTTAGTTTGGGAAAGGGGTATTTAAAATTATTGTCTTCTAAGGATTAGTACATTCCATTTACATTGCTGTGCTACATAATTAAGCAAATACAAAGGCAGCCTCAACGTAAAGGAGTAGAGCTTCACTAAGAGTTATCAGGCACTAATTTTAATGCCAGCTCTATAAATGACATTATGAACTTGGGCCTATATTTCAAAATTCCTGTGCCTTAAAGAACTATATCTGGGTTAAGTGAATCTACTTCACAAGACAGCTGGGAAGGAAAAATAAAGGAGTGCCTTTACAGAAAGATACTAGACAAATTTAAGATACAATTGTTCAGAACTTATGTCAAAATGCCCCAAGATAGTTAATATAAATCCACTGAGAATATTACATTCAGAGAACTATAATTACCGGTTAGTAATTTAATTTTCCTAAGAGGCAAATACTGTATCACTAACTTTCTGAGAAAAATAGTAACCAGTTTTAAATGAAATTCAGACATTTTTACAGACTGTTGCCTATATTTTTAAGCATGTAACTTCCTTAGTTGGTATGAATTCCATATCTTAAAGGATAATATTTATCAAAGAATCATCACATTTATTCACTACCTAACACATACCACAGCAAAAAAATCCTTAAATATTTAGAAGTTTTTCATTATTAGAAGTATATGTCACCACGAAGAAACACATATTAAAACTATATACCCTTAAACATATATTATATCAATATAAAAAAACATTTATTTGCTCTTGTAAATTTATTAAGCAAAGCCTAAAGCAATATAGAATTAAGAGTAATTTTTAAAATAGCATGGGAATTCCCTTTAAGGGTATTCTTAAGTTCTTCAAGTTTTCTTAGATAACTGAAGTATTTCTCTTTAAAGATTTGTAAATATATTTAGCTTCATTTAGACAATAAATAACATTTGTGGAAGCCATATCACCTCATCTGCTTTTTGTGATGTGTTTTGTATGTATGCAAAGATAAATGAAACTTAAGAGCTCTGATTATATGAACTAGAAATAACTTTATGAAAGTGGTAAGATAAATTATTACAGTCCCCCGTTAGTAAATCTGATACAAAAAAATACTTTAATATCCCTTATGTTTTGGGACTCTTCATTATGTAACTATTGACTTTTTGATTTCAGTGAACTTTTCAACATTTTCCATTCCATGTGATGTCAAGAATTACATATATGAAAAAATATAGTTAATATATAAGGTATTCTTAACTGCTTCTATACAGTATATTTTGATGACAATTATCTTGCATGTTCTTTCCAAGTTTAAAAGCAAGATTATCATTTAAAAATGGAAATAAATACTTCATGTCAAATGTACTATTCCACAAAAATAATAATGTATAAATATCGCTATGTTTAAACATGTGAAAGGCAAATCCCCAAGTAAAGACACATCCTAATGTATCTACTCATTTGGGGAAGATTCTCATTCTAAAATAAATAATAAAGCAATTGCAGAGATTTGCCTACACAAATCAAGACATGCCTGATTTAATTCTGAACAACCCTCAAGAGATGTATTCCTACAGCATCCTATATCAGGAAATTCAGGAAACTGTAAATACTGGAATTCAGTGAGGCCAGGCATCCCTCTGTTAGACTGTTGTTTGGATATTTAGGATTTTTTAAATATGAAATTTATTGTCAAATTGGTTTCCATACACACCCAATGCTCATCCCAACAGGTGCCCTCCTCAATACCCGTCACCCACCCTCCCATCCCTCCCACCCCCCATCAACCCTCAGTTTATTCTCAGCTTTTAAGAGTCTGGGTATTTAGGATTTAGAAGATAAGATCTGTGCCCACAAGTTGATTAGGGGCAAGAGTCAGAGTCACAAATAGGTTTGAACAGAGGCAAAGATTTACCCAAACATCTTTCACTATTCCTTATATGTCCTCTCTCCTTGAAGGAAAAATTATAAATTATATTTGATACCATCTGTCATGTCATCTCTTTAAAATCTTTGGAAAAGACAATACCAGTAAGTAAGTAAACATTTTATGATACTTGTCAATATCTACCAGTTTGTTTTAAATATCCACTCATACCCAGCTCACTTTCACATAGCTACCTCAAGATTTCAAATGAAAATGATATATGATAAACAAGAAGGCAAAGAAATCAAGGACAAAATGAATCTCGTATCTATTCATTCACAGTAGCAGTTTCTTCAAATATAATACATGCGCAGTTACTGGTATCTACTTTTAAGTAATGAAACTGAAACCAAAGTTTTTGACAACATGCAAAAATGATCTCTAAGCTGTTATATGAATACAGATTGCCATAAAATTTAAATGAAATGATTAAAAGTGAAGAAGCAAATAAGGATTTTTATAGTCTTTATGTTTTAAAACATAGAAGTTCTCATTCTGGGGGGAAAGGAATATGTGGATATGTTACTATTAATTTTTATATGTTAAATATACGACTTTATGGTTTGAAGGGATAAAATCCTAAGGGTCTACTTTGTCTCTCCAAATAAGTTTCAAATTCTGTGTCATTCAGTCTGTCCACAGACTGACAACCACTGACATATCAATTTATTGTCAGTACAGCTAAGAGGTACTACTCAGTGTTCACTGAACCTTTCCCTGCTTCCACACTTCAGTTCGTGTGGTTGCTGAGGTCTGAGATGCTTTTCATCTTCTTCCCAGCTTGCTCTACAAACTTTTTCCTGGAGTTTTAAGATATTATCTCCAATGTCACCTGGAAAATACTTATTTATTCAGCTATGGATCCCAAGAAATAAACTGCTTGTAATACATTCAATCTGCAAAGCCTTTCAAAGACTTCTACAGTTTTTCCAACATGGCCTAGAGATTTGCAAAATACAAAAAATGCAATAATGTATTATTGGCTTTTGTTAATGATATGATCACACTAATTACAAATTTCATAATGTTATAATTGAATATAATATGCAATAACATGACTATGTTGCATAGAGAATGACAATTGATTCACCATTATACATAGCTATTTGAAATTTACATGTGGTGTTTGAGACTGAGGTTACTTGAATTTCTATTTCTCTGGCAGAAAGATAATAACTAAATTATATATTTCTTTCAAGTGTCCTACATATTTTTCTTTAAAATATTTCTATCTCCATTCACATAATTCATACTATTATTTAATGCTGCAGTGACCTTATTAACACTTACAAATATATTGGTGGCAAGGATGTTATTAATACACATGATTCATATAAGGGCAAATACTTAACAACTTTCTAGAAAATATTTCTGCTGTGTAATTAAAATCTATAAATAAAAGCTGAAATTCCAAGATTAAATTCCAAGTAGATCTATAATATGTAAACTGCAAAGGTATTACTATTTAAAAATACCATGTTAATAAATAATGTATGAATCTAATTGGAGTTCTCAGTGATGTGTGTACAAGCTTTTTTTGCATAAACCCTAGAAATACAAACCTCAACCACAATGTTTTTTAATGGCACATATCAATCAATTTCCATTAGACTTTGAAACCTCAAAATAATGGTCTTTCTAGTTGAGCCTAGTGACACCAGAATGCTTAAATTAAAAGAAAATTAGCCAGAATATTTAGAAGTGTAAAACTAAATGAACATACATAAGTTTTTGACATGTTTATCTATATAAACAAGTCATTACTTATTGTTTGATTAGAAACAATCAGTAAGCACTCTATACAAAATCTTTGTAATTAGGATATTTGCACATAGCCGAATTCAAGTGTCATAAACATTTTTTCCATAAAAGCATTTCTTTGATCACCTACCCATTCTACTCCTCCTCAGAACGACACAGATTTTAAGAATTACTACAAGACTAAACAGTAAGACCTCACCCAGACTCCAGAATGTAAACACAAACTTCCCTTTTAACTGCTAAATGCCTAGCACTTCAGCATACCTGGTTCATATAATGACTTCAATGAATATTTGCACAACAAATACCTGTTGATTAAAAAAGTATCTACTTAGTGTTTCAATTTAGTGTTATTCAACATAATGAATTAATATATCCTTACAAATTTTCTTACTTATATCAATAAATGACTCACTGATATTTTCTTATATCTTCTCTTTGAGCAGATAAATATATCCTATCCCCGGGTTCTTGCATTCATTTATTTCTCCACTTTTTCATTCATTAAACCCAAAATCAATGAGAGAATATTCTATGCAATTTACCTAGGTTTTAGTAGACCACGTGAATCCTAAGCCCCAAACTTAGAGGGGTATCATGCTATCCAAGCTTCTTATGTGAGAAATTTTGCCTGATGAAGGGTTGTTATAAAAGGAAGGGGGCCCAGCACATTCATCTGGGATACAGAAACAAGAAGGACCATATTTTCTCACCTCCTCCCAATTCCACATAAGCACTTAATCAGGCAAAATGAGTTATTTGACACTAGCTCTTCCAATTTTCCCAGATACATCTTTGGGAACCTCTGTTCAACATTTTTTTCCCATAGGAATAAATCAAATATTTAAGATTTAAATATGCTGAATGGATATAAGAATAGATAAAATATAAATATAATGAATGGATAAATAAGATTAGTAATATATATATGTATGAATATATATTACATGTAATATGTATACATGTATTTATGTGTACATATATTTTACATATAATATATATCTTTTTGTCTATATATCTTTGGGTACTTACCCAAAGATAATAAAAACAGGAATTCCAAAAGATATATGCATCTCTATGTTTATTGCAACACTATTGAAAATAGCCAAGACGTGGAAGCAACTCATCCATCAATCGATGAATGAATAAATAAGATATGGTATATACAAACATTGAAATATTACTCAGTCATAAAAAATAAAGAAATCTTGCCATTTGCAATGGTATGGATGAAACTAAAGGGTGTTATGTTACGTGAAATAAGTCATAGAAAGACAAATATGTGATTTCACTTATATATGGAATCTAAAAAACAAAACAAATGAATAAACAAGAAAAGCAGAAACACACTCATAAATATAGAGAACAAACCGATGGGTGCCAGAAGGGAGGAAGATGAAGGGATGTGTAAAATGGGTGAAGGGGAGTGGGAGTTACAGGCTCCTAGTTATGGAATGAATAAGTCATAAGAATAAAAGATACAGCATAGGGAATATAGGCAATGGTATTTTAGTAACATTGTATGGTGACAGATGGTAGCTATGCTTGTGACAAACATAGCAAAACATATAGATTTGTGGAATCACTGTGCTGCACACTTGCAGTTTTACAGGTTCATTTTGCTTCTGAGAAAGATTTGATCCACAGAAAGAGGCGGTTAGTTCCTAATTTAGGGTTTGTGTCAAAGACATGGTACAAATTACTCAATTATTTTCATATAATCAGGATAGAAGTAATATTTTATTTCCTCTATTTCCCATTAGATGCAAAACTCTTCTAATTATTAAACTCCTTAGCTGGTTATGTAATTCCTTAGAGACTTATTCCTATGTGGGAAGACTAATTATTATATAAATGTCAATTCTTTGAGAAATAATTTATAAGATTTGTGCAAGCTTAGACAAAACAATAGTTGAGTAAATGTGGAGTAATACATTTAAATTTTATCTGAAAGAATAAACAGGAGGAAACTTTCAAGAAAATTTTTGAGACTCATGAATGGGAGGGCTTCCAGATTAGATATTTAAATATTTCGTTTTTAAAAATCTACAAATATGGGTAAATAGACAATCTTAGAGATGATCTTAATACAGATATAAATGAATGCACATGTGCATATTTTTGTATTTTTACATGTGTTCATGTAATTGTATAACAGAAACTTACAAACCAATGAGAAAAGGATATTTTTTGAAAAAAATAAGATATTTTAATTTGAAAAATAAAATTAGATACTTTATATTCATCAAATGAATTCCACATGGATTAAAGAGTTAAATTGGAAAATTAGAATCACAGAAAGGGAACTATAAGAAAAAAGATGTGAATAACTAATTTTAAGATTGGGAAGAAACTTATAAGAGGGAAGAAGAAATTCCCAGATTGATTTATTTGACAACAACATAATAAAACATTGGGATTACCACCCTACTTTAATTTATTGCACATTGCTATGTTCGTGCTTCGCAGATACTATGTTGTTTATAAATTGAATGTTTGTGGTAACCCTACGTTAAGCAATTTTTCCAAAAGCATTTGCTCACTCTGTGTCCCTGTGTTACAGTTTGGTAATTCTCATAATATTTCACACTTTTTCATTATTATTATACTTGCTATGGTGATCTGTGATCACTGAGTACAACTTACTGAAAGTTCAGATGATGGTTAACATCTTTTAGCAATAAAGTATATTTTTAATAATTTCAAACTTATTTATCACCAACCAACCTCTTTGCTTATTATTTTGTTCAAACATAATTAATATACAATATTATGTGAGTTTCAGATGTACAATATAAGGATTCAATAAAGAATTTTTAATCAATATATATACTTTTTTTTAGACATAATCCTATTCCATTCTTATTAGGCTGCAGTAAAACATCAACATAACTTTTATATGCACTGAGAAACCAAAAAATTCATTTTACTCACTGCATTGTGATATTTGCTTTACCTCTGTGGTCTGGAACCCAACCCACAATATCTCTGATATGTGCCCATTCTGAAAATCCTCATTTAAAAGTGGGGAAGCATAGGTAATTTTCCATCTTAATAATAATAATAAATAAAATAATATATTGATGCCATTTTGAGTTACCAAACTTCTTCCTGTATGTATATATGAATATCTGTGTTTATATAGAGATATCTTCATCTATCTATATTTAATCATTTTAAAAATTATTTAAAAACAAAGTTAAATTGCTGACAGGAATTTCATATTATATTGTGAAAAGTAATTTGTCAGAATTATGAAAAGTATGTGTGGTTTTATCAATGAATATACTTTTTCATCTGGTGATTCGACTTCTAATATGAAATTTAAGATTCTGGTTAAATATTTATAGAAATAAAATAACAAAACTTTGAATAGTATGAATTTTAAACAACACTGGAGTAGTTAATAATTTATGTCCTCTTGCTATGATAAGCTATGATATAATCACTGCAAAATTATTTTTGAAGTCTATAGATATAGGAAGATATAAGTAATACAAATGATTAAATGAAAAAAATACAAAATATTTTTATGGTGTTTGGTTATATGTATACGCATAAGCTTAGCTTTCTGAATGTTTACTATCTTGTATACTTAGCTCACTCTCTCTCTCTCTCTTCACAACACATATTTGTCTCTCACGCACACAGACAGGACAAAACACTAGTACTGTATACATAAAAATAGTGTTTCTCTCCAATACAGGTAGTTTTAACACCAATGCTCCTAATTTTCTTCCATAAATTACTAATTAAAGGATATACAAATATTACTCTTGTTTTAATGCAATGACATTTTAAAAATGTATGACAAGGTTATTTACATAGTCATGTGTGGTGAGCTGAAAAAAGAGGGTTATCAAAGGAATTCAGTGGGCAAGAGGTGTGACCTCAAAACTGCAGAGTTATTATGTGCTCTACAGAACTGGATGAAACATTGTAAGCAAATGCAGCATAGAAGAATCAAATTGCCTCAGTTACCACAGGTACGATTAAAAGCAGGGTAGTGTAGTAGCAACATGGGTCCACATGGAGTATGTCATAACTATAGCTTCCTTGGGGCACATGGATGCAAAGATGGCCTAACATATCCATATTAAGCATAGGCACACCTATTAGAGTAATTCAAATTGTGAAAAATATATGTGAAAGTAGACTAGTATTGGGGTGCCTGGGTGGCTCAGTCAGTTGGGCATCCAACTTCAGCCCAGGTCATGATCTCACAGTTTGTGAGCTCAAGCCCCACGCCAGGCTCTGTGCTGACAGCTCAGAGGCTGGAGCCTGCTTCGGATTCTGTGCCTCCCTCTCTCTCTGCCCCTCCCCTACTCACACTCTTATCTCTCTCTCAAAAATAAATAAACATTAAAAAATTAAAAAAAAAAAAAGAAAGTAGACTAGTATTAAATAGTATCATATAGACAAGGATTTAATATGAAATAGGTTTAGACTATACTGGTATTAAAAAGCTGAGAGGAAGGGGCGCCTGGGTGGCGCAGTCGGTTAAGCGTCCGACTTCAGCCAGGTCACGATCTCGCGGTCTGTGAGTTCGAGCCCCGCGTCGGGCTCTGGGCTGATGGCTCAGAGCCTGGAGCCTGTTTCCGATTCTGTGTCTCCCTCTCTCTCTGCCCTTCCCCCGTTCATGCTCTGTCTCTCTCTGTCCCAAAAATAAATAAATGTTGAAAAAAAATTTAAAAAAAAATAAAAAATAAAAAAAATAAATAAAAAGCTGAGAGGTAAATTAACAATACTGAAGAAAATCACTAGGTTTCTGTCCTTAGGGGAAGAGAAATGATACAGAAGTAACTTACATTTACAATATATACAAATTTTGATTGTAAGAAATTTGTTAAAATACTGAAATTACCATCAACAGACATTCAAACTCAAAAATCAACCTTTTCTTAAAGCATGTATTTAATAACCTAAAAGCTCTTTAATATACTCAACTCGTTTATAATATTAATAAGCATTGTTTTTTTTAAGTTTATTTATTTTTGAGACAGAGAGAGACAGAGCATGAACGGGGGAGGGGCAGAGAGAGAGGGAGACACAGAATCGGAAACAGGCTCCAGGCTCTGAGCCATCAGCCCAGAGCCCGACGTGGGGCTTGAACTCACCAACCGCGAGATGGTGACCTGAGCTGATGTCGGACGCTTAACTGACTGAGCCACCCAGGTGCCCCAATAAGCATTGTTTTAAATCAAATTTAAGTTCTATACTAACTGGCTCAAATAAATATGCCCTGAGGTATAAATCTGTAACAAGGCAGGCCTGTCTATTTATAGCACTCATCTTTTTTTTTTTTTTTCAACGTTTATTTATTTTTGGGACAGAGAGAGACAGAGTATGAACAGGGGAGGGGCAGAGAGAGAGGGAGACACAGAATCGGAAACAGGCTCCAGGCTCTGAGCCATCAGCCCAGAGTCCGACGGGGGCTCGAACTCACGGACCGCGATCGTGACCTGGCTGAAGTCGGACGCTTAACTGACTGCGCCACCCAGGCGCCCCTATAGCACTCATCTTAAGTGCCTCAAATGCACTAGGCATTATGTACAGAAGACTGAATGATAAAGGGCAAGTAGTTAAGTTTATGGAAAAAAAAGTACTTGCACCTTTCAAATGAAAATTGTGTAAGTCCCCAGTGTTTCTTCATAAGCTACTTATCTAAAAACTAGAAGCACGTCTTTCCAAAAAAGAAATATCCATGATCAAGTGCTGTTAATTTTCTAGGATATCCTCCCAAAACCCTATCCTTCACAAGAACCATCAAAACTCTAATATGAAATCTAATACTACTACTATTGAGTGATATCTCAATCAGCTTAACTTTTACATGATTAAAAGAGCACAAAGTAAAGCACTGAACATTCCCTCAGTGACCATTAGGATTACTCACAGCGTTTTTAAAAAAATATTAAATGTTGGGGTTTTAACTACAGAGTTTCTGATTTCACTGGTCCAAAGGAGTGGATTGCTATTTTAGTGGTATGCGCACAGGTAAAATTATTAATGCTTTTTGGATTTCTCAAGTCTTTTGGAATTGGTTCTGATGTTCAGATTGGGTAAAGATGCATTGGGGTATGGAATCTATTAGCCACATTCTAGTAATTTGGGCACTTTTTACAATCTCTCTCAGGTTGAGGTCTTCTGCTGAAAAAGAGGGATTTTAGTAAAATCCAATAGCACTAGTATGGGGAAGAAATGAAATCCTGTTGGTAAAGAAACTCTCACAGTGTCTGGCAGAGAAACCAAGGCATCTATAAATATTAAGTATGCATTTTCATACCACATCACATACAACTAAATGATGATATAGAACTAACCAATGTCACAAGTTACTTCTATACAAAATTCGTTCTGAGTTTCAATTACCAGCCATAATAGCTGTTTGCCTCAGTAACAGTAATGAGAAACTCTGAGGACTTCTAACTTCCACAAAAGGCAAACTTCACTAGGAATATGTACTACAAGGAGCCTGTCTGGGACGAATAAAGAACTTTGACAATGAAAATGGAGAGAGGCTTACATTTTTGGAATAGAGCTAAGGAGTTGATTTGTGGCAGCTTTCTAAGGATTAGCTACTTGGGCAATGTGTTGAGTAGATGAATGCCTTTTCTTGGTAGCATAACCTATAAGGTTATTGACATTTGAGAAAAAACAATGTTCATCTTCTACTCTGGACTGAAATAACAAAAGGTTCCAAACTGGATGGAGGTTTTTAAGTTTCCAGTAAAAAAATAGTAGGAGCAGATAAAAGAGCAAAACGAGCAGTGAGAATGTCAGATCAGGTAAGTACAAAGAGGAGTAGAAAAAAATCCGTAATTATCAACAGCGGCAGTTTTGGAGGGAAGGATTTGATAGTAGAGCAAGGCAAGGGATACAGTGATGCATGAGTAAAGAAAAGCCCAAAATTTAATGAAGTGAGAGGAAATTTGTACACAGCCTCTATAGTATCCCCCCAAATTTAAACAGCCTCTATAGCATCCCCCAAATCAGGGACAATATCAGTCTGCAGACTCAGCTGGGAGTAGGAGTATATTTTCATACCTATATTCATTTCTTCTCTGTTATACACTTGTGTTTCAATCTGTCATTGCTGTGTTTATTGAACTTGTAGGCAAATTCCAAGATGTGATCCTCCATAAACAAAGGAGAACTTTGTCTTTTCATGTAATTAGATGGGTGTTCACACATTCCATTCCATGAGGGTTCCTTGCCATCTGATTTAGTTTCTTAATGAACTGAATTTCAGCAAATAAACTAATTTAAAATCCTAGCTCAGGAAATTGGTAAGGGTAATTATTACTCCGATACAGTAACTATTTTATAACTTATTAAGGAAAATATTTGCTGTTCAAAGGAAAAATCTCTGCCTGCTCAAGAAAAACTGTCAGATAAATTTGTCTTTATTTTATTACTAACATCTACATTTTAAATCCTTAAAAAGTACATGGTTTCTATCTGTGTAAGTTTAGTAATGTCTATTTGTGCACCATTTCCCAGAATCAGAAAGACCATATACTCTTACCTTCCTTCTCTGGCTGCCCTTTATTCTTAGCAAAGGCCCCTTATGAAAACCCCTTTAGTACTCCAGGGTTACTACTTATTACAGTAAATACAGACAAAAAGGTCCTGTCATCCTATAAAATCTTTCAGTTTCTGAAAGCTAAAATTTAATTCCCTGTGCAAATTCAAATATAACTCAAGAATAGAACAGCTTCTCTATGTAGTTGATAGGATTATGACAAAAGGGTAGAAGAATTGATTTTCAACTGAAGTGAGAAATTAAGTTAACCTTAACCTTCACTCGGATATACATGCTGGTGTATCAGAAAAGACCATGTAGCTTCTTTCTAGCTATCAGAAAATTCAACCTACCAATATCCATTGTTAAGACACAGTGAAAATAGAAGGGAGAACAGTTTGTACTTGAGAGAATTGTGATTCTATGATTCTGTGAATAGGAGTTGATTTGCTATTTAATAGATAATACCATTATAAATAATCCAATGTAGATGATTTAAACTGGGTGGACTAAATGGAGGTTTTTCGTTTTTAAAATTAAAGGTAAACATACAATTGATCGTTGAGCAACACTAGTTTGAACTACCGGGGCCCAGTTATACTAGGAAGGGTTTTTTTGTTGTTGTTGTTTTTGTTTGTTTGTTTTTATTATTTTTTTAATATGAGACTATAAATGAATTTTTCTTAAGATTTTTTTAATAACGTTTTTTCTCTAGCTTAATTTGTTATAAGAATACAGTATTTAATACGTATAATATACAAAATATATGTTAATTAACAACTATTTATGTTATTGCTAAGGCTTCCAGTTACCAGTAGTCAATTAACAGTTAAGTTTTGTGGGAGTCAAAATTTATACGCCAGTTTTTGACTGAAGGGTGGGTCAGTTGTATTTATAATACCACTATTTATTAATTCTTTATATGCCTTATTTTATAATTTTTTTTCAACGTTTATTTATTTTTGGGACAGAGAGAGACAGAGCATGAACAGGGGAGGGGCAGAGAGAGAGGGAGACACAGAATTGGAAACAGGCTCCAGGCTCTGAGCCATCAGCCCAGAGCCCGACGCGGGGCTCGAACTCACGGACCTCGAGATCGTAACCTGGCTGAAGTCGGACGCTTAACCGACCGCGCCACCCAGGCGCCCCTATATGCCTTATTTTAAAAGACAACGTTGGGGCACCTGGGTGACTCACACGTTTGAGCGTCCCACTTCGATTCAGATCATGATCTCACAGTTCCTGAGTTCCAGCCCCACGTCAGGCTCTGGGCTGACAGCTCAGAGCCTGGAGCCTGCTTTGGATTCTCTGTCTCCCTCTCTCTCTGCCCCTCTCCCCCACTTACACTCTCTTAAAAATAAATAAAACATTAAAAAAAAAAAAGACAATGTTAAAAAGTATACTATTTGAAATGTGGACATCTATTATTAGCTTTATGGTTCACTATGTGCTCCAAGGGACTATCCAAGTAGAGAACAATTTCAAGGAACACTTTTTGAAGCATTCCTGGTCTCCTAAGGGTAGGGGAAGCCTCCAAGAATACAATCATTCTCTCTCTACACCACTGTACCATACAGCAGAGCTGGAGCAGAGTGGCTGAGAAATAGAACATAGGGTTCTCAAAGAGTCGCTAAAACAATCCTGAAGAAGTGCTCTTTAATCTGCAAGGGGATTATTCTTATTCTTTCAAGGATATTATTACCTTTCAAGGTATCAAGACTTCCTACAAATCTATCATGATCACAGCTTGCGATATTCAGGAAGAGATAGCTATACTGACCAATAGAGTAGAATAGAGCCCAGAAGGGGGAGCCTGGGTGGCTTAGTCCATTCAGCACAGGATTCTTGATTATGGCTTGGGTCATGGTCTCATGGTTTGTGGATTCCAGCCCTATGTGGAGCCCCATGTTGAGCTCCATACTGGTAGCCTGGAGCCTGCTTGGGATTCTCCATCCCTCTCTCTCTATCCCTCCCTTGCTCACGTGCTCACACTCTATCAAAATTAATAAATACCTTTAAAAAGAATAAAGAAAAGAATAGAGCCCAGAGAGAAACACACCCATGGATGCAACTAAAATATATGAGAGAATTTATACTGCAGCAAAATCAGAAAAGGGGAACCATTCAAAAATTGAGTCTAGAAGTGGTTACTCATGAATTAAAGATAAAAATTACAGTCTTACCAGGCACCTGGGTGGCTCAGTCAGTTGAGTGTCCAACTTCAGCTCAGGTCATGATCTCACAGTTTCTGAGTTCAAGCCCCACATCAGGCTGGCTGATGTCAGTGCAGAGCCTACTTCCTATCCTCTGTCCCCGTCTCTCTCTGCCCCTTCCCTGCTCATGCTCTCTCTCTCTCAAAAATAAATTAATATTAAAAAAAATAGTCTTACCTCCTACCATATGCAAAAATATGAATTAAAGGGGAATTTAAGTCTTAATTGTAAAAATTACAATATCAGAGAACTAGAGGAAGTATCTTTATGATAACTGAAATTTCTTAAGACACAAAATAGCTCTAACTATAAAAAAATAAAGTTGATTATATTAAATCTGAGAACTTATGCTCATCACAAGGAACCATTAAGAAATTGAAAAAATATTCACAAATTGAGAGAAAATATTTGTCACACAATTGTTTTGGGGGAGTTCTCTGCCACTCAGGATATTAAAAATTCTTCAGTTTTAAATGTTGTTAATAAAACTAAAACACAATGCTGTATCCTTTTAAGCATTATGCATCTGTGCCCAATCAGTATCATTTCTGTGCATCACATGGAGCATAATGTGGTAGACCAAAAATAACCAGAAGTTGAATAATCTCCAGAAGTTGAAAATTTTAAAATTATTTTTTAATTTATTTAGCCATATTCTTCAGAGCTCTTCAGCAACGTGCTGTCCCTCTTCTCAAGTAGAGCCGAAGGTGGAAATTGCCCAGTTACTGCTGCAGCTGTTCCTTTCTTAGCAGCCTGAGCAGCTCTGACTTAACTCTGGAATTTAGAAGGGCTCAGCTGCCCATAGAACTGAGAGAATCAACCTATGTTGACCTCATTTTAAGCTAATGCTTTTTTGAACATGACATGTCTATTTACATGCTTTGATATTCATTAAATGACCTGTCTAGATGAGGTTGGGTCAATATAATGCCTAACAATAAAACTGAGTCCTGCAACATCTGTCGTACAAAATTTATAACTTTAAGTGTGATAACATCTCAAACAACATCATCTTGGTGTGATTATATATTTCTACAATTATTTCCAAGGTATGTGAATTAATAATAGAGCCAGTCTACCATTATGTGCAGATTCTAATTTATATTTAGTGGCTAGTAATTAATATTAAAGTGTTAACAGAGCCTTTCTATTTCTTTTTTTTTTCTTTAGTTTAGTTTATTTATCTATTTTCAGAGACACACACAGAAAGAGTGTGGGTGTGGGGACTGTTTACACACAAAGAGAGAGAATTGCAAGCACGGAGCCTAATGTGGGGCTCAAACTTACTCTAAGTTCATGAGCTGAGCTGAAGCCGGATGCTTTAACTGACTGAGCCACACAGGTGCTTCCAGAGCCTTTCTATTTCTAAATTCGTATCTTTAGGTCTTCACTTCCATGTCCAACTTGTTAAGTACATGAATGGAAATAGCATAAATTGATCAATATAAATGAAATTCTTAATTATTTAACATCCTGAACAATGTACAGATAAATATATATTGATGCTATATTTAATTGATTCATATTGTTTTTTACTTTGATGAAAAAATAAATATCTCTGAAGGTTGTAAACAGTTCAAAAACTGCAGGATTTAAAAAAATGTGAGCATAAAGGAAAGAAAAATCAATATGGATAAATAATATTAAAGAGAAATTTAGTATTAGTAATTATTATGGTAATACTTAACATTCTGAAATTTACAAAAGGTTATCCATGTACCTTGATTAACAAGAGAAGTTTAAATCCTAAGATATATCTCTAGAGCTTTCTCATAAAAATGCCTCGTTTTCTTTGGTCCAATCCTGTTCATTTTTATCACTGCCTAAATAATCTGGTCACCCCCTAATGACAATTTTACTCCCTACTAATGCAGTACCTTACCTAGTTCTTATGCTTTTCCCTTATTAATCTATTATTTCATTCAAGCCCAATCCCTTCCTGTTCAGTCTTATGTGTTACTTGCTTTCAGGGTGGCATATAAGGAATAACAACTCACAAATTCAACTCTGGTGAAAGTCCTTTGTGAAGTGCTATATAATATAATCATTCTCCAACCCCTTTGAAATAATGCCTTAAAACCACTTACTTGTATTGGTAAGTCTTCAGATAGAAAATCCCACACATGCATCCACAAAAGTAATATTTGGAAATTTTATAGCTTGAATTTTATTTAGATATTTCACTGGGAATAAATGAAATTCCAAATACAGTCATACAGAATGTGAAAATGCAGATTCCTATAAGTCAATGATCACTTTGATGAAAAATATTTAATGTAAGTTATTCTTAAAATAACTTAATATTTAATTATCAAGGTATGTGAATAAAGCCAAAAGAAAGTTAATATATTTAAAATACTTATTAAAGAATAATGTGCTTGTGTTTGTATATTCTACTCACTTTCATTTGCCAATGCATAAAACAAAGGACTAATTAAAAATCAAAGAAAGAATGATACTTCGATAACGTATTCATCAACAAGAGTCACCACAAAAATGTGTTAATTAATACTGCAGTATAATGCATAGAGATACTACAGTAAAATTACTGTTAATATTCCAAGTACCTTATCTAGTTATTTGGGTATTATTTAAGAAACCAGGGATGCCAAGTCTAATTATTAACATAGTATATGCCAGCCACCTTTCTAACATTAACACATACCAACTTACAGCAATCCTAAGAAGTGTAAATATTAATCTCATTTGTTAGATAAGAAAATCAAAGCACAGAGAGGTCTAAAAATTTGCCCAAATACATATGGCTGCTGAGTATCAAAGTTGGAATTCAAATCTAAATAATTTATGTTCATTGTTTATACTTAACATTTTACACCAAAGTGAAATAACTTTTATTAGTTTGATATCTGTCCAAATAACAGCCTTAGCACAAAATTTCTTCTACTGAAATGTTAACATCAGATATTCAGTAAATTAGGTAGACAATGGGGAAAATTTTTCAATATTCCATGTAAATTAAATTTAGCCAGGAGGTCATATATTGTGAAACACCCTATTTCTTTATTTTCATGTATGTGCACACAAGCAGAAGATGCTAATTACTATAAGTGGATTTAATTGCCCACAAATCAATTTAAATTACATCACTCCATTATTTCTACTTGCCTACATTATTGAGCATGACGGGAATAATTCTCTGCTTATCAAACCAAAGAGTGATAGACTACACTAATATAAAATATTTATGGTCTTTAATTTTTATTTCATTTTCTCCCCCTACCTTATACTTTTTCAACTTTATGATAACCCTGAAAGTTGGTGTATTTAACAAAGTCCCTATTCTTCACTCTATAAAATTGCAAATAATAAAAAAATCCTATTTGATTCTACACATGGACACTGGGAGACACAGAATACTGAGAAAAGGAAAGTCTCCTTTATTTGAAACACAGGAAACTTAATATAGATAGATGGATGGATGAAACATATATTGATTAAAATGTAGATGGCATTGTTCTAATAGCTTGACGAAAATAAACCCAATAAATTAAAAATAAAAACTGAACAAGGAGGTGAAGTAATAAAAGAAATCTGATAACTGTAGTAATGACTTTCTTGCTCACGGTAGGTGACCAAATAAACATTCACTGTGTGAACTGAATTCAAACTTGAAGAACATGTTGTGTTAAAGCAATGTCTCTCAAAAATTTTCACAAAATTTTGTCCTTAACATAGAGTAGGCATTCTATATGAATTGATCTTGGCTTAAGGTGGCCCATTTTATGTGAGAACCCATATGTTTGGGTTAAATTTACCTCGATAAAAATGCATACAAGGTTTATCCTAAAGTTTGGCATACACTTGGCACATGGCCTTGTATGCTTCAGATTGCATGTACCTTGTACTGAGAAGTTCTGTTATGCGTTGTAAAATGGCTTGCTATCCATTCATGGTCCACATCTTTATGTCTTTTAGCAGCTCTATGTCTATTGCTATAGTACCTGTGATGTTTGAAATTGATGTTTCAAATTACTTTAAAAAGTCTTGAATCAAAATGAAAAAGAATTGGATTCCTTGATCTTTAAGCATAAGTATTTATTCAAGAATAAATAACATTCACCGAGTTCTATTCCATACATTAGAGGTATCACAATGAACAAAGCAGACTAACAAATCTTGCTTTCATGAGTTTGTATTTCAGAGAAGTGAGAAAGGCTATCTGCGTGTACACACGTGTGTGCAAGTATGTGCATGCAAAATACAAAATGTGTTAGTTGGTGATAAATGCAATAGAAAACAAAGCTGGTTAGAAGGACAGGTGATGTTGCAGTGTGTCGGAACAGTGGTCTGGACAAAGCTAACAGAGTGTATTTTTGAATAGCCCTGAATCATTTTTGGTGTAGTAGAAACCCAGACAGAAACAAAATATTGAGGAAACAAGCAGCAAGAACAAGGTGCCCAAAAGGGAGGTGTTGGAGCTGTGTTCCTGGCACAGCAAAGAGACCAGTGTGGCCTGGACAGGGAGATGGCCAAGGAGTAATGAGAGATGAGGTCAAGAATACTCAGATTGTGTATGGTCTTGTAAGACCTTGGAAGGACTTTGATTTTCTTTGAGCCATGAAGTTTGAACCATGAAATTACATGTTCTGATTTACATTTTATCAAAAACATGCTGGCTGCAATGTTGAAAATAAACTGAAGGGAAGAAAGGGTAGAAATAGGCACTAGGGAGTCAGGTAACACTCCAGTACAAAGATGATGAAGATTTACATTTTCAACTATATCGTTAGAGGTTAGAAGGTGGCTCTTGGATTTTTCTTGAAATAGAAATGATAGTTCGGGATTTTTTTTTTCAAAATTCAAGGTTCTCATCATTCACACAAGGATTTGTGATAGACCATTAGAAATTTACCACACCAATGTTTTTTTTTTAGTAATTAGATGAAAAAAATCATTTAAAAATGCTCATATATATGCATACTTACAATGGAATTATTCTTAGCTTTTAAAAATCTTGCTTAAGATTATTTAACAATAATAAAAAATAAACCTAAAATGTTTGCTTAGACTTTAAGCTCTCAACTTTTGCTGTTTTTGTACTTTTGTTTTGCTCACCATTAGCTAGAAGTTCTTGGCTTGTACTTGTCATCTCCTCCCTAAGATAACTTACAATATGTTTGCTAAGAGAATTTACAATCTGTCTTTAAATACATTATCAAATGACATAATGAGATAAATTGGAAAAATAATTACTTTCTAAACACACAAAACACAATCTTTGCCTTTACACTTCAGCAAACCCCACTAACTGGTGGACAATCTGTTCATTAAGGTCATCGTCCTGATTTATATTGACTCTGAGAGGCTGTGCAGTAATTCTCACGGCTGGTTAATACGGCCGAAATTAACAGATTGACTCTGCCATGCCCCATTCATTTTCCATGAAGAGATTCAGTTAAAAGGTGCATAGCTTATGATTCTTCATTTTACAGGGATGAAAGGTAGATCATCACCTAAATTTGATGTAATTTATCCTCACTTTAACTCATTGAGAATAATTAGTTCATTTTCTTCTTCATAAAAACTGTAAGTCTATAACCATTTAAACTATTTTAGTAAAAATAATTCAAAAATATCCATGGCAATTATACACAATGGAGGTAGGGGGAAAGTTTCCCATATGCATTCACAGTGCTAAAAGGCACTCTGCCAGCACCAAATTCTTTTGGACAATTTCCATAGTTCATTCATATTTTCATGTCCCTGAACATAAAGCATGCTTAGTAAAAGGACTGCATATTTAGAAAAAAATTCCATATTCAAATCAAGAGTTGATGTTATTTTTAACTGGTTCATGGTATATATTAATTTGATCAGAAAGCTATATTTAAAGACCAGAGTCTATGCAGCTAAGAGTATAGTGCAAGAGAGAAGATAAACTTGTCCCCCACCTGAAGGTCATGAGGGCTATTTCCAAAAACTTCTGATACATGGAGAATTACACCTCTTTTCTTCCTTTGAAGTGAGGTAAAATTATGTGATGTGCCTTGGCTGAAGAAACATGGGTAGGAGTGATGTGAATTTGTTTTTGTCAGTAGATTTAGAACATCTTCTGCTTCACCTTCTCCCTCCCACCACTGGGAGAACAGTGGAAACATGAAAACACATGCTGAGGCGGGGTCTCAGGAGCCTGGATCCCTGAATGATGAAAATCAACAGATTCTTCTTCCAACCCACATTAGGCAATCTAGTTTAAGCAACAAATAAACCTCCATTGAGTTAAGCCATTGAGACTTGGGATTATTAATACATTTGGGTGTTATATAGTTGTAACTGTACAGACACAGCAAGTAATTTTAACATCTACCAAAGAAGCAAGTGGTAAAGAACTAGAGAAAGTAGCTTTACAGAAATGTGAACATGTGCTAGAAATGTGCTAGAACATGTACAGAAATGTGCTAAATTGCCCAAAACACAAGAGACTATGCAGCCACAAGGAATTCCAGATAATTATGGGTTTTATCTGAGAAAATTTATATTATTTTTATTAGTATATCTCCTATCCATATTTCTAGAGAATATACTAGAATAAAAAAAAGGAAAAAGTATTGGAAGTCAATTATAGCTGTCATTAAAATGTTGTAGTTAAAAGTATATCATTATGTTTTAAATATGATATTTAATAGGATTTACTTTTAAGAAACAACTAAGAGGTTTTGGCCAAAGTATTTAAGTAATTGCCAGAAAGCATTTTTTTCCAAGAGGAAACTACTACAAGTGCTCAAATAATAGTAATAGAACAAATATTTTTACAATGCTTCCTACAGGCCACATCCTGTTCTAAGCAATTTACATGTATTGAGTACTTAATCCTCATGAATACAGGAGGGTACTGTTGTTATTCCAATGTAACAGATTTTAGGAAACTGAGGCATAAACAGCTTAAGTAGATGGCCTAATGTTACACAGGTCATAAAATGGCAGAAATGAGATTTCAACCCAAGAATTCTGTCTCCAGAGTCTGTGGTTTTGAAAACTGCAATCTACTGCTGCTAAGTGAGGATTAGCAGTTAATTTCTTTCCAGCATTAAATAAAATAACTAGTTCTTACATGAAATCCAAGGTTTTGCAGAAGATGAAGTCGGATAAAAGAAAATGAATCCGGTCATTGTCAAGAAATCAAGGATGAAGGACATGGATTAGACATCCTGGGTTTCATGTAAGTTGGCACCAGGGTGCTCTCAAGAGCAGAGTCAAAGACAAGTCTCTGGGTTCCACACCCCTAAGGAGTGAGAATAGCTTATAGGTAACCAAAATCTATAATTAGCTAATTAAAAGCAAGACTGTGAATCCTGACAGGTTAAAGACAAGCTGTGATATTCTGCCAGCCGCTGAGAGGCAGCAGCAATTCTAAAGGACATATGACCCAGAGAAACTGGTTCTAAGTCCAAACTGTCTAAATAACTTTCTATTCACTGAATGTGCGGATTTTAGCAAGTTACTTAACCTCTTTAAGCCACCAAAGCCTCAAGATAATAATGCTACCTCAGGATCAATGTAGCATTTAGTAAGATAATGTTTGCGAAGCACTTGGAACTTTTCCAGGCATGTTTCTAGATATGACAGGGTTTATAAGGACACTGTTAAAAAAGATGCTCGAGAATACAGCTGTGTTTTAAATACTTATTTAATATATCCTACCAATTTATATATTTTGGTTGAGTTATCCATGTTATTTTCCCTGTAACTTCTATTTCTCTCCTATGTGTGTGTGTGTGTGTGTGTGTGTGTGTGTGTGTGTGTGTATATGTATGTATGTATATATATACGTATATATACATATATACGTATATATACATATATATGTGTATATATGTGTATATATACATACATATATATACATATATATATACACTTTTCTCTTGATTTACTAAATGCATGTTAAAGAAGCTACATTTGTCCTGTCCGTAGAACCTTCTTACAGAAAGTTATTTGCTATTAAGAATTTAATTTGCATTAACTTGTATTAACATTACTAACTATAAATTTTCTAGTTTTTACATCTCAAAGAAGATTAGTGAATCCCAGATGCACTGGATAATTGTGCTTAAAATGCTACATAAAAATACATACAGTAATTTATATATAATTTTGAATGTAAATGATATAATTGTTATGGAATTTTATGCATGACCCAATAAAATTGGGTCTACACACTCCCATGTGTAGAGAGGGAGACTTTTATTTATTTTTTAATGTTTATTCATTTTTGAGACAGAAAGAGAGAGAGTGCCTGCACAGGGGTGGGGTGGGGGGCAGAGAGAAAGGAGAGAGAGATTCCTAACCAGGTTGCAAGCTGTCAGCTGGTGGTGCAGAGTCCAGTATGGGGTTGGATCTCAGGAACCCTGATAGTCTGACCTGAACTGAACTGAAACCAAGAGTCCAACACACTACCCACTGAGCTACCCAGGAGCCCTGAGTGGGAGCCTTTTAAGAACATGTAAGTAGCTTTCTGAAGATTGATTCCACCTTTCAACCTGATGCCTTTCTGCTTTCTGAATCTTAGCTACAACTTTGGTATATGGCATTTTATCATTAGGCAATTATATATTTGTGACCAACTTCTAATAGCCCTCCCTAGGCACAGTTCTTGAACACCAACTTAAATCTAAACACGTTGTTTCTATCTACACAGCCCCATTTCACTACTGTCCACTTTCATCTCCCGATACCTCTCCCCACTCCCATCTTATACTCCAACCTCCCTACCACCACTCCATAGGTGAGTTGTTTCTCCTTTCTCACAAGGTAATTTGTCTTTGGAAAAACACTTATATGTAAAAGTGTAATTATTTTTTATTTCAGAGGGAAAATTGAGCCCTCGAATTATCTCTTTTGCTAAAATTGCCAAATACAATTAAAATGGCTACAATTTCTCATTCTTAACAGTCACTATCATAGCCCAAGTTACACTTTTACTTTTCTTCACTATTCTATAATGTGGCTATTTTGTGCTCTCCTTACCTTTTTTGTAGCTTTTGTGCATGGTAACCTATAGCTCTTATAATAAATACATACATAATTGGATCTACAGAGAAAAACCCACCAGCATTAAAGACAAAATAAATCAATAAAAGACTATCAATTGTGCAAGTTGGTAAAATACAAGTACTCTGAGATAAGAAGTTAGCATGTGCTTACTATATAATGTAATTATGAAAAAAATAATCTGGAAAGAAATACTTCAAAAGCCAAAATATAACATTTAGATGAAAACCCTAATAAATTTGAATTATCTTGTATTAAATGGGATATTTGAGGACGTAACTTTTGACAGTTCAGAAAAATAGCAAGGATCTTGTTCTGTTGACTCGGGAAAAAAATAAGATAGTGTGTGTGTGTGTGTGTGTGTGTGTGTGTGTGTGTGTACTGTCATTGATAAAATGTATATACAGAGACAGTAACTTCATGCATTACTTCTTCTCAAAGATATATTAGATCTATTAAAGGACTCTTAAGGGAGTAAAAATTTAAAAGACCAATGGGAACACCAATATAATTTCAGAAGGGTTAATAGCAGCATTGAGGCTATGTCCTGTGTGTCCCTCATATTACAACCATGCAGATAATTGCCCAACCTGCACAACTGGATGCCACATAGAGGATCTGGTACCTGTCCTCGTGATGATCTCAGTGTGCAGAACTCAAATTTGCCCTGTACTTCCATTTTCCTACCATTTTTCAACTTTTCCCTTAGCTTCCTAAATGCAGATTAAAGAAAGCACACCTAACCTGCCTTTAAAATCATTAAATACTACAGCTTACTACTTGTTTCTTCCTCTTAGGCAAAGCAATTAAAACCAAGGGAATATGACTGCATTGCCCAAAATGACACTGCTGTAATAAATAATGGTACTCAAGATTCCATCACATTGGACTCTCTCCTTCAGGATGGCGAGATTAATGTGAAGCATATAATAACCGTACAAAGACAAAATAGTTTTTGATGCTTTTCATTTGTTTTTCTCACAAATTATATGCACTCTAAATTTTGATCTTTATAATTGAAACTATCAGTATTGTAAAATATGCCAATAACTGCAATCATAAATTGCATTCTACATAAAAAATAAGCATTGGAATATTTGGAAGAAAAATATCTTGTTAGATATTAAAATTTAGCTTAACTAGATGTTTTTGCCCAATAATATATGGATTATAATCTATAGAGTATAATTCCCTGAACCCAAAAGCCCAACTGGTTTTGAAAAATGATATGTGAACAATTCATTATTCATAAACAAAACAACCCTAAAAGAAACCTCTAGAGAATCATTTTCTTATGAATCTGAGTGTTCCGCATCATTTCCAAAAGCAGCACCTTTCCTACTCTTGAGAAAATCTCTTTCACCCATTACTAGGAATATATAAGTAAAATATAAAAATATATTCCATGACACTGAAAATAAAGTATGTTGGTGCATTTTTCCCAGCTGGGTACAGAATGCAACAAAGGAAAGAAGGGCTGTAAACAATGGCATGACTCACTAAGGAATTCTGACTCTACCTGCTTAAATTGTCAGTTACTGAAATTTACTCCTTTCAATGAATTATGAAAATAAATTTAACCCTCACTTTCTGATAAGGTAGAAAGATGTCAATATAGAAAACATCCCATTTGTTTCAATATATTTGTATGAATTATATTCATATAAAAAAGAAAAACCCTTTAGATATAAACTTCAGGATTAAAGGCACTAATAATTATGTATTTGAATATTCTATAATATACAGTAAAATTTTAATATACACATGTATTCAATATATTCATAAACATGTTACATTTATAATTATGCCATTGATTCAGCCAAATTTTCTTAATATTCTAAAACTATGCCAAATATCTTCAAATACTATTATGATACGCTTTAATATAACTGCCTCAAAATCAATCAGTAGAAATATTTCTACTATTAAATGACTGTTATATATTTAAATCACAGCAAGTTAAACCTAGAAATACTAAATCATTTTAAAGTTCATTGGTATAAACATTGGAAACTCAAAAAGTTGTGTTAATTAATATTTATACCTAAATATCAAGGTTTATAATGAATCACCAGATGGAGAATAAATATTTGTAAAACTATTCAAACACCAGAAAACTGCTAAGTCAAAATTTGTTTTATATTAGAAAACTACAAGAACCACCTGAATATCCACTGAAAACATGTTATATTTGATAATAAAAAGAAATGTATAAATATTTGTGCTTTATTTTCTTTACTAAATGTATTATTCTAAACCACTGTGGATCTAGAAAAATTAAATTTCTGAGGACGAAAGAAATAGCCCTGAGTGAAAAGAAATAAGTTCTCATAAAATTTCTTTATAATTGTTACATTTAAGAATAACTAAATTTTCTCAGTTTAAAAATTAAGAATTCCTAATCATTCATTTTTTCATGCATTTGGATTAAAAGAAACCCAGTTCATTGATTTAACTGGTATCTTAATGATGTCCTCAGGAAAATAGAACCAAAGCAACCTAATCTACTTTGGATGTCCAAAGACATCCTTCTATTTATGCTTCTATGTTATGATATGTCAATATAATCCACCATTGAGTTATGGAAAAGAGAGATATTTATATTTTTGTTCAATTGCTATTGTTATTTAATTGCTATTGCTATTTATTTGCCTATTTTTAAACTATTAAAGAAGTGGTCTATGACAATAAGGAGATATTAATGTTGCTACAATACAAACTGAACCTCACAATTCACATGATACAAAATGTCACAAGGTGATATGTTTGGTATATATTTTTATATGTCGATGAGTTTGTGCCTAAAATCAAGGGTGGGTTCAGAATGTATACACTACTTAACTATAAAATTGCAATATTGTGGTACTTATCCACCTAAATCCATGTTGAAAATTAGGATTATTTTCTTTAAAAAATTTTTTATACATTTATTTATTTTTGACACATAGACAGAAACAGAATACAAGTAGAGGAGGGGCAGAGAGAGAGGGAGACACAGAATCCAAAGAAGGCTCCAGGCTCTGAGCTGTCAGCACAGAGCCCGATGCGGGGCTCGAGCTCACATACCATGAGATCATGACCTGGGCCAAAGTCGGGCGCTCAACTGACAGAGCCATGCAGGTGCCCCCCTAGATTTATTTTCTTAAAGCTACTTTCATTCATAGGTAATATGCTCTATAAAAATTTTTTACCTTAAAGATACATTATAAGGTGAAATATATCTAAATTTAAGGAATCGGGTCCAGTTATTAATTTTTAAAAGCAATAAATACATTACCATAGATCCAATAGTTTGACAAAATGAGAAATAGTATATTTATTGCTTTCAGAAACACTGTTTTTAATTAAGAGGTATTTTACCCAGAAAGGTGTCTATAGGTTGAAGCAAATATATTAGGCATATTATTTTAGAATACAACTAACATTATTTTTGTAATGTTTATTAATTTATTTTGGGAGAGAGAGACAGAGAAAGTATGAGTAGGGGTGGAGCAGAGAGAGAAGAAGAGAGAGAAGCCCAAGCAGGCTCCATGCCCAGCACAGTGTCTGATGCAGGGCTGGATCTCACAACTATGGGATCATGACCTGAGCCAAAATCAAGAGTCAGTTGCTTAACTGGACTGAGCCACCCAGGCTCCCCAAGAACACAACTACTATTACTGTAAAATGCAATCTTGTATTTCTAGACTTTTGCAACATCATGAAGCTTACAGAGAATTGATAAAGAAAAAGTCAAGTCCTTTTCATTGCACTAACAAGAGAAATGCATAATTCTATACAAACACATGCCTGTGCACACAGATGTACATGCATGCATACACACAAGCATCCAATATTCAGCATGTAATTGCCACTAGATTATCAGGAAATATGCAAGCTAATTTTTTTTTTACAATGTATTCTACTATTAGCTTGTTACTACTACTTTCTGATTTCCTTTATTTATTTATTTTATTCTTTCACCTTTGGACTATGAGTCACTCATAATTAACCTACATATATTTAACTAGACATGAAAAGTGATTATAAAGGTAATCAGAATGACATAAAACCAACATTTCAATTACTGTCAACCATCTCGTATTTCATCTATTATCCAAATGCACAATCATATTTGAAATCATTTTCATAATAAAATATACTACTGGTTGGTTCCAGCTGAATGTACCAATTGCTATCAATCTCTGGAGGAGTTATTCCATATTTGATGAAACTACATTTTTTTGTTTGTTTGTTTTTAATTAGCTAACTTTCCTGTATGGTGATACATACTTTAAATAGAAATGGGCACTTAAAATTAGAGGTCAAAACTCAGTATTATAGTTTCCCACTACACATTTGTGTTTATTGATAAAAATATGAGAAGAAATGTTTAAATGAAATGTTTCATGAAATATTTTTAAAGAATGCCTTCTTAAGCTAGATTTAGATACTATAATTCTTACAACTGATTAATTCCTAGACATATTCTCTGTTTTTAGGAGGCAGTTAACTGTTAGCAAAAAGATTTCTGGTAAACTTATAACCTACTTCTAGTCATTTAAACTTACTGAGGCTAGATTTCATCACTTCTAACAGGGTGATGGCATTCATCAATTTCCTATTATGACGATGCATACTATTTGATGAATACTATTTTGAAATTGTGCCACTCTACACATTTGTAAAACAGCAGTATCAGTATGCTTTTAATGTTTTGAAATTTATGTTTACATTACAGAAGTATATCAACAGAAAAGAAAATCTAAGTATCTCTCACTACATAACAGCACAATTATCATTTACGATAAGATAATAAGTGTTACAGAATCAATTCTAGAGAATTCTGAAGTTGAGTATACTTGGTTCCAGAGTTTTATGTTACCAGCGATGGATGAAAGATACATAGTTACTGTCCTTTTAATTTGAAGTTGGCTTTTGATAAAAATTATATATGGAATAGAAATTTTATAACACTATAATTTATATAAATTGTTACTGCTATTTTTGTGTTTTAAACTGATTTTAGGGGCGCCTGGGTGGCGCAGTCGGTTAGGCGTCCGACTTCAGCCAGGTCACGATCTCGTGATTCGTGAGTTTGAGCCCCGCGTGGGGCTCTGGGCTGATGGCTCAGAGCCTGGAGCCTGTTTCCGATTCTGTGTCTCCTTCCCTCTCTGCCCCTCCCCCATTCATGCTCTGTCTCTCTCTGTCCCAAAAATAAAAAATAAAAACTTTGAAGAAAAAAAATAAATAAAATAAATAAAATAAAATAAACTGATTTTAAATTTTATGACCAAATACTTTTGGGTTTTTTGTTTCACAGGAAAATAGCTAAAGTATTTGATCATATGAAATTTTCATAACCATATGTTATTTTTTCTATATGTGTACATATTTATATTTACTTATGAATAAAACTACTTTCCTCAGAGTCATTGCTTGTTTTGGCAAAATTTGTTAAAATTATTAATAATATTATTTATGAATGAAATTAAGTCATAAGAATCATTCATTCTAAGATAAAGTAAAAGTACTTAAACTTAAAAGATAGTAGCATAATGAAAAATACTTAAGGTACCAGAAAAGCATAGTTTGGGTTTGTTTTTTTTTTTTTTTTTTGAAATTAAATTCCTGTTATGGGGAACAGGAAAATACTGAAATTCATTAATATTAATTAGAATCTTTCAATGGTTCAAATATTTTTTAAAATGTTATAGAATTATAATCAAAATTTTATTTTGTCATTTTGTGTTTAAATTTATTTTAAAATCTATGTCAAAATTCTAGTGTCTTTTTTGGGACATTTATTAGCTTATATTAACAAGAATTCAACAAGTTTACTCAACACATTTTCACCAAGAGATATGTTAAGATTTTAAGTTTGGTTGAAGGTTTTTTTTCTTATTATTTAATAACACAAAAGATAGTATCAGGTGTGATTAACTCTACTAAATTTTCTACAAAAATTGTGATTTAAATATAAGGCAGCTCATAGAATAGCGACTTATTAGTTGATATTGAAGATGTTATATATCATAAACATTTTTATATACTATACTATGTAGACTGCATGGAAAAAAATCCAAAAGTATCTCCTAGTTTAGTTTTTTATTCTGTGTGATTAAGATGAACAATTTCAATCTATCAGTAAAAGTTACCTAAATGACATCTCTTTAATTAAAACATAACTTATTATTGGCTCTTCATAATTAATGAGAGGTGTCTAATTACTAAATGCTAATATGTACTATTTATGTCTATTATTTTTAAATATCTCAATTCTTACAATGTGTTTCAAACTAAATTAATACAATGGATTAATTTGTATCTCATTACCTCACAAATGAGATGAAAATAAAACAAGGCAAAAAAACTTAAAAGGTGAGTTGTAGAGTTAAATTTACCCAAGGAACACCCTCTAATGGGTAATTTTGTAAACAGAATCTGTTATCTGAAGCCCTGACCTACTCTTGCCTGCCCGGTGCCACTTAATTAAACTGCTACTTATAAAAGTAAAATTACTTTACTTATAAAATACTTTACTTTACTTTATACTTTACTTTATACTTTATACTTTATACTTTACTTTATACTTTACTTATAAAAGTAAAATTAAACTGCTACTTATAAAAGTAAAAGAGAGAGGGAATATGGCGGCGTAGGAGGACACTGGGCTCACCGCGCGTCCTGCTGATCATTTAGATTCCACCTACACCTGCCTAAATAACCCAGAAAAC
>NW_024412403.1:38501673-38522969 GCF_014898765.1 Herpailurus yagouaroundi | reverse complement strand
TATCTCAAGAAACAAGAAAAATCCCAAATACAAAATCTAACAGCACACCTAAAGGAAATAGAAGCAGAACAGCAAAGGCAGCCTAAACCCAGCAGAAGAAGAGAAATAATAAAGATCAGAGCAGAAATAAACAATATAGAATCTAAAAAAACTGTAGAGCAGATCAACGAAACCAAGAGTTGGTTTTTTGAAAAAATAAACAAAATTGACAAACCTCTAGCCAGGCTTCTCAAAAAGAAAAGGGAGATGACCCAAATAGATAAAATCATGAATGAAAATGGAATGATTACAACCAATCCCTCAGAGATACAAACAATGATCAGGGAATACTATGAAAAATTATATGGCAACAAATTGGACAACCTGGAAGAAATGGACAAATTCCTGAACACCCACACTCTTCCAAAACTCAATCAGGAGGAAATAGAAAGCTTGAACAGACCCATCACCAGCGAAGAAATTGAATCGGTTATCAAAAATCTCCCAACAAATAAGAGTCCAGGACCAGATGGCTTCCCAGGGGAGTTCTACCAGACGTTTAAAGCAGAGATAATACCTATCCTTCTCAAGCTATTCCAAGAAATAGAAAGGGAAGGAAAACTTCCAGACTCATTCTATGAAGCCAGTATTACTTTGATTCCTAAACCAGACAGAGACCCAGTAAAGAAAGAGAACTACAGGCCAATATCCCTGATGAATATGGATGCCAAAATTCTCAATAAGATACTAGCAAATCGAATTCAAAGGCATATAAAAAGAATTGTTCACCATGATCAAGTGGGATTCATTCCTGGGATGCAGGGCTGGTTCAACATTCGCAAATCAATCAACGTGATACACCACATTAACAAAAAAAAAGAGAAAAACCATATGATCCTGTCAATCGATGCAGAAAAGGCCTTTGACAAAATCCAGCACCCTTTCTTAATAAAAACCCTTGAGAAAGTCGGGATAGAAGGAACATACTTAAAGATCATAAAAGCCATTTATGAAAAGCCCACAGCTAACATCATCCTCAACGGGGAAAAACTGAGAGCTTTTTCCCTGAGATCAGGAACACGACAGGGATGCCCACTCTCACCGCTGTTGTTTAAAAGTAAACATTCATCAAACTCCTCAATGCTTCTAAGAAACAAGCTCTCATTAAACCGATCCATTGTGAATTATGACACATTTTGCGAGCTGATATAAGGCTTTCTTAGATGGTCATAGAAGCACTTTGTTCTTACTGTCAGTGATCAGATGCTAGTAAGGCCCAAAGTCAAACTACGAGAAAAAATTAGAGGTTTTCCAAGTTACTGGAAACTGGAGATCAACTTTCCTGACTAAAAACAACAAATGCAACTTGATTGTGATTTATATATTTTTTTGTAATTTTTAAACATTTATTTATTTTTGAGAGAAAGCACACACACAAGCAGTGGAAAGGCAGAGAGAGAGAGGGAGAGAGGGAAAGAGAGAGAGAGAGAGAGAGAGAGAGAGAGAGAGAGAGAGAGAGAGAAATCCCAAGCAGGCTCTTCAATGTTAGCATGGAGCATTAAGTAGGGCTTGATTTCACAAATTTTGAGATCATGACCTGAGCTGAAGTTAAGAGTTGGATGCTTGAACAACTGAGCCACCCAGGCACCCCTAAAATTGTGTCCTTGAACAAATGCTTATAAAATAAGGATTGTTAAAAATTTCACACACTGCCCCCCACCTCTCTCTCTCAAAATTAATTATTTTTTTTAAAGGGGGCACCTGGGTGGCTCTGTCAGTTAAGTGTCCAGCTCTTGGTTTCCGCTCAAGTCATGGCCTCATGGGTTGTGGGAAGGACCCCTGCATGTGGCTCTATGATGACAGCGTGGAGCCAACTTGGGATTTTCTCTCTGTCCCTCCCTCTCTGCCCCTCTCCTCTCTCAATCTCTCAAAAATAAATAAGTAAACACTTTAAAAACTGAATACATTTATTAGTTCTCATTTTTGGAAAATTTTATTCATCATAAATAATGTTTCTAAGACAATAAAATCATATTTCAACAATTCTTTCATATATACATATATATATATATATGATTTATATTATCTCCAAGCATTGTTCTAAAGTAACCATCTATTTTGAACTGTAATTTCAATTTATCTGATTATTCTGTGTGCCTCTACTGCCCAGAGTTTTTAAGCAGCCCCACTGTGAATACAAATATCTGGTTAATTAAAATTTGATAGTATGGAAGTGTTTGTGCATATTTTCTTCAGTCTTAATACATCAATTCAAAAGAAAAATACTATTTACCAAACAGTAGATTAAAAGGGAACATTTCACTAGATCATTTAAATGAATCATTGCTTTTCAAAAGGGTTATTATGGTATAAGACAAAGTGGCATGCTTACGTAAGTTCCTTGTATCATTTGAAATACTGAAAATATTAATGATGATGTATGTGAAATGACTAACACTCCATGACTAACATGGAGCCCAGTATATAGCAGTCAATCCATTTCTTTATCTGTAAATTATGTATGAAAACATCTGTCCCTCTCATCTCATAAGGATGAGCATACTTGGGAAGATGTTTTGAAACTAGAAAATACTATATAAATTAATAAAATTTATTATCTTTTTAAAGTAGTTTAATATAGGACAGTGAATGATGAGGATGCAGGGAACAAAGATTTGAATTACAAAAAGTTTTCTTTAGACCTAACAGTTTCAGGAATATAGATATTTATATGTTCTCACATTCTTTCCATCTCTGTACCTATCCATCTTCCTCAAAAACAATAATTCTGAGAGTCAAGGGCATTTTCCACTTCTCTTATAACCTCCACCATTTGATGTAATTTTAATGGCATAACACATACTATATCTAAATTAAACTCTTACCACTGCTTGTGAAAATTATGATACTTTTTTATGCATTAATAATGTTACATCTAAGATTTCATATCAATTAACAAATTACAAGAAAATTGTATAAAATTTTATGTTTCTATCAGTAATTTAAGTGAATGAGAAGATAGAAGTCTGTTTATGAAAACAATGAATTTCAAGAGTCCATAACTAATTTAAAACACCCTGTGATATTAGGACTAAAATAAATTATTTTCAATCACATACTCCATATGACCAATTATTTTATACAGTAGCACTTAATCTCTTCATCTTGAAAACTTTGTAGAAGAACTGCATAATAAATCACTATGTTATATCTAACTTCATCAATGTTAGATTGAATAAATTTGCATGTTACTTAGGGACTGGCCTTAATTAAAAACTTTGGGCATTCTGCTACAAACATTGGTGAAGACTTTATTGGTTCTATATTTGCAAAATATCCTGGACTCAGGTAATTCATCTTTGTGACAGTTTTTTTTTTTTTTTTAACAATGGTTAAACTGGTGGAGAAAACAATGCTATTTAGCAGTTTAAAATATTATATATATAATTATATATTCTATATAATATAATTATATTATATATTTTATATAATCAATCTTGGTTAGGAAAATAGATCAAGTGTTGTATTCTGAATGGGGGAGTAAATCCCCCTTTGGGTTTTTAAGGGTCACTCTAGAACTCAGCTGCAGAAATTACACTTGGAGAGGCATATAAAATTCAAGGATTTATTTTTGTTCACATGTCCTAGAAGAGGGAAGTGTGGCACACCACACAGGGAACGATGTGGGGGTAGCTCCGAGTGTCTTTATCAGGGGTGTAGGTGGACTACAGCAGCAAAAGGTGTGAAAGGATTTCACTGATGTGCTTGAATGTGGGTAGGACACAATCAGGGGGGACTCAAGAAGCAGAACTTGCGGCAGGGACAAGCCTTATCACACTGGTTTACCTGGTCACCTATGAGGGAAGTACTCACAAACCATTTGTGGGAACGTTGAGGCATCAGGAAAATACAAAGTTTTAAAATTGTACAAGTGTCAACTTGGTTTGTATTCAATAAATGGCAATAAGTACAGTTCTAGGGAAATAACTGTAACAAAAAGAAGCCTGAAGGTAGAAGTAAAATAAGATGTCCAAAAACTAATCAGATTTGTTTTCAGATAGGGATATGATAGGTTCAATATAGGTTTGTAGATTCTTTCACCTTTTTGTTCAAATTGTTTTTATTGGAAAATCAAAATCAGAGAAACAAGAAGAAAGTTCATAGGTCGTGTTTTATGGAGAAACTGTGTGCAAGTCTTCAATAACCAGGCAGTTCACCATATTTTTTCAAAGTAAACTATCTGACGGTAACTTTGAGGAGAAGTTAAAACAAATAGTAGAAAACCCAGGTGACCCAGAAAACTGGAATTTGCTAAGCACAAGGATAATTGAAAAATCAGTAAGCCACATACCAGGAGGCTTGAAAATGTAGCCTAGACCATCAGAGGAGAAGGTAAAAATGCAGTGGTCGGCATAGGTTGGCAATTGCACTGTATGTTAGAAAATTCTCAAATTTATTAGAAAATAGTAATCGAGGGGCACCTGGGGGGCTCAGTCAGTTGAGCATCCACCTTCGGTTCAGGTTACGATCTCAAGGTTCACCCCATATCAGGCTCTGTGCTATCAGGCACAGAGCCCGCTTTAGATCCTCTTTCTCCCTCGCTGTGCCCCAGCTGTGTGTGCATGTGCACCCCTCTCTCTCTCTCTCTCAAAAATAAACAATAAAAAAAGAAAACAGTACATTAGCAAAAATGTAAGGTGAGCTGTGTTCATTTACTTTGATATTTGTAATGTTTCTTTACATTATTTATTTATTTGCATATTTAGTATTCTATTCCCCTCTGATATAGCACCTAAAGAGTAATATTTGCCTTTTAAATGATTTTTAAGGAATGAATGAATGATTACTTCTGTATAAGTCACTGTGGAGTGAATGTATAAGTTACTGTGTTAGCTTTCTGCCTTAAGAGTACCATTTGCTTTCAAGAAGAACATATTAGGGGCACCTGGGTGGCTCAGTTGGTTGGGCCTCCCACTTTGACTCAGGTCATGATTTCATGGTTCATGGGTTCAAGGCCCTGCGAGGGGCTTCATGCTGATGGCTAGGAGCCTGGAGCCTGCTTCAGATTCTGTTTCTCTCTTTATTTCTGCCCCTCCCCCACTTGCCTTCTGTCTGTCTCTCTCTCTCTCTCTCAAAAATAAATAAATATTTAAAAAAGAAGTACATATTTTACTTTTCTAAATCAGTTAATTAAAATAAGCGACTAGTCAACTAAAACCATAAACTTGTTACCTGTTTGTTACCTCAATTTGTGGACATACAGATGCTAGGATTTGGGGGGGGGGGGAATTCTGAGTTCCAAATTACATTACAGTGAAAAATAATGTATGAAGGTCATGATTACCTACCTGCATTTTAATTAATAAGGTATTTAGATTGAGAAATCTATAATTTTTAAATAATAAATTTAATTATATTTATAAACAATAAAATCTATTAAAAGCCCATGATAATTGTCTTAAAATCTCTAAAACTTTCAAGAATTCAACACACTATTAATCTAGAACACATGATTTAAATGTATCCACATTCTTACATTCAATCTGTATCCAATATATGAGACATATTCAATGTCTTATAATAGTTACTGGCAGGTTGGAAGGCTAGCATAAGGTATAAGAAAGTGGCAAGGTTATCCATTAATAATTTACTAAGATGTTAATAATTTTGTTTACAATGTTGATTTGATGCAAGTTCATGTTGTAACAATACAGTCTATTTATTTATTTATTTATTTATTTATTTATTTATTTATTTCCTTTAGAGGTATCCCGTGACTAATTTCCTCTTTGGATATGAAGGATCATGAATAAAAATAGCTACACTTATAAAACTTAGTGTAAAACACCAACCTTAATTCAGCTAGTCTCTATGTAATTCACATAGTCTTAGAGATGAGAATAAATGAATTAAATTTAAAGGTATTTCCTAATGGCTTAATTAGGCTGACATTTCAATTTTCATTCTTTTCCCATTCAAACCAGACCAAGCTACATTCTGATACATGGATTAAATAATGGGAAGATACCAAACAAATATTCTTCCATAAATCTCCTGGTAAAGAATAAAGATTTATTATGGGTATTTCCCAAGTTATTAGTGTTGGAAAAACAATACAAACGTGTGTGTGTATACACACACACACACACACACACACACACACATATATGGATATACACATTACCTTTTATAATAAGCACATTGTTTTCAATATTGTAGCCAAATTACACAGTGTGTGGAAGAAATGACAAAAATACATTATACCTTGTGTAGAGATCTCTTAATTAGTCTAGGGGAAATTTCTAGCACCAGCATTTTTTTTCCCTCTAAAATTAGGTGATAACTCACACGGTGGTAAACAATCACTTGTATGAAGAGGTCATATGAATTGAGCATTGGCATGCAAAATAGGTGATTTCTAATGTGGGCTCAATATAGATCTAACTAGTACTCTAATGTGACACAAAAGTTTTAAAATTTTATGAATTTAATAAATTGTAGGAAAGAAAGGGAAAATTAAAGTGATATGGTCATTTTTCTGTCAATGTATAATTGCTTAAATACAGGGAATGAAGTGGAGAAAATAAATGAAATAAAAATGGTATGCAGTTAAGAGGCAACACAAAAAAATCAACACTAAATGGCCAATCCAAAAATAAATTAAAAGATTACCGTGTAAGCAAGATTCATGGTTTATTCTCTCACTTTGGCTCTACTGAAGAGGACCATCATTTCCAGGAAAAATAAGGTAAAAGGCCCCATTTCCCAATGCCCTGTTGAGCTATTCTAACCTTCCTTGGACCCAAGCATTGAAATGGTGTCCTGACTGCAGGCCAGGTCTATGTGCCACTTTTTCAATACAAATCGCTTGAAGATATATATATATTTAATATGTCAATAAGAAAAGAAAACATATCCCAAAAAGAAAAGGATAATTTAAAGCTAGAATCACATATAAATGAGGGAGACTGTATCTGCTTCTAGGTAAATTCATTTTTAACCCTCAATACTGATATGTATGTTCAAACCATAACTTTGCATGTACATATGTTTGTACATTTGTTTGTACATATGTATGACAAACCATAACTGATTTTTGGTGAGGAACTGTATGGAAAATAAACTGTATATAATTATAATTTCTGTCCTATCCCTAAATAAGTAAATAGACATATTATAATTTTATTTCCTTGAAAATACTGCTTTTATTTTTTATAACAATAAGAAGTTGTTTCTACTGTACCCTCATGATGAAGCACTGGATTAGACTTAACATGTTCATTTATTTAGCCTATAGATATTTATCCTTTTAAACCCTGAGCCTGACTCACAAGAAGGTTGAAAGAAGAATTCACTAGTACATATTTATGACCTATAAGTTATCTTTTTTTAAAATTAATTTATTTTGAGAAAGAGTAGAGCACAAGTATAGGCAGAAAGAGAAGGAAAGAGAAAATCCCAAGCAGGCCTTATGCTGTCAGTACAGAGCCTGATGTGGGGCTCAAGCTCACAAACTGTGAGATCATGACCTGAGTTGAAACCAAGAGTCAGATACCCAATGGACTTAGCCACCCAGGCACTCCATAAGTGATCTATCTTAACAATACCATTTGCCTTCTGACTAGTCATGAGGTTTATCAGATAATCCTAAGTCCTTTGGAACACAAATTACATTTAGCCTGCTTGCATATCCTACCATGTCTCTTACCACTAAGCTTGTTAGAGACATCAAACTATGCAGATATTTTAAAGAACACCATTAAATATTTAGGTCACACTGAAGATTCTAGATATACCCACACATCTGTAAAGCCAAGAATTAAATATAACTTCTGGAACTCCTAATAATTATCTTCTTTACATAAATGAACCTGACTACAAACTTTCCATGTTATAGGGTCAATGAAAAAAAAAAAAATGAAATAAGAAATGTGGCGTTATAAATGGACCATGCTCCTGGGGCAGTTGAACTCTCAAAAAGTATTTTACTTGGTGTCAAAAGACCTGGAGTCTATAGTTTCAGTTTTGTTATTCATAGAGCTGTGAAGAACTTAGGCATTTTTTTAAAAAATTCAGTTGCATTATTAATCAGTAAGAAACATGAATTAGCCCTGTTTAATAGAACCTTCTGCAACTATGGAAATGTTTTGTATCTCTACTGTACCACTATAACCACTAGCCACATGTGGTTCTTCAGGACCCGAAATAGGGTCAGTGTGATTGAGGAAAATTTTAAAATGTTAATGCAATTAATTATAAATAATGAGGTATAAATTTAAATAGTCACAGGCAGCTAGTGGATACAATATCAGTGCAAATACAGGTAGTATTTGACCACATTTATTGGGAAGAGTAAAAACAAACATCATGCATAGTTATGATATGTATCAGTCTTGAACGAGTCCCTAAAAACAAACATGTTTAATAGATAGAGATGTCCCTAGAGAAATGTATGGCCTAAATTGATCCTTATACGAAAAGGGAGCCAAGGTTGATGTCTGACCTAACTGAAAAGTCAGAATAAAACTAATTAGAAGGATCAATTTTCAGCAGAAAATAGAAGCCATGGTATGGCAATGTTGAACCAAGGGAATTTTAAAAGAAAGAAGTATGGTTTAATTTCCCCCAGGTAGAATCATAAATAAGTTGTGACATGTATATGGAATTCAGAACTTTTAAAAACTGAGCTGGCTCAGAAGCCTCCTTCTTTTTAGGCTGTGCCTCTCAGAAATCAGTAATATATGATGGGGAGCCAATCACATGATATTCTTCAATGGGGTTGAAATCTGGCCCATAGGCCATTTTTAAGAGCTTATTTTCCAAGAACTCCACATATCCTTATAACTGATTTTCCTAAAAACATGTAGTTTTATAATTCAAGATAGCATTTTAAGGACCACAATTCTAACAAAATTAACCTAGTTTCTATTTTTTGAAAAAACCCTTCGTAGGTCTATCCCAGAAGCATAGTTATTCAAGAAACACTTAAAAAGGTAAGTATATTTTAGTACATATGTTTTCTACACATTAGAAGAATAAAGGCTGGTTTTCTTTTTTTTATTATTATTTTTAAAAATGTATTTTCTATGTTTGATGCCAATATTAACTTTTTTTAATAGTTAAAGATTAACAATTCATATCATTTAGAGTTCATCATGGATCTACCAAAAATTATCCTTAAAAATAATGTTCTCTAAGTCTTCCTATTTATTGCATAATGAAATCATAATATTCTCGACAGATACTTACTATCCAAATAACATGCAATGCGTGCACATACTATATAGCTATTTGCATAATGAAATTAGTTTTTAAACTCTTGATCCAGGTGCTTTTCCTCTACACTAGAAAAAATAAATTAACAGAATAACTGACAGCAATGAAATCCTCCATCTAAAAATACCGACAAACAGGAAAGATAAAGCAACATATATAATAAATGAAAATGTTATAACATCTACTCATTTTTGTGTTCATTGAATTTTGTGTCTTAGAAATGATGCAAACTTGTAGTAATATGTCACAAAATTTCATCATATTTCATGTGTTATAAATTTAGGGAAAGCATACAGACTATAAAAAACATCCATGGTAATTTCTTAATTTTAACCATATATGCCAAATATGGTTAACACAAAAATAGATTCTTTAATAGGAATAAAAATACAGCATATTTTATAGCATAACACAAAAGAGCTAAGCTAAAAAAAATTGTAGTGTATTTTTTTAAATACATATACAACTTATCAAATGTTTTCTTATGTGAAAAATTGTAAATTTCAACCCCTGAGCTAATTAATTTCTGATTTTTTCCATGGCACTTCCATCCTTCAAATGTATTGTCTCATTATTTTCCCCCCCCACTAAGAATGTGGGTAGATATGTCCCTGTTTAGTTTACTGCTGTTATCCCTAGTCCCTAGTGTACAGCCTCACACATAGAAGTAGGATAACAAATATTTCTTGAATTAAAAATAATTACTATCCATGCTAATTATATGTATTATAATGTCAGCGAGAAACACTGCGCATACACAAATTCTTGAGATTTGTATCAATAGTGGAGCTATCTGAATGCAGTGAATATACATATAAAATTCACAGTATTAAATGCTACTCAAAAGGTAATTCACACATTATTATAGACCCTGCAATTAATTAATTTTCCCTTATAGTTATCTAGGAAATAGGGAAGTATAGAAAGATTATATTAAATGTTGAATGATATAAAATAATTTTATTCCAAACTCATTGTTATTAATTATAATTAGAGCTAAACAAATATATACTAAATCTGTGTGTGCCAAGATTTTGATCTAAGATGCATACATGATGCATAGAGTAATATTTTTCAATCATGTAAATAATCTTATTTATTTCACTATATCCCAAATCATTATGAAATAAAATCAGTTTCAAAAATTAAAAGAATTCACTAATTCTCTTTCCATTTCAGGTAAAATAAACTTAATAGCTTTCTTTGTATGTATTCGTTACATAATTTTTTATTACTATTAGAAAAGAAAGTATCAAACTAATGAAGAAAGTTTGGATATGCATAAATAAAAGAAGCAAACCCATATACAGAATCATTTGCAAATTTTACCTTCTTGTTATTTTGATCCTCTCATAGATTGATATATATTTTTTAACTTTTTAGGCTTAAAAAAAATATTCCTGCCCAATGTATGATGTAATTAAATAAAACTGATTTATTATCTCACAAAGAGAAAGACTTTTAAGGAAAGGTGAAAATATTAGTCCCCTAACTGATCATTTTATTTTGGTTCAGGTATTTTTCCCTTCAGAATTTTTATAGATTTGTAGAGAAATTTTCTTTTGAGGAATTTCAAAAGTAAAAATCAATTTTCTTTAATGATATAGTTTCTTTATATATTCAATGCAGTCTTTCTCATTTATTTTAAGTCTCCTAAGTAAGTTATGGAATATTGGAAGACAATAGGTAAACCACAGAAGCAGTTGGCTAGGTAAAGTGACTTAAAAGTTCCACACATGTAAGATTATGCATGTCTTCCCTTCCCTCTAAAATACTTTTTTTGTTAACATTGTCATATCCTTTATGATATCACCTATATGAACTTTTTAAAAATATGCAAACTTACATGTAATGTTAGACTGACATTTCTTTATTAACGTAAATTGGTTCATCATGTTGCTTTCCTCCTAACGGGTGTTCTGTGTTCTGTTACTCGTATGCAGATTTCATAACAAAACGAAAATTCAAACATATCCCTCTATTTAACCAAGACAGCCTAAATTTTTCCCTCAGGTTGACTAGATTTTGAACCTGGCCTCCTTTTTTTTTTTTTTTTTTTTTGAGATTTTTAAATTATTTTTCTTTCCCTTTGAGATATTTGTAAATCTTTTTAAAAGCCTCTTATCAGTTTTACTACTCAAGAATGTGTTTTTCAAAAAACAGAGAGAAGCCATCCTCTCAAATGTTGTCATTGAGAAAGGTAGTACCTATAACTTCAAGTCTCTTTTGGAGGGCAGGACCCTAACTTTCATAAGCACCAATTAACAAACACAGATGGCCCAATTCCAAAGAAAAGCATTTGCAACCCAAGGAAATAACTCACTATGCTCCACAAATCCCACTGATCAACCTTCTCCCTAATATCCTCCAGTACTCTTGTACTGATTCATCCCAAGCCACCTTTAAAAACTATCCCATCAATTGAGCCAAGATGAGTTTAGACTTAGTTTGTAGCCTTTGTCACTTACTGGAATAGTTTTTAATAACATCTTTCTTGTTTACTTACCTTTGTCCTATATAATTTTTGCTTTCAGATAATCTATATTAAATATAAGAGTTAAATACAATAATCACCTGTAACTTTGGATAACATTATGTTATTATTAACTTTTAAATAAATTCCTTTGACCAATTACTTGGGTAACTTTTGGTTCATCAAAACTTATCAGATTTTTTTTTAAGAAAAAAAGTCATCAACTTCTGAGCAATTAGTATCTAAGAATTACTCCTAATAGAGAACTTTTAAGATATTTTTGGATCTCTAAGATTAACAACTAACCAAATTCAACACTATCTGGATCAAGAAAATAATAATAAAATAAAAATATTTTGAAGAAAAAATTATTTAAAAATAATAAAGATAAATTTTATAACCATCTATTGAAATGAGGAATTATCCTGAGTCAAAAAAACAATAACTGATAATTATAAAACATTGCAAGAAAACAACTTTCTTTACTTTTTAAACTATATGGACATATAAGGATACTATTCCCTAATTTAATCTATTAGTAATAGCACTCTGAAGCTACTGACAAAGAGAGAAGTCAGGCCTGACAATGCAATGTCAGTTAGCTTGCCCAGAAGCTTTTCCAATTTCCCCTGTTAAGGAGGAAAAAGGCACGGGAAACTTAGTTAATACTGATAGACTAAATTAAGATCATTTTAATAAACATTTATTGATTATTAAAGAGATGTCAGGCACTCTTAGGTACTGATATAACATGAAAAAGCAACACACTCTCATCCATTAAGTAGTTACATAAAAAGATTGTGTTGTTTTATTATGGTAAAGATAACGTTAGATATCCATGAAATGGTAGAGAACACTTAACAAAATCTGAGATTTATTGGAAGGTTTTCTGATGGAGGAAATTTCCCTAAAGAGCTAAAACTGAATTAAAAAATGAATAAATTCAAGCAATGAAGATGGAGAGTTCTAACATGACATTTTCCTTGAGTGATTAGGTGATACAATCAAATGGAATCAAGTAAGTGATTGAGAAAAATTGGTGGATGTTGCTGTGTTTGAGAAGGCTGTGGAATCTTTTAAGTGGCTATCTCTGAAAATGCATATATGAATATAAAAGTCAGGAAACAGGCCTAGATACAAGATGTGGTTTTGGGAATCATCAAAGTCATTTGTGGCTTATGCACAAAGCTTGGAAATAGATGAAATAACCCAAGGAAAAACAGGATTAAAGAATTTGAGAGAGAATTGTGGGAAACCCTAATATTTAAGTGATAGGCAAAGCAGGAGCCCACAAATGGAAAATACACAGAGTAAATAGTATAACAGAATTCCAGAAAGTAATGAGTTCTAAAAGGGCATGCCAGGCAGAAATAAATAAATAAATAAATAAATATCCAGTAAACTAAATGAATGTTTTACTAGATTTGGCAGTATTGAGTCATTGTTGAACTTCACTTTAGATGTTTAATTGGAATGCAATATGTTGCATTATGCTGGTGAATCCATTACATCCAAGGGATTAGAAATGGTGAATATAGTTAGAGTTTATATAGTTGATAAAAGGTTTTTTATTCGGAAAGGAGTATGGGAAGGAGAGAGAAAACTCTTTACATTTGGAATGAGGGAAATGACTGGAAGAGTGAGAGGTCAAAAATAAATGAAATACAAGAGATATTGATGGAATAAAGTCTCTGTTGACAAGAACAGGGAAGAGATCAAATATAAACGTGAAAAGACTGGCCTTGATCATGGGAAGGAACACCTATCTTTGATGAATGAGAGAACAAAGTCAAGATAAATGGGAGATAATGTCAATACATTTGAAAGGAAGAAGAACACTAAATTAGTTGACACTAAAAGTTTTAAAGTATATTTTGGTACTTGTTAGATGCTTGGAATTAGAAAAATATGGGTGAGTAAAATTTTTAAGAAGCTAAGTACATGGCTGATATGGTCAGAAAGGGAAATGTGAGAGTGGTCCAAAACAGGCAAAATGACTAATGAATGGTACTGAAGACTGGCTATCACAAATTACATCTCCCACATTCTCCTTTCTCCCCATCTTCTACAGACTTCACTCTTCCTGCTGCTTGGTTGCTGTCAACAACCCCTCTTCTCTGAGATTCTGTTTCCCTCAAGACTCATATGTGTAGGCGATAATTTCTTCCTTGGTATTTCTGTTCCTGCTTTTTTCCCCCCTCAGACACAGTAAATAAGTCAGTCCTCTTTTAAATTTTCAGTTCCACTACTACTCTAGAAAAACAGGCAGCACATAACAAAAGTTAGACCTAACACATACCTCAAAATTACAGGAAGTGGTTTGTAATTACTGGTGGCCAGGAAAGAATTATGAATGGATACCGCCTATTATTTCTGCCTCTGCCTTAATTACCTTGAGGACAGCGCTCATCAAAAGAACACCTTCCTTCTGTTCTCTCATTTACTGAAATTGAGGCCTGAGGACATAATCAAAGCAGAATAACAGGTGCCCCCTTGTCTCAAGTGTGTCATTTGCATTTCGAAGTATCTCTGGATTCTAGATGATGTCTTTTCCAAGGGGTTAAGCTCCTTCCTGGAAAGATCACTTTTGGAATTTGTTTCACAGTGTGTTTCACTAGAATTGCCTTTTATTACAATGAAGATTTGTCAAGTGATTGTGCCCAGCTGAGATTTCCGGAGATACAGGGCCATCTATCTTATACAGCTATGTGCCTGCCCTAGGGAACCTCTCAGCACAAATGCATAAAGCCCAAGTAAACAATTAAATTCATTAACCCTTCAAAAGAATGACAGTGAACTCCAAAAATTAAGACAATGGAACAGAATATTACTGAGAAAAAGTGGTCTGCTCCATTTGAAGTTTCATTACTCTGAGTCTATTAAGTTTTATATTTTAAACAACCAAAAGCTCTTTATTTTTATTTATTTATTTTGAGAGAGAGAGAGGGAGAGAGAGTGTGCGATCAGGGGAGGAGCAGAGAGAGAGGGAGAGAGGGAGAATTCTAAGCAGGCTCTACGCAGTCAATGCACAAAGCCAGATGCAGGGTTCAAACTCTCTAAACCTTGAGATCATGACCTGAGCTGGAATCAAGTCTGACACTTAACTGACTGAACACCCAGCTGCCCCAACAAGCAAAAGTTCTTAAATAAAACATTATATACATTTACTAAAACTAAGGGTGGTTATTTTCATTTGCAAAAAACCAAATGGACATTTGAACTTCTCTGACCTTTCCACAAAAAAGCATGACTATTTTGAACCCACTCCTTTTTTTTTAACTTATTACAAAATTGAAAATACACTGATATTTTTAATATGTCATATATTATATAAAATAATAACATTTTATATAATCCATCCTGGCATTTGTTAACTATGTATCTTGCATAAGTGTATATACAATGTTGAGAGAATTAACAGATGAATAGGTTAAAATCATGATGCTTAAAGAATTTATAAAGTACTGAGGAGAAGAGAAATACTTTATAATAAGGCAAAATAGCAAAAGTTCTAAATAAAAGAGTGGAATTGTACAGAGAGAAGAGAATGCTTCAGCAAAAGAGATTGATGTTTCAGCTGATACAGAGTTTGAAAACAAATTTCAACATAGGAAGCATAGGAAGTAAGGTTGGGGAAAAAATGACATCTTCTAGAACCTTGTAGAATCTCATGAAGCTTCATCATAACAGTAGAATCCACTGTCATTTCAGAATAAATGAAAATTCCCCAAATAATATAAAAAATAAAATAACCATTAATTGCATATATAGGAAGAAAATACATAGTGACATATATCTCCTCGGTGAGTGTTTAAAACCTCAAACTTTATTCTCACCCTACTTATGTATAAAATATATGGTAAGTGAACTACTTAGGTTTGGAAAAAATAATTCTTGATAAAAATACACCAATCACTATTAACACTCTGCAAACAGTTTTTCAGTGAAAAACAATTCATTAGTGATATTACGTTTGTCATTTTTAATCAACTATAATGCCATGTTAAAATCTGACAAATATACTTTAGATAGATTTAAAAAAATGTGCACACACACACACCTCCCCCCTAGAGCTTACTGTGACATTCCAGCCTATAGTGCCTACTGTTTTTTACATCAATCCATAATTGATGGCTCATGACATTGCCATTTTCAAGCCATTAGTTACACAATAACAATGTTAACTGAGTTTTTTTTTTTTAATTTTTTTTTCAACGTTTATTTATTTTTGCGACAGAGAGAGACAGAGCATGAACGGGGGAGGGGCAGAGAGAGAGGGAGACACAGAATCGGAAACAGGCTCCAGGCTCTGAGCCATCAGCGCAGAGCCTGACGCGGGGCTCGAACTCACAGACCGCGAGATCGTGACCTGGCTGAAGTCGGACGCTTAACCGACTGCGCCACCCAGGCGCCCCAATGTTAACTGAGTTTTAATCAAGTCGACCATATTCAAGCTTGGAATATTTTAGCTTTCTTTCAGAGATAGATGATATTTCTTAGAATTATATTCATTTATGTCTATTTTTTTAAAAACATCATTTACTGTCTTTGAAACATTCAGAAATTTGATCATCATAGAAAAACAAACTTTACATATCCTCAACTATTTGCTAATGAAACCATTCATCCTGCACCATACACCAGAAAATAATTCCTAAGGCAAAGACATGATTTTCTGATGATGACTATTTTCGAGCAGTTGGACACAATCAAATTTGTTCAACTCTTTCACTAATTTTGACTCATATACTAGTATAAATTATTTATCAGTTATTAGTAAATATATGAAAGCTAACTCAACTTTGAATTTTTGGGAGCTTGAAATTTATTTTTCCAATTTTCTTATTTTTAAACTAGTGTTACAAAGAGATGATAAAAAAAAAGAATTCCTCTATGTAAAAGCATGAATTCATGTTTATGTAATATCAGTGGTTTGTCAATTACTGGATCCTATTACCAATGAAGATAAAGTCATGAATGTATGAGTGATGTGGTTCAGTAAATAGAATTTGCTATGCTCCCACCCATCCCAACAAATTCTCTGCCCTAAGATGGATACAAGAGGCACCAGATGAGAGGAAGTGATCTATTTCAGGACATACGTGGCATCACCATAGCTCACAAGTCTTTGGCTATGGGTCATTTCCATAGGAAGAGAAAAGCCTTATGACTGAGATTAAGAAGATAAGAACAAGAACACATACATGGTGAGGATAAGAGGTACACAATCATTACCAGCTGTAGAAAAATCTACCACTAAACATTAAAGGTGTACACTAATAATCTTTTAAATTGGCATAGTAAACTCATGGAATAGTTATTATCTTAGATTTTTACAAATGAGGAAGGTGAAAATCAGAAAGATAAAATCACCTGTTCAAGGTCATATTTAACCTTGCTTACGGTGCTTACCTTGAATCTTGAACCTAACCCTTTTTGACTAAAGAGCCCATGCCCATTCTTCTTTTCCTCCAGGAGGGAGGAATAACAAACTGGGATGATAGGCAGTGAGAAGCATGTAATATAGTCAAGTCTAGGCTCTCATCTCATACTTGCTTTATAAATAATAGATATGTATTAAAAATATTAATGAACTTTCTACTTTTAATGTCCTGACATAATTCAGACCTTAGAACAGTATTATTGAGGCAACAGTGATAATTCTAATTAGCAATTCATCCACTGCTCTTGAGGGTCATTTTTGAATTCTGCTTATTAACTTATAGTATTTCCCATCTCACACTGACTGCCATTTCCAGGAATAAGTTAAGGTAGATCAGACCTTGTAAGGTTGCAAGAAGTAGGACATTATTAAAAAGAGCATTCAAGTAGTTAAAGAAGGAGTAGAAATTTATCAGAAGAAAATTGGCTCTTAAATCATCATTGGATATTCTCTCATTTGAAATTTTAAGCATTCCGTGTGGATATAAATAACATTTAAGACTTCATTAAGACTTTGGAGAATGTTTAAGAATAGTGAAAGGGCCTGTATAAAATCTTCCATTGTGGTTATAGTAGACCTCATTATATTAATAACCTACACATGAACATTTCTATATGTGAATCAACACCCAGATTCCCCTAATCCTTTCCTTTTAACATAATGGATGGTTCCGGAAAACCACTCAGTGCATTAAATGTGCCAGTCACCATATTAACTGGCATAAAAATTGTCCTGATTCCATATATCAAGGAACTGATTCTTGCAGAGGTTAAGGAACTTGCACAAGGTTAAACAATTAATATGTCGGAGACCAAGTGTTTAAATACAAACCTGTCTCACACCAAATCTCATTGAACTATCTAAACCAATTAATGACAGTAAGCATTACCAAGTTATGTATGAATTCAACAATGAAAGAGCCAATTCATCATATGGTAGCCAGGTTATTTTCAGAACCATGAAATTCTTGAGCCATTCTGGGCTTATTAATTGCATTTCCAGTGACTTACAGGGCCAGAATCTATCTCTGAAGACAGGGTGTAACCAAGACCTAATTTTTCTAATATCCTGAATAGGCCAGGGAAGAATGACCATAGGATTTACTATTCATTATTTAACTAAACATATAACTCCTTTTCACTTACCCACACCTACTCGGAAAAGGACTACCTTCTGTCCATACCCACACCAATCCTCACCACAATTCATATTCCATCTCATCAATTCAGGTCATAGCATTTCCTCTGACTGCTCCATTATTCACACCTCATACTTCCCACATACACATCTCCTGATGAACTAAGCCTGTATCCCTTACCCATCCCTAACCCAATGTCAGAGAGAGGATTTTTCTGACAGCTTAGATCCAGTGTCCACAGTCACTAATTATGGATCCCACACTCATGCTTTATTTGGCAAAACAATACGATCAAGCAAACATATGTCTAAGACTAATCTCTATCAATGTTAGGCTTAATAATTTAGGAAGGAATCTAAACTGGACAGGAAATTACCTAAAAGTATGTGAGACTAAATTTTATTTTTCTCCTATGCTATTACCCGACTTATCTACAGTTACTGAAACTTAGAAAAACTTGAGAGAAACTAAAAATTAAGTTACCACTTAGCTGCATAATATGGTACATTTTAAAATACTAAATATGCTTTCTCCCATCCTTCTCTAATGGCATTTCCATAGTAGTACAGACTGGGAAAAGCCTGGCCTCGCATTAAAACCTGGGTAAGTAGAATAGTCTAATTGCATGGAATATTAAAAATAAATAAATAAATAAATAAATATTAACATAAAATTGCTTTAATTATATTGAGAAATACATAATACAAAACATTTTAGAATATAATTTGAATAGTCAATACCAAGTTTATGTACTGTTGTTTTGCTTTATCTTTGACAGATTTTTATTTATCCTGATGTTCCTGAAAGAATGAACATGTTCTCTTAATTCTAAGCAAGGGTTATTTTGGTGGAACTCTTTTATACACTATTCTTTCTATACCCACTAAAAATATAGTGACACATACTAAGTCCTTGGCAGTTTATAGTCTTCATTTCATTTAATCTTATCAATAATCCCAAGAGGAAGATATTAACTCATTTTCAGTTAAAGTGCCCAAGATCAGTTAGTCATGAGCCTGTTTTCAATCTGAATTTTATCTGCTGTAAATTACCTAGGTAGCAGTCAAACCTTTCAGCATCTTTTTTGTTCTTCATTCAGTTAAAAAAGATTGACTGGCACTGTGCCTGAAACAAAGCAATTGCTGAGTGAATGAATGAATAAACTCAAAACATTTTTTTTAGGCAATAAAGGACACATCAAGATAGTAGAAAACCAAGTACAAAGTAAAGTCCAGACTGGAAGAGAAGGTATGAGACCAACTGAAATAAAAGTTTTGTACAAGATTTATCTATATGTAAAATTTGGGGAGAAATCTAACAGAAAAATTTATAATTTAAGAATTTATTAAACATATATGTACATATATGTAATACAAATTATATAAATATATACAATTATATTTTTTGAGCTGTTTAAGCTATTGCAACATATTTTTTCCTTTTAATTATTGAGGAATGTTAGAGTTATAAATGGGCACATGTGACTTCAAAAGACCTTGTTATTAATATTGTTAATATTTGATATATATGGACTATTCAAGAGAGCCTAAAACTATGACTATTATTTTAGAGACTAATTCACTCTGAATGCAACAAAAAAGATTATAAATGAATTTTTGCAATAGAGACCTGTAGAAATAAAGTGCTTCACGTATAAAATTGTAGACTTTTCTTAATTCACATGTCACAATGTTGTAAAGCTAGAAGAATTAGAAGTTAATTTTATATAATGGGAAACTCTCATTATGGTCACTTTTCCTGCTACTTTTTGGTAATTCAGGTACACAAAAGGACATGAATTCAGAAATACTTTAATGCTGTAAGACTTTGGTCATAAAGTTTACTTATAGAGTATATTTTAGCTCAAGTTCATAGCTCTTAAATGGCAAAAACAAATTCATACTTTCCCTAAAATTTTTCAGCAAGAGTCAATGCCTTGGAACTTTATGCACAAATATACCAATTTTGTTGCCTGTATGTCACACACTAGGCAGCATGTATAAAGTTGGTAATTGGTTTTCAGTAAATGTTGATAAGAAAAAAATAAATGTGCCTATTTGAGTATCTTGTGAAATAAGAAGTATGTCACCATTCCATGTTGCAAGAGTTTCTATCAAAAACCATTTTTAGTAGCTATCCATATTTTTTGAAATAAAAACTTGGTGGAGAGGTGATAAAGGGATGTCATCAGTGAAGCACAGAATCTTAAATGGGAACCACAATTAGACTCTTATTGAGGCATTTTAGTAACATTAAGAAAGTTGTGGGCCATTTTTAAGGAACATCAATACATATTTTCATCAACACACTTCAGAACTCTCATACGTATATAGACAACAGGAAGATTAATATAATGTAAAGATTACAAAATTTGGGCTATTACTTAAAAGACCCTAGCTGTACATACTACTGTATCACTTTGAACAAGTTAACTTTTGGCAAAATTATAAATCTTCTCTGTAAAATAAGCATTATTAAATACCATAAAGCAGGGCAAATAATAATTATACATATTTTAAGTACTCTATAAATTTAGTTATTATAATTATTTTGTTATGAATAAATTTGAAACTAGTTTTTAAACCATGTGACATCTCGATAAAGAAAACTGAAATTTGAAAAGGAAGTGTTAGTTTCATAAAAACAATTAAAAACACTTCTGGACCATCTCATATAAATTTGAATTTTATATTATTTGAATTTTATCCTCTTTCACCACAGATACTATAAGAAAAAGACATTTTACAAATGTATAAAATATTATTTCATTTCTATGTGATTTGAAATGCTCAAAAGGAAGACAGACTCCTTTAATAAGCAAGTTAGGCTGAGAATTGGAACTATTGTTAATCTGCCAGAGCGATCTGACGGCACAAAGAAATTCCTCAAGAAAAAGGTAGAAAAAGGCAGAGTGATGCCCTAAATGATTTAGAAAGAAAGAAAGAAAGAAAGAAAGAAAGAAAGAAAGAAAGAAAGAAAGAAAGAAA
>NW_024412403.1:38440502-38501663 GCF_014898765.1 Herpailurus yagouaroundi | reverse complement strand
AAAGAAAGAAAGAAAGAAAGAAAGAAAGAAAGAAAGAAAGAAAGAAAAAAGCAAGCATCTAGAAACTTCTGGAATATTAGGAGAGAACCATTTTATATATTTATAAAGAGAAGCCAGTGATCCCAGGTATATCTGCTTCCTTTGTGAACTTGAAAAAGAGAGATCATGCTTGATGGGACACTTGGAAAACCAAAGTGTATGAACCTTTGAGATCTTTCCTCCTCGTCTTTCTCTCTCTCTTTTTTTTTTTTTTTTTTTTTTGCTCCTCTTCTGTCTTCACAAGCTGATGAGTGTAATTTTTCTAAGGCTTAAGTGTGAATCCTCAAACTAAACAGAGTAGAAAAGACTTTCACTTTGTTAAAAAATATTTTATTTCAACAGTCCAACAGTGCCTCTTATAAGTTTTAGCTAAAGCATGATTGTTGATCTGTTGAAATCCTTTTGTGGATCTGTATCCTTGAGTTATAAGGTTTCTAATTAATTAATTAATTAATTATTATTTTAGAGAGAGAGAGCACAAGCTGGGGAGAAGGGCAGAGGGAGAGACAATCTCAAGCATGCTCCATGCTAAGTGTGGAGCCCCACTCAGGGCTTGATCTCAGGACTATAAGATCAAGACCTGAGCCAAAAGGAAGAGTCAGACACTTAACTGACTAAGTCAGCCAGGTGTCCCTAATCAGTAACTCTTAATTTTGAGGATTCCCCTTTTTGACCCTCTCTTCCCATTCTCAGCACTACATGTGTCTCAAGTAAAGGACTGGTAATTGTAAAGTTACTGGCAGATATCAGGTTAAGTAAAGAGGGTTGGGGGCACCTAGGTGGCTTAGTCAGTTAAGCGTCCAACTTCAGCTCATGTCATGATCTCGCAGTTCATGAGTTCAAGACCCACATTAGGCTCTGTGCTGACAGCTCAGAGACTGGAGTGTGCCTCAGATTCCGTGTCTCCCTCTCTCTCTGCCCCTCCCCTGCTCATGCTCTGTCTCCCTCTCTCTCAAAAATAAATAAAAACAGTTTAAAAATTAAAAAAAAAAAGAAATGAATGCATTGTGTCTTTTGATCTTGTTCAGATCAGAGCTGGAAGAAGTAGGGAAACAAGAAACAAACAATGGAGCTTGTAGGAACTAAGTCTGCCTTAATAACTCCTCTTTTTCTTTGGAGTCTTACCTATTTGAGTAGACCTTCTAGTAAAAACAGGTTAATAAGGGATTAATTGGATCATTAGTTCCATCTAATTATTCCTCTTCTCCTGTTCATAAAGTTTTTCTCCTCAAACTGGTTTCCTCTCAATGGCATAAGGGAAATCCTGCTTGAGATCAAACTAATATACAACAACCTTGAACATTCTCATCAATGAGTACTTGCCTCTTTCTCAGTGTCTCTTAGACCAAGTATTGATTGCAGACACTTACATTCACTGCAATGTTTAGATAAATAAAAATTGTTTTATAGTGGATTATCTTTTCTCAAATCAAGTGTCTTGATATACTTCAAAGATTTAGCATCAAAAACTTCACAGGCATGAATACAGTATCTTACAACAATAAAAATTTGACACCAATGCTATATATAAACTTAAACTTGCCATGCATATTGATTATACAAAGCATTGGCATCATAGACTGTGTCTCCTCAAAATTCATAATGGAAGTCCTAACCCCCAAGGTGACCACATTAGGGTGGTGAGGCCTTTGGGGAATGATTAGATCATGCAGGTGGAGACTTCATGAATGGGATGAATACTCTTATGAAAGAGACCCCAAAGAGCTCTCTCTCATTTTCTCACTTCTCCATGGGAGGATACAATGAGAAAATAACCATCTGCAATCCAGAAGAGGGTTCTCACCCAAACTCCATCATGCTAGCACTTTGATATCAGAATTCCAGCCTCTAGAACTATGAGAAATAATTTTGGTTATTTGTAAGCCACCCAGTCTATGATTTTAATTAGAGGATCCTGAACTAAGACACACAGTGAATCAATGTACCAAAACTTGTACATAGAATTATCATTCTACTGAAACATAAATTTTATTTGGAAATAACATGCTAGCTAATGATAAGCAATTAAGAATGTTTTTTTTTTTTACCTTTGTTTCTTCAGAAATCTAAAGTTTTAGTGCCTAGTGTGATACCATTCTTACCTCTTCATTTTTCCCTCATAACAAGAATTTTAAACACTGCTAATGTTTTCAGAGTAGCACTCTAAATTGAGATTATTCTTTCCATATCATTTCATTATGTCTCACTAAACCATTTAAATGAGTTCATGGCTGAGGGCTTTAAATACAGACATTTTAGATTTTTACTTTCTTTTGACCCCTTATAATCCTCAAAATTAACCTTAATTAGGGATTTTTTTTTAGGGATTTTGCCAGTTTGTCCCTGATGTCTCAGTGTATATATTAATAGCATCTTTGTCATTCTCCTTCACCCTCAAGTGTTCTGATTTGGAGAATAAATTACATGGGCACTCTAGTTATGGAGAAAATGAATTCATATATGGGATCTTTGTTGATTCGAGGGGATAGCTTTTTGCTATGATAGTTGGTGCTTACGGATTAATTGTTTACATAACACCATCAGAGACATTTTGCTTTGTTTGAATTTAATTGGATCTACTTCCCTCTTCCCATCTCTTCCCTGAGTCATTACCCCAAACCCAGCACATTGCAAAACTAAATGGAAAAACTGAAGAATAACAAACAAACTGGTTAAGTGAAAACCACACAGAATATGTGCTGACCATATTAATATCTGCTGCAGCTTGTGTAATAAACAACATAGTCCCATTCTAATTATTTTGGGTCTTAATTATCTAGTTATATCCTAATTCGCCTAATAGGAGGAAAAATTTACATCCCCATACCCTTTTCCTTTTTTTAAATTACTCCACAATTTCAAAATATGTTTAGTTATTTCTGATTCACATTAGCATAATGATTTCTTCTCAAATTTGTGTATTCTTGGGCTATCCCTTTATCTGCTCATTTATTTTTTAAAATTTTGCTATTGTAGTAAAACACACATGCTATAAAATTTACTGTTTCAACAACCTTTAAGTGTACAGATCAGTGACATTAAATACATTAACACTTTTGTACAATAATGACCCCCATCCATCTCTAGAACATTTTCATCATTTACTACTGAAACTCTATACCCAATAACTTCCCTTTGTTCCCTCTCCCTAGTAACATTTGAACATTATTCTACTTGCTATCTACATAAATTTGATGACCCTAGGTATCTCATATAACTAAAATCATACAATATTTGTCCTTTTGTGTCTAGCTCATTTCACTTAGCACGTCTACAAGGCTTCCATGCTATAGCTGTGTCAGAATTTCATTCCTTGAAAGGCTAAATAACATTCCATTGTACACATATACCACATTTTGTTATTCATTTTTAGGACCTTTGGGTTGTTTACAACTTTTGGCTAATGTGAAAAATGCTGCTACATATGGACAAATGTACATAATGTACACAACATAAATGTGCAAATCATGGTTTGAGTCCCTGCTATTATTTTGGGTATATACCAGAAGTGCAATTGCTGGATCATATGGCAATTCTATGTTTGATTTTTTTGAAGACCCTGCCATTCTGTTTCCCAGGGACTGTGGAACACATTTTACAGTATCATCAGAATCGCACAAGTGTTCCAATTTCTCACAGCCTCATCAACACTTGTTATCTTCTCTTTTTTAAAATAGTCCTCCTCCTGGCCATAAAGTGGCATGTGGTGGTTTTGATTTGCATTTTCCCTACAGTGATGTTGAGCATCTTTTCATGTGTTTTTTTAGACATTTGTATATCTTCTTTCATTCTTCCTTTTTATTACCAAATCTTAAGAAATAGTCACATATATTCACCGTTCTTCTTTTCTGCAAAGCTTTTTGCTCCTCTCTGCCCCCAGCCTCCAACACATACTCCTATATTCCAGAAGCTTGTTATTTAAGAGTACTAATATCATCTTAAGCGCCAGTGCCAATAAAAATTTTCAGTCAATGCTCTGCCCTCATAAAATGGGACAATGACATCATGGCAAACCCACATCTTCCTTGTAACAATCAGTTGCTAATTTCCCTCTAGCTACTTCTCTATCTCTCTGTCTTTACTTCTTTTTTTCCTCCTTTTTCTTTTTGTACCTCCTGTGGATGCATCCAAAGGACTTACCTACTCTAAGTTCTGTTTCTCATAATCCTTTGCCTTCATAAAAGTATACAAACTTACAACTTATCTAAATACCTAGTTGTTATGACAAGCCAGTGACTTTCTGCAGCTTTGACAAATTATTTGTTGAATGCCAAATATAGTTGCTACTCTCTTCTGACCATTTTTTCCCTCTTTTTCCCTCCTTATTCTGCCTGGTTAACTGTTATAGGTTCTTAAGCCTCCTAGAATTCACTGCCACGGTATATTCTTTCAGGGGCCAAGGCTGAGCTTCCCCCATATCTGCTTCCATTTCACTCTGTGGAATTTGAAATCTTAACCTACACCTACTGAATTATAATTGCCTGTGCAGAGAGATAGATCTTCCAGTAGATCACTGATAGAAGAGACTTGTGTCTTATTAATCATCATTTCCTTATAACTCAGCATAGTGTCTATCATAAAAGAGAGCCCAGTATTTGTGAAATAAGTCAGTAAGTGACCTATGTCAAAGTACAATCTCTCTTTTGTAACTATTTATTGTGATGCTCACTCTGAATGGTTCACTAATACCTCAAACCAGTGTCAAAAACGTGTGTTTTCTTTCAAACCTGTTCTCTTCAGCTATTGCCTTTTCTCTTACTATTAGTTTTATTGCCCTGGAATTCTAAGTTAAAACTGTCACTTTTTATTGCTTTCACCTGCTCACGTCTGTTTACATGTTAACGTTTTCTATGTCTTATTAATGTTACCTGTGTAATGTTGCTTAACTCTAGCTCCTGCTCTCCATACCCATCCTTCTGCTTTCATTTCAATAGCTCATATATTTTGTTTGGTTAATATAATTGCTTTCAGATTGTCTTCCCATATCTCACTTCAACTCATCAGAACTTGGTCCTGCCCAAACAATTGTCCCTTGTTCAAAAACCATTTACAGATATCCATATTTTCCCTCAGAAATTATACAATCTCCTTAATATGGGATCATAGGTCTCTACATGCCAATGTGGTCAAAACTCTTATTTTTCAATCTAAATTTCCACTACCTCTACTTTAAGTGCCCTTTACCTTTTATTAACTTTATTTTGTGATTCGTGTATAGTTAATATAGAATGTTATATTAGTTTCAGGTGTAGAATATAGTGATTCAACAAGTATATACATTACTCAGCGCTCATCAAGATAAGTGTACTCTTTAATCCCCTTCACCTATTTCACACATCCCCCCATCCACCTCCCATCTGGTAACCATCAGTTTGTTTGCTATAGTTAAGAATCTGTTTGGGGGGTTGTCTCTTTGTTGTTGCTGCTTATCTGTTTTGTTTTTTAAATTCCACATGAGTGAAATCATATGGTACTTGTCTTTCTCTGACTTATTTCACTTAGCATTATACTCTCTAGAACCATCCAAATTGTTGCAAATGAAGTGCCCTTTTAAATATTCAGTGTTCCTACATATTACCACCTACGTGCCTTTTCTTACATTCAAATGGGATGCCTCTTCCCATGCCAGAAGTCCTAAATCTACCTGTCATTTCAAGCCCAAATCAAATATTTTCTCTTCCACGGGAATTTCCCTATTTCCAATTCAAGTGCAAGCTAGAATTAATTACACCTTCACTGAACTCCTGTGCAGTTATTTTCTTTCTTAAGACATTTGGCAACTTACAGTTTGAAGTATTCTTATTTGTGAACATGTTTTTTTTCTTGTCTATATTATAACTTCTTTGCAGACAGTCTCTCCCAGTATTATTTACTTTTGTTCCCTTGCAATTAATTATATTGGAAACTAGCACACTGAATTTTTTTTTTACATTTTTTTGTAGAACCTTAATAATTACTTCTTATACAAGTGAATAAATAATTGAATGAAACTTTATTCATGATTCACTGAAATTCCCTCCTTCTTATATTTGTATAATTTCTTCTTAGAATCTCCCTGAATCTTTTCCTACAAACTGCTAGGAAACCCTTATCCTAAATCTCTAAAATTTTGTCGGAACTGTTGGTTCTTGCTTCTCCCTACATTGTAACACAGGTATCCCTAGACAGCACATAATTAAGAATTATCCATTAGGAATATGTTCTTCCATGAACTCACACAAGTTTATTCATTATAAGTGCTTTTTATTTTCCCTGAACATTTCCAAGGTAGCCTTTCTTATTTAAGGTTCTGTTTCCTAGGAAATTCATGACTGTCTAACGTTGCCCAGCAATAGAATGCACATAGCCTATACTCTATATTTGAATTGCTATTCAGAAATGAGTCTTAGATTACCTTACCGTTGACTCACATGTCTATAAACATAGTCTTGATTACTTTGTGGAAATGGTTATGTGTGTTTTTTTTCTTTTTTTCTTCTTTTTGTTTTTTGTTTTTTTTTTAATAACATAGACTTGTGTAGGAGGTAATACAAAGAAAAACTGTCAAAATTATGGAGAACCTGAAGTCCTAGATAGCTTCACCTATTCTATAAATTGAAATATAGAAATTCAGCTCACAGCAACCTAAATGCCAGGTCAAGTATTGCCACAACATTAACTACTAAGACAATTCTAGTTTTGGAAGCTTGGTGCTTTCCTACTTAAAAGTCAGTGTGCAAAATCAGCATGTTCTGTCACCAATGAACTTTTCCGCAGATATTACAGCTCTTGTTTGCTCCTCTAGAGAGAGGGCTATTTTTTTTTCAGTTTGTAAGGGACATTGTTCCCCATTGTTTCTCCATGATACACTACAAGAGAGATGCAAAGATCAACAGGAAAATAAAAGGGAAATGCTGCTTCTTTTTGGTCATGATTATGTATATTAAAAATCAGAATCACTTCCTAAGTTCTCTGTGCTTACAAATGAAGTAAATTATCAATTGATTTAATATGGAAAATGCTTCATCAATTATTTTTGTCTTCCAAGATATTTTGATAAATTATGTGAAATTTTATCCTTATCCATAGCCCGTGTTCATTGCTTAAATAATAATCCAAGCAAATGTGGAACTACAAATGTCACAGTTCTGTATCTAAAAGAAGGTAAAAAGATAGCACCTTAGATAAGGCTTATGGTATAGGAATAGTAAGTGTTGCAGCTCAGTACCAAATTAAGTTTTGTATCAGTGAAAGACAGCACAGGACACCTCTAACACTAAAAACAACAGGTCTTCAACTGCTATCTTGCCTTCTGAGTAAAAAACTAAAATCAGACCTCCAAATCTTTGCAACACATTATCATAACATCATTCCGTGTACTTCTGTTGTCCAATACATAGATTCCTCTTTTTAATAAATCACACAGAATATCAACATACGAGGAATTTTCTGGATAAATCACCTTTGATCAAATTGCATAAAGTATTTGCCAAAGGCCCATTTAATACTGTGTTAGACAGCATAAATAGGCATGTTAATTACTAATTGCTAGTGGTCTATGATCCATTTTTTATATTAAGAAACACCCTATGTTTATTGCACCATTATTTACAATAGCCAAGATATGGAAACAGCCTAAGATTCTGTCAAGGAATGACTGGATGAAGAGGCTTTGGTATACATAACAATGGAATGTCATTTAGCCTTGAAAGAGAAGGAAGTTCTGCCATTGGAGACAATATGGATGGACCTTATGGGCATTATGCTAAGTGAGATAAGTCAGAGGAGGTCAAATATTGCATGATCTCCCTTATGTGTTAAATCTAAAACAGCAAAAGTCGTAGAAGCAGAGAGTGAAATGATGATCACCAGGGGTTGGGGGATTGAGGAGATGTTGAACAAAGAGTACACACTTGCAGTTAGAAGATGAGTAAGTTCTGAAGACCTAATGAACAACACGGTGATCATAGTTAGCAGTATTGTATTACTATTCAAATTTGCTAAAAGATTATATCTTAAATGTTCTCACCCACCCCCACCCCCCCGCCCCTGCAAAAGAAAGAATTATGTGACAGCATAGGGGCATTAGCTAATACTATGGTGGTAACCATATTACTATATATAAAGCACATTACATACCTTAAATTTATACAATGCTATATATCAATTATATATCAATTAAAAACAGTGAGTAGACACACACAAATTCCATCAGCTTATCACCTGAACAAATGCCTCCTCAAAGTGCAGTATAGTTACCGGTTTTAGGCTAGGTTGGATCTAACACAGAAACTCAGATATGTCTGCATATGTCCAGACAGCTGGTAATGAAGCCTATCAGTCTATCTACATTAGAGATCAAGAGTCTTCCTCAAAGAGAGCACTTTGAAGAAAAGAAAAATATTCAGTCCAGTTAAAAAACACACAATTTTGGTCTTTGGATACAGACTAAGATTCTAAAAATGTCTAATACCTCCCCACACATTCTACCCCTGTTCTAGCCTAGGAAAAAGAAAGCTATGACTTAAAAGAGAAAGTGTTAATTTTACCAAAACTTGAAGACTTCCAGTTTGCATAAGGTATAATTAAGCTTCCTTACAACAAAGAATGCCGGGAATTATGATAGAATTAAACTCTTTTTCCAATCTGGAAGGCTCGGGTACAACTGGCATGCCTATGCCAAGGCATTCGTTAGGAAATGGAAACATTTTATTTTTTTTTTTTAATTTTTTTTTCCAACGTTTATTTATTTTTGGGACAGAGAGAGACAGAGCATGAACGGGGGAGGGGCAGAGAGAGAGGGAGACACAGAATCGGAAACAGGCTCCAGGCTCTGAGCCATCAGCGCAGAGCCTGACGCGGGGCTCGAACTCACGGACCGCGAGATCGTGACCTGGCTGAAGTCGGACGCTTAACCGACTGCGCCACCTAGGCGCCCCGTGGAAATGGAAACATTTTAATTAGTTCCTCACTGTAGTTCCTGATAGAAATGGGGCCATGTTTGTCCAATTTCATAGTGCCATAGAAAAGGCAGCAGTGATGTTTCATGGAACGAAGTGCCCCGAGGCTTCATAGGCAGAAAGAAGCATTCATTCAAAGAGTCAAGGACAACAGACACATTAGTTAACAATATCAGGAAGGAGGACCGTGCAGGTAAGCAAGAAATTGCAAGTGTCCCTGGCAAGTAGAACTTCTTTTCAGCACAAATGATACATCTCCTAAGAACTCCCAGAAATATTTGTTGTCAGAGATGTTGCAAGGCTAAGGACCTTCCACAAGAAAGAAGAGCAAGAGCCAGTGAAATTAGTTACCACCAATAAAGTGACCCTATATAAACCTGTGTTTAACTGAAGTCACTAGTTTATCCTTGGCAACTTATGACAATTTACTCACTTGAAAGAGGGAGGGTTACATTTGTGCATAACATCTAAAATCTTATAGAAACTAAAAAGTCACCTATTAATCCTTAAATAAACTCAGTGATTTACTGATTATGATAATTCACTTACCATTCTGTTTCCTTCCTTTTTTTAAATTTTAATGTTTGTTTATTTTTGAGAGAGAGACAGCATGAGTGGGGGAGGAGCAGAGAGAGAGGGAGACACAGAATCTGAGGCAGGCTCCAGGCTCTGAGCTGCCAGCACAGAACCCAACACAGGGCTCAAACCCACGAACCAGGAGATCATGAGATCATGATCTGAGCCAAAGTTGGAGGCTTAACTGACTGAGCCACTCAGGTGCCCTCTGTTTCCTTCTAACTGTCACCACTGTTAGCTCTGCTCACAGATTGTCCTCCCTTTCTAAGTTAAGAATCTGCAATTGCTCAAAGATATATACAACTTTAAGAAGAAAAGGCACTCCTTGGTCAGTCTTCAACTATTGGGGCAGGACTGAGTTCCAATTAGGAAAAGGTGAACTCCTGAAAATCACGTTAATGGGCACAGTGAGTCTCATGTTACCATTGTAGGGGATGGGAAATTATTTTCCCTCGGCCCCTTCACCATTCACAACCTGAGAGATTTTAGCTCTGGCTGTCACCAACATTCCAATGTGTGGACTCAAGGGTCTCATCACTAAAGTGTTGTATAATTTATGTTGTCCAACCAAGGTGAAGTTTAAATGTCAGATTAAACTCAGGAACTCCACCCAGTTATAGTGTTCACTAACCCCTAAATATTAAATTTTAGAGACAGAATGCTTCTATACTATAGCCATGCAATTCTGAAAATAATTTAGAAATGTTTTAAAGAGTTTTTTAAATAGATTAGATACATGCATTTCCTTCATTTTTATTTATTATGTTTGATGGCATTAATAAGCTAATGAATATAAGATGAAACGTGCTCATGAATGACATTAGAGTGATAATTGAGAAAATGTAGGTTTAAAACATTAACATACTGCATTTTGAGACACTTAAGTTGCCTGCTTTTTACCTTTCAGGGTACTGTATCTCATACACCATATCCTGACAGAATAGTGTATTACATAACAACTACAGAAGACCGGCAACATAAAATCGCATTTGACTAGTTTGTTGAACTGTATGACATTTTATTCTTTGCTTGAGATTTTTTCTAATGTTGAGCAGTTAGAATGAATTGTAGTTGACAAAAGGATTTAATAACCCCATGTGATTTTTTTTAAGACCACTTTATACAGGATCTAATTTACATATGACACCACTGAAATTTTTGAATTTTTGAAGTTTTGAATCACACATAGTTTTTAAAAACTACTGATTCTGATAATCCAGTTGATTAGGGTCTTTCCATGTCTTCTTATCTGTGATAATTCTCATTTATAAAATCTATACAGCTACAAGAGGTCCATTCCAGAGTATGTTTAAGTTTCCTGCACCTTGGCATTTGTAGGAAAAATAATTTAAATTACAAGTTAAAATGTGAATTCATTTTAATTCTTGACTATGCTTTTTATGTTTTAAATACGTTTTTGTAATTCTTACAGAAAAGTTCCTCTTCCTAAATGAGTTTAGAACTCTAAGTGTGATCCAATGAGATTTAACTTACTCATCATCTTTCAAATCTACCACACTCATAAAAAGCTAAATCTTAGATTTGGTTGGAGGTATTTTTAAATGGTTATGAAAAATAAAGCATATTTTGGAAAAATTGTGATATTTAGCAACAAGATATGAAACAAAATTGTTATCAGAAAATAATACGCAGCCGTACTAATTATTGCAAGCTTGAGAGTTTTATATGGTAACCTATGACCGATCAGCTATGTAGACAAGCAGAACTTAATTACACACATAGAACAAATGTGATTTAAAATAGCAACAAAAATCACTTTAGCTCTACAGCTATTTCGAAAGCACATTTAGATCCTGGAGTGGAAAAGAAATAGTACAAGAAAACCATGAAGCTATAATTGGGGACTTTTTTTTTAATAGAATAGTGTTTTACCTAAAAAAAAAAAAAAAAAAAAAAAAAAAAAAAAAGTACCAGCCCTGGGAGAGCATGTCTAACAGTCACCAAGGCTTTTGGAGACTAGAGAATGGATTGCTTCAGGCTTCCTTAGTCAGCAGGAAAACAGAGTGAGAAGCACAGCAATAAGAAAAACAGTATGAAATAAATAATAATTCAATTCTAAACTTCAAAGATGAGCAATGATAGATATACTTAATGTAAACTCACTATTGCTCTGGTCCCCTCCTTCCCAAGAAAGCTTAAGCATACAAAACATATGCTGTCATTTTAAAGTTTTGATTCCTTGGCTGCTACATAGTCATATGTACAAAGCATTTGAATAAAAAAGAATCACAAGAAAGAATGGCTGAGAAACTGGTGTTTGGTGTAATGTCTTTAGTAATCAATATAAAAAAATTCTCTTATAAATTACTTAAAGAAAAAGAGAAACCTATGCTCTATAGTAGAGTCAATGGGGAAAAGTAGGCTGAGCTGGTATGTAAAATTAGCTTCAACAACTGTTTCTGAAATGCCCAATCAATGGGTAGTAAAGCACTGGGGCAGAAGATACAGAGATTCTTTGACACTTATTAAAAGAAATATTCAAGAATTTAGATGGAACACAAAACAGACTTAATATTTTTTTTTTTTTTTAGATAACACTAAACTGGTTTTAGGATCAACTATACTTTTTAAAATATGAAACAAAATAAAAATCATAAAATAATTTCAATAGGCAGAGAACAGTTGAACAAGATGAAATTTGGTATAGATAATGCTAAGTTTAATGGTTATATTAAAAAAGAATATACAATTTGTATTATTACAGAATGGGAGTAGCATTCCATGTCGATTTTATAAGAAATGGGCCATCTTGAGATTTTTCTGGTTCATTGTGTAACAATATTTGGAGATATGGAAAATTTTAAATCAGTCTCTGGCTGCACGAATAATTATTTTGGATCTTGAGAAATGAGAGATTTCTACTGTACTCTGTTCTGGGAAGACTATGCCTGAGTACTATTTTCAGTCCCACACATTGTTTGTTAATTTGATGATGTTAAAAAATTAGTACATTTTCAGATGATGAAGATCTTTGAAAAGAAAGAGCTAAAACAAATTCTATAGGACTATCAAATTGATTCATAAAATCAAAGTTTAAAAGGTCCCCAGGGAAAATCTAATCAAAGGTTTTCATTTATAGATGAGATTAGCTTAGAAGTTATGGTAGAAACTAGGAACAATAACAAGATATATCTAACCTGATACAAGAAAACGTCTGTAACATATGGAACTCTGTAAACCTGAAAACCTTAAACTGTTGAGTTCATCTTTGTATTATCACTGCTTTGTGTACGATCAATAAAGGGTAACTGAAATAATTAATTATATGGGATTTGAAATAACCAAATTATGAACTTCCAAATACAACAACATAGCAGTGGTAGACTTCTTAGCTCATAGGCTTTTAATTTAATGTTCTAATTAACAGTGAATATTTGGAGAAACTTCAAAGAAATTTTTGAAGTAAAATATGTTAATATACCTTATCTTCTAGAGGTAGGAAAAACACTATTTAACTGGAAATAAAAGTTGAAAGTAGGCCATGAATATTTTTGTATATCTATTATTTCACACAATTATATCTTGTAGTCTAATACAAATAAATTTTTTTAATTTGTATATTTCAAAAAGTAAATCATAGACCAGGTAATTCAACTATTATAGTAAAGCCATGTTATAATTCTTCATTAGGAAGTTAGTCTTTACTATTTGGAGAGAAAGAACTAAGCTACTCATAAGTACTTTATATTTCAACAGTATTCATTTCTCAAAGAAAATTTTAAAAACTCTAAATTTGAAAATGTCTTATTATTTGAGAACTTTAAAAAGTCAGTGATCTATAAAAAATAGAATTGAAATGCTATTTTAGAGATACTTTACATAGAATCTATAACAGAAGTTACTATTTTAATTTCTTATATATTATAGACTTATTTTGTAAGTAATTAATAAATTGTTCTGGCATTTTCATAAAAGGTTTTCACTGGATGTTATATTTGATTGAAATTTGACAGTAGATGTACCTCCTTTGCTTACTTGTCTGAATATTATGAAGTCAAAGTTTCATACTTAAAACAATAATAGAATTCTTTTTGAAAAATAAATGACCAGGGACACCTGGGTGGCTTAGGCGATTAAGCATCTACTCTTGAATTCAGCTCCAGTCATGGTCTCACAGTTTGTGAGTTCAAGCCCTGCGTGAGCGCAGAGCCTGCTTGGGATTCTCTCTCTCCCTCTATCTCTGCCCTTCCCCTGATCTCTTTCTCTCCAAATAAATAAATAAACTTAAAAAAAAATGAATGACCAATTAGCTAAAACTGACTTTACATTATTCTGAATCCTTTGATTAGTAATGTAAAATATTTTCAGAATACTTTTTATTACAATTTAATGTTTTCTCTCTTCATTTATTTAACAAAATACATTAGGAACCATCATTTGGCAAAAGAAAGTTTCTTAACAAGGACACCAATTTAAACAACTTTTCCTTGTTATCAGAATATCTTTACCATCATATTTATGCTGAAAGAGCAGCAAATTTTCCTGTAAAAATACTAAAAGTGAGATAGTTGTGTTACTAATGAAAATGTCATATCAAATTTGACTAAGCACATATTGAATTATAATGTGTGGATAGTATTATAGATATGTATATAAATATGTAATACACAGGTGAGTGTATGCATATCTTTTAAAAACAAGTTTCTTTCAGAAATGAAAATAAAGTGCAAGACATTACACTTATCTACTTCTGCCATTTCCATTAGTCTTATGATGGGTATAAATCATTCATAATTATAAATGTACCTTAAATGAATATTAATAATTGAATATTATAACTTTGTAGACAGTTATTTATTTCCCATAAATATTTGCATATCATATATTTCATTTTAAAGCTTATAAGCAGGAATCCTTAAAATAGTAAGGTCATTTAAGACAATCATAAAATCGTAAGGTAGTGTAGCATATCTATTTAGAGATCATTAGATATTTGTTTGAAAAACTTTATATTGAGATATTTAAATTTGAAATTAAAGTTTTATGACCTTTTGAAGATCAGTTAGCACTCACTAGAGAATGCATCTAGAGTTTAATTTCAATCTTGTTTTAAACTTGCTATTTAGATATAATTCTAAACATTTACTGAAATACTCTATATAATTTTTTTATACCCTCCTACAAATATATAAAGAACATGATTGGTTAACAATAATATGATACTTTAGGGGAGCCCAGGTAGCTCACTCAGTTAAGAACCTGACTGTTGATTTTTGCTCAGGTCATGATCTCACAGTACATGAGATGGAGCCCTGCATCAGGCTCTGTGCTAACAGTGCAGAGCTTGTTTGGGATTATCTCTCTCTCTTTCTCTGTGCCCCTTCCTCCCTTCCCCCTGCCTCTCTCTCTCTTCACACACACACACACACACACACACACACACACACACACACACACTAAATAAATAAATAAATAAATAAATAGATAGATAGATAGATACTTTAAATATTAAAATTAATACATTCCCTCTCATTTGTTATAAGATAAAAGCCTCTTTTTTAAACTTCATGTGAAGGATCACATAGTTTTAAGTATGTATTGGCTTTTAAAAAGATATTTAACTTCTGTTCCACATTAAGTTACTGAATCTAAGGAAGAGATTTAAGAAAAATTTTTTTTTAACGTTTATTTATTTTTTGGGGACAGAGAGAGACAGAGCATGAACGGGGGAGGGGCAGAGAGAGAGGGAGACACAGAATCGGAAACAGGCTCCAGGCTCTGAGCCATCAGCGCAGAGCCTGACGCGGGGCTCGAACTCACGGACCGCGAGATCGTGACCTGGCTGAAGTCAGACGCTTAACCGACTGCGCCACCCAGGCGACCCCTAAGGAAGAGATTTTAACCAAGTGTCCCACATATTCCCTTAGACTCTCTCATTCATGTTAGATTTCAATGCAGGCAAAGCGATTGCACCCTGCATGCAATTTCCAACTATGTACCATTTCAGGTTTTTGGACTCTTTTTTCTGTACCTCCTCCTCCCTCCTCTGCATGTTTCAGAAACATCCTCTTACAGATGATGGGTGCCTTCTACTTGGGGGCAAAAGTATTATGCTACCTGTACAGAACATGCATATTTTGATATATTGTTTCATTTTTTGTTTGTTTTTGTTTGGTCTAGCTCTGAAGGACAAAAACAGTACTTATATACTCTGGTCTATGTCAGCAGAGTTTCTGCTGAATTTCTGTGCTTAATGACCACTTGAAAGTAATGGTGATACATTATGTGTTTAAGAGGAGAATATTTTTCATCAGAAACCAAAAGTTTCTAGCATTGACTCCCAACCCTCCATTTTTTAAGAAGATTCCTCTTATAAAGTCCAAAATGCTTACCAGAATAAAAAATAAATAATTGTTGTATAATATTTATGAATAGATGAGAAAAAAAAGTCCACATTTAGACTTGTGATGACTACACTTTATGTTTGCTATCAGCCATGAAGCTTTAACTATGGGGATAATCAATAACAAGTTTTCTGTGAAGCCTAAAATCTCTATTTTTAAGAGTTTTGCCCTTTTATTATATAATATCATCTTGCATATGAAAACAAAGTTAATGTAGCACAGATCTACATTTTTCTACCTTTAGAGCCTCAAAACTGAACTCCGTTGTATATTGTATTATGCGGTAAGATAAGTTCAAGAAACTTCCAGGTAAGAGGAGTGTAGTGTAGAAATGAAACCTTGACAAAATGAAACTATCTGTGTGCACAAGAAGGAAATCACGGTAAATAGTAATATGCGGTATGTAGGAAACTACTATAAAATTATTAATTTTCCATTCCTCCCAGTCCTCTGGCATCGTGTCAGAATTCTTATAAAGCTACATATCTGCTTCTAGAATTTTAGGAGAAACTAAATTACACCAACTAATATCCCTTATTTCAAAATCCAGTATACAAGAGTTAGAAGGTAGTTTGGTATCATCTAATCCATGTAATAGATTTTTGAAACTAAGATTCAAAAAGGTGAAGTGATTTATGCAAGGTCATACAACTTGGTAATTTGTAGATTAAAGACAAAAGGTTAAGTTTCCTTGGCCTAGTGTGTTATATTTTCTCTTTATTTTTACACTTTGTATTCTGTAGCTTTTGGCATAGGACAAAATTCTAGATAGAACAGGACTTTTGTCTTCTTGAAGATAATATCCAATATAGAAGAATAAAGAATACAGGATTCAATAAATTGGGCCTAGAAGGCAATAGGTTGTGCTTCTTCTCCTCCTCACCCTAAGAATGCCCTTTAAATACTTCTATCATGCAAACAAAGATTAATGTCAACCACAGTGCTACAGGGAGGGGTCCTGTTGTGCCATGTCAATCCTTGTAGCCTAGAAGCCAATCTCATTTCCTAAGGTGCAAAATCATTCCCCAATTATTTACAACTCCCATTTCCTCAGTGTATGTTTTGCTAAGAGGCAGTTTATTCCAGATTCCTAGGGTATAATTTAGATCCTACTAAATTGGAAGTTTTGTGAATGAGGCCCAGAAATAAGCACTTTAAACAAGCACACCAGATGATTCTGATGCAAAATAAAACTTGAGAATGATTAACTTAGAGGTTATTATGGATGATAAGAAACATGGATGAAAGGACACAAGGAAAAAAAACATTCAATTTTAAGATTATTCTTCTTGTTGATATATCGGTTTGAGCAGATAATGAAGAGATCACAATAACTGGTAGAGAAAATCATTATTAAGAGAGAAAATATACCAATAGCAGTTACACATAAGATCAAATAACAGTTATAAAAATCCTTTAATATTCAACTGGGACTCCATAGAAAGATACTGGCATGCTGTTAGCATTTTCAAAATCTGTCCTATCATTCCAAATATAAAAGGTAAAACAAAACACAGTTGTTGGCAGTCCAAATTCTCTGGAGATTAAAGTAAAATGAGATGAATATGAAGAAGACACTTTAGCTACCTAATAGAAATCATGCATTAGTAAATATTATACATTGTGATGCAGTGAAGTATAAGGAAGAATAAATTCACTGAAGTGTTTAGAGACCGACATCTGCCCTGGGGACAGTTCACAACTAAATTTGGCAGGAATATTGTGCCATTCTTAGTATAAATTCTTAGTGTATATATACGTACATATATATATATATATAATTATATGTACATATACATTATATATACATACATGTATATATATATAATTATTTTTCAAAAACATAATTTAATTAACTGCACTAACACTTTAATAGATATATTGACATTCTGACATGTTAAATATGGCTAAATTAACATTGATCCAAACTTATACAGCAAACACTTATTTACCAGATATCCTAGAGTAAACACTAGAAATGTTTTTAAAGAATCTGGCTTCCTGTGGAACAAAGCTATCCACACTGACCTCTCCCCTCTTGGACCTACCACACTAATAGCAGCCTAGAATTTACTACTTGAGCTCGAATTGAAATCATCCAAACTTGGAACCTGAGGAGTCTTTAGAAAGCATCTGGTCCAACTGCCCAACATATTACAAATGGAGACAGTAAGGCTGAGACCTTAAATGACTCTTGTGGAGCTCTGAAATTAGGTCAGTGACAAGGTCCACAACTTGTCTGTTAGATGTCCTCAAAAAAGTCTAATGCTACACAGTATGGCAAAGGAGATTGAAGAAAAACAAACGTGCTCACTGGTTGAATAATTTTACAAAACTAAATTAAATTTAAACAAATTTCTCTAGCAGGAGTTTTCAAGCAAATTTGTTGGGACAAAAAAGCTTTCAGTTAATAGATACATATTAATACGGATGTGGGAAAAATCTGCTTTTTTGAGTTTGATTTTTCTAGTTACATCATAAGATCTTATTAAGTGAGGACTATCCATTCTCCATAAAATCTAGTAATGTATATTGTATTTGTTTAAGGATCATTTATGTTGTATTAAGCATATATCCAATTATACATATGAAACCTAGTTCCAGGTGTTTAAACAGTAAAATATAATAAAAAAAAATGCCGCATAGTTTCTTTGTCAGCCTACTGGACAAACAATATGACCCATCCAAGTTAACATAGAAATGTGATACTGTACCTCCAAATAATTGGATCACACCATGGTATACATTCTTGAAGAGAAGCCCTCCCTGCTTGAGACTGTTTTCCCTCAATACCGTAGAGCTCCATAAATGTGCTTTTTGAATGACTGAAGGAGACGAATTTTGCCATATATGTACTTCTCGGGACTTTGACAAAAGCATAAAGAATGAAACTCCATCTTTCCTGTCTTTCTTTATACAAATATTTTAAACAATTATTTTGAAATCCACATATTGTTAATAAAGATACCAATATTCATCCATCCATAGGTATGAGTTTTCATACAAGTAATCCACTGAGAAAGAAAAGATACATTTCAAACTCAGAAGAAAGGAAAACCAAGATATTTTTGTCTAGTAAGTCAAGAATTCATGTAAATGGCCCTTTAAGAGTCTGACACCTAGTGATGTTTAATTTATGTTGGAAGCTAATCTGCTTTTAAAAACATTCTCCCATGAGTACTGGCACCTCAATTTTTTCTTAATAGTGAACAACTAGTTATTATACATTCAGGATAACACATTTGATAAAGTAGCTAATGTGGCATTCTCACCTTGTACCACTAGGGATAGTCTTATCATTTAAATATATCTTTGAGTGAAAGTACAAAGTTCTGAAAGTCAAACTATAATTCCCTAGAAGGAAAGTCAGCACTTGCATACAAAATATAAATTTCCTAGTAAAATTACTCATCAATAGTTGTTGAACTATCTGTTATTTTAAATTGCCCCAGCTGATATGTAAAATAACCATCATTTGGAAGAAAATTCAATGAAATTGACACATACTCAAGAAGAAAGTATCAGTTTTTTTTTAATTTCCCTATGTTGCCAGCAATAAAACACAGTAATGTTGATTTCTAACACCCCTCATTTCAGCTGTGTATATGTAGCAATGTGGTTACGTATGTGTGGATATGTATGTGTATACCTGTATATAAGTGAATACAAATTTGTAAAATGGTTGAATATACATTTATAAATAAAATTTATTGCCTTAACAGAAGATTATTACTAACTGAATACAGACCTTAAACTCCTTGTCTTGAACTTGGTAAAAAGTACTTCCGAGGTAATCATTACTGTATAGGTATAATGAGGGCCTTCTTTCTAAAAGACTTTTTGAATACATATACATATTTGTTTCCTATCCGAATTTGGAGAAAATAATACAAGCATTCCATAGTCTTCTCACTTTCCTACATGTATCAGCTCAGTTGAGAAGTGTGAGTAAATGTAGGACTCTCTTTTAACAAACTTGGCAGACATCAAATTTGCTTCATTATATTTTAATTTCATTTTAAATTGAAACCTATTACACCCGTGTACAAATGGGGATATCACTTACAGATTCATCTCAGGAACTGCCCTAGAAGCACCTCTCTTCCCACCTGATTTTGCTAATTACCTTCCCTTCCATCTTTTACCTGTCAGCCTTCCTGCAGGAGAGGACTCATTCCACCCTCTCCCAAACATCCTCTCCTCTCCCAGCACACTCAGCATCCCCAAGGAAAGCTGACAAAACCACTTTCTGAAAAACCTCTCTAAATTTTAAAATAATAACACCTCTTCCTCATAGAGTAGAATAAGACTTAGCGTGGATATTTGATATGCTGGATTTTTTTTTAATTTAAGAGAATCTTTAATGGCAAATAGCAATAGTTTGCACTCGTGCTTGGAAACAGTACTTTATGTAAATGAATTTCTTATAAGTTTGATAATTTTTTGGTCTTTTATCAATAGCTAACTTCATATAACTACTTCATTTCCCCTTTTAGTTGCTAATGTTATATTTAAAAATGAAATAATGGAATAATCATAAAACTTAGTTGTCTATGTAAAAATATCTTTGTATGGAAGTGCCTTAACCTGGTCATCTGGTTTATCATGAAAGGATAAAATCCTGTTTTCTGTAAGCAGCAGTGAAGATGATGGTTAGTCTGATAGACAAGTACAATGCTATGATTTATAGCTAGGAATGCTGGACATTCAAATTTTGTTCGGGAACATCCAGGAATGCAGTAAATTTTAAATTGAGATGATAAAGTAGACATTAAGCAAGGAGGATGGAGGAATGTCCCAGAAAGGAGTAAAGTTTGTGCAAGTCCTGGTTTAACAAAAGGTATGTAATTCAAATAGAACAAGAAAATAAAGCCTGACACAACTGAAATTTCAAGGAGAATGACAAGGAAGTAAGGAGACATCAGAATATGCACAATACAGTATTATAAAGTCTAAATTAATTTTAAAAGCAAAAGAAAACCATTTGAAAGTTTTAAACAGTGGAATGATATGACAAAATACTGTAGCTAGAGAATGAATTTTAGGTGTGGCTGTAAAATACAAGGAATTGGAAATCCAACTGTTGCAATAATCTGTGTAAGAGGTGAGAGGGATCACATTTAGAAAAAGAAGCTGAGTCAAAGGATTAAAATTTCAAACTAAAGGGATAAGCTCATGTGCAATTGAAAGCTATATCCGTAGCCACCTACATACCTAAAGCAGTAATTCATATACTCATTCATTTATCCATGTTTATTGGACATGTGTCAGATGAGCAATGGCCATAGAGAAGTAGCAGTGATAGATGCTAGGTTGCAAATATACTTATAGTCTCAATTTTATGATCTCCAAGTCACAATGCTAATCACAGATGTCCACCCTTTAAAACAGTAACAAAACAACAACACCAACACACATGGGGAGATTTCTACAATGACACAGTGAACCAACAACCAACATCCCATGTTGGCACAGGGACTACTGACATACACACACACACACACACACACACACACACACACACACACACACATAATATAATGTATATTATATATATGTATATGTATATATATATCAAATTTTACTATTTAAAAAAAGAGATTTTTAAAAAGACTAAAAGTTATAAATTGGTGTGAGCTACAAAAGAAATAATCATTTTAATCAAGATCTTGATGTGACCTGTTTTATAAGACTTTGGTTTAACATCAGTGTTCTATATAGAGAAAATGTGTAAAAATGTAGACACACAGGGTAAAAGTAGAGGTGAGTTAGGTGTCAATAAACAAGTGGCAGCAGCGGATATAGAAGAAAAGAAACGAAATAAAAATTTTAATTTTAAAAAAAATATTTGTTTCTGAGAGAGAGAGGCTCCAGGCTCTGAGCTGTCAACACAGAGCCCAACATGGGGCTTGAACTCACAAACCTTGAGATCATGACCTGAGTGGAAGTCAGATGCTTAACCGACTGAGCCACCCAGATGCCCCGAAATAAACATTTAAAGTAGTAAAATCATGACAAGAATAAAAGAAATAAGGTAATTATTAAATAAGAGGGAAATTCTCTGGCTTTCTTTTTTCTGTAATTGACTCAGTGATGGAGTTCACAATCATATCAGACAGGAGAATCTATAAAATAATTATCAGTACTTCATTAATAAATAGATATATCCAAAAGAAATTATTTCCCTTTTCCATAATCTGTGCTGCATATCAGTTTATCCTAAAGTTTATAATGACTTAAATTTTATGTATATGTTTCCAATAGCTTATATAAATCTGCTATTCTTTTCACACAAGGGGGCACAAAACTTGCTTCTGAAAATACATTGAGAAGAAATGTTATGTTTATTATAGATTTCATACAAGAAGTTATATAAACTTAAAGGATGTTTTTTTGATATTTTATTATGTTTCTCCATCTTCCAGCTATCACCAAAATAAAAAAAAAAAAAAGATTTTAAGCAGAGTGCTTAAATGGCATTTGCATTATTTACAGGTGTTACTTTATAAAGTTACGATCCAAAGAGCAAAAGGGATCTCACTTAATAAGAAGTATCCATAAGTAAAATTTTAAAAAGTATTTCAAGAGTTAAGATGATAAATTTAATGGAAATTAGGCCACATTTTCAAAATCTGGTCATATATACAAGTATTTACTCAACTACCACAAGTTGTCTAAGATGAAGAGACACACTGAGTTTTTTGCATTGATGTTTATTTATTTTTCTCTATACGCATTAGAAAACTCGGTGGTTGAAGCAAAAAAGTATAATCAGATTTCATCAAGTAAAGAGTTTAAAAATTATAATTGTATTTATAAAATAGAGAAATATTGAGATGGGACATTTGATATTATTTAGGTATTTCTAGAACAAGTTTCTTTCATTTAAAAAATACAGAATATATTTTCTGATTATAAATCACCAAAACTTTAAAAATATTTAAGAAACTTAGTTCAATAGAGTTTATAATAAATCAATACACAAATATAAAAGCAATATTTATGTTTAAGAATATGAAATTTGAAGTTGTATTTTACTTCCAATATATTCAGACTATGAACTATTTTTATCTTCATAACAGCTCTCAATATTTAAAATATTTGAAATGTTTGTGCATGATAACGTTTACCCATAATAGGAGTTATTATATTCCTATTTTATATATAAAATATATTCCCAAACTAGAGATATGTTTGTCATAAAGTTACAGGATCTCTTCACAAATTATATATTAATTAGATCAGCTGGCTGTCCCTAAAGATCCCACCAGATCATACATACAAGGTTTTCTAAGAAAAAATTTTAAGTAATCTCTCTGCTCAACAAAGGGCTTAAACTGAGAACCCTAAGATCAAGAGTTGGATGCTCTACTGACTTAGCCATCCAGTTGCCCCATACACACAAAATTTTTGACCTCAGATATTTGTAGTGAACTTTGACAAGTCATTGAAGTTTTAACTATTTCTCATGCCATTATGTTTCACCAATCACAAATCCTATCCTTCATTCATTAATGCCTTCAGATTGGTGTTTGAAAAATTAACGTACATATGAATAGCCTATAGGTTTGACAGAGTTGCTGTTGGATTAAGTTAGTACTATATCTGTGCATTCTGCATTTTAACAAGCAGCAGTTTAATCTACTCCTCATGATCCTCATTCACACTTTAGAAATACTGTCCCATCCATTACGAGTCTAGAGTAAATGGAAACAGTGCTCTTTGGTAGGAGAGCACAGAAGTTGTTAGTGTTGAAGGCACATACTTGAGAAATCAGATATGCTGATAGACTAACAAAAATTGTTTTGTATCTGGAAAAGACATAGGCACAGACACGGAAAATTTTTATTGCTAGTGTGTAAAAATGTCCACTATTAATTTATGACAATAGCATCTGCTAATAAAAAAAACAAGGACAAACCAAAACAAAAACCAAGAGAGTTTTTCATGGGAATTCACTTCTGTAAATGATCATTTACCATATTGTCAATTTCAATACTTAATTGGAATTATCATATCTAGTATTGCATGTATTACCAGAGTGAGAAATGAGTTTGAAAAATGTACTTCTGTAGGCTTTTTAAAATTAGCTCACATAAAATGAACATATCCATTGTGACTATTTTTAATATTTATATATATTATTTGGCAGAATAAGATATAAAATTGAGAAAGTTCTTGGGGCGCCTGGGTGGCGCAGTCGGTTAAGCGTCCGACTTCAGCCAGGTCACGATCTCTCGGTCCGTGAGTTCGAGCCCCGCGTCAGGCTCTGGGCTGATGGCTCGGAGCCTGGAGCCTGTTTCCGATTCTGTGTCTCCCTCTCTCTCTGCCCCTCCCCCGTTCATGCTCTGTCTCTCTCTGTCCCAAAAATAAATAAATAAATAAAAATAAATTTATTAAAAAAAATAAAATTGAGAAAGTTCTCAAATCAAAAAAATCAAATAAACTCATATTCCCAAAATATGACAGCTATTTTGTATTTAAACCTACTAAATACAAGTTTTTCTCATATTCTATTTAAATATCAACTCAATATGTGTGTCTGGAAAAAAGTTTGAGATAAACTAAGAGAAGGTTAAAATGTGAGCACTTAGCAATGTTAAACCGGTTCACAGGACTAAAATATACTGATAAACAACAGTTAGATGGAAATTCAGAGAAACTTCCTATTCCAGCCAATAGAAATGTGGAAGGAAAGAGAAATTCAATTTGTTTGGCACATCAACATTTCATTGCAGGAAAAAGGAACATTTTTCAGTATATGAAGATAAACATAGTACAAATAGAAAAGAACTGGGCAAGAACAACCCATGCTGTCCTATTTTATTCTGTTTTCTTTAGGGGATTAAAAATTCAAAATCTTGTGAAGCTTGTTTTCAGTACGGACCGTGTGGAAGCCTAAAGTAAATAAATGTACCCTAATTAAGACAAAAAATGTTCTAGTTAAAGGGTAGGAATTCTACTATTCAATATTTAGACCTCAAATATTATTTTCTAATAATCAAAATAGAAACGCTTCTGACCATGTCTAATTCTCTGATATACATTTAATTATAATTTATTGAAAATCATTTATGTGAGTCAAAAGTTCAGTTGATAATAAACTTTTGGGCTAAACTGCTGAACTTGGGCACAATCTGGTGGAACACAGGCACTGAGGAAAGAATTTAAATGACTTGGATGTGAGGAATGAGGCATTGTATCAAGTTTTTAAATACTTAAATTACTTCATTGTAGTTCAGTTGCAAAATAGTCAAGAGAGAAAAATGGGACAATTTTTTAGGGAATCAAGACCAGTCTTTAGTTTCTGGAAGAGAGAGCTCAATGCCAAAAATTTACTAAAACTTATTTTTTTTTTACATTAAAAAAAATGCTTAGAGAACTAATCACATTTTCAAAGTCCAAGATTCTGTGTCATCATCAGATTTCCTTAGAACACCTCTACAGATCAGATTAGGCATAAGACTGTCTAAATATCACTGAGTAAAGTTTCAATTAATAATAATTAAAAGTTATTATACAGAAAATATTCAGCTTTAAGACAGATAGTCCAGAGTTCTGTATTATAAATTATTTAAAGTACATAACCAATCCCTATTTGTGAACAGGTTTCCCTAGTTGTCTTGTACATCTCTCATGCTTACTAAATACATCTGACAATGATTACTGTAGAATAAAAATGCTATGGAAGAATATACTTAATGGCAGTTTAGAATACCAATTAAAATCTTTCCTAATCATAAGACAGTCAATGGAGATAATAATTATCTGTCCATTTCTTCTCTTAATAGACAATCGGTATAGTATAATGCAAGGTTATCTTTCTTTTTAGGTCAAATCAGTGTCTCTCAGTTTTGTTTAATACTGTATACTATGCCATCATAAGGTAATTCAGTTCTGACTATGTGAGCCTTAACTATAATCTCAAAATCTTTTTTTTCCTCTATTTATTTGATCCAAATAAAGACCTGTTTGCTGTTGTTTTCAGGAGCCTCTTTCTTAATTAGGACCAGTTATCCTGCCCTACTCTTTTGATTCTGAAGGTATTACCATATGTGCCAATATAAATAAATGATGGTCTCAGACCAATCACATTAATAGTACAAAAAACAAACAACAACAACAACAGCAAAAAACCACACACACACACACACACACACACACACACACACACACAGTCATTCTTCAGGTATTTGCAAGCCTTGGATACTTTTAATATTTTCTTAATTATAAATATTATGTTTAACAATTTATTATACAAAAATGCAGCTGGTGTTTATCTATAGTTTCAAAATTTATGCAGTTGGTGCTCTAAAGGATTTTATAATTTAAGGTTTCCAAAAGTTTTCATTCCTTAGATGCCTGTGTCCCAGCTGGTTTGGGGACTTGGGCCATTATATTGCATGTGAGGAAAGTGGCAGGAACCGATATGAAGTCAGCGCTTGGGCCAGCAAGCAGAATTAATCAAATTGGAAAATATATAGAATTTATAGACATAGCTGTCAGAATGAAACAGTAGGTGCCAAGACCTTCACTCAGAAGTAGACAGAGAATTCTCTGTTTAATCCTACTTGGTCCTCTGGCTTCTGACTCATTATGGAATAATCATCTTTCAATAAACAAATATTTAGTGAACAACATGATGTGCAGTGAAAACATAAAATAAATAAGACAGTTTCTACAGTCAAACAGACAATAACATAAAATAACATAATAAGTGCTGTAGCTGAAATACATAGCAAGTGATAAGAAAAAATTGGAAAAATTAGAAAGCTAAGCTACAATTTGTGTTTGGGTTTCCTTGCAAAATACGTAAGAATGCATGAGGAGGTGACGTTATGCAGAAGCACAGAACTTTTCCCTTTGAAAATAATGAATAACTCTATCAAGATGTGTGCACTCAACAAATGGTCACAAAAATATGTAAAATTATCAATTACCTACAGAGATATAAAGATGATTTATCTTAAAAAAATATCCCAAATGAAACAGCTAGGGACCAGAGTAATGTCTTCAACACCAAGACTAATTTATACTTGCTTTATTTATTGAAGGAATTACTTGTGGTAAAAACGCACAATGAACTGAATTTGGGTAAAAACAGCCTATCATTTCCAGCTCCACAGCCTCTGTGTATTGGTAATCCTAGAAGATTAATAATAACTAATATTTATGAGCCTCATCAACCCTTTCTTGTTTGAAGTGAAATGATTGTATTTGCTGGGAAAGACAGGCATAGGATAACTTATGATAGAAGTATGACGGTTATATAAGATTTCTTTGCACGATGACAAACATACACAGATAGAAATAGGAAAAAAAAAATCCTACAATTAACCGGAATTTAATCAGATATTTTTCTTATCCTACGCCAACTCTATAACTATCTAGAAACATGTGGATATCTGGTACCATGTAGCTAAAACCCTTGAGACAGTCAGTAAACTACTCGCTGACCTTTCTGTTAACTGAGATTCATGGACGCAACGATCATCTTTTAGATCTTACAAAAAGGATTACGTTTTTCTGCTGTCATCAGAAGTTTTTGACCTTTCTGTTTCTTCCCTCAAGAAACTGCTCTAGAATTCCAATTTTATCTTTATATTTTCAGTGTACAAGCCACAAAACTCTTTTTTTCCCCTGTTAACCAAAGCGTCATCCCTCTACTGTTCTACACCATTTTGCACTTTTGTCATTTTAAGAAAACTGGACAGAAACATGTAATGTCCTCAGATGCAAACCACAATTTGCTAAAGAAGCAAATACCCACAACCAGATAAAAAGTGCTAATAAAGATCTGACTTTAGATATGCTCTGATAAAATGCAGATTTAATATATTTTTAATAAAGCTTACTCTTTTATGTTTCAGTATTTCATCAGGGGAAATAAATGCATATTTTCTTTAAAGATAAATATCATTTAATGGGCTGCACCAGACAGCAAAAACTTGGTGGGGGGATTAGACAGTGGAGCAGGAGAGGCATGGCATTCATTCTGGGAATTTTTCTGTTGGCTTTCTTTTCGACTTCTCACCAGAGTCTGTATTGAAATACAGAATACATTTTGCCTGCTGGAGAAAATACTATACATAAAAAGACATCTACCTTATTCTTATTTCTCTATGAGCTACTTCTGGGATAGAAAGCCCAATCTTGAGAATTTTTAATAGCAATGTGTAGTATCCCATCTTAATATTTTTCCTATTTTGGCACCATGTTGGATTATTTCCTCATTATTTTAAATATTTAAAAGTTTCATTTGGTGAGACAGCAGAATGCTCTTTCTAGATTTAAAGATTCTGTATGGAAAGAAGTAATGTTTTTGCTCTGGACATCCTTATGATTTATTTAAAAATAAAATCCAAGTCTAGACCACGGCCATTGTGATGATGTGCAATTTTTAACCCTTCCTTCCAATCACCATGTCCACTCTGATGCTTTACCCATGAACAATTGTACTTTAAATCTTCCCATGTGATTATGATGTGCTGCTCACACGCATGGTAAAAATGTAAGAAATAGAGGAGACAACTGGCATGGTGTTTTGGGGGGGAACTGATTGCTGGTGCATTGAATATGCATGGGTGCCCACTCTTGATACATATTACATCTGCTTCACCAGTTATGTGTTAAGACTACAACACATGGATATGAAGAAAGTTCTGGACAGTACAAGGAAGGTTGAAATGGTTAATGAGAAAAAAGAAATAAAGACTTGTAAAGAAAAATAATTGAGAAATGGCACACAGCACTATAATATGTCTTCTCTACTACTAGTAATTATTCCCTAAAAAAGTTTTTTAAAATCTTCAGAATGAACTAAGAGAAACCTAATATTAAAAGATAGACATAAAAATATGGCACAGACGAACCTGTCAAATAAAGGGTTAGTTAAAATGTGAGTCACAAATGCAAGCCACATGGGTAATTTAAAATTTTCTAGTAGCCACATTTAAAAATTAAAAAGAAACAAGTGAACTTCTATTAACATATGTAATGCAATCTATTAAAATATTATTTTACCAAGTAATCAATATAAAAGTTATAAATGAGCTATTTTACATTAATATTTCATATAAAGTCATCAAAATCTCAGTTTGGTCTAGCCATTGCTGAATAGCTCACGTGGCTAGTGGCCACTGTATTGGACAGCACTGGTTTAATATGTTTGCATATTAAAGTTCTTTAGCTTTTCTTATCAAGTTGTATAGAAGTGACAGTTGGATTCTGAAGGATTTTAAGATTAGGTGCCATTCATATGCCTTAACATGAACAAATGGTGTTCACTCTTTAAAAAGCAAAAACAAACAAAATTTCCTTTGGCTAAAGGCAAATTTTAATGTAAACATTTCAAGTATTTTAAGGGGAAAACGTAAAGAACTAGACTCTGGTATATAAAAGAAAAACTTCTAAGGATCCTTTTGCTGTGTAAATGGTTTTAAAACCAAAAGCATGGATCATGCTATTAGCATTGACTTGCAACTGAAGAAAAGCCTAAGGAAGTTAGAAAGCATATCAGCTCAGCAGACCAGTCACAGAGAGAGCGGTGCCTTTCACATCCTGCAGCTTATTTCAAACTGAGGACTGACAATCTACAAGAGTGGGAAACAGCAGGGCATATAATAATTGGGTAATTCATTGCATGCTAATGACTCAGTCAGTATTATCAGCAAAAGTATTTAGTGTGGGTAGAAATATGATCGACCATTATAGGTTTATTTTTCAATGGGATATTTCTTTCCAAAGGACTTAAATTCAATGCTAACACCATTCTGTGTTTCTATAGAAGACATGTTGTGCCATTCTATGGTAATGAAGTACATAATCTCATGGAAGTTTGTGTTTACATGCCTTTATTTTGTGTGCAATATTTTATCCACAATATTTAGTGTCAAAGAAGAAAGACAAAGGAAAAAAATGAGAAACAGGATTTTTTTAATGTAGCTTCTCTGGAGGTAGAGGAAAACATTTTGATTATTTCTGTACTAATGGCTTGAGCTTCCCAAAGCATATACCACCATAAGATACCTGATAAGAGATTTTAGAGTAGGATATCTCTAATTGGATCTTAAGGAATTAAAAAAAAAGGGGGGGCTACACTTGATTAAGAGTTATCTCTCCTAAGGGTAGGATCCCTTTGTATTCAAGATCATGATTGTGAAAGGAGAAAACAGCATTTCAAAAGGTATTATGGTGTCCAAAATACTTACGCAATTTAAGTAAAAGATAAAGGAAAAGTAAGGTTTGTTACATGGAAGAACATGTAATGTTATATTCTTAATGTTATATTCTTGATTGAAATTAAATGAGAAATATCCTGATGGCAAAGAGAAAGGTGAGGGGTGAAAATTCCCTTTTTATTCTTTGAACAACACTATTTTTGCCATTTTAATTGTACCCATTCTGGCCTTATGAAGGTCAAGAATTGACACTTATATCCCAAGTGTATGACAAATAAGCATTCCTATCTAAATGACATATGTATGTATATATGTGTGTGTGTATATATATATATATATAGAGATATGGAAACACACAGATGGCTATAATCTACCAAATACAGAATTCTCTAAGTTATAAAGTGCTATTTTCAACACGAAAACTACAACTTGGAAAATTTTTGCATAAACATCTTTCTAAAAAAATTCTTTTGGACATATGCAGTTAGCTGGATTTCACTGAATAGCGTGTGTTTGAGGAAGGGGTAGGAAAGCTTTGTGTTTGCTGCCAACATTCCTACACACTTCCCCATAATCAAATATGCCTTTGTTCTTTCAGATTATGTTTTTCAGACTGTAATGTGATGTGCCCTTGTTCAGGCTTTTACTGGAAAATTATCCACTGCACCTGTACAAAAAAACTCCTACCCGTGTGCCTTAAAGTCTACACATCTATAAGAAAACCTTCATTGTTATGTATTCAAGCACCCAGGCACCTAGTTATCGAGTCACTTCTATGTCACAGGTCAAGAAATGTGTTGAGTTTCAGAAAAGTTCAGCGATTTATGCCATTAACTGAGAGGAAAAATAACTATGAAGAGCAAAGGGCTTTGCATTTTTCAATCTGTAGTCACTGTTCTAAAGAAAGAGCGTGGCCTTTTAGAACTGTGAAATAACTTTGTCCTTCATAAAAGAGTCACATTATGTCCATGTATTGCAAAATATGTCCTGTGCATTGGGGGTACAGCAAAAATCTGAAATGCTTTGTAAGGCATGTATGCAGTTTAATTATTTTGCAAAAATATAAGACATGATATTTAATTAGGCCCTAAGAAGAATACATATTAATCTTTTAAATATTATCTCTCCCTTCCCTCCTTACAATGCCTTTTCTCTGCTTTGGATTCTTGAGAGTAACCTAGTTTCAATGTATATATAAACATGAGGTAAATATGGATCAGATGACAAAAGACCTGGTTGTGACCTGAATTTGTCATTTACTAATTGGGCAAACTTGAGCAAACAATTTACCCTGTCTTTTTTTTTTTCCCTTTCCTCCATCTCTTAAATGTGGGTGATATATAAGCCACAATAAAATTTTTGAATTGTGAGGAAAAATGAGGTGATATTTATGAAAGTTTTTGTGTGGTATTAATTCCCAAGAATTTATCACAACTGTTCTAGCATCAAGCCAACAAATGCTTAGCAATGATACACTGGGAGCTGAATTATTTTTTTCTGTGTACTCAGGCTCCTTTTTGTCTTACTTTTTGAAACATTTGAAACACCCCTTGTTTATATCCAGACAGATCTGCATTACAGAAAATGGTATACTTTGTGTTGGAATCATCCCAACATGCCAATTTTAAAAGCACAGGGGAGACCCTGACCTCTCTTCCCCAAAACGTTGAATGGAGTTATTAGATGGAAGCTGAGGAACTGGAATTAGGCCAGAAGTAGGCTTTTCTCCACTCTGTATCCATAGTGAGCCATTACCTATATTTCTGTCTTAGTCTGTTGGAACTGCTATAACAAAATACCATAAACTAGGTGGCTTATAAACAACAGCGATTTATTTCTCACAGATCTGGAGGCTAGAAAGAAAAGATCGTGGCCTAGGAAGATTCCGTGTCTAGTGAGAGCCCACTTCCTCCCTGGCAGCCATGTTATTACTATACTCTCACATAATGGGAAGAGAAGGAAACTTACTTTCGCAAGCCTCTTTTATGTAAGTGCAGTAATCCCATTTATGAGGGCTATAGCCTCATGACCTAATCACCTGTCAAATGTTCCACCTCCTACTACTGTCACCTTCAGAGTTAGGATTTCAACACATGACTTTTGGAAGACACAAACATTCAGACCACAACACTTGCCAAACACAAAAGGAATAATCGAAATGATTAAAACTGGAAAAGTACTTACAGGCTTGTTTTCTTTAATGTTTGTTTATTTTTGAGAGATAGTACACGTAGACACACACACACACACACACACACACACAGGCGCGCACGCGCGCGCAAGTGGGGTAGAGGCAGGGCAGAGAGAGAGGAATAGTGGATTCAAAGCAGGCTTTGCACTGACAGCCCCATGCAGGGTGCAAACACACAAAACATGAGATCTTGAACTGAGCTGAAGTCTAACGCTAAACCAACTGAGCCACCCAGGTACCCCCAGGCTTATTTTTGTTTGTTTGTCTATTTATTTTGAGAGAGAGAGAGAGAGAGAGAGACTGAGAAAGCATGCATGGGAGGGGCAGAGAGAGAGAGAGAGAGAGAGAGAGAGAGAGAGAGAGAGAAAGAATCTCAAACCAGTATCACACTGTCAGTGAGGAGCCTGATGCAGGATTCAAACTCATGAACCATGAGATCATAATCTGAGCCAAAATCAAGAGTTGGACGCTTAACTGCCTGAACCGCCCAGACACCCCCAGATTTATTTTACACACACACACACACACACACACACACACACACACACACACGTACACACACATATATATTAATTAAAGCAAATTGTTATCTGCAAATTGTGGAATGAATATATATCTATATCTTTATCTATCTATATATATAAACTTGGGCTGGTGACTTTATACATATGAATATAAATATACGAAAGTATTCATATATATATTATACATATTTTCATATATATATTTATATATGATATATATGAATATTTTCATATATTTACATTCATATATATAAAGGCACCAGCCCAAGTTTGATAAATCACATTCCAAACAGTCAGAGTCACAGAGTGGAGGACATTATCACATATTATGTCTGTACCAGGTGCTAGCACTGTGAATGGGGCTTTACATGTGGAAATACATTTTAGTTTTAGAAAGAAACTAATCAGATCCAGGGAAGTTCTGAATCTTGCCCATGGTGAGATAGCAAGAAAGTGGCTGGCTGATTACACTTACATCTAATGCAACATAAAAGAAAATGATTAAATATGAAATAAGTCTAAAATAAAATATTAATCTAATCAACATTATAAATATTTTCACCTATCATAACATAGATTGCATTGTAATTTTTGATGAAGAGAGTAAAATTCCTATAATGTATTTGAGATGACCAGAATTATAATATGTAGATAAACCTCATAAAAAATGTAGGTAACCACTCAAACTTCTTAATCTCAGAAATTTTCAATTCTTCCTTATTATTATAAAGTATTTCTAATTTCCCTGTCCTATACATATAATACACAGGCCCTGATTTTACTTCAGTAATCAGTTTTACTATAAAAAGGACAATGTGAAGCATAAGTTTTAAAAACATAAATATTATTTTCAAATATTTTTTTCAGAAATGTGTTTTATGATAATTTGTTTTATGAAAGTAACCTCCTTCTAGATTTTTAAATTCAGAACTAAACACCTGGACAAAGAGGCACAGAACAGGGATAAGCTTATCTAAATTTAAGTAGGCACACCAGGATCGAAGAGTCAGGGGTAATCTACAAATTGCTTAAATCCAAATATATGATAAAATTTCTCTTTTTATTTGCATATTCCATTAGTACAAAGAGAGAGTGCAAATGGTGATGTTTGACAAGTGAAAAGAATTATATAATATCCATTGAGAAAGAAAACAGAGGTTAACACTTTATTAAGATTTTAATTTTTATATTTTTACTGACAATTCTGAACTTAGATGTTGTTAATCTCTTTGATTATATGATGTGTAATCTCTCTGAGATCACTGAAGCTACATCCTTGGCATTGCCTGATTTAAAGACATTATTTGGCTTTTGTTGAATTAGGACTTCTCTTTTAGCATTCAAATCACTTTGACACTTCAGCTAAACAGAAGGATACATATTTACTAGGATTTTGACCAAACATGAATCTATGGTTTAGTAAAATGACTACAGAGTGAAATACTCACATTAAATAGGAGTTAAGGGGCATGTAATAAAATTTCCAAAGGCAGCTATCTTCCTATCTGTGTATAAGATTGTAATGATTGGTATGAGCAGCTAAGGAACAGACTAAAGCAAGGTGAAGTTCGCAGTCAACTCAACTAATGCATCTGATTTCACCTTTCATTTATAGGCATTTAAAAAATCCTGCCAAGATTTCACAAATATAATATTATGATATTTGTTTGGAATATCTGAAACATTTCTTTTCTGGACTTTCCAGTATTTACATTTACCTCTAAATTTTATTTTGTAAAATACTTTTACTTTTTAAAGTTGTCAACTCTGTATCAAAGAGTCACAATGTAGCCTCACACTTCCTTCCTGGGTTGACACATCTGAACAGCTTCTATTATAATGAGGATGGTCATTTTGAGTCCATGGTTTACTGTATTCTCTAAACATTTACCATTTGGAAAGGTAAGTCTTTACATAAAAAAATATGAATACATGGCTCAGAGCCTGGAGCCTGTTTCCAATTCTGTGTCTCCCTCTCTCTCTGCCCCTCCCCCGTTCATGCTCTGTCTCTCTCTGTCCCAAAAATAAATAAACGTTAAAAAAAAAAATGAATACAATTGGAGACATTTTAATTAAAGACAATCGTCCTATTATTATCCCCAAAGTATTATTATACGCTATTTTGTTAATTATTGCATGAAAGTGCTATAAAAATTGAAATTATGTTCCCTAGGAACAGTGGCTATGTTGCTATAACATAGTGTTATTATCACCTGTGTCCCAGAAAGATACTCTATAAAATATCCCAGTCTTTATATGTAAATGTATGTTGCACATAAAACAGTATATTATGTGCATTGAATTGCTTTATCTTATTAAGTTATAGATGTTTTATATATTTAAATTTCTACTATTTCATGGAAATATCTAGGTTAACAAAAAGATGAGGTATCACTAAGGATGTTATTTGTTTTTTCTTTTGGAGGATAAAACTTAAATTATACCTAAAAATCTAATTTAAGCTGAGGCCATTTGGATTTACTGTATTTTCTTATCAATAATAAGGTGTAACCCTTGAATAGAAATCTGTTGTGGTAAAATCAGACCACTTAGAATATTCCCTTTTTTATTCAGTTAGTTTTAACGGCAATAATGTAAAAATACATTGTTAACATTTCATAACATTAATTTAGACACCCTAGAAGTGCAGACTGCCTAAAGTTTATTTTAAAAGCCATCCCTGTGGCAACAGTGAAAAAGAAAAAAAGACTTTTAACAGGATAGAAAAACAAGGTTGCAAGTAGCATTAGGTGATACCCTGCATGCACTTGAACATACCCAAGGGAGGAAATAACTGTATCTTTCCCTAATAGATTGTAAAAGGCTCATTTTAAGAATGCAAGAAATAATGGAGCATTGCAGAGAACATCTATTCACTAGGCTCTTGTGAATGAAAGTTATGAATGTAAAATTGGGAGACAGTTTCTGGGCTTTCTGCAGATAAGACATCTGCATATGAATGCTCTTTGTTTCAATGATTCCTGTAAAACTTTACATTGATGATGTAATGCTATAAAAGTGTCCTACTCCAGCTTTATATATAACTACATACAAATGTATTATACAAGATGCTATGTTAATCCAAAATTGAACATCTTTGTTTTGTTCTTCTTAGCTCTGAAAAGCTGGTGGGTGATCCCAAATCACAATCACAACCTTCTAGCTTGTGGCAGGACGAAAAGTTTATTTGTATTAATGTCATTAAGTTCAATATGATTTGTTTTCTGAAATATCTAAGAAACACAAAGGAACCGTTACTGGTTGACTACTAAATATGGATTTTGTTTGTTCCCCTTCTGTACAACTTTCAAAAATAGGATCATTTAAAGAAAGGAAGTGGCACAAAAAACTAAAAATGCTTAAAGGATAGCTACTGGGCATTTATCCCTTCCTAAATGGCTCTCTCTCTAGGATCACTAGCAATGTTATTTTGAATCATATTTCCATAAAGATTTCATACAAAATTTGATGCACATAAATCTGCATTAAAAAATTAAACAGTGAAAACACAGTAAAAGTTGCACAGATAGTTTTTTTTTTCTTTCTTGGTAGCATTTGTGTGAAGCTAAGATTTTACTTCTGTACAATAGTGAAAAACACATCATATGGTATTAAATAGTTTAATTGTGCTTTACCAAAGAATGGCATTTCATATGTAATTTTATTTTATTATTGACTTTCAGTTGATAATAAGTTGCTTGTCTATTAATACAATTACAGAATAACAACTGGAAAAAAATATATATGTGTGTGTATACACACACACACACACAATGATCTGTCAAAATTGAATGTTTAACCTTACTTTTACTTAAATGGTGTATTTTAAAATGTTTAGAATAAAAAAATATACTTAACAAGAAATTTTTAGATCATTTTAAATTAGATCTAGTTACACCATTAACTATTTAATACATATTCATAAAATAAATCAATGGCAATTTTATATTTTTATATTTTTTATTTTGATTTACATCAGCATCTTAAAATGAATTTCCCCTGTTTGTTAGTGCAAAAGTGCACATATAAAACGACAAAGACTAATTTAGTATGTGAACATACCAGTCATCATAGGTCTATATGAAAATACAAGATATCTAGAAACAATAGTGGTCTCCAAACACAACTTTTAGCCATTAGAGAAAAACTGAGAGCATTATCTCATAAGTATCTCTTACTACTAGATCCATAGTCACCTTTTTCAGTTAAAAAAAACATTTTCATTATAATAAAATGTTTCATGATACTGGAATATTGCAAACCTCAACTAGTAATCACTGAACACATGGCAAAAAATTTTAATTACTTTTGACCTTGCCAGATGCAGTAGATAACCTCTAGGTAAAGAGCTGTTGGATCTATTAATGATCCTGAAATATCCTCTACTATAAACAGAAGCAATAAAAGAGGCTTAGATTTGATGTCCCAATGAGTTTTGATTGGTACATTCTAAATGAAACATATACAATATATTATAAAATTGTTGGTAAAATTAATATCTATTTCAACTCTCTCTCTCTCTCTCTCTCTCTCACACACACACACACACACACACACAGTTTGGTAGTTCATGGCTCAGTGGTTAGAATCAAATTTCCCAAGTTATAGTCCTGGCTGTTAAGGAAATCTTCACCACTCCAGGAAGAATAATCATGAGAGAAAGAAAGTTAAACTAGCTGTCCTGAAATACTATAAAATGGATGGAAATGGCAAAATCAGTCGCTTTGATTGGGAATGCGCTTTATGTGAATGTGGTGCTGGAGTTTTTACAGCCAACCACTCTGACAGACATTGTGGCAAATGTCTATAATCCACTGCTTCAACAAACCAGAAGGCAAGTAACAACAACAACAACAACAACAACAAAAATTCTGGTTACATTACTAATGTGAACATTATACTTAACATTTTGGTGCCCTAATTTTCTCCATATTTGGGGGGATAACAATAGAGCCTGCCCCATTTAATTAGCATAAGGATTAAATGAAATAATGTATGGAGAACATGAGAGAAGTACTTGCCCCAGAGAAACTATTCAAAACATTTTTTTGAACCTAGAGACTCTTGACATTTATATATTAATCAATCAATATTAATATAGTTTTAGATTTACAACAAATATCAAATACCCTACAGAGAGTTCCCATATACCCTGTAAAGGCCAAAGGGAGGCCACCCCATCATGAAGATTATTCTAAGCTGAAGGGTCCTTCAGGCTCAAGAGAAAGTTTTGCTCCTCCCTTAACTACATAGAAGAATCTAACTGGGGACCTTTCCCAGAAGAAGCATTGATCAGTCGAGATCGATTTATCTGAGTGACACATCTGTAAGGCAGGACAAACATCTAGTTATCAAAAATCTATTCTTCTTATTGTCCTGTGATGTACATTCCTTTCCTCAGAGTCCCAGACCTCTATCCCCTTCTTCTTTCAGTATGACATATATACCTCATTTTGCCTGTCTTTGGAATTTCCGTGTCTGTGTGAATTCTTCATATACACACTATTAAATTTGATTTTCTCCTGTTAATCTGCTTCATGTCAGTTTGATTCTTAATCCAGCAAGAAGGATGTTAAAGGGGACAGGAATTCTTGTTCCCTGAACAAGATAGAACATTCTTTCTTGCTCCCCAACAATCCTTTACCCAATTTCCCCTATTGTTAATATCTTACATCATTGCAGTACATTTGCATAACTAACAAGCCAAGATTGATATGTTATTAGGTAAAGACCATATTTTATTCAGATTTCATTAGTTTTTTGTTTGTTTGTTTTGTTTTATTTTTACCCTAATGTCTTTTTTTCTGTCCTCAGATCCTGTCTATATCACCTTAAATTTAGTCATCATATGACTAAGCTCCTCTAGTCTGTGACAGTTTCTCAGAATTCCTGTGGGTTTTCTGTTTGTTTGTTTCTGTTTTGCTGTTGTTTTTAACTGAGACTTTTTTTTTTTTTTTTTTTTTTTTGGAGCAGTTTAAGCTTCACAGCAAAATCAAGAGTGTAGGGGCCAGTGGCAGCCACTCCAAGATGCCACTTTGGTATGAGCCTTATATTAAGTTAAAAACAATCAAAACACAAAAGATCCAGGAAAATCTCTTTACCTCCCCCCTCAACTGCCTGCTTAAGTCAGGAAGAGAGCTATTAACAGAGATCCCTCTTTATCTAAGAAACTTATGTACATAATAGGGCAACCTTTGTTTTTGTAAACATCTCCTTTCATCTTGCTGCTAAGGGTTTTTCTCTCCTTTGTATCCTCAGGCCCTACCCCTCTCTTTAGCTCCTATAAGCCTCTGTTAAATTGAATTTTGAGACAATCATCTTGCTATGCTCTAATGTGACATTATCTCCCCAGAAATGATTACTTTTGGTAAATGAGATTCACTTACAACATGGATTTAAATTCCTGAATTTAAGTATACTTTATGCATGTAGACAAGCCATGCTTGGCTAAGTAATGGTAGCTTTGTATCAGAAAGGACCCATATCATCTTTTTTTCTTTTGTATAATGAGTACTAATATATTAAAAATTGTACTCATTTTAATAATTAGAACTGAACAAAATAACAATAGTAATCATAATAACAGTAGAAGTATACAACTGCCTTGAGAACAACTACCTATCCTAGAAATATTTTTTTTCCCTGAAGTTCTTAATTTTGCTTACTATAGAGAGAAGATGGATTGAGAGTCTTAGTATTTAAGAAACATCAACCTGACTTATTTCTTGGATAAGTTAACATCTACAACCATTTTGAACAGAGTTAACCTAATGAATATTCCTAGCAATATAGGTGATATTAATTAATAAATAGGAACTTCATTTTTATTAGTTTTCACTGGTAATAATGGAAGTACTCTTTCAGCAAAATCATCCATGCATCCCCTGTTTTAAAAATCAACTAATGGGGCACGTGGGAGGCTCAGTAGGTTGTATGTCCAACTTTGGCTCAGGTTATGATCTCACAGTTCATGAGTTTGAATCCTGCATCAGGCTTGCTACTGTTGGCATGGAGCCTACTCCAGATCCTCTGTACCCCTTTCTCTCCGCCCTTCCCCCACTCACTCTCTCTCAAAAATAAATATTAAAAAAAATTTAAAACTCAACTAATGACTTTAGCTTTAAAACAATAAGCAGTTTTAAAATCACTAACTTTTATTTTCAGTCATCATTTTTTTTCATTTTCTTTACAAGTACTGAAACATCTACCCTTTAATAAAAGATGAGAGAGATCACTTTTCACTAGTTTTCACTAGTTATGATTGAAAATTAGAACTGAATTCATATAAAACACATAATTATATATATATGTATATGTATAAATAGGCATACACACACATACACATATTATAGAGACACTGTGTTGTAATTATAGAAAATTGTCCTAATTTCTCATTCCTAAAATTTTATACATTCTTATATTTACCACCAAATTAGGGAGATAGTAGAACAACAAAAAGAATAAAGAAAACTGGGACTATTAAGTAACCATAACACAGGCACAAGTTAAAATGCTCTGAGAGCATCCCTCCAATGAAGCTTTTATTTACCTTTTCTGTCATGAATAATTTCTCTTATCCTCTGGAATCTTATTAAAATGTGGATGTTTCATGAAGAAATTTCCACATTCTGCCTGATGTTACACTCCAAATATTCCATTCTTAATAAAAAGCCCACTAATTGCAGGCAGTTATTTATTTTCACATCTTCCATGGCATACAGAACTCAATTTTTTAGCATAGAAAATAATTTTTTTATTTATTTTACTTTTATTTTTTATTTATTTTAGAGAAGGGGGGAGGGACAGAGGGAGAGAGAACCCTAAACAGGCTCCACGCTCAGCACAGAGCCTGATGCAGGGCCTGATCCTATGACCCTGGGATCATGACCTGAGCCGAAACAAGAATCAGATGCTCAACTGACTGAGCCTCCCAGGTGCCCTATAGTAGAAAATCTAAATGCAGAAGGTAATAACATTTCTAGGCTTTGCTGAACTTCTAATCATCCAAATTAAGTTTTAGGACCCCTTATGATATTAAAAAAATTGATTGGGCCTGAGCCCTGAGTTAAACATATTTTAATGTATTTTACAAATATAGAAGTTCTTCACCATCATAAGTTTCCTATTCATTGTCTCCAATATTTGCTATGCCTATTTCCTCTCATTTATTTGTTCATTGTTTCCCCATTATGGGCTATGCTTTTACAGTTCTCTCTGGAGTGCAGAGTCTTGCAAATATGTACGGCCTCAGATTGCTTACTGAGCTATGCTAAATTGCATTTTGCTCCCAGTGGATGGGTTTATTTAAACTTTTTTGGAAGTGTCATTTGAGAGGAATGGCTCTGAGTTGGATTTTTAGAAATAGAAGGAAACTCAGTGATGTTTGTTCCATTTTCCTCATAATGTAGAGAAAAATCTCAATCCTATAAGTGTGATTTGGCTTACACAGCGACAGAGATAAGAACGGAAATTTGGCTCTCTCTTACGTGCTCTCTGACACTTTCCTCTTCCCAGTGGACATTTAGTGCAAGAAATAGCTGGCTGACTTAAAATTATCATGAAATAGTTCCTCTTCTATATGGTCTATTTTCTGCCCTCAGTTTACAAACCCAATCTGTAAGAAGCTATTTAATTATTAATTCAACAAAAACTTAATGAACACCTATTATAAAGCTGGACACTGTACTAGTGGCTTGGTATATGTCAATGAAGAAAAGTGATAACAATTCCTATCACCTTGAAGCTGACATCCTATTCAAAGGAGAAAGAACATCAACATTTTTTTTTTTTTTAGGAGTAAACCATTTAGAATTTGGCAAGAGATAAGTTCCAAGGAGAAAGGGATGAGAATAGATAAATGTGGAGCTAGAGAGTGATTTTTCAATAGCAGAGTCAGGGTTAGCTGAGATTTGAGCGAATATTTGAAGGAGTTCTGGGAGTTAGCCATGTTGACATCTGGATGGAAAGCATTGCAGGAAGAGGAAACAGACAATGCAAAGGCCCAGGACAGGAGAAAACATGGAGGGTTTAAGGGACAGGAAGGTAGCCAATGTGCTAGAAAAAAGTGAGAGAGCAGTAGAAAATAAGATTGGAGGGATAAGCAGAGTATATTGAATAAAGTTTCATGGTACAATATGGTAAACACTAGTCACATGCAGCCACTGAGTATTTTTGAAATATGGCTAATGCAATGGAAAGGAATAGAATTTTTAAATTTATGTACTTTTATTTAACTTATATTATAAAACTGAAGCCACGGATGTGGATGCAGACATTACAGAATATTTTTGGCAGTCAATTCAGTTATTGGAAAATTTTTAAGCATATTTAAAACATTGTGAGAATGTGAATCTACTACTTCAATGGCGAATGTTATGAAATCTAGATATATTTAGCATCCACGTTGATAGAAGCTCTAAGTGTAGGGGTCCTGGGTGGCTCAGTTGGTTAAGCATCCAACTTCAGCTTAGGTCATGATCTTATGGTTCCTGAGTTTGAGCCCCACATCGGGTTCTCTGCTGTCAGCACAGAGCCCACTTCAGATCCACTGTCCCCATCTCTCTGCTCCTCCCCAACTCGTGCTGTCTCTCAAAAATAAATAAATTATATATAAATATGCATATATATATATATGCATATATATATATATATATGCATATATATATATATGAATGTTAAAAACAAAAAGCAGCTCTCAATGTAAAATATCCTCCACTGGATTTCAAAGACGAGCACAAAAAATATAAAATAGCTCATTAATAATTATCAACATTGATTATATGTTGAAATGATCTTTTGGATATATTGATTTAACTGTATTATTAAGTATAATGACATCAGTTTCTTCCTACCTTTGTTAATATAACAGTGAAAAATGCACAACAACATATGTTTTCCATAATTTTTCAACTGAAAGCACTATAGGTTATTATGAGTAAATTGGCTTTTGCTCAAAATAAAATGGGAAATCATTGATGGGCTTTGATCAAAGGAGTAATAAAAGCTATGTTTTGGTTCATTTTTTAATTATTTTGAGTAGTTGTCATTTATATCCCCCATGTAAATTGATCTTTCGATAGATTCATACTTTATGTATATTGCAACATGAATAAGGCATAAATTGACTAACTGAAGGAGAGATCTCTACAAACATATTACTTACAGATTTATAAATTCATTAAGCATGATAGAGGAGGAGAGCCTACACCCATGTTGTATATTATTCAATTTTAATTCACATTATATCTGGACAAAACAGAGTTATGACCACTAACTCCAGAAACAAAACTCACAGTAACTTTAGGTCTTTATGCTGATTCCCATGTAACTGATCAAATAAATGTCCATCCAATTTGCTTTTTTAATCCACAAGTCAGAGAAATTATTTTCTACACACTGCCATCACTTTTTTTTTTAACTTTTTACTCAAATTCCAGTTTTTTACCAAGTAGTGTACTGTTAGTTTCAGACGTACAATATGTGCCCTCCTTACACTACCACCCCTTCTTAAATATTCTCTGCACTAGAGCTATCTTGGAATCAAGAAGTTAGAGTCAAAATACAGCCTAAAAATGAGAAAAAAAATATCTTCTTTGAAATTTTTAACTAAGGGAAAAGGATATTTTTTGAGCTTTATGACAATATAATATTTGTGAATTTCAAGGCTGCAATATCCTGCAGTGATTATCCTGTGATAAGCAACATGCAAAATTAATCCCAAATAATTACATTCAGAGAAAAAACAACAAAATCTGTATTTGTAAAGCAACTGTTTTAAAAAGATTTTAGATAAAGAGCTCTCTCGAAAATAATCTGTCAATAATTTAAAAGTCCTGGGGCACCTGGGTGGCTCAGTCGGTTAAGCATCTGACTTCAGCTCAGGTCATGATCTCACAGGTTGTGAGTTCAAGCCCCGTGTCAAGCTCTGTGCTGACAGTTCAGAACCCGGAGCCTCCTTCTGATTCTGTGCCTCCCTCTCTCTTTTCTCCTCCCCTGCTCACAGTCTGTATCTTTCTCTCAAAAATAAATAAACATTTAAAAAATAAAAATAATAATAATAATTTAAAAGTCCTTATTGTCACCAAAACACACACACACACACACACACACACACACACACACACACACAAACAAAGAATCCAGTGAAGAAATGGGCAGAAGACATGAATACACATTTTTCCAAAGAACACATCCAGATGGGCAACAGACACATGAAAAGATGCTCAATATCACTCATAATCAGGGAAATATAAATTAAAACCACATTGAGATACCACCTCACACCAGAGTGGCTAAAATTAACAAGTCAGGAAACCACAGATGCTGGCGAGGATGCGGAAAAATGGGAACCCTTTTGCACTGGTGGCGGGAATGCAAACCTGTGCAGCTGCTCTGGAAAACAGTGTGGAGGTTCCTCAAAAAATTAAAAATCGAACTACCCTATGACCCAGAAACAGCATTATAAGGAATTAATCCAAAGGATACAGGAGTGTTGATTCATAGAGGCATATGTACCTCAATGTTTATAGCAGTGCTTTCAATAACAGCCAAATTATGGAAAGAGCCTAAATGTCCACCAACTGATGAATAAATAAACAAGATGTGGTTTACATATACAATGGAATACTACTTGGCAATGAGAAAGAATGAAATCCTGCCATTTGCAGCAATGTAGATGGAACTGGAGGTTATTATGCTAAATTAAGTAAGTCAGTCAGAGAAAGACAGATATATGTTTTCACTCATATGTGAAACTTGAGAAACTTAACAGAAGACCATGGTGGGAGGGAAGGGAAAAAAATAGTTTCAAACAGAGAGGGAGGGAGGCAATCCATAAGAGACTCTTAAATACAGAGAACAAACTGAAGGTTGATGGGGGCGGGGCAGGGAAGAGAGGAAATTGGTGATGGGCATTGAGGAGGGCCCTTGTTGGGATGAGCACTGGGTGTTGTCTGTAAGTGATGAGTCACGGGAATCTACCCCCAACACCAAGAGCACACTGTATACACTGTATGTTAGCCAACGTGACAATAAATTATATTAAAAAAATAAAGATAAAAAATAAAAGTTCTTACTGTGTAATTATACAATTTTTGTCTAAATTTGAATTATTACATAGGCTTAAAAGGAAAAGGGGTAAGTAGTTATCAGTTAGGAAAATGGTCTATTTCTCTTAAATGTATTTCTCTTCTATGCACAAAACTACCTTTAGGGTTAGTGGGAGTTAAATACATAAATCCATTGTGCATCAACAGAGGAGCGGAAACTGTAATCTATAAAATGAATGAATTAAATCATTATGAGTAATTTTTTAGCACATGACCTCCTCTAAGTTCTATCAAGTATATAGCCTGACTTTTTGAAATGACACTTAAAAAGGTTTTACACCCTAATTGAACAGCCATTCACTGGGCTTATTTTTCACTTAGATCTCTCCTAATACCTGTGAAGTAGGGTTTTTAAAATAGGAGACTGGATGGTAAAAGCAGTAATTTCTCATCAGGGAATATTTAATAAGTGGAAGCTATTAGCCAACTAAAGGACACAAAATAGATTAATCTTGCAAAGATATGTCCTTTTGGGGTTATAAATTGTTCAGTTTTCAGGGGGGAAATCTCTCTGACAAATGTGTAAGGTTAGATTCACATTTAATATCATTTCATAATACATGAGAAAAGAATTTGTTAACGTTTTCATAATCACTAATTAAGATTATTTGAGAATAACCATATCAGAGGTAAAAATAAATTGAATATTATCCAGTTTGGGTAATAATTTACTTTTTATAGTATATGATACATTTTTGTTTCAAGATGATGCTATGAAAGCTAACTTTGTATTATAATATGCTATATATACACACACACACACACACACACACACACACACACACATATACACAATTATATGATATGTTTTTACATGAAAGAAAATGTAATCCTACAGCCCCTAACTGTGGTGATTAAAAAATTATCAGAAAATGAACTTACTGATAGAGCTATGCTTTCAAATTAAACACATTTCTTTGCCCTAAAAAATGACCATGTATTAACAGCTTTTACAAATAATCACATATAATCCATAATTTAAAAAAAGTCAGATTCTGTTCTTATTTTCAGTTAAACATAGAGTCCAGGCTCAATTCATATTAACTTTCAGAAATTTTATCACTTTGACTTATCTCCTTTAAAAACCATATGTATTGCCACCATTCAAAGACCTTCAAATCCAAAGTACATATGATTTCATTTTCACTATGATGAAACAAACTGAAGATCACCTATAAGCAATCTGTAGAAAACCATTTTAATAGATACTTGAAGTCATAGTTTTCTAAGAATATATAGAGTTGAACACAAGAATGCTAATATTGACAGGATAAATTTTGGGAGCACTTCAGTAAGTTATTACTTAGGTTTTTTTCATTCCCTTATATGGGCAAAACATACTACATAAGAAAAAATAACACAAAAAATAGCTGCACAAAAAATAACATGCCCTCTCTACCACAATTGATAAAAATTAATCTTGACAACTGTCCCTCTTCCTTCCCTCCCTCCTTCATTCTACCCTCCCTCCCTTTCTTCCTTCCTCCTTTCCTTTCCTTCCATTCCTTTGTTTCCCTCACACTTTCCTTTTTAAACCACACCTTAGGAGTATTAGTCTTAGGCACTTACTATCAGTTGCAGGAAGTAATAGACTTTGTTTATTTTTTAATTTAACCTTACTTCATTCATTTTAAAGCTCAGACTACAGTGAAAAAGACTGTGTCCTACTAGTACAGAAATACATTTTGACAACTGAATCCTTGAAAAAGATAATCTAAAATTTGTTTTTCTTTAGTTTCAAGTTGTAAAAGGTAGCAGATGAAACCAATTTTCCCACTTAATGTTCTGAGCACATGGTTCTAGGCAAGCTAGAAGAATAGAATCTAGTCTTTCCCTAAGAATAATTTGACATGAAGTGCAGCCATGCTGTGTATTTTGGAAATTGTGTTAAATGAATAAAAGGGAAATTCACACTGATTTTCTCTTAGTTTGTTCACATTTCACATTCAACTATTTGGCCATATGCTAAAAAATCAATACTTTAGCCCACACAATCACCACATTTTGAGATAAAGAGCATATCTTAGCTGAGAAAAGAGAAGAGCACCAATAGATAAAATCAGATAGGGCGTATAATAAAAAATATAGTAAAATGCCAGGATTTAACATGCTCTGAACATTTATGTACAATAAAATACTTTTAGAAAATGTCCTCCTTGTCCAAAATGGAAACTCAATAAATTTGAAGAGGTTGAATAGAAAACAATGGCTGCCACGTGATTGCATTAGAATACTGCTAGCAGAGAAGTCTGAAATTATTAAATTATTTGTCAAAAACAAAACAAAACAAAATGATGGTAAAAAAATCCAAATCCTGGCCAGAAAAAGCAACACACAGACCAGTTTACAACAGCCATCATCATGTTTGGGATAATTATATCAACTTATTCAGACACACTGATACTAAAAAAAAAAATAAAACCTTACTAATGGTTATGTCATGTTTGATCATTAAGAAAATTAATATATGTGTAAAAATTCATACTCTTTTTTATTGCTAGTTTTGATACAGCTATAATTTGTCAAAGGTATAATTGACATCCACTTCTTTGGAATAGCTACTATTTATTGATAATAAATACAGTACAAATTACAAATAGTGAAGACAATCAAGAAATAAAAGTATATATTCTGATTCAGCACTGATTTTCTAACTTTTTCCTAAAAATTATCATCAAAGGAAAATTTTGATACTCATCAGAGAGCTTACAACAACTAAAAGATAAAATATTCATGTTTAACTTATGTTTAAAAGAGTGTCCTGACTCTTACAAAATTCTGAATGAATCACTTTTATTGTATCACATTTTTATAATTACATTTGTATATTACGCAAAAATATCTGAGTTTTTGGAAGAAATATGCATTTTTTAACAGAGATACTCTTTTGAATGGACAAATAAAACAAATGCAATGTTTTAAAATTGTTGGCACATCACAAATGAATATAACTCCATAACTACAGTCAAGGGAACAAAGACTTAAGATAAAATACTGAACTTTAAATCTATAGTATCAAATCTCCTTTTTTCTCTCTTCCATTATTCTTCCCCATGGGGAACATCCAAGTTTTGCCCACAGTAATTCAGAAGCAGTGGTCCTGAAATTGAGGGAAAAGGCATCAACGGCCATAATTGAGCCATTCACTCAGCTTCCCTTTGAGAGCATATTTGATTGGCATAATATAAAAATAGAATACACATTTAGAAACAGACTTAAAACTACTCTTGAAATGGAGCCTAAATGGTTCATGAGATTGATGAGACAAAGATTCTATTACTCCAAATCACTGACTTGAGTCTAGCTTATATGAAAGTGACTAATTCATTACCAAAGGACAATCTTCTGAAAAATATGTGGTACAAGTTAAAGTTCCCATGCGAAAGAATCTTTCAACAAATGCTACATACAAAATCAAACAAAACCACAAAATTTACCTGTATCTTGTACATCCTAGATCTTGTAGATGTTCTCAAAACATTTTAAATATTTCTGATGACAAAATCATTTTACTCTGAGCACTGGAATAAATAGTTCCCAAACCACCACTATATAAGGGATCCTGTGGAAGATTATAGACATGACTAAGATCACACGGTGCCTGAGGAACTTCTGGTGAGCATTATTCTCAATGTGTTTTCTGACTAAATAGGCCACTGGGATTATTTCCTCAGTGTTCTAAGTCCTAACTTTGTGTTTGCCAATTGAATGGCAACTTCCAGATCTAACAACGTATGGAGCTCTTCAAGTGATGTGGGCTGATCCTGGACCTTATAGAGTTCCAGCTTTGTGCGCCTGGAGCACATTCTCACCTGCTGTCTTCCTGCAGTTTCGTCAGCTCACTAGTCTGCATTTCCTGACCATGGGCTGGGGTATAGATAGATGGGGAGATAAACTTTTGTTTAGGGAGGGAAGCAATGTGAAAATAGATATCCCCACCATAATTTCTCCATTGTTAAAGCTGCCAGGAAAATATTATAATTGAAACTTGCTTCACGTCTACTCATGAGAATGAATATTTAAAGCCTGCTCTAAAACCGGTATTCAGGTTGGGTGCCTGGGTAGCTCAGTTTGTTAAGCGCCTGACTTTGACTCAGGCCATGATCTGTTCATGAGTTCAAGCCCCACGCCGGGCTCTGTGCTGACAGTTCAGTCTGAAGCCTGTTTTCAGATTCTGTGTTTCCCTCTCTCTTTGCCCTCCCCTGCTTGTGTGTGTGTGTGTGTGTGTGTGTGTGTGTGTGTGCGCATGCACGCACGCTCTCTCTGGCACGCTGTCTTTCTCTCTCTCAAAACTAAGTAAATGTTAAAAAAATTAAAAATAGTATCTAGGAAAATAAAGGCAATATCTTACCACCTTGGCCATATATACACACTAAAGAAGAAAAGAAAAACATATGCACACAACATCTCTCAGGAGGACATCTGGTGGTAAAAATGACTAAATAATGTCCCTAACATTGTCACAATACCTTATGCCCAAAGATGGCCCCATGAATTTTATTTATTTTTCACTTTATTGAAAATTATAGTAATTTCTTATAAACAACATAAATAAGTATTTCAAAAATAAAAGAGAGCTTAGACTAATTCTATTCACAATGCAGAAACTGGTTTCCTTGGATGGAAAATAATTATTTGATACAAACACCTGCAAGAGATAGTAAACAGAAATGCAACTGCATTGATAAGCTTGCAGAAGAAAAACAAGACAATGGTCTTGTGATGGGCCATTAATGATGCCTCTGTAGAGGAAAACGATAGCTACTTAAAATAAAATACAGTGGCCTGCAGTGCTGCCAGATGTCACATTGTTTCTACTTTTCTGGGTAAAACCATTAAGGGACCCCATCTTTTTACATACTTTTTATAAAAGCAGAGAATAATGAATATAGTCCATAAACTTCAAGCATAAATGAAATATATGTTCCTAGTAAAAGTCTTTCAATAGATTAGGAAGCTAGTATTTTCATTATAATCAAAACCCAAAACTTTTTTGTTTCTCCTTTGAAAACTATGTCTTTGGGATGCATTTTCTCAGAATATTTGATACACACACACATACACAATTAGGTTCAGAGTGCTTCTGAACTACTGAAGGCAATTCCAATAATATTAGTTGCCCTTTCTTAAAAGCAGTAGCACTTTTATACAGTCTTAATATTATGAGAATTCAGGTATCAATTACTAATAAGAATATTCTGCCAAATAAATACAATTAGTGAATAAAATTTAAAAAGATGTATAAGCCAGTAAATCAATTGAAACGAAAATAGAGGGTGGTAACCAACAATTTTCTTTAACTAACGATTTTCTTAAACTTACTTATATATTAACCTAGATTGAATGTTTAATATCTTAAATATACTAACAATACCAATATAGTACTATGAAATGAAAAATCTCCCTATAGCACTTCAAGATCTCAAGGAGAGAAAGAAAACATGATATACAAAAAACGACCAATGTGAAATAACATGAGAATTAATGGCTTGGTCTGTAAAACATACCTCAAAGAGAAACTAGGTTAAGAGAGTTTATAGAATATTAGCAAAGAGGTTTTGCCTTGAAAGTATTAATGAACAAAACATGAGTAAGTAAATTTATCTGATGATGCTTTGTTAGACTGCAATTAAAACCTGTGCTATGTATGGGGCACCTGGGTGGCTCAGTCAGTTGAGCGACTGACTTCGGCTCAGGTCTTGATCTCATGGTTTGTGACTTTGAGCCCCGCCTTGGGCTCTGTGCTGACAGCTCGGAGCCTGGAGCCTGCTTCGGATTCTGTGTCTCCCTCTCTCTCTCTGCCCCTCCCCCACTCATGCTCTGTCTCTCTCTGCCTCAGAAATACATAATCATTAAAAAATTAAAAAAAAATACCCTGTGCTATGTAATATTGGACTTTATGTTAGGATGATTTTCTGGAGGCATTGGAGGAGCCTATTCATAAAACAGTGCTGCAAAATAATCTAATGCAAAGTAATTGTACTAGAATTATAAGCCTATGTCGAAGTAATAAAAGGTAGCTACCACTATATTAGAAAAAAAATATTGCCTAAGAAATCCCATAGAACGCCTTCGCTTTAAGTAAAATATCAAGGATATATTTCATCTAATGAAAAAACAAATGATGAAGGGGCACCTGGGCGACTCAGTCGGTTATGCCACCAACTTCGTCTCAGGTCATGATCTCACAGTGTATGGGTTCGAGCCCCCTGTCAGGTTCTGTGCTGACAGATCAGAGCCTGGAGCCTGCTGCAGATTCTGGGTCTCCCTCTCTCTCTGCCCCTCACCTGCTTGCTCTCTCTCTCTCAAAAATAAACATTAAAAAAATTAAAACACACAGTGTAACAAGAGTGAATCAAAAATTTTAAAAACATGGAATTGTTCATTTATATTATTATATTTTTAAAATTTTTTGTAACAGTACATTGATTGATCAAACCACATTAAATAAGCAGATGTGAGGAAACTATTACAAAGAAATTGGAAGTAGTTATGACTGAGGTACACCATAATTTCCAGTTAGCAAAATTCATACCTCTTATTATACTGAAACTCACTTTTATTATATTTGAATCTGCTATTCTCAAGCCATACCAGAGCAAGACTTCTCTGGCCCACCCCTGTGCTAACATTCTGGCAGTTTCTCTAATTTTGATAGGTTTACTCACATGGATTAAAAAGTTACTTCATCCTATCTTAAAGAAAAAACTGAGTTGAAATAACATGGAATAAATTTTGAAATAAAGACATATACAGAATGTTATGGGAACAGAAAGGAAATTACACTCCTATGCCACCATGTAGACATCACAAAGGACATAACAATCAATTGGACTTTGAAGCGTCAGTAAGATTTTACCAGGGGAGCAGTTAGGCCATATGAAGTGATAGAATAGACAACAGAGGAATTCATGTGCTTTTGCTAGGATGGCAATCCAGTCAGAAGAAAACATAACAGCCTGATGATGATACATGCCTATGGGCATAAATGTATCACCATTGTGTGTGCGCATTAGAGGAAGAGGGTTTATTTTGTCTAGGAGGAAAGGTTGAAAAGATTGGGTTTACCAGGTTATAAAGCCAAATGTCATTCAACAGTGTGAACCCCAAGAAGTTTCTGAATATGACTGAATGTTAAATCACTTTGGAAAATTTTAAAAGTACAGATTCCAGGGTTCCATTTCTAGTTGGGGGCATATATTAGTTGTGGCCCACCCAATGTCTCTAATGGTTAGCTGGCTTTGGGAACACCTGCTATGGCATATTGGCAATAGAAAGCCAGAAAAACTTTGACATGGGCCCTTATGTGATAACTCTGTTCTCTTATCTGTGCTTCAAGGAGAGTGACACCTCCCTTTGTTGCCTAGTATTCAATAAGGGATGATGAAGGCCACCTCTTCAAAGTTCACCTCCCAGACTACACTATCTGCAGTAGCCTGCCAGTTACTCTATGTTTATTAATTTATTATAGCTTTTTAACTCATTTGCTTGTTCAATTATTTGTTTATTGCCTAGTCCCACCCTCACTCCAGCCACACAGACACACTCAAATGAAACCTCAAAGAGAGCAAACCATGGATGAGTGTTTGTGTTTATTACTGAACCCACTAGGACGTTGTGTGACATGGGAGTAGTTCTTAATAAATTGTTGTTATGGCTTAAGGGAAATGATGTTACTGTTGAAAGCACATAATTGCATTTTTTATATAAACCAAATCTGGACCACAGTAAAGTTGGACATCTGATTCTGTGGTATACACAATTGAAGCTGATTGCTAAGTAAATAATTCCTTTGTGAGGATGGCTGGAATGAATTATATACACATTCTATGGCATAAGTTACCTGCTCATGAAAAAAAAAAAAAAACGATGAATATCAGCACAAACTTTAAGGTCAGTTTTCAATCATTCAACATTAGGCAAATTTGGATTTTGAAGAGGCTAAAAGGAATGCTCTGAAATCATTCTTGGAGAGAGTAAATGTTAATTGGGAGCTTGATACAGTCTATAAACACAGTTATAAATCAAGGAGGTTAAGAGCATGAAGGTGCATTTAAATTTTTCTGTTCAATCTATTTATTTTAGAAATGAGAAATCTAGGGAATAGAAAAAAATGATTTTAAAAAAAGAAACGATAGTTAAACACCAATTGTTAATAAGTAAAGTAATTTAATTTTTTAATGTTTATTTATTTTTTAGAGAGAGAGAGAGAGAGAGAGAGAGAGTAGAGTGTGAGTAGGGGAGGTGCAGAAAGAGAGGGAGACACAGAATGTGAAGCAGGCTCCAGGATCTGAGCTGTCAGCACAGAGTCTGACACGGGGCTTGAACTCACAGACCACGAGATGCTGACCTGAGCCGAAGTCAAGATGCTCAACCAACTGAGCCACCCATGTACCAGTAAATAAAGTAATTTTAAATTGAAATGGAATACCAAGCTAGTAAGTTTTGAAACAACACATTCTAACTTGTAGACTAAAATTGTATTGTTTTTAGGATGTATCATATAGTTTCAACTTGATTCCATTTAGTAGATCCATATGAAAGAAATTTAAAATCCCCAAATTAAATGCAAAATTATTCAGAGAAACACAGGTAAAGCTATTTCAGATTACAACTCATCACTGCTCTATTTATTTTCATGAAAAATGAAAGTTTACTAACTTGCAAATTAAGGGAAAAATTAATATTACCTATTAGAAAAGAGTTTATAACCGTTCTTTTACATGATATAATTTTATTTTAAACCTCTATGTCTGTAGGAATAAGGATGGATAATTTTCCAAATCTCTCTTTTTTTATATTCTCGGCCTCTTTCTTCCAACCCTTCCTCTCTCATATATAAATATATATAATGTAAATATTATTTTGAAAACATATCCACCAATCACATGAGGCACACTGGGAAAGAGAAAATGCACATGTTGCCTGTTAAATTCTAGTAAGATGATCTTTATTAAACCAATAGTTCTTGTATTCCACCTTGCTAGAACAGTTACCATCTATTTTTCACTCAGCCAGCAAAGAAGAAGGAAGAATAAAACTATCAATATGGTCTAGTCTGAATAACAAGCAAACATATATTATTGCCACTATACCTAATTACTTCCTAAAAATGATCATTTCTCTAAAGTTCCTGAGGTAAGAAGCTGTTCTCAAAAAACAATAGCCCTTCATCATTATGAAAAAAGTGAGACCAAAAAGAGGCAGGATTAAGAAAAATTGTGACCATGATCACAAACCATATGAAAATATTTAACTCTACTTAGCAACTACAAATTACAGTTCAGTGTAAAATATCTAAGTGTCCCTTTTATTATTTTCTATAAGATTCCATTTATCTTAACTAAAATGTAAGTCCAAAAAATCCTATCAAGGAAAAGAATAGATGATCACAAGGGAAAAGTAGATTATTTGATCATTCTCGGGTAAAAGCAAACAAGAGAAAGAAAGCCTATGTCAGAATCATGTAAATAGTTCATTTTTAGAACATGCCCTCTTCCAATATTCCTTTTTAAAGAATATCTCAAAATCTTCATTCTTACTGGTATGAAACAAAGAATTCTTTGGAGAATGAGTGACAACAGCAATATTAGTCCAATTCCATCTAATACTGGAAACAGAATGCATAACAATTGATACAAATGTGCTTCCTGGAGCAAGGTTAGCAAAGGTAGAGAAATTCTCTGAGAAGTCCTTGGGGAAAAGAAGCGAGTGTACAAAAAACAATTGAACAGATTATGTTGACTATCCAAAGTAATCGGTTTTCCTTCAATATCTTATCATTTCTCTACACAGCACGAGATGTAGAAAAGCAGCAATAACTTGAAGAATGAAGTGCGGAAACCTACTGGGGAGGAGACCTGAAACATACTAAATATATTTGTGGCAGAATTAATTCCAACACCCAGGAGGAAGCTGCTAATGCGTTAGAGTGAGCTGTCAAGTGAAACAGGAAATTTTTTCCATGCATTTTCTAATGAGTTTTAATACACCCCCAGTATTTATTTTAAGACATTCTGCTTGTCAAGGTGGAACTCCTGTTCTCATTTTCAGATAATTGACTAGTTTAAAAAAATCTTTATTCCATTTCAAAATATTAATAAAATAGTCCACTTCAAATACAATTCCCTTTGTCCCGAAGGTACCTGATTAATTTCTTTTTAAAGCCAACTACAATGAGAGCCCACTGAAAGTTTGTACCATTATTAGTTCTCTTTCCTTTCATTCTAACTCATGATTCAAATATCATAACTTTTTCTTGTTCTATGATCCAAATAGTTGGATGTTTCAAAATATGCAAGTTTGATAGTAAGACTTATGTCATCTCATATGTGCTTGTGACTATGACATTTAGTATGTGCCATTAGCTCTGTATTTCTAAAATCTGCTGTTTGCTGATTATCACGCTAAAGTCTTTTCTTTGATTTTATTGCTTTGGATCATTGGAAATTAAATTCACAAAATATATATCCCAAATTAGAGTGAGCATTATTTAAATAAAGACATTTTTAAAAATCATTTAAATTAGTAATTAAGATTCAATTAAATTCCCATCAAAAGCTTATTTTATTTTGATAGAAATACAGTATTTTCCATGACTCAGATGAATTAGTTTTACTTTACAAAGTATATAACACACATTGTAAAGTTTGTTTTTTTAATTAAAATTTCCCATATATTAAAAATTGAAAAGTACTATTTAGTGGTACAATATTAAAGTTAATTGTAGTTTGTGATTATAAACATGTTGGAGTTTAAATCAGGTCAAGAGATTCTTGAATACCTGCATTTCTTATTCAATTTTCTCTTGTTTATTCAATTAAAGAATTTAAAAAGTTAAATTTATAGACACTACAATTCCTAAACCATGCCTCACTTTAAATTGACATAGTCCATAGTAACCAATAGTCTAATAGTAAAATAATATAGCAAATTAAAAATAAATATACATAAATAATATCTGATATATTTCTGATATGATTTGTAGGTTGAGATTTAATTTTAAAATAAGTTCATAATGAATGCAACTATTTGTCTTTAGGGATGAGAATTTACTCAATTTTCATGTAATAGTAATCTTTTAAAGTTTGTCACATTTAAACTAAAGTTCTGAGCATTCAAAACTAAAAATAAGACTAGGCATATGTATTTTTTAAAACCTAAAATATTGTATTAGTGCATTTTATCCCTTATGTTACTAAGTTATTATCCTATTATGTCACTTATTATGAGCTTTTTAAGTAAGAGCTTTTAAATAAAAATAAAAATAAATTAAAATTTAAAAACTAAATAATTTCAAATTATTACTTGGAATTGACCCTGTCCTTGAAGTCTTTCCACTGTATTTAAATGAAATTTAAATTTCCAATTTATTTAAAATCAGTTTGGATAAGAATACATGCAAACATGATTTTAAAAAAATACATATGTTTAAGGATTGGTGCTATCAAATAATGACAAAAAAAAAGATTATGGGAAATTTTGGCCAAATTGTTTTCATGTATTTACTTTTTATTTTTATTTGTTTAGGTCGGCAATGCTTTACCAAAAATAGTACTCATAAATGAGCTTTTTTCCCCCAAATGTAAACTTGAAATATTAAAACACTGCATTTATAGTAAAAATTCTACTTTTCTTTGAAAAATATAAGGAATTGGGGTGGCTCAATTTCTACTATTTCTTTGAAATATGAGGAATATAAGAGTCAGTTGAGCAACTGACTCTTGATTCCGTCACAATCTCATTGTTCATGAGTTCAAGCCCCGCGTTAGGCTCTGCACTGGCAGCATGGGGCCTGCTTGGGATTCTTTGTCTCCCTCTCTCTCTCTCTGCCCCTTTCTCTCTCTCTCTCTCACTCTCTGTCTCAAAAAAAAAAAAAGAATTAGTTACAATTGCAACTGACTAGAAGTTGGAAATAAATTGTGTATTGGAAGCAGATGTGTGTGCGCGTGTGTGTGCAAGCTCTTAATTATTAGTTGAAACTTTCTACTCTTCAGTATCAGATACTCTCTGAAAAGTTGTTTTCTTAAAGTGTGTTCTTAGAAAAGAAAATGTTCTGACAAAATATTTTTACTACTATCATTTGTACCATAGGATTTTTTTTATTTAACTAGGCTTCACGCTGCAGCCCGACAAAGGGCTTGAACTCCCAAACCTGAGATCAAAACCTGAGCTGAGATCAAGAGTTAGATGTTTAACCAACTGAGCCACCCAGGTGCCCCTGTACTATAGGATTCTGAAGGGAAAGAACTATGCAGCTAAGCAAGTCAACAAATAAGCAATCAAAAATATTTTTAAAAACATAAAACAATAAAAAAGCCCTACTTCATTCCCATGCCAAATACAAATAAACTATATTTTATTCTGTATCATATATGTATTTTATCCATCTTTTTCACAGCATCATCAGTGTGCCTAAGATTCAATTAGAGATACTACTTACATTTGGACTGGGAGAATAAAGTAGCAAAGGAAGCCCTCCCTAGTGACAATAATTAAAACCCTCCTTTAGGGGCACCTGGGCGGCTCAGTAGGTTCACCTTCTGACATTGGCTCAGGTCTTGATCTCACAGCTTGTAAGTTCAAACCCCACGTCAGGTTATGTGCTGACAGCTCAGAGCCTGGAGCCTGCTTTGGATTTTGTGTCTCCCTCTCTCTCTCTGCCCCTCCCTTGCTCATGCTCTGTCTCTCTGTCTCTCTCAAAAATAAACGTTAAGAAAACAAACAACAACAAAAATCTCTCCTTCATTTCTCCTCCGTTAGATTGTCCACAACTGTCAACTGTGACTTGTTCACAGGCTATACTCTACTGCTACTAGGTACATGTATTACATAATACATAAATATATATTATTTTAGGTACATGCAAACAATTTATATGCATCCTTGACTTTGACTGTAATTTTGAGGATAACCCCTTATAAATGGTCTCCTTTGCATGTCCATGTCTAACAATGTGCATTCTAACTTATTGACAGTAGTATTTGTCTCCATTAAGAAAAAAGCATTTTATTAGTAAGTACTACATGGAAGGGTCGTAGTTTCTGATAAACATGACTTTCATATTGCTATGAAAGTCATTAAGGAAGTACGATTTAACTTAGGAAAAAAATATGTTTATTTTTGAGAGAGAGAAGATGTGCACAAGAGGGGGAGGGGCAGAGAGAGAGAGGGACAGATGATCCAAAGCAGGCTCTGGCTGACAGGAGAGGCTCAGCAGGCCTCGAACTCACAAACTGGGAGATCATGACCTGAGCTGATGTTGGATGCTTAATCAATTGAGCCACCCAGGTGCCCCTAGAAATGTTTATTTTTAAAGCAACATTTTAGGAACAAATACCTATCATTTCTGGTAGTGATTCTTTGTTATCATTATTACAGATGAATGATTCTTCAGTAACTGTTCCTAGCTCAGTAATTTTAGTTTTTGTACATTTGTTATTAGATGTATTCTCATTTATTGCTATTTTGAATTGGATTATTTTTCTATTGTGTTTTAACTGGCTATTGTTGATATAAAGTAATAGTATTGATTTGAGTATGTTGATCCTGTATCTATCTACCTTGATGGATTCTCTTATTAATTCTAACAGTTTGTTCATTGATTCCCTTGGAATTCTGAGGCTATCATATCATCTGCAAATGATGAATACTTCTCCTTTTTAATAGTTAAACTTTTTACATACTTTACTATAATTTTGCATTAGCTAGATCCTCCAAAAAAAGTTGAATAAGAGCAGCAATAGCACACTTGTATTATTTAGGATGTAGTGGAATTTCCATTATATTTTGCATTTAATCTTAGATTTAGCATTTTCAAGAAAATTATTTATCATGATGCAATTGTTTTCCTAAAATGTTGAGTTTTTGATAGATATTAATTACATACATTAAAATAACCCTTTGTTTAACCTACAATTTAAAAACTTCCTTAAAATATTCTCACCTTATAAAGAGATTCTAAGATGAAATAAAAATGAACATTGTTGGCTACCATATAAAATCTAAAGGCTGGAATTTGTATCCTTGGTTTAAAATTTCAGCAAAATAGAAATTATGGGAATGACATATTTTTGATTAATGATTTAGATAAAAATATATAAAGCTTAAAATAAATGTTTTTAAACAAAACTCATGAGATAACTCCAAAATAAATTTGTTCCTAGTTTTTATGATTAGGACATATATCGGGACATTTTAACAAGAATAAAATCAATATTTATTTTTGGCATGAATGAAAGCCTGAAGAGTACAAAAATGTATCACACATTTTGAATCAGGATCCCTGGGGGTGTGACAAAGGAAACCAGAAAGACTGGAATGAAAGTAGCATAGTGAGATATGAAAGCAAAGAACTGACTTTTATCCCTGCTCCCCTTTTAACTATGTATACATGTGTGGGTCCATAATTTATTTTCTTTGGATGATAATTGGCCTATCTATAAAATAAGAGCCGAACCACATGATTCTGTGTGTTATTGGCAGTAGAGCCTTTGATTTTGTGCACTCCCTAGTGTCTATTATCATACTTTATCAATGAGTTATACTTATAGCATTTAAGAAGAAAAAAAAATCACAAAAAATTAAGTGTTCCCTGATATTCTAAACCTATTTATCTTTACTTCCTTTTCTAAGGTGAAACTAGACTTTATAGAAATGTACAGTTTTTTAAATTAAGCTTTTGATCTTTATATAAGAAATTCCAGTTAATATGATTTAAGTAATAATATAAAACAATTCTATTCTACATATATATGTGATTAAAATAGTAATATTACTTTAAAATCATTTTAGTGAAAAAATAAATTTGGGCATATCAAAGATCTCAAACTTAGGTAAATACATGTACTTATAACTAGATTCATATAAAATACACATAAAATACATAATTTTATGTGTACATAAAAAACATAAAATTCCATAAAATACATGTACTTATAAGTAGATTTTTTTTTAAATAAACCAGATTTGCCTTTTAATAGTCACCAGGATTTAGATATAATTCCCCAAAAGGAAAAACAGTGAAGTTTTTAAAGCTACACCTGAAACAAGGGGGGTGGGGAGGGAGAGACAGGTTTTTAAGAAATGTGGCTTTAAAGGAAGGATCCATTTGAGGTCAGGGGTCACACAGTATCACCCTAACCATCAGGGCAAAATGACGTTTGAAGAAACCACATGGGTAACGAGCGACTGCCCAGGCATCACACAGACATCACCTTCTTGACCGGAATCTGCTCCTGAGGACACACCACCTCCAACCAGCAGGGCCCTGCTGTCTGACCATGTTCTGTCCCCGTGCCCCGATGGGCCACGTCGAAGCCCCACCCACACGCTCAGGGCTCAGTGTCGTTTCCTCCAAAAACCAATCACTGATAGTTCTGAAATGCTTCCATTAGCCCAAACCACCACTGCTTATTTCTGCCGGGTTTGAATGTAATCAGTGTTTAAAAAGCAAACGTGAACAAGAAAACAAAGGCCACGCCACCCGGTGGGCCTCAATTTTAAAAAGCACAGCTCAACATCGTGCAGGTATTTGGACAGGACCCAGGGGATCCCCGTGGGGGGGGGGGGGCATGTAGCACGGGGAGCTCCTCACAGAAACAGGAAGCAGGCCGAGTCCACAGCGCCAGCTCAGCGGCCGGGACCATGTACGTCTTTCCATCACTGCTGAACAGCCAGGAAAGTTCAGGAATCCCGTTCAGTGTCCCTGTAATACCTATAGCTACGTATTAAGGCCAAAACCAATCTTCATAAGTAGATTCATACACACACACACACACACACTCATACATCCACTTACACATATATATGAATACCCTCCCTCCTTTTTTATTCATGTTACTCTACGTAACAATTTTTATTTTTTTCTTGTCTGCTAAATCTATAATAAATTTATAATTTGATTATCTGAGCAAACCAATTTTGTATTTCATAAAATTTACAGTCAAATTATTCTTTGCAGAGTTTCCACACATGCATGTGCAAACACATATATATAGAAAAGAGATGCAGAGAGAAAAGAAACAGACAGAAAGATAATATGGCAAGTCTATTAAAAGATTCTGTAAGAATTGTTTGCTGCACCAATTCAAGAAAAATGAATCTCTCTAAATCTTAAGAGTCTGAAGACTTTTGAAAAATGTCTAATACTTACTTTGGGGGAAAAAAACCCTCCAGTAAAAATATTTGACAAAACACACACACACACACACACACACACACACACACACACACACACACA
>NW_024412403.1:38380515-38440492 GCF_014898765.1 Herpailurus yagouaroundi | reverse complement strand
ACACACACACACACACACACACACACACACACACACACACACACACACAAACATTTCTGGAGAAAATTCAAGTATACTGGGGAAAAAAATATCCAATAAAAAAGATTCCCATTCAAGAAATGTGCTAATCATCAGTCTTCTAGAAACAAGATATGAATCATGCAGCATAGGAATTTGCCAAATTCTTTTGTATTAGAAGGCATCAGAGGCAACAATCTACTATATTAAAACTGTCTTGTTCTAGTTTGTCTTTTCATCAAATTATCGCAAATTTTCTGAATCCTACTTATTTGTAAATAAGCAAGCACATCCTGCTTAAGTTTGAACACTTAAATATTGACATTTTGTACATTGTTAGATGTGCTAACAATGAAGGAAAAAAATCCACATCACATATGCTTTTAAATCTTGAAAATCTGATTCCATATTTAAGTAGTAACTAAATAAACCATTTACAATATTATTAAATCTTAATATAATCACTTAATAATTGTCTGATTGTCTTGATGCACATCCTGAATTTATACAAGATTGAAGATGGCATAAACTTTTTTATTTTTTACATGAAGGATTGTAATACTACATGAAGCAAATAGGAAGATACTTAACAACAAAGCATTTCATAAAATGATGAGTTTTTAATTAATAATTATCCTTAAATGGCTTTTTCAGCTCTTTAGAGATTTTTTTCACTGAAAATATGCTGTTTGGATTTTACCAAGTATTTCCTTAGATTTGATGGGTGAGCATGTTTGTGCATAATAAGTGTACTCACATATAAGTTGTTGACAGGGCTTGAATTTCATCTGTTTAAGAAATCTGTCAATATATTCTGTTCATTTATAGCATTTGCCAACAATAAATTCAAGAGCTTATCTGCACCAGAGAGTCTCAACTGTAGTTGCACATTAGAATTACATAAGAGCTTTTAAAAACCTGATGCCTAAGAATTACCCCAATCCAATTTATTCTGAGACCGCAAGTAGGTCCTGGGCATGGGTATTTTTAAAACCTTCACAGGTGATTATACTGAGCAGTCATATTTAAAACCACAAATCTATACGTTTGATTTACTTCCTTCCCTCAGCATCCACCAGAAATCAACTAATAATATCAGATAACTTAGAGCCATAAACTGCTATTCTAGCATCAAGAACATATCAGATGAATATACTGAGTTTAAAAATCTTGTAATTAAAGGTATATTTGATTATCTCTGAGATACTACTCAAGGCTTGAAAGTATTTGAAAATTAGTAATCCTTTATATCACGCAGATACTAATGTTAGAGTAATGAGTATTCATGTCTAAATGTAGTGTTCTGCAAAACATTATCAATAACTACATTTTTGCTATGTTGCTATTTTAATTATGAAAGATGAGAAGTGATTATAAGAGCCAATTATTAATGACCTTTAAGTGTAAGTCACTGCACTAAGGGATATATTACATATATTATATCATTTAATTCTCACAACAGCTCTGTAGAGATATTAAGTATAAAAGTAAGTTGCTTAGTGCCAAACAACTTTGTGTAAATGGCAGGTGTGTCTGAATCTAAATCTCCTATCTTTAACCTTAACTCACTTGCCTTTTTATATACATGAAATCCTAGTAATACCGAGATTTAAACATATACTTATAATTAAACATGAATAAAATTCTTATTGTGAATATTATCCTTAAATCTTATAATTGAAAATATTGGATAAATTCTAATTCAAGCTTATTCCCTATCTTCAATAAGAGGAAACTGAGACTCGTAAGTAATTTGCCTCACAGCACATAACTAACACAAGATAGAGTTAAGACTAAACTATTTCTTCTTACCTTCCATCCTGTGCTCTCTCTGTGATCCCACACTGTCCACTCTCATTCGTGATGAATTAGTACGGCATTTTGTTAACAGATGATACTGTTTAAACAATTACCTTGCAAAGGTGAAAGCATCAGTGGATATTAAGAAGAAAAGGTGCTAGACTTATACTCAGGAACTATCACTTAAGGAATAATTAATTTGTGTAATAACTTTCACTTGAGTGGTTTTGCAATCTTATGGATAAAAATACTAATGTCCCCCACATCGATATGGTTATATTTTATATTCATGGAGAAGTGAAGAGCACCCAACTAATCTCTTAAAAAACTTAAGTACAATAATTTGATTTCAAACTAGTTTACAATGCAAAGTGAATACAGTGGTGCTTCTCAAACCTTACAGGACATATGAATCACATGGCGATTTAATTTGTATTCAGCTTCAGATTCAACAGCTCTGGGCTAGGGCCTGAGATACTGCATTTTAACAAGTTTCCAGGTAATGCCAGTGCTGCTCAAAGATGGTCCATAGACCATACATAGTCTTTGACTATCAAGTAACAGAAACATATCACACCATCCTATAGCATCATTAACTGGAACTCTTATTAAAATTATTTCTAAAATGGGGAAAAAAAAAGCTAATAGAAGACAAGGTGGTGTCTGCACTGGAAGGAATTATGCTACTCTGCTACAGTGGACACCCAGTGATAAGGAGCAAATAATTCAGAAATTACATCAGACTCTAAAAACTGTCATAAAAGCTCAATAATAGACACACTGCCAAAGTATGTATATAAAATATGTAAGAGAATCCTCACTTGAATTTAAAACGAAAGCACTTAGTGCATGTGAGCTTTTAATAAATCCTACTTGATGATGACACTCACTTTCTAATAATGTGGATGATGATGGGAAAGTAAGGCATGCATGCAATTTCATTTTATTAACTTGATGATATGTCTGAAAACAGATTTTTCATGACTTGGAAAAGAAAGTTTCCAAGGACTGCTTTAGAATAACAAGCCTGCCACATGAATAGTTTTGTGTCCTTGATCCATATGCTGTGTGATTAAACCCTAAAACATGTTGTCATATTGATTTTCAAATAGGTCTATGAACAATCAATTGAACTCTCAGTTTTAAGACTACACAGTTCTTTCTCATTTATCTAAACCTTGGATGACTCAACTTGCCTTTTAGTTCATTATTATAAGTAAGAATGCATTGAAAGAAATGAACAGAGTGATGGTCCTGTGGGGTCATGGCAGAAGTACAGTGACAGGACCCATCAAATGTACTTTAAAACACTTTCAATGCATTAGGGACAAAATGAAAACCCTTTCAACTCTTGATATTAAGTACATTAAGCATTCTGTTTATGGAGCCTCTATCTACTGCTTGCTGTGGTAGTCATAATCATTTTTCACACCGATGAAACCTTTCAAATATTTAATAAATATTTCTTTCTCAAGATCCATATAGACTTGGGGCTATTTACTCAAGTACATCAAGCATCACAAAGAAGCAATTGTTTTATGTTTTTAAGTAGTGCTTCCAAGCAAGTGTCATTTATCAAGAGTACTTGAACATCTTTCCCAAGATAAAGTCTGGATCTATATGTCTGGTGGCCAAAATGGTTCCAAGAGCTCTTCTGGATGGATCTTTTCTAACCAAAAGCATTCTAGGGTTTCCAAACATGACTTAGAGACAAAGAGTATATTTCCCCTTTCCAACCAGTACCACTTATTCAAAATTCTCAGACAATTTTAATATCCTCATAACTGGTTATTCTGAAGTCAGGATTTCCACCCCCCTTTTAATCATGCCACATAATTCACAAAAAAATTAACCTTTGTAATGGGTAATCCTCCATAATCCTCTGCCTCACCTACTCAAAGCCCTTAATTGTTATTTGTTACCTATGACATTAAGTACAAAATGACTTAAGTCTTAACAAAAGCCATTTCTGAGATCATCAATCATATCTCCACTTACTTCTCAGTTTGCCGAAGTCACAGCTGACTAAATACCTTATATTCTTCCTCCTTTCTATTTCCTCTAGCTGTTTCCTATGCTAATATTAAGTTTTCTCTGTCCTTGAAGATTCAAATAATTCCCATTTCTCACATCTATTTTAATTTTTTTTTAATGTTTTATTTATTTTTTGAGAGAGAGACCGTGGTTGCTGTAGGAGCAGAGATAGGGGAACAAAGGATCCCAAGCAGGCTCCGTGCTGACATGCTGACAGCAGTAAGCCAGATGGGGGGGGCTCAAACAGAACAACCTGGGCCTGAGCTGAAGTGGGACACTTAACCGACTGAGCCACCCAGGCACCCCTCTCACACCTATTTTAATATCATCTTTCCCCATCATCTTCTATGAAGCTTCTCCTGATCTACCAGTTAGATAAGTGGGTTTTTTTCTTCTTTCTTTTTCATTATCTTGTTTTCTTTCTCCTCTCCCTGCATCCTTATGACACTGTTCTTAGTTCAGAGAATCTTTATTTTATCTACCTTATACATAATAGGGTTTACATAAATACTGACAACAATGAATTTAACTATATCTTACAGTAGATGATTAGTGTGATAATTAGATAAGCGTTTTGAAGTTACTTAGCTCTGTTAACAGACGAAATATCACAGAAGGTTCATTGCAATCCTGAGGACTACAGGAATCTGTTCTGTTAAAATAAGAAATTCAATTAACTAAAAACATTTCCATCTGAAAAGAGACCTCAGAATTTGATTGGCTGTCCCAATTAAACATGAGGGTGGCAGCCATTCCAGATGGTAGAGACATATTTATAAAAAGTTTTACATAGTCAGAGAACTTCAGTGTAAGAAGGGACATTTAAGTTCATCTAGTTTAAACCAATATCTGAATCATTTCTTCCACAAATTATTATCTGATCCCAAATTCTACTTAATCCCCTCCACAGATTAGGAATTCATTACAGCTGGAATGGCCTTTTCATATCTAATTTCTAGAATATTCTTCCTTATATAATGTTACTTTTTTTCATTTGCCCAACAATCATCCTCCAGAATGAGATGTATCCATTTTTCACATTAGAGCCCTCTAATGTTTACAAACTATGAAGTTGGTCATCACAAATTTTGCCTTCTCCTAAAATATTCTCATTTCTTACAATTAATCGGTCAGTTTGTTTTTTTCCTTTCATCTCTTGAAAATTTTTTCCTGCATGTGCAATTAGGTTTGTCATTATAATATTTGAATACAATCTCCAGACTGGAGGGATGAGCCAGAGAGCATTACCTCTTGGTGAGAAGAATTATATGTCTATTCACCCAAATTTTCTATTAATGTTTTTAATAGTCTGGTGATGTAGTTAACTACTTTTGAGCTAATAATAACTCCAAACTTTTGTTTAGACTTTAAGAAGTTTAGCCTTCACTATATAAATTAAATCATTTTCTTGCTAGCATGGCAAATGCTTTTCCTGTCACTAATAATTTTGAACCCTATTTGGTATCCCACTGGAAAATCCTTGATACTAGTATTTGTCTTCCAGGATCTTACAAACATGATTTCATTTCCTTAATACAGTACTGGTCCCTTCACACTAACTGAAGTTTTTGCATTCAGAGCCAAATGAGCTATTCTGAGTTGTGCCAAGGAAGTTTACTGTAGCTATTCATTGAAATTAGAACAAACAAGAAAACTTGTCATCACTTATAATGCTGCACTAATTCATTTTCCATGTCTGAAAATGTAATTATATGGTTTTTATAATATAAAAGACATTGCTGTATATACTTAACATAAACATTTTGCAAATTTAAACTAATTGAAATACGTGTTTTAAAAGTAGGATGGTTTTAAAATTATAAGTTATATAAATTAAAAATTCAAGTAAATTATGTCATGCAAATATTTGTGAAGCTCCTGTACAAAACGATGTTTGTTGAAGGTTTGTTGGGGTAGAGTAATGTGGGGAAATAGGCTCTAGTTGCATAAATGGGTTAGAAAAAAGCTTAAGGCAGAAAGCTACCGTCACGGAGTGAAAACGCCCCTGGTTAGCTAGCGAGACATTGTAATAGAATCACGAGTAACTTGTTATATCACCTGCAGGAAATTACTTTCCATCTGGCACCAATGTACCTTGATCACAAACTCCACTTCCCCCCAGACCCTTTGCTTCTTACATAAGTTAATGATTACTGTCTGATTGTTTTCTCCATGTTCACATGTGTAAGATCTTGCTTTCTTCACATTCACCACGTAGGTAAGATCTTGTGATTTCAATAAATATGGAAAGGAAACCCCTGTTCAGGGCTCTTGTCTCCTCTCAGACATTAGCCTCTTTCATATTCAGTTTTGTGTCTGCTTTCTTGCTGTACAAGAGAGGACTCCAGACTTAGAGTCTGCGACAGGGTAACAATTTAAGTCAATGCTTGTGTTTGATTTAAGTCAGTGGTCATTGAATAGAGAAGAAGAATTGGATACTTTCCACAGATTCATCCACATTATCAGAGATTTTCCCTGATTCATATATAACCTTAGCATTAGTGGCATATTTACCCACATGATTATCCAGGCAGGCAGTTTTAGGTCCTGGAAAACAAACTCTGTAACTGGAAGAAAAATTCCCTTCACCTTCAGTATCTTAGACGGGAGTTTGTGTCCAGCTATCCCACAGAAATGATTTATCAGTTTTATATCCAAGATCCCACTGCCTACTTTTATTATTTTTTTTTTTAAATGGGACCAATTAAAGCAAATACCAACACTGTGGAAGAGCAACAAATTGAAAAAAAAAATGATTAAAGTTTATCTCAGGGAAGGATGGATGGTTATGTATGGAGATGTGGAGGACACATCCACCCACTTTGCTTTCAGAGGAGGCTGGGGTATATGCCTGGATATTTTAGATGCATATTGGCACTGTAAAAAATATATTGGTGGTGATATCACCATTTCTTCCATCAGTAGTCTCTCGAAGGTACTGCGAAACCACCAGCAACCCTGCCCCAAAAAACGTGGGATCTTGGATAGCATCTCATTTAGCTATACTGTGGAAATGGTTTTGACCTTGCTAAAAAGAGATTTCTGAAATACCTCTAGTAATAGTTTTAATCAACAATTCTTCTCTATTCCAACTAAAGTGTCCATCAGCATACATCTGAAGAGTTCCATATTTAATATAATTTGAAGTTATTTATGGGGAGGGGGAAATAAAGAAGCATTCTGCACTTAAATGATGAAGATATCTGCTCTATTAGATATAGTTGAATGCCTTCATAATAGCCTCAGCCATGATAAATTATTTTCCGTGTGGTAATATAAAGCAGGACTTAATTTTTTTCAAACTATATTTAGAGTCACTTAATGACCTTAAATTTACACTTAGAAGGATTTATACAAAGTTTCTGAATGTCAGGGCAGCTCAAGTGACAGATGAGAAAGTCATCAAGCCATTCTGGATCCCAGAAGTCTGGCTGGTCTCCATATAAGCTTTGGAAAGGCCTGAAGGTTTTTTTGCTCTTTCCTTTAAGAATAGCATGAAGTCGGCTGGCAGGATTTTCTGCAGCAGTTGAGTGAATTCTGACAGTCCTTGTATACTCCCTCATGCCAAGTCTAAACTGACATGAGAAAGGGGCTTATCCCTGCCCCCTTGGTCACGTGTGCCTGGAACATGTAACTTAAAGAATCCAAAGCTTCATGTCCTTTCTTTTTAGACAGCAATTATGTGTCACAGTCATAATTTTTAAAGGAGTTGAGGGGAGAGTGAGAAATGTCAATTTAACATAGCTTCTACAATTTGAATATATCATTACTAAATTTCAAGAATATAGAATTATGTGCAGATATAGCTCATGGCGGAACTTCCCATAATTAGTTTGAGTAACTGAGATTAACTGGATTCCAGCAATGTGTCTGCTACTTACAGGCCTTTTAATGTTTGGGCAAGTCATTTAAATTCTAGATCTCTCACTTCTCCATTTCCTCAATTTTAAAATGCTTATAATACCTCCTTTTCTATTTAAGGGGGTTTGTTTTTAGCATCTAATGAGATAAAATATGCTTAGAAAACTGTACAGTTCTCTGTAAATGACTGCTGATTTATTATTATGTGAGTCTTGGGGAAATCCTCAAATTGTATTCCATCTGAGTCCATGCCAAGTTTCGAAGTTTTGGTCCTTTCCAGAGTTGTATTTATCTGAATATATTTTATTTATTTAATCGTATTTCCTACTTACTCTAGATCAGACTTGCCCAACTAGTGTTATGCATGTGGGATGCAGGTATATTTCAAGATACTGATCCCTTGACTCCTCGGTGCAAAAGCAGTTTGAGGCTCTTACCTCAGCATTGAGGCTTGAGCAGTATCTGGGCTCCCATTAAAGTTACTAGAGCCCAGTGGGTTTCTGTCAGTGATCATGATGAGCAATGTTCAGTAATCCATAGCTGCCTACATCTCACTGAATGGCCTGGGAGACAGGCCTTGGGAGAGCCAGCCCTCTACGGAGCTCACTGATCCTCAAGAGGACTGGGTAGTGGCTGAAAATGATCATTCTTTTAGTGGTCAAGAATGAGGAAAGGCCAATCCAGTGTGTGGCTAGTGGGGAGATGGAGGAGTCAGCTGGGGATTCCTATTAAATATGGCTGCCCCCAATCTTTGTCTTCATACAAATCAAAAATCTTCATCCACTTGCAATTGTTTTTTGGATGTTCAAGATAACTGCAGAGCTATAATTTATAATTTGGATTCAAATTTTAGAAATCAGGGATTCATCAATATTTTGAATATTTGACAATACAGTTTTATTGAATTAGAACCTTGAAATCTGAAAACACACATTTTGTTTGCAATTTAAATAAATCCAATCTATCTTTCCAAATGCTTTTCAATTTCATTTTCATCATAATATTTGACAAAAAAGGCACGTAAAACGTTTTCACAAAGACTCGTAGGTAAAACCCAATTCCCTCTAGTATTAACCAGTACACAGAAAAATTTAAAATATATAATATTTCTATGTTTGTTCTCATGTGGAAAAGGTGGTGCTGCTTTAAAATTATTGAAGGATTTTTACCAGATAATGTATTTAGTTGTACAAAAATACTTTAAGAAAGTCATTTGAAAAGACATTTATCTTACTATGAAATGTATATTTTGTCAAGCATTGGAAATTCTAAAAAAACAGTTTCCCTAAGGCTCTTTATGCAACATTTACCTGTAACCTAATCCTTTAAAAGGAAAGATTCTTAGGAAAAAAAATAAGAAGAAGCATTTGTTTAGAATTCAGTCACCCTGCTGGAATAGAACATTTTAAAAGGAAATAAAAACAATTTATTCAACATTTATTCTGGAAATTATACAAAGGTTTTCACAAATTATTTTGTTTAGTCTTCACAAATGGGTTTGAAATTAATTCCCTATTTTCATACAAGAAAACTGAGGCTAAATAACTTGATAAAGAGTAATGCCAATTCTTACCATAACCAGGATCGAAATCCTGAAACTTCTGATTATTATAGTGTGTGATACTCAACTTTTTACTACTGAAGATAACTTATACTGTTACTGTTATATGTATGTTACAATATATTAATATCATTGCACACATTAGAAATTTCTGACATACTTCACACCAAAGAAAACATTTTTTTTAAATTATAAGATATATTTATAGTTTAAGATGGTAAAGTGGCAAAGCAAAATTATATTATAGAATCATGCTGCCTAAATTGCATTTTTAAAATGCACAAATATATAGGGAAAAAAGCTAACATAAAATCATTGATAATTGTGTTACTGAAAAAGTTGGATAAGAATTTAATTATCTGCCTAAGATTCACCCTGTTATTCGTTTTCAGGAGCAAGTAAACACCACATCATCTTGGTATTAATATTTATTTTTTAAAAATGGCTTCTCCAGGGGCGCCTGGGTGGCGCAGTTGGTTAAGCGTCCGACTTCAGCCAGGTCACGATCTCGCGGTCCGTGAGTTTGAGCTCCGCCTCAGGCTCTGGGCTGATGGCTCGGAGCCTAGAGCCTGTTTCCGATTCTGTGTCTCCCTCTCTCTCTGCCCCTCCCCCGTTCATGCTCTGTCTCTCTCTGTCCCAAAAATAAATAAACGTTGAAAAAAAAAATTAAAAAAAAAATGGCTTCTCCAATCTAAATACAGATTCTATGAAAAACTGCTAATAGTGCATTCAGATCACAAGGAAACAAATAAGTTAAATGAAATAAAACATTCAACATGTGATGAATATAAGGTAAATTATCTTTATCACTTCTGACATTCAAGTTCTTGATACTCATTGCTCTATGACTTCTCTTTCAATTCATGAGACCCAGAAAAGACAACTTCCATTCTTACTACGTCACTGAAACTATTCCCACTAAGGTCTTCAGTGATCAAATTGCCAAAATCAATGAACCACTCACTTATCTATTATCTTCTTCATAATGAACTACTGTATTACTTGACACAATTAACCATTTCATTCTCCCTGTAACTTTCCTCATCACTTTTCCATTCTCATTAAGACCATGTAGTTTCTTTACTACTATCTACTATTTTTTTTCCTAATGATGATCACTTTTAGACATCCTATTTCCATATATTCAATTCTCACCATCTTTTCCTTTCAGGTTTCCCTTAGAATAATCCCCCCTGCTGGCTTTCCCCATGCCCATAACTTAGCTGTCATTGTTGATTCTGAATTTTCCCTTTCTAATTAGACTCCATTTTAGACCATACACAAGGCTGGCTACTAATCATATCTTTTTATGTTTCACAGAATCTCAAACTCAGCTACCCCATATGGACTATCATACTCTGTATACATTACCTGGAGTCTTGGGAGCTCCATCAACTGCCTCTTCCTCACACCACAGGTAATTGGTCACCACATCCTCTCAATTACACCTCCTAACTTTATCTTGAGATCTTTTGAGTTCCGCTTCTCTGTTCTTTTTACAATTATCCCAATTCAAATCTTAAGAGTACCTTATCTTGATTATTGCAACAGTCAAACTGACTTTCTTTTCTCAAGTTTAATTCTTGCTATGATATTTTATTTCTGCTTCCTGGGTAGCAGTTCTCAGTTGTCATTATAATCATTTTACCTCTGCCGAGTCCAAATTTCTCACCATGGAATACAAGCTCTGGAAAATTTTGTCCTTCCCAACTTTTAATCTCAACTCAAGTTCCCTATTATATACAAGTACAATTTTAGGAGGCACTTTATGCAATCTCTTGAATCTGAACATGTTTTCATCTATCTGGATATTTTCCTCCAGCCCCTTTGTCCACCAACTTGTAATCAGCCTTCCAGAGAGATATAAAAATTCATCTATTATATAAAACAAATTAAATACCTCTCACATTACCTATAACATGATTTATTTCTTCCTTTATAAATCAATAACCATACACCATCTTATCACAGCACAAAATCTGAACTATTACTCCAATGAGTTAAGCGTTTCTTAAAAAATGTTTTTGTATTTTGTATTTTTATTTTTCTTTTAGCTACATAACACAGTGCTTAGCATATTATATGTGTCCCATAAGTGTATAGTAGATATACATGAGTTTAAAAAATGGGTATTAGACTCTAAAATTATCACTTTAGTCAAAATTCAATTTTTATGTCAGAGTCTTCTTGATAATTTAAAGATGATCATGGCTGAGTTATGGTGACAATATGTAACTTGGTTTATAAGAATTGGATATGAGTTGATGTAAACCATTGGATAAGGCATTTTATAATCTTTAACTTAGCCTCAGTTTTCTTGTATAAAAATGAATATTAATTTTAAAAGCATTTGTGAAGGTTAATATCCTTTATGTAAATATATTAGGTTTGTTTCTACCATAAAGTATGTATGTCATTGTCAATACATTTTACTCCCTTTTGTAATTTTCCTTCCTTAGTACAGCACCCTGATTACAAACTCTTGCTCCTTAGCTTTGTTTCAATTTTTTAAAAAGAACAACATATAAATGTCTGTGAGAATTCCCCCTTATTGTTAATATTATCAGTCAGTTGAAATAGCCTTGTGGAACTCCTTATTATAATTTTCTTTGTTGGAGAGGCTGTATGACCTGTGACCAGAATCATAGACCTCACTATCAGGATTTATGATTTCCATTTTAAGACATATGGGACCCATTGTAGTAGTTTATAAAATAAGAGTAGAAAACTGATTATCCCTTCATCAGAATACTAATTTGAACATGTGTGTGTACATGCTGTGTGTATGAAAAATTGGTAGGTCATGAAGGACAATTGTATGGTAAAGAGTGGCCAGCAAAGACATCCTCGCTGTACAGCAGAAGCCAGCGAGTCTGTGCTCACAAAAATAATGAAAAAGGGCTGGAGCCAAGGCATATGATGACTGAATACTGGATAGGCTTTACTACATGAAGGATGTAATATAAAACAAAATGGTAACTATAGAATATGTTGCTAAAGCTGTTTTGTTGTTACTTATCATGCAGCTTCTTAAATATCTATAATTGACTCTGTTATAAAAATAAATACGAAGAATCCATCATTTCTTCTTATTGTGAAAAGTATGCTAAGCTATTGTTCACTCTTGCAGATAATTGTTAGATAATTTGGGGGTCATGGGAAAAGTCTCACCTAGATTTGTGGTATGCTGATCGTTGAAAGAGAATGTAATATACATTTTAACCATTAGTTAAGCTAATTAACAATAGCCTTTACATGTAATTAATAGTATTTTAAGAGCTACATTTTCACTATTTAATTCTATGTTAGGTAATCTTTTAAAAAAATATTTTACATTCGTCTGTCTATGGAAATTACTGTAGCCAAAATGTAATTACAAAAAATATTTTATGTTAATCACATAACTTTTGTTATATTTAGTCAGTTTTATAGTCACATAACATGATGATTTTAAGATGTTATTCTAAAATTATAGTTCTCTGTAAATTCATCCTTTGATTTGATTTATTCTTTTAGAGATAAGGCAAATTTGCATTTTTCTACTAATTAGTAGATGCTTACATGCTGAAAAATTTAATTATAACTGAATATTGGCAACTGATATACTGTACTTTACATTTTAGAAGATACAATCAACAAAACAGACCAATAACTATAATTGACCCCATGGGTTTTTGCTGTTGGTTGTGGAAATGGTAGTTTAATTTCATGCCTAGGGTTGCAATGAATTAATGGATTTATCTGTTGAAAAAAATGAAAGAAATTCATAATGGATTTGGGAGTGTGGCAGCTGAAGGAGAAGTAAAGTTTTGGTCCACTGAATCTTCGTATATATTTTGGAATAATGCAACATGAAAAGTTCCTTTGGCTATTTTAAACAAATCACCACCAGAGGCCAAGTGAACGAGTATGACTTATGACTGACAGTGTAGTCAGAATTATTAAACTTCTTTAAAACTAATTAGACCTCTCAGGAATGGGATTTGTGCAAATTGTTTGCTAGTTTCCCAATGCATCAGCCACTACTTATAATCAAAACATAGATAATACGGTTTTAATTAGCATAACCACCTGCCCTGGCTTCTATCTTTTCACTTTTCAATCTTTTGAGACACCCTTTCAACTGGAAAAGACACTATCAATGGTCATTTAGGAATGTTGCTGAATAGACCAATACTAAAAATACACAAGAGATTATGGAATGTTTTTTAGTTAAATTCTATGAAAAATTTCCCAATACATACCTTCTTAGGAGAAAGGATTCAAGTCATGCTCCATGAAACTGATATCATATACCTTCTTTCATCAGGAGAGTGCTGGGCACTTACCAATATATCCCCATAGTAAAACAGTTTTGAAAGAGGTCATCAATTTTGTTTCCTACCCTTATATTGCACATTCAGAGCAAATAAATAAAATAAAAACAGTCTATACACATGCCCCACATATTCATATTTTTATTTATAAAACATACACATATACTACCCTACACATTCATTAGAAATATTCTATAATATACACAAAATCAATTTTAAAAATAAGATGGAATGAAAATAGAAATAAAATTCTTAATTTTTTCCCCACACTAGAACAGATTGTCTTTTACAAATCCCACATAGTAGAACACAAAAGAGCTATATCAAGAAACCTGAAAACAAGGAGGGTAATATGTAAACAACCTAGACCAAAAACTTGACATCTTTTGAAGGGTTATGTGAATAAAACATCCTACTTCTTACTTTTAAATTTGTATTTTATGTAACTAATATCTAACGTGAAACTGCCACGTCAGATTTTCTATCATGAGTTCCCAGAAGGAATTCCAGGTTTAATAGTTCTTGTGCCATATTAAAGTGTATCCAGGTTCAGGTTTCCCCCATTGCCCTGTGAGTTAAAGTAGGGTAATTGAAGCTAGGTATCAGTATACATATTTGAAAGATAACATGGAACAGCAACATCAAATGATGTGATAAAGCAATGGGCTGCTGGGAAACAACTGTAAAATGTTCAGCCTAACAGTCAAAGATGGGGCAGCTTTTTAAAAGAATCTCCCCTGCATACCAGGTCATGTAGAGGCAGGGTGACATTTCAGAGAGTGCCAGGCACTGTCTGCAGTGACAGCTATAATGAACCAAAGGACATTCTTTGTATGGGTCCACTTTTGAAGAGTGTTGGAAACATCAGTTTGAGGGATTATTTTTTTCTAATCCATATCCATTCACAAGCTGGCTTTCAGTTGAGATTCTTTCAAAAAAAATTACTAAAAGTTTTTTTTTTTTTTTTTTTTTTTTTTTTTTTTAGCGGGATGTTCTTAGCTTAGATGCCAAATATCCACCCAAGAATTTCACTGATTTTTCTTGGCAACTGACTTCCCTGGAACCATCCCTGTCTGATTGGTAAGTCTTTCCTAAAAGGTAAAAACAGTGTACAATATCTTAGCCCAGAAAAGACTTGGCAGAAAGTATAAGAGAGAAATGTAACCTACATCAAAGAATACCCTCATTGCTGAGAGGAAGCAATTTTAGAAAGCTGATACACCAACCCCAGCTAATTTCTTCTGGAATGTATCCCTCTATAATGGAGAGCAGACAGACACTTCCAACTGACCTGAAATCCTTTGCCAGAAGCAAGTTTTATCATTCAGTGTTATAACAGATCACCACCAAGCAGAGAAGCCAAACTGCTTTGAGGATTACATTTTAAATCTCACATTCCCAAGCTCTTTGGAGATTAATTCCATTTACTGCTGAATAGATATGCCCCTGTATTGATGATGATTTTGGCTAGCTGCTACTAAGAGGAAACATCCTTTTCCTCATCCCTGTTGAACACACAAACCCCTGAATTTATTCATCTCAGATCATTAGCACAGGAGCCTTTGTAGTCTTAGGCAGAGGTGGGAAGTTTTGTTGATCAACAAGCTAAAGTATGGCAAACTGATGGATGGAATGGCACATGTCCCTACTTAGGTCACAAGGATTTTGAGGTAAATAATCATGAACCAGTGTGTTCACATTATGAGTCTCTAGCACAAAGAGATTTAGAGGTCTAGGGACATGGTATGCTTAAAATGAAGAAGAAAGCACTTTTATTATTTATGACCAGAACAAGAGCTCTCTTCTGGTGCTCAAAGAATTAGAAGTTTGGGAGAATGTAGATATAGCTCCATTGTATGGATATTAAATTTTATATCTCCCATAATGGCAGAGGTATGATTTCTTCAACTGGCTTTGGGTATCTTGACAAGGATAACTGTAAACAACCAGGAAAAGAAGATGATGATGGAGGTTTCCAGGAAGCTACATGGTACCTAATGTTGACAGGCATGTTTTACAGGCATATACGGCCACACACTTTCCTTTAGATCATTTACTTAAATCACTAGGAGAGCAGTTTAGAAGGGAATTGAGTCTGCTACTATTCGTATGTAGTTTTCAAGCTAGGTGGCATTTGGGCTAGACAATACCATTCTGTTGCACTGAACATAGAAAGAGACACTTTCATATATCACTTATTTTAAAATAATAGAAAAGAAACTATCTCTCTAAAATTTTGCAAATGATAGAGATGTAGAAGAAATGAAACGTGACCAAAAAAGTTTTAGTCATATATCGCAAAACCTCTAAAAAGGCATAGAAAAAAGCAGAGTGGAGAAAATGTTAAAATATCAAAGGCAACTCAAAGTTCCATAAACAAAATCTGAAATTAATTCAGTGTTCATTAAACAAGCATTGTCACTGCCTCATTACAATTGGAGCCTCAATCTAGAAAAAATAACAAAATAAATAAAATTAAAAAAATAAAGTTGAAACCAATGATTCACAGTTTTAAGCTTGAGGATTACTTTTGTTCCTGAGACAAATAATAGCTGGTTGAAGCAGTTGATCTCAAAAAGAAAGCACAGAATTAATGGGCACTCACTCTCCCTTCATCATTTGTTTTTGTGATTTGTAAGCAACACACCTCTGAGTATGCATTTATGAGACTGGGTATGGAAGAATGGAGAGTTCCTGGAGAAATTATTTTTGGCCCTTGATGAAGAAGAGTGACTGATAGAGTAATTTAGGGTAATTACATTCTGAAGGAACATACACCAATATTTAAAGCTCATTTCCTTTCAGTATTATGCATGTGTGAAACAAATCTTTATTCTCCTTCAAATGTTCCTTTATAGTTTGGTGCCTATTACAGCAAATAGCAGAAAATAAGCAAAGTGACAACTGTCACTTACTTTAAGGCATTTTTTTCTTTAAATTCTGACATTTCCCATCATTTCTACAATTAGCCTATGGACCTGGCTGAAAAGTCACTGCCTGTCTGCCACGACACAATGAAAGTACGAAATAGTAACACCATTTTCTTCCTGCCAAAGATGACAAACCTCCCAAAGGGATAATTTCTCTCTGGGGATAAAGCCACCTAAGGCTCTGAATCGGATCTGTTTTAAAAGTGTTCTGAGCCTGAATGCCAATTATGCATGAAATAGTACAGGAATTACTATGGATGACTAAATCCTCACTCCTTAAGGTGAGAAACAAGAGCCTTGGTCCCTGGAACACAAAACAGGACATGTGAACCACACAGGAAAGGTGGAAAAGGAATAAGAATTTATGAGCCTAAAACATACAAGAATAGGACAATATAAATGCATTCTCTTACTCTCTTCTCTTTCCTCTTCTGGCTCCCACTATTTTCTCTCACATTCTCTCTCTCTTTCTGTCTCTCTCTTTTCCTCACCCCCTACTCTCCCCCCTCCACCCCACATCTACAAACTCAATGGAGAACAAACTGCTCACTGTGAGAATAAAAAAAATAATCTGAATAAATATAGATATATGACTAAAATTACACCCTGATAAAAATTTAGAGATTAAAGAGTATGCAAAAAGATGAAATATAAGGCAGATTTAAGTTGCTAAGCAACTTGCCGTTCACATGAAATCAGATATAGCAATTTGCTTTGGCAAGAGTACATGATAAGTTTAAAGAAACAAAACCAGTTATTAGTTTGAGCTACTAAGTAATTAAAGGAAGAAGAATTAAAAGATTGAGCTGAATTAAGTCAGTGTTTAACATATAAGAATACAACCAATTTGTCTCAGAGGCCTGAGGGTCCAAACTGATATTTAATTACAAGACAAAAGATGACTGTCAAATTGACAAAGGCAAAAATAGATTAAAACACGATACTATATTTAAATCTGATCTTGTACAATGAGTTTTGACTTCATGCCAAACTCCTGTAGTATCATTTCTTACATCATGTAATAAAATGTTCACACAATAAAATCTGCCTGCATATAGACTCCGATTTATGCATTCTTTCTGTTGGGTCTAAAGTATGCCACCTCAGCAGAGATTAAAGTGCTGAATATAGTGAACATTTATCACTTTGTTTCCGAGAGAATGAAAATATGCATTATTATTAAACTTTGGGACTGTGCTTGTATTGTTGCCATCAGCTACCATAATCAGAAGGCGAAGTAGCAGAACATCTATTCCAAGGTTGGGTAATCTGCCCTTTTATAAACACCAGAGTGAAAAAGGATTAAGCCTATTGTTTGTTTGTTTGAGATGGCTTAATTCTGCTCTAGCAACTAGCCCCTTGGCCTTTCTTCACTCAAGAGAATTCTGGAAAAGGAAAACAAGAATTGCTATCTATAAGTGTTGCTCACTTTCAGACACTAATCTGTATTAATGAGTCTCTATCATTTTAGTTCCAGGTAACAGCAGCAGTGGAACAAGGATAAACTTGATGCAAACAAACAAACAAGGCAGCAAGTTAACAAAGGCAAGGAACGAGTAAGTGATTTAAAGAATGTTCACAGTAAGGAATATTTAAGTCTCTGACCAGCTTAAGAGCCTGAAATCTGCATTGGTTCAAACACTTTATGTATTTAGTAATTTCAGTTTTTCATATCTTGATACAAAGTTTAGAAAAAGCACAAAATCAAAATGTAATTTTAATTGTGAAGAGGTCACATTTCTTTTGTGTTTTTCAAAATCTTTGCATGAAATGTTCCTTTATTTTCAGGATCATTATTAGGCTCCTGAACATTCAGTATTTGTGTGCTCCTATTTCTCATTATATGAAAACTCATGGAATTTTACCTCATTGAAGTGAGATTTTTGGAACCACATCCATTTATACTGCCTGAAGGCTTGGTCTTACTGAAATCAATCAAAGGTTTGGAATCTTTGCTTTGTATTAAGTCTGAAGGAAATATTGACTGCCAGGACTATGGCTGGGTGAGGCCAATTTATTACTATTTTTTTTTTTCTTGCTCACTGTTACTATCACTAAGACAGGAAGCAGAAAGTGACAGAACCACACTGGGTTTCAGGATGTTGAAAGCAGAGAAGACAGTTGACTTCTTCAATATTTAAGTTAACTAGATACTGGCAACATTGAAGATGGAAAAGACTTTCCTACTGACCTCTTAATTCTATACTTATCCTTGTACTTTCACAAGAAGTAGTATTGATGGGGCTCAGAGAGAAGATACAGGTTAAGAGAACGACAGGTAAAATCAGAAACTAAAATTTGTGGAACTATATGTAAATATCATTATAATAGTCTTTAAGTATACTACAGTTTAAAGAAAATTTTTTACAATGCAGAAGTTATTTATGGAAACCTGGAACTTAGTTACTAAGATCAGACAGTACAGGGGTGGACTGTAAAATAGAACTAAGGTATTTACACTTTCTCCTCACTACTAATAAATTTAAATAAAAAGCATCACATTATTTTAGAAATCACAAAAAATTGCACAAACGGCCAAATATTTTCCTAGAGTTCTCTTGCATTGGTAATGTTATCACAAATGTACTCAATGCGTTAATTTATTTAAGACAATTCATCTCTGTGTGTATGTGTGTGTGTGTGTGTGTGTGTGTTATGTTTTATATTTTGTGGAAAATAGAGAAACAAAGTATATAAAACAAGGAGAGTTTTTGTTTGCTTGCTTGTTTTCAAAACAAAAGAGTTTTGAAAATACTTCTAGAAGCCCATCTTTAATGCAAACTCTTCCACTCATGTATGCATTTATTATGCCAAGGGGATAGAAAAGTGTCCTAGGTCAGAACAGTACTTCGTCTTTAAGCTTGGTGTTATAGTTAATGCTGAGGCCATCAAATTTTTTATTTATGTAGAAATATTTCCACTAGATTATAATTGTAGATTTGCTGTTTACTATATGCTAAGTACACATTTATCCCCATTAAAATAAGCTTAAAATGTCTTAATAACTACATCAAGATTACATGCCAGTAAGCATCAAAGATTTGAGTGGGCTAAGGAAGGTGTAAATCCCGTGTCTCAGGACCTAATCACTGAGATCTTTCAACAGTATCAGAACAACCTACTGGGATTGATTTACAAATGGATATTCCTGGATCTTGCATCAGATTTAGGGAATCTGTACTTTGTAACAAACATATTTGATAATTCCTGAACATAGTATTATCTAGGTATCCCTTGAGACACACAGCATAAAATATGAATAAGCCACAATAAAGTTAGCCAAACTACCTTTGCATTGAGTACTTATTATGTTCTAGAGCATGAAATGAACTATATACATATGATACATATACTTTCTGTTTTTAATTTTCACATTATACTCTGTGGTATGCAAAGTAACCTTCACTTTACATGCGAAGACAACACTGAAAAAAATGTGCCTAAGTTCTCACAAATTTGAAACGTTGACTAGACTGTTCTGTTTGTTCTTCCTTACTTGTGCTTAATTTCTGTGAAACTGAATTTTCAAAATTTCAGAAGTTAAGTAAACTATGGAATCAGCATTTAACTAAGTCCTGAGAAAAGACTGAAAACTAACTATACCAGGCCTTCATATTTTTACTTTGCCTATTTTAAGAAGCTTTCTTTTGTCCTTACTTTGACTTCTAAGAATTCAATAGCTTTCTTTTCCTTTTTTTTTTTTTTTTTTTTTTAATGCTTTAATTTTCAGGCCACCAGTGAGGCTAATGTTAGCTGCAGTGATTACCTTGGTAATTAAAAAAATAGTATAAAATGAAAGAAGAAAAATGTTACAGCAAGAAATGGAGATTGAAAAGAAAGACTCGGGGCATCTGGGTGGCTCAGTCGGTTAAGCATCCAACTCTTGATTTCTGCTGAGGTCATGATCTCAAGGTTTGTGAGTTCAAGTTCCGACTCGGGCTCTGCACTGAGAGCGTGGAGCCTGCTTGGGATTCTCTTTCTTCTCTCTCTCTCTCTCTCTCTCTCTCTCTCTCTGTCTCAAAAAATAAATAAATAAATAAACATTTTTAAAAAAGAAAAGAGGGGCACCTGGGTGGCTCAATCAGTTAAGTGTCATGATCTCATGGCTCAGGTCACAATCTCGTGGCTCATGAGTTCCAGCCGGCCCCGTGTGAGGCTCTTTGCTGACAGCTCAGAGCCTAGAGCCTGCTTTAGATTCTGTGTTCCTCTCTCGCTCTGCCCTTCCCTCACTCATGCACATGCTGTCTCTCTCTCTCTCTCTCTCTCTCTCTCTCTCTCTCTCTCTCTCTGCCTGTCTGTCTCTCTCAAATAAATAAACATTAAAAAAAAAAGGAAGAAAAGAAAGCCTAAAGGAAGGAATGGAAAGAAAAAAGAAGGGCACTTTGGACAGTAACTTCTAAATGGAAGGAAGATGGCTTTCTCATATGCAGAGACTGTGGGGTGACATGTGTTTTAAATTGCTAAGTAGCAAAGTCTCTAGGCAAAGCTCTCTCCCAATGCATACGTAAGGCAATAAGATAAAGGAAATAGATATAAAGAAAAGGCTTCTTAGTAAGGGAGAAGGGTTGCCCACGCTGTCAGACTGGATAATGTTCTTTTAAAGAGACAGAGATGGAGACTCCCACCCTCCTCGCCACTATAGAGGTAGAAGTCATTTGCAGACATCATCTGAAAGGGATAACAAAAGATTGTTGCACCTCCTGCAGTACCTGAATAGGAATAAAAATAGGAATAGAAGTTGCTTCTATCTGAAGCAACTAAGAACAAAAATAGAAAAGGCAAGAGTGACATTCCATCGGTGATCTCTAATTTAGCCCTAGAGCTTGTAATTTCCAGAGAGAACTTTGGGCAACTCCACACAGAGATATGGAGTGTCCTCACAGATTTAACACATTGGCATTCATATGGGAAATCTGCATGTCCACTGTGCAAAGTGGAAAATATGGGTAGAGAACCAGGGGCAGGGAAATACAAGAATATACCTAACAGAGACAGTTATACATATCACCTTAACTACTCTTGGCTCCAGCCAACACTACAATGACAGTAAAGTGGAATAGTGTGTTATTACTAGTCTCATAATACGCCTTTACCAGAAGCAATGTAAAAAAATCCATGGTGTAGTTTTCTCAATTTATTTACTCTTAAGTTGAAGGAATCTTTTCAAATATTGTTATAAGAGAGACACCTGAACTCAGTGAGAGGATCTAATGAATTTTAGTAATTATCTTCATCTCCCAATTGAGTAGACAAGTTAATTATAACCATTATACTTGCCAGTAGTCCAGGATCCTTAGTTAATTTTTTTTCCCTCTTTACCCCCGAATCAATTACTTCTAATTATTTAAAATGTATCTTGTTTATTTTCAAACATCCTTCTTAACAATTATTTTTTCACATGTACCTCCAGTTTAAATTCCAAAGTTATTATCCAGGTTGTTTTAAGAAATCCTATCCATTATGTTGGAACTCTCAACAGTTCTTCAAAACCACAGAAGGAAATGCACTGAATGAAAATAAAAGAAGAGAGTAAGAACAATATGTGATAATCAAAACTTAGCATTCTTGTATATCTATTATCTAATTGTATATTTCTCTTTCTCTTTTTTTGTATAATTTGTAAACTGGGGATAGTGATACCTGGCTCATAAAGTTAATGTAATGAATAATACATATCACAGGAAGAAAGATTCACACTATGCATTGTACATACTAGGCAGATAAAAACAATAGTTATTCTTATTGATTCTGTTATTTCAGATGGCTTAAAACAATGAATATATGTTCTCCTGGAAAATATCTTAAAGGAAAAACATAGGAAAGTTGTGGAAGAGTTACTATTTGAAAAATAGAGTAGGTAAATATAATGGCCAGAAACATTGGGAAATCAATATGCCTATATAATAGATTGACACATACAAATGAAGATATGGATATGTCCAATAAAATACAATATATATGTGAGTTTTATAACTGTCCTGAGGCACTCTGAGTGTGGTTAGTCTACAAGTGCTTTTGATTTCTAACCACTAGGGCCATTTCTCGTTTTGATACTTACCATTCTTTTTTTCCTATAAACAAGCCACACATATTCACAAATGTTTAATTGGTCTCAAAACACTTCCATGAAACCTCAAACTGTCATCATTTTCCTTGCTTTTGTGTCTCACTCCTTTCTCCATTACAAAATTTCCCATTTTAAAGTAATTTATTTCTTATTTTATTTGCTATAGTAATTTATATTACCTAGCATCATAACCCCTTCATGAAACAAAGGGAATATGGTCAGAATACAAGAAAGAACAGAGAGATTATGTTAACATTTTTGAAGAGTGAGTAGAGAAAGGAGATAATGCTTTTCTTGGATATATTTCAACAAACATAACAACTTTATCGAGTGTTGAAAATTCTCTATGTTGGCATTTACTTATAGCTGTCTCCAAGAATTTGAAAGTAAACAGTATAAACACAAAGGAGCTGACTAAAAATAAACGTTAAATTCCCATTCAATGAGCACCTTGGGAGTAAAATCCAATCAGGAAACTGTGAAATGTAATGTGTGGTTAGGGAATAGAACCACCTTTTAATTACTGTTGACGGCTAGAGAATATAGTCCTCACAACTAGTTAATTTCACTTTTTTTTTTTTTTTTTTTTTTTTGGTGAAAACAACATGACTTTATCACCTCAAAAAAAAAAAAAAAAAACGATAGCACATGAGACTAGAGACATATCTTTCAATTTGGCTTAAATAAAAACAAAAGCAAAGCATATCAGCTATGTTTCTTTATCTGCAAATTTAAATAAAGAAGCAGCATTTTTGTCTTATCCTTTCCAAATTCAAAACACTGATAACTAGTAAAAAAAGATATGTAGAGAGAACATATACTGAAAATCTCTCAGCACAAGAGAAAAAGCTAAGACAGGGTTTATTAAGAAAAAGAAATGTTCTTTTCTTACTATTGTCATGACAAGGTTAATGTGGAATCTTTCCTTAACCTGGTAGTGAGGAAGGGCACTGGAGTCACAGCACACATATTTAGTCTATTTCTTTGTCTCTGTCAAGGTAGGTCATGCAGGAATGCCCATATAACATGTGAACAATGAAATCATTTGAGAGAACTATTCCTAAAAGTCAAAAGATGATATTCCACATGATCAATTTGACAAAACTTACCTGAGCACAATTCTCAATACAAAAATGCAGATTCCTTTCTTAGGTGATTAAAAGGAGGGGCAGCTAAGTATATCATTTAAATGCATAAATGATTGATGGATAACATTAAAGAGAAAGACATACTATAGACTAAATTTATATATTTAAATTCGAAAGTATTATACTGCACTAGAGCATTTCCTTCACATTTTTCCATAAAAACAACACCGCAATTTTAGTATATTCTGCATGTGTCTTTAGTGGTAAATTTGTCTCTTTTGATTCTGAGTGTCCCTATATAACTTTCCCTATGTGCATTTGCAATGACAGAATTGGAGAAAGAAAGGCTGCTTTTCCAAAAAGGCGATGTGGTCCTCCCTTCAATTGTCTTTGATGCTAGTGTTGTCTTTGTGACCTTGTTTCTAGGTCATCCTTCCCAATTAATGTAACTCAAGATAAAATATAGTAATTTGGACTATTGAACCTTCTAGAAAGTGATGTTAATTTCAAATATAACCACTTATTTATTTCCCACACAGATAACACATGACAAACTGTATTTGGTATAAAGATGACACTTGTATAGTAGTTATCAGTAGGGAACTCAGTACTGGTAGAAGACAGAGGGCACAAATTAGTGAAACACATAATTACTGAGTATCTAATATGAACCAAACAACAATAGATACAGAACAAACATAGACAAATGAGATATAGTCCTTGCTATAAAGGTCCTTGTAGGAACATAAACCAGAAAAATTCCTATGCTAGGGAGAAGTACATATTTCACAGGAAAATAAGAGAGGGGGGTGATTAGCTACTTGGTAAAAATGAAAAATAACTTTAGAAAATAAACATTTGAATTGGTTAAAAGAGATGGATTTCAGCAGCTTGAGAAGAAAAGGAAAATCAGCATGGGCTTGAGGAATATGTGCAGCTGCCCAGACAGCCTCCCCAAAAAGTACCTTATGTTCTGAAATCAACAACTTGTTCAGAAGAACTGAGAAGGTAATGAAATCAAGATGTGGTGAATATCCTTTATTTGCCCATCTACATTAAATTTTCATCCTTCTCTAACATGCTGTATGCTCTGTAAGGCTGACTTCCTAATTCAATCAGTTCTTTTGTCCTCTAACTGCTTGTTGGGTTAAATCAATGGAAAACACTGGTAGGAGACCAAAGAAAGAAGAGAAACTCAGATTTTTATTTCTGGGTATTTCTTGTCCTTGCTCCATATCTGTACATAGGACAGTGGCTTCATCCATCGAACAAACATCATGCCGCTCTAAGGCAGCCCTTTCTCTGCCTCCTGGTCCAGGAACCACACCCTCTTCTCACATTTTCAGCATTTGGATGGTAAAGTACCCTGCTGTTACTAGTCCTTGGTACTTCACTGTCCCTTATCTTTTCCCTACACACTGCCTACACCCCTGTAAATAGCCCCTTTATAAAATTCTACTTAAACTAATTTTAGTATCCCATCTGTTTTTTTGCTGCAACTCAGACTGATATGCAAGATGAAAAAAAAAGATTTAGATTTTTAGGGTGGGGGTGTCTTAGGGAGTGACAGAAAAAGTTTTAGGAAACAAATTAACTGACAAACCAAGATTATAGAGGAGTCAAGTGAACAAGGATTAAAAACCTGGCTAGGAAGAAAAGGTGTGGGCTATAAATGGCATTCGCTTCCTCTGAGACAGAAAGGAAGAATACACACACACACACACACACATACACACACACACACACACATATATTTGTATATATGTATATAAAATGGGAGGTCACAGAAAGTCAAAGAAGATTATATTTGAAAGGTTTGATTGCTCTGTTAAGTAGATGGCATAGTAATTTTTTACACATTGAGGGAGCAGACAATAGGCTCAGAAGTTAAGGAGAATGAGAATAATGTTGATTAGCTGTGGGAAAAGGAGTCAATTATTGACAATGATAAAGATTAATGATCAGCTGAGGTTGTAAATAATCCCTAGATTAATATTCTGGCCGGTATGGCCTGGCCATTTTCTCTAGCAGTGTCTTGCAAGAGATGTTAGGATCCATCCATTGGAGCTGGGTAAGGGATGAGAACAAGAGAGGGAAGAAATGGAAATCCTGGTAAAGAGTGATAGAATTATCTCACCATGCGATTCTGATAATGTAACAAAATAAATTAAAATTCAATGACTAGGATAGAAGGGAGCATTAAATTGTCTAAGTGTTTTAAGAGGTAAAACAAGGAGAGTAGTGATACTTAGGTAGAGAGCAGTAGTCAGAGAGTGGATCTTGAAGCTTAAGATGTTGAATGTAAAGTAGTTCTGGGAATGATAATGTCCTAGGACCATAAGAGTTGGTTACTTAAGTGGAATGGAGCACAAGAAGAAGGCACAAAATAAATCTGTGACAGTTAAAAATTTGACATCGCAGATGATTGAAATACGTAAGCATGCAGTCCAGTTTCAAAGTTATAAGAAAGTGAGTAAGTGGGTGAAGAAGAGCTCTTATAATATCAGCCGTGCCACCTGTGTAAAACACTAACTGTGAAGGCACAGAAATATTCTGTGAAAGTCTTGAATAAGAACAAATGTGACTGGTCAAATTCAAGGTAAGGATTCAGTTTATGGCAATGGGAAGTATTTAGAGAGGAGAGTGCCAAGAGTTTGAAACGAGATGCACATGTTGGAAATGGATCTAATGGGTGAGGCCTGAACTGAGTAAGAATGGCAATCTTGAAGATAAAAGCCAACTAAATTTCAACATTGAGTGAATATTCTATTTCAAGATTATGAAGGTGAGCAACCCACAGCCCGCTGTATTAAGAGACAGAATCGCTACATGAATGGCCATGACCACTGCTGATATCAGCTCCTTTGAAGATCTCTTCTGCCCAAGATGTGCCCTTTCTTATCTTGTGAAATTTGGCAAAGTAAATCAACTGAGAAAAAAACAATTAGCATCAAGTTTTATCAAATGGACATCAACATAAGAGAAAGAGCCTCAAGAAAGAAGACCCTTGTCCCATCTCAATAAATTACTACTACTAGATCATAGAAAAGTCAGCTTTAGTGTTACTTCAAATTTTATTTGGATTGATGAAATGACAACCATAGTGAACAAGAGTCAATAAATGGTCGAAACACCTGAATAAACTGCAGTTAGTGGACTGCTATTATAAACATAGAAAATATTAGTAAAATGGCAAAACTTGCAACACCAAATTTATTTAAAACCAAATAAACCAAAAGTACAACTTATCTTCCCATACATTAAAAGAATTTCTAAAATAACTTCTGTTCTTTAGATAGAAATATAATTTTAGAGTATAATTCTAATTCTGCTTAATAACTAGAGCTGATAAGTAGCCACATTTTGGTCTAAAATCTGTAAGTAAAGAAGGAAATAAATGCTACAAAAAGTTTGAAATATTTAAATTACTACATTTCAGTAAAACTTTATGTGAATAAATTTGAATATCCAATTAAGAAGCCACACATATTCTAGGGATGTGGATAATAATTTTGAGGTTTTTTTTTAAAGTTGAAATGACAAATTTATGACAGTCCTGGTATGGAAAGTAGCAATGAGAGGATTATTTTACCTTGTTTCCTGATGTCATGGGTTTTCACTCTGTGTAAGAAAAATTCAGACTTGTCTAACAGGGAGATGGGATTCTTAGTTTTTACAAAGCTTGGTATATCAGTCATACGTACACCAAATAGCACCAGTTTTCTATTCCCTTCTTTGAAGACACTGAAATATATTTGTTTTTGTCTGTATTAAAAAAGAAATCTGAAAGCAAGGTCTTCAAAGACTTTGAAATCACATAAATTTGTATTAAAATGACTGATTGGTATTATAAGACTCTAGGTAAATTATATAAATTTTTGGATCCTCAGTTTTCTTAGTAGTAAAATGAAAATAATGATTCCTACATCACATGATTTTTAGAAATAAAATGGGATAAACTAATGAAAATATCATCTACAACCTTGTCATTTGTTAAGCATTCATTAGTCATTACTGGTCCTCTCCCCCTTTTGAGGAAAATGGGTTAGGGAGAAAGCCACAGTCACACATTTATTCAAAATAAATGCCTTTGTAAAGAATACTTTCATTCATTTTTAAATTCAGAGATATAAAAATAGAATATACTAGTGGGGCGCCTGGGTGGCGCAGTAGGTTAAGCGTTCGACTTCAGCCAGGTCACGATCTCACGGTCTGTGAGTTCGAGCCCCGCATCAGGCTCTGGGCTGATGGCTCAGAGCCTGGAGCCTGTTTCCGATTCTGTGTCTCCCTCTCTCTCTGCCCCTCCCCCGTTCGTGCTCTGTCTCTCTCTGTCCCAAAAATAAAAAAAAAAACGTTGAAAAAAAATAGAATATACTAGTAAATATAAAAGAGCATAAGTCAAGTATAAAGCATGATTATAAAGCATTATATTATGATAATTATGTATTTATAGCATAATAAAAATAATTCCAATAGAATTTCTTAATTCTCCCACCTACTTGCATAAGGAGATTTTTTTTCAAGGAGCTAAGAGTAGTGTCCTAAAACCATCCTACAAGTAAATCCATAGAGTAGACTAAGGGAGTACAAGAAATTTATTACAGAGTGTGCACACTAGTAGCTTTAGAATAAAGCTAAGTACTTCCATTTTCAAAAAGGCAGATTAATGCAGAACATGCAATTGTATTCTTATCATGATTTCAATCCAATATAAAAAAACAAGGCTTTCTAAAAAGTGTTGCCTGCTCTGACAGTAAGGAACTTGTTGCTCAATTCCCTCAAGGCAACTTCTCTATTCAATTAAGGATGCTTTCAAGAACTGTTGCAATTTTTGGTACATTGCCTTTTGGGGGACACGTAGAAGATCTGCTTCACCGATGCATTTTGTTTTCAATTTCTCTTAAAATTCAATTTAGTGTAATAAATCATGAAGATTGGTAGTACATACATAAAGCAAAATGATCATAATTTGGAGAAAATACAAAACTACAAGGAGGGTTAAGCTCAATGTTTCGTCAACTATCAAATTAAATAGTAAATTAAGTAATCAGAAATGCTTTATTTAGCCTTATTAGAAATACTTCTGAATCAGATTGAAAACTACACAATTATTTGAATATTAATATATTTGCAAAATATTTTAATTTTTAAAAATAAAACAATCATCATTTTATATCTCATTTTAGCAACTGGCTTCACAGTGCCATATGAAGTAGCCAAAATGTCCATATAAATGAAACAACATGTGATCTCCAATTCATACAACAAATAAAATGATAAAAATATTTTTGGAAATCAAAACAAAATTCATAAATAAATCTTAATCTATGCTATGAAATTTTACTCTTGAAAAAAAATATAAATTCCTCTGAAAGAAAATATTTACTCTTATAACTTTCAAGGCTGAGACTCACATAAAATGAGTTATTAGATCTGCCATATATTTAGTTTCTGTCATTTACTGGCCTGACCACAAAGTCCTTGAGCATCATTACCTTTGAATAATGTGTTGGCAAGGTGAGAAGAAGGTAGACAAAATTGGGAGCCAGAAAACTTTTATAACTTAGAGCAAGTCACTATGCCTTTATGGACCTAATTTTCCTCATCCATTAAAGAAGATTTTAGATCAATAATCCAAAAGCTTTCTAGCATATATGGAACTCTAGAAGTATTGTGTTTTATGAAATAAAATATAGTGAAAACATAACTTTGTTTAATACTAGCTCCATCTTATCATTTGAGCATACCTAGAAGAAATAACCTAAATGCTTATTCCACAGGTATGTTTTGAGAACCAGCAGAACTAGCATGTATAATAATAGATTATAAACTCAAATGCACTACTACATTAGCTTAGATATTATAAACTGCAATGCTCAATATTTATGAATATCCACTGGCAAGCAGAATAGGACATACGAATGGTCAATGACTAGGGGAAAAGCTAACAAGCCCAAGGTGTCAGATTAAAGTTATATACCTTATTAAGTCACTCTATTTTGTTAAAATATGGACAAAATTTCCTAAAGTATACTCATGAAAAGAGAATAAATGACCCTACAGAGTAAAGAATATGACATCTTTGAACTTGTACTAATTCATTCTTAAGTATATGTTCATACTTACCATGATTTTGATATATGAGTCAATAATTATTTGAGTATAACTACATTCACATAACCCTAGTTAACCTGCCAAGAACCATAAGAACACAATCAGAAGCTATAATCCAAATAACATAAACAAAAATAGTTTTAACTAACTCAACTGAGACATAAAAGGACCTTGTTTCACTTGTACAAAAGCACCTCATGGTTTTACAGATCACTGAATTTTTGCACTTTGAAAGGGATGAACTGAATAAAGAATGTTAAGTGGTATAATTATTTCTTTTAGTCTCAATTGACAAAGACTAACTTAATTTTAATTAGCTATAGAAAAACCTGGCTTAAATACTATTGTTTCAAAGCTGAATGACATTTATCTAGATTTATATTTAATGAAACAAATAAGAAAAATAAAACTTTGACCAAAACATATTCATGCATTAATTCAATCACTGGATTTCATATTCCTTGAATATTTATATGCTTTTTGAATAAGCCTATTATTATATATCACACACTAACAAATATATCCTTTCTCAATCAAATAAATATCTATGTACACATGAATTCAGAAATTGTTTTGTTTACTCCATTGTTTAAAATTTTAGTGTTTGTTAAAATAACGCATTAGTTAAGGTATTTATATTGCCATAACTGTGTTAGTAAACAGTTAAAAAAGAGAGAAAAAACTATAATACTGTAACAGTATCCCTTATTATAACCAATTATAAATCTTAACATCTCATAAAGATTTCCTAAGTTGGTTTATGTATTTTGTTATGTGGGTTAGGGTATAATATCAATTTATTTTTGATCAGCTAGTAAAGTACAGCATGTAAACTATGATCATGCTATGCACAATCAGAAGTTTTAATAATTTATTAATAGTTACTACAAAGGTAATACAGGATAATGGTTTAGGGGGAAGGCTCTGGAATCAGACAGACCTAGATTTTGAATACTGACTCCTATATTAGCTATATAATTTTGAGCAACTGAATCTAAATTCTCCAAGATTCCCTTTCCTGCCTATAAAATTGTTAAAGCAATATGACTCACCCCCAAAGAATCTCCCTGAAGATGAAGTGGACAGGACAATGTTGTGCTCCCAGTGTTGTCATTAAAGGGTGGCTACTGTTATTTGCATTTCCACTTGATGACATATCATTTGTAAGATATTTGAAGATTCCATATCAGAAGAAAAAAATGGATTTTCTCACTGTGTCAATGGAGCACTCCACTTCTGCACTTTTGAATCACTAAAGTTTGAAAGTGCTGTAGCTAGTGAAAATGAATGCATATCTGGTACCTTGATATTTAGTCCCCACAAAATATAAGAAAGACAAATTGATTTATTTCTTACATGAAATCATATGGAAAACTTCTGGAAATATTACTATATGTGTGTTACCTACCTAGACTAGCAAATTCTAAATTTATCTTAATTAATATGGGTAATAAATTATCTATTTTGGATGGTGAAGCTATTCTTAAGCACATAGAAAATTAAGTACAATGAAACAGAGAGAACTCATTTCAAGCATCTAATTTTAAATCACAGAACACTAAATTAAGAAAAGAAGTGATGATAAAAATAAATAACTAAAAGAGCATGGGATGTTATTCAAATATGTGTTTTATTTAGGAGGGACTGCCACTTATTCTGTGTTAAAACATTAATCTATGCAACTTCTTAGTGTTTAAAGCTCTCATAGTTATTGTTTTAAATAGTAACAGATATTTTATAGTCTTTGAAGAAAATGATGATTTGAATTTTTAAAAAAATTCCAATTCAAGTAAAGAGAGAGGCTGAGACCGTTTTCTTCTGGACTCATGAAACAAGAAATCCAATCTATACAACTAGTAATAAACCTACTGGGAAACTGATAGGATAGTGGAAAAAAAAAAAACATAAAATTGGTGCAATCTATACAACCCAGTTTCAGGAAGAGAAGAAAGAGAAAAATTGCCTGAGAAATTTCAAATAAAAAGCATGTTTGATAAAATAGAAGACACATTAAAAGGAAAAAGTACCCCACAACCCAATCCGACTGAGGTAATAAGTACAAATAGTGTAGAGGATTTCCTAGCTACAGTAGGATCCCCAAAATAATAAATAGATATATAGATAGATAAGAAAGGAAAAAGAAAAAAAAAAACAAACATAAGCAACACAAGTAAGTAAAATCTAAGTAAAATCTCCAGCATGCCTGTTTTTAGAATATTATCGGAGTTCATTTTAAACTCAAACAATTCTGAATACCTCTTCTATATTTATGGCACTTAATCCAAAGCTCTTTTTAAGTAGAAATACTCACTTTGTTTGTGCTATGAATTATTGTGAAAGCATTTAGGTAATTCAATGGCCTTTGCAATTTCACAGAGACTAAGACACTAATCTTATAAATAAGAAATTTAAAGCATAACTGTTAAGATGACTTATATAACAGATATTTGAAGAAATATGGGGTTCAAATAAGTTCCAAGCAATGTAAAAAAATAAGAAGGTCTAATATAACACGTCAAGAGTCTTAATGAGTGCACTGTATTAGGAATAAGATAAAACTAGATGCAGTGAATTCTTTCATTTATGTATTCATTTTTCCAACAGCTATTTGTTGTGTCTCTATTAAATGATGTAGACACAGACGAATATATATCAATGAATAAGATGTGACATCTGCCTTAACAGAATTCAAAGAACAGTGAGACAAAAGCACATTAAAATTTCAGTGTTGTGTGGCAACAGTTATGATAGTGGTACACACAATATGCAATGAGAAGAGAGGAGAAGAGTGATTTGGAGACTGACCCAGTGGAGAAGAAAGTAGAAAGCATTTCAGGTCAAGAATTTAAGAAACAAAACAGATGAACATAGGGGAAGAGAAGGAAAAACAAGATAAAAACAGAGAGGGAGGCAAACCATAAGAGATTCTTAAATGCAGAGAACAAACTGAGGGTTGCTGGAGGGGTGTTGGGTGGATGGATGGACTAAATGGGTGATGGGAAATAAGGAGGGCACTTGTTGGGGTGAGCATTGGGTGTCATATATAAGAGACATTTATCATATATAAGATGAATCACTGGGTTCTACTCTTAAAACTAATGCTACACTATATGTCAACTAACTCAAATTGGAAGGAAGGAAGGAAGGAAGGAAGGAAGGAAGGAAGGAAGGAAGGAAGGAAGGAAGGAAGAGGAAGGAAGGAAGGAAGTGAGGGAGGGAGGAAGGAAGGAAAAATTAAGAAAGAGAAAGAAAGAAAGAAAGAAAGAAAGAAAGAAAGAAAGAAAGAAAGAAAGAAAGAAAGAAAAGTTAGTAAGGATGACATATGAAAGCAATTTATTGGTGGAGTTTGACAACTAAGTAACAATTGAAACACTTTTCTGGAGGAGCGCAATCTCTACCTTTGCCCTTGAAAATAAAGACTGCTAGGAAAATAAGAAAGACCCAAAGAGGACGATTCCTTATGTTGCTGCTCCTTAGGCCCTAAAGTTATAAGCATAAAGTGCACCCAAGCTGTAGATACAAACATGACTAATCAGGGTAAAATATGTGATAAAGAACAAAGATGCTTAGAACATTTGCATTTGGGGATTGGGGGAAGCTGACTGTTCTCAAGGGAATTCCAGTGAACAAATATAGAAGACAGTGTTTCTCTGGCACCATTTCTAATGCTGTCATATCAGGCTGCCCCCTCCTCTTTTTATCCATCAACTTCTATAAGCTCCTGGTGCTTAAGCCATTTTGTTCTTATGTCATTTTATTCTGTCTGTTAATAGTTTAGTGACATTGACAGAAACACACAGTATTTTTACTAGAACAGTATGCATGTTAGAATGCATTAGTCACTGTATGGGAAGTCAGGATGGATGGGATGGATGTGTGATGCCTCTATTGGGACAACGTAATTCCATTAGCAATTTTCAAACTGAGTTCTGTGAGAACATAACAGGTGCTTTACACACATAACACAAAGAAATGTTAGCAATATTTTCCTCTTTAGTGGATTTTAAACCCGAGAAGAAAAAAATGTATTCATATTTCTACAGCTAGGCTTATTCCATAATGTTTATCCTTTTCAGAAATGGTTCCATTCTTGATAAATTCCAAGATGCAGTCTGCAAAATCACCCAATGCACTTACTTGTTACTTTTGTTCATTGATGTATCAGAAGCATTTACCGACTAACCGGCAATCTATGTTGAAAATGAAAAGCTAGATCCAGTGCTTTTCAAATTGTAATAGAAACAGAAAAGACAAAATTTGGACATTTCACTATGGAGATGATATAAGCAGCTTTGTTTCTAAAGAAAAAAAAAACTATATAAGATGAATCCCTGAATGATTTGAGAGTACCCAAAATGTACAGTTCTAATTTTCCCATCTGCTACAAAATAATTATAGAAAATGGCATTTTTATATTATGTTTCAATGATAATAAAATGTATTTGAACATACATACATACATATATATTATATATGCATACATACATGTACATATACACGATGCTATATCTGGTTTGTTAACCTCACACTTAATATTACTATGATATATGATAGAGACATAGAATAATGTTCTCATTTTAAATGTGATATTTTAAAATGTTATTTTATTTTATTTTAGAGAAGGAGAGGGAAAGAGCATACAAGCGGGGGAGAGGGGCAGAGGGAGAGAGCAACCAACTGAATCTTAAGCAGGCTCCACACTCAGCGTGGAGCCCAATGTGGGGCCCATCCTACAATCCTGGGATCATGACCTGACCAGAAATTGACCTACTGAGCTACCCAGGCTCCTCAAAGATGACATTTTTAAGCTGAGTATTATATTAAAAAATGCAAAATGAAAGGTATTTCTCTTCATCATTACTTTGTATTTTTCTTCTTGTTGTTTTAATGTTTATTCATTTCTGAAAGAGAGACAGAGTGCATATAGGGGAGAGTCAGAGAGGAAGGGAGACACAGAATCCATGGCAGCCTCTAGGCTCTGAGCCAGCACAGAGCCTTATATGGGGCCTGAACCCACGAACTGCGAGTTCATGACCTGAGCTGTAGTCAGACACTTAAGTGACTGAGCCATCCAAACGTCCTGTACTTTTTATTCTTAATCAGATAAAGTTTTTTATATTTCTGTTTCATCCACTTGTAAAGTAAGATCATTAATAAAATGAAATTGTTTATTATATCTATGAGTGTATGCATAATACCATTTTACTTCAAATTTAATTGGTGCATTAAATTATACCTCATGATTTACTGTGCATTATACCTCATGATTTACTGCTGACATTTGGGTACCTATCTTAATTTTTAAATTGTTCCATAATTACTGAGTTTGGAAAAACTTTGATCTAAACAGCCAAAGCATTTCTTCTTGAATGTTACAGCAAATATCAGTAAAAAAATACTTTATTTTATTTATTGTATCTAATTTGGTCCACATGACTCATTCTGGCCTGTGGAATGATGTGTGCATTCCTGAGCAAGGTGGTTAAGTATCCAATGTAGCTTCTCCATGCTATTTCCTTTTTATCACTGGCAGGTAACAACAGACATGCTGATGTTAAAGCCACAAGATCACTGAACCACAAAATCGATGCAATCTGGGGTCCTGAGTTGTGTGGAGGAGGTTTTATGAACCTCATCAAACTGTGAAGTGAGAAATGAACTTTATTGTGCTAAATCACTGAGATTTGAGGGTTGTTTGTTACATCAGTTAGTGTACCCTAATGAAAAAATGTAACTTATGATTATTAAATACTATTATTTTTAAATACTGTTAGAAGTGAATGAGATTTTCAGCTGTTTTTGCCATAAGAGATGGCCCACAGCACGTAGAAAAAGGCCATTCTTCATTAATAATATGCTGTTCTAAGTAAAGTCACCTTAACAACTTCAAATTACCCATTAGTTTATTTACTCCTCTCAGTAGCCTTAATGGGCGGGTAGTATCATTTCCCTCCATTTTAGAGGATTAAAATAGGACTTAGAGTCATCACTTTTTTCTCTTGTTTGCACAAAGATAAGTATCGAGAATAAACTCACAACTTCTCATACCAAACTCCATGCTCTTCCATTAAGGTGTTTCCTTTACATAGTCTATAATGGCGTCTACACACACGTGTACATACACACACTGCAAAGCAATGACTATAGTAAGAACATGTATATGTTCATTTCAAGTGAAGATATATATTACTCTCTGACCAGAATGTTGTCAGAAATTGCAAAAACTGAGATTCTCACAATTCTGTGATGTACTCAAACGTGGCCTTTCTGAGAACATGCATTCACTGACCACACACTGATAAGAGGGTTTCGATATATATATATACATAATATATAATATATAATATATAATATATAATATATAATATATAAAAAAAAATATTTTTTTTAGTTTCTTTTTGGTTTTCTGATTCCTTTTCCTAAATGGTATTTATTTCAATCCCTAATGACAATCCTCTTTCAAGAATCTCTAACTTGATAATAACAATAAAAGCCTCAAGATAAATGAGCTAATATTCTTTTCCTCCATGTCATGGAAATAAGTCCAAAACCTAAACATAATAATATTGGGTTTAAAATTAGGACTTCAATAGACAGAGAGCTTTGTTACACTCCTAACTTTAAAAAAATAGCTATTAGAGGCAACAATAATAGATTTTAAAATCATGACAAAGTGAGAAAAGCCATTCAAAAAGTTGGTTGGAGGATTTCTCTTGAATGAGAAAGAAAAATATGGAATTGAATCATGTTTAAAAATTAATATTTAGCAAAATTACTTTGGGATACTGATTTTTCCCCCTATGGCTGAAATGACAGCTTAACTGGGAATCACTTCACAGAAAGATAAAAGTGAGAGAGAAACTACGTCATTTTGTATTGCTGGATCAGACCACAGTCTCAGTCTCATGCCACAGTACCTTGAATTGGGACTATTTTTGAAAATGCCATTCTTCCTCAGACCTTATCTGTTGTGACCTCAAAAAAAAGGTCCAAAGTAATTTCAACTTTCATATCTCCCTATACTTTCACATTCTCTCTTCCTTTCACCTATGCATCTTGAAAAAGCAGTATATTCCAGGAATCCCATTTACTTACTAGTCACTCCTTTAAATCTGTATACTTTGTCTTCTTCCATTACTTCTTTAACAACTGCTTTCAAATACTTAGCAGTCATGTTTTTTTTTAATTATCCACCTTTTAAAATTTTCTGTGTCATTACAAGTTGCTAATTACCTGCTCCTTCAAGTGCTTTAAATTTCAGGTATATTATTAAAAAAACAAAAACAAAAACCTGTTTCTCTGAATGCTCCATCTCACTCTTTGTCGGGTCTCATTTACTGCCCCCATCTTCATGATGGACACAGTCCTTGAGCTTGCCTTTTCACTCTATAGTGCCCTTCCACTCATGTCTTACCTGTTTATATTCCTACTTACCCTAATTTTACCTCTATTCAAAACTGATCTTTGGTTCTAGTTCCAAGTTTTTCTTGAAACACAGATTGACAGGTGTTTACTTGTGTTTAAAATGTGCAAAGGAGGGTCTACTGAATCCTACATCTGTTGGGCTAAAATTCAACCTCATAATTATATCCCATAAGCCAACTCTTCTCTTTATTTCCCTTTCTTCCAATTGTTTAGACATGTTCGGAATATGTGTATATATAGATTTATTTATTTATTTATTTATTTATTTATTTATTTATTTAAAAATGCATTTATTCATGTAATTAGTGTCTCCACATATTTCTCACTTCAACTTCCTTCTTCCCATTCTCACTGGGAACATGCTAAGTTAGGCCCTCATTGTACTATATTTGTAAGAGCAAATCTGCTCTGCTCACAGTTACTTTATATCCTTCTGGACTTCGTTCTTTGACTAATGAATTTTCCTATTATAATTCATTCAGATATATGCTCCTAGATTAATAGAAGCACATATCTGCTCTAGCCTCTCTTGTTCAAAATTGATCTCCATGTCCTCCCAAACTAAGATTTAACTTTTCAAACTAGGGTTTATTTTTTTATTTTTTTATTTTTTTTATTTTTATTTATTTTTAAGAGAGAGAGTACAAGCAGGGGAGAGGCAGAGAGAGAGAGAGAGAGAGAGAGAGAGGGAGACACAGAATCCGAAGCAGGCTCCAGGCTCCGAGCTGTCAGCACAGAGCCCGACGTGGGGCTTGAACTCACAAACCATGAGATCCTGACCTGAGCCAAAGTCTGCCACTTAACTGACTGAGCCACCCAGGCTCCCCTCAAACTAGTGTTTAAAATGATTCCCAATACTCTCAGAAGTTCCTTTATAATCATATCCCACCTTTTTGGTAAGTTTCAGTCAATCAAGACAATTGTGCATTCCCCAAATATGCTCTAGACCTTTCCACTCCTGCTAGGTCTACAACCTCCATCTGGGAAACACCATTCTAGTTCATTCCTTTGAAAACCTTAATCATCCTGTAAGATGTAACTCAAAGGAGTTTTAATGCATAACTTTTTTCTATCCTTGCCAAAGGCTATTTGAAAACCTTCTTCCTTGAATAAAGCATTTATTTTGTACTTATTTCCCTTATGATCTGTACATTAGTTCAATCAAACAATGGAAACTTCCTGTGAATTTGTCTTTCCCTAAGAAGTTAAAACTTTCTTGTGGACAGGCATTATAATAATTGTCTTTGTATTCCTCAAGTGCTTAGCATAATATCTTACTCTTTAAAAAAGTTTCATTTATACAGAAGAGCATCAAAGTAAGATACTATTTTAGAAATAATTGAAATACCAAAGTGTCTAAATATATATTCTTGAGAGTATATATGGGGCTGATTGGGATGCAGTTAAAACTTGCATGAAGTTAGATAATCAAAAAGCAAACTCACCCTGAGGAAGCATAGTAAGTAGGTAAGTTTTCAGCTGGTGAAAAAATAAGGAAATAAAATCTTGGTAAATTATATCTTGTCAACTTAGTTTTCAACAGTGCCATGGATTTCTAATGCACAGTTAAATCACAGAACCTAACTCCAGGGATACCTGGGTAGCTCAGTTGGTTAGGCGTCCAACTCTTGATTTTGGCTCAGGTCATGATCCCATGGTTTGTGAGACTGAGCCCCACAGCAGGCTCTGTGCTGACAGTGCAGAACCTGCTGGGGATCCTCTCTCTCTCCCTCTCTCTCTGCCCCTCCCCAGCTCATACTCTCTCTCTCTCTCTCTCTCTCTCTCTCTCTCTCTCTCTCTATCTCTCTCTGTCTCTCTCAAAAATAAATAAGTAAATATTGAAAAATGAAACTAATTCCAAATATTTTTTTCTGGTTTAAGTAAGACAATACAAAGCTACACAAAACTCTCTCTCTCTCTCTCTCTCTCTATATATATATATATATATGCATGTATATACAGTGTAATATAAAGATGTAATGCCTTGATGAAAGACTTTTTAAAAATAAAGGAAGTACTATATTATCAATACTGTAAAACCTTCTCTATGAAAAATTATAGAAGATGATTTTGTGCTTCTAAGAAGTAAGCATACAAAGAAATAAATACGCTAAGCAGGTTCCAAAATGGCTCCCCTAGTGATTCCTATCTTCTAGTATTCACATCTTTATGTAGACATTTCCAAATTGTACCAGAGTTGTTCGGTGTGACTAGTAGTACGTAGCTGAAGTGACAGTATGTCATTTCCTAGATTAAGTTATAAAAGACAATGGCTTCCATCTCAGATATGCTCATTCTTTTTTGCCCTTTCACTCTGGGAGAAGCAATCTCCTATGTTGTAAGTAGTCCTGAGTAAGGTCTTCATGAGTAGGAATTGAAGCTTCCCGCCAAACACCAGTGAGGATATTTAGGCCTATGACAAACTGAAGCCTGCCATCAACCATGTGAATAAGCTTGGAAGCACTGTTTGAGCCTTGAGATGACTGTAGCCTCTGCAATCTTGTGAGAAACCCTGAGCCAAACCAACCAGCCAAACTACACCCAGACCACTAACCCTCAGGTACTATGTGAGAAAATAAATATTGGAGGATACTTTGTTATGAAGCACAGAATGCATTCACAGAAATTTTGCCATTAAGCCTATTTAAAATAAAAGTAATAATGTACATCTTAAAATGATTTTGTTGACTACAAATTTAATTTACTACCTTAATGAAATATCCTCAAAATAAACATTTACATTATACAAATTTAGCCTTTATTTAATAAAAACAATTTCAACCCCTTACTTCTAAAGATTTGACTTCTTGGCTCTCATAAAACCTTAACAATTGTGGGTTATTTTTCTTTTCCTTGAATATAAAATGTTTTGAGGCTGCATCTGGCTCCTGCTCTCACAGCCACTGCAGTAAACTGAAGTCCATAGAGAAGACGCTGGGGCAAGTGAGATGCCAGACAGGCACTCGATGACTCTGCCTCTCTGAGGAAAATAATTAAACATGGGCAAAGGAAATCCTAAGAAGCCAAAAGGCAAAATGTCATCATACACATTCTTTGTGCAAACTTTCCAGGAAGAGCACCCAGATGTTTCAGTCAACTTCTCCGAGTTTTCGAAGGAGTGCTCGGAGAGCTGGAAGACCATGTCTGCTCAAGAGAAAGGAAACTTTGAAGACATGGCAAAGGCAGACAAGGCCCATTATGAAAGAGGATATGAAAACATATCCCACCTAAAGGGGAAACAAAAAACAGAAGTCCTAAGATCCTAATGCACCCAATGTACCCCTTTGGCCTTTTTCTTGTTTTCTTCTGCATATCGCCCCAAAATCAAAGGAGGACGTTCTGGCTTCTCCATTGGTGATGTTGCAAAGAAAATGGGAGAGATGTGGAATAACTCTGCCACAGATGACAAGCAGCCTCACAAAGAAGGCTGCTGAGCTGAAGGTAAAATACGAAAAGGGTATTGCTGCATTTGGAGCTGAAGGAAAGCCTGATGCAGCAAAAAAAAGAGTTGTCAAGGTTGAAAAAAAAAACAAGGAAAAGAAAGAAGAGGAGAAAAAGTAGGAAGATGAAGATGATGAATAAGTTGGTTCTAGCTCAGTTCTTTTTTCTTGTCCATAAAGCATTTAACCCCCTGTAACCAACACGTTCCTATTAAAGAAAAAAATTGAAATGTAAGCCTGTGTAAGATTTATTTTTAAACTGTAAGGTATCTTTTTTTTTGTATAGTTAGCACACTACCAAATGTGACTTTAGATAGCCCTGTCCTGGTGATATTTTCAGTAGCCACTAACCCTGCCTGGAACAGTGTGGGGGGTGGAAACTGGCATGGAAATTTACACAGGTTCATGTTGGTGCATAGCACGAATTAGTTGTATATTGGGATAGTAGTGTTTTCATATTCAGTTGTCTTTGAGGCAGCTTACAGGAAATAATTGGTGTTCTGTTAACTGAATACCACCCTGCAATGGCAACAACAAAAAAAGTTGCAGCTGTTATGCTGACATTCTGAATGCTTTTAAGTAAATACAATTTTTCTATTAGTGAAAAATAAATAAAATGTTTTAAGGATTTGGCTCTATTTACTCTAGTGTTTCTCAAAATAAGGATTCTAGGTAAGTTTCAATGTCTAAGTGAAGATCAGAAATACAGAATTTTCAATAGCTCTTTAGGCATAACAGTAGTGAGCCACAGGTCATATGAAGATAAAATAGATTCTTCTTCCCAGATTCCTTTCTTGTGTTTTCTTAAACTCAGTTTTTAGATTTGCTACAGGCCAAAGACAGACCGTAAGTTTTTCTTCTCCATGATTCTATGAATCTTGTTATTTATTTTTCTTTCCAGCACTGTTATAGGAATCCTCACAGTGGGTCAGATCATAGAATTTTAAAAAGTCATTTATTAATAAATTTTTATATAAATCAACATTATGATATATCCATCACTATGCCAAAGATTTATCTTAAAAAATGCTTAGAAAATTAAAAACCACTTTTAATTTAATTTTACCTTAATTTTAATCTTTAAAATCTTGTATTTTTGCTAGTAAAATATAAATGTATAGTATATATCAAAGAAATCAATCTTGGTATATTTTCTCTCCTGCAGCAATGCAGATAATTGGCTTCATCAATCTAAATGATGCTATAATACTAGGATTTGATTAATGTCAATATCAGATACTTTACAATTTGTATATATAAAAATAAATTTTAACTAAATTCATTATATGCAATATTGTTTCACGTTTATAAATAGAGAATACCTTCTTTAGAAAAAAGACAAACTTTTTGTATTATTTTTATATTTTATGCAAATGCATATAAAATATTTAAATGGCTGAAAGTGAAAATCAAGTGAATCTTTAAGTATTGTAGAATGTTTCATGTGATCACCTAATTTATTTTAAATAAACATAAGTCTCTTGCATGTTGTAAAAAATATATAAAGATATACATATAAATATTTAATATATATACACATATATGTATATATAAATATTCATAATATACAATAATATATAATATAATATATAAATATTTATAAATATGAGTATTTACTATATATACATATATACATATACATTTAAATTTCACATATGCTCTTTTGTATTGTGAATAATGAAAATTTTAGGCAGCTGAAAAAATTAATTGATGATAATAACGATTTTAGAAATAAATGCTAAACCATATTAGGTAAAAAAAAAGCCTTGCAAAGAGTTAAACACTGAGTAAAGAAACTAGAAAAGCCTTCATGTTTACTACAGGAAATATACCATTAATGTTGTCAGAGCCCAAGTACAGATTAACCACCATCATTTCTAAACGTTGACTATAACAAAGATAGATGTAACAATGTCTTCATGCTTTGCATCCAAACTACGCATAATTAAGTCATGGCTGAAAAATGATTTTTGCTTTTCTCCCGTTAAAAGATAAAGAAAAACATACTCTTCGCCATTATATGTCAATGGCTAAACTTGTCTTTTTAGTAGAGTTTAAGACAAGAGTCAAATCAATAATTTAATCTTTTACAGCTGAATATACTCTACATGTAAACAGTATTTCCACTCAAAACAAGCATGTGATGGGCTTCCATTCATTTAAAATTCTCTGCGCTCCTTCTCTGATAGAAGATTACTAAATTCTACTTAATCTTTGGAGAACAAAAATAATGCTTATTTTTGTCTGTTTGTTTTTTGTATATCTTACTTCCAAAATACATTACTACATTCTGCAACAGACTACATGGAATTCATATGTTCATTATTGTTTTAGGTTATATAATTATTTCTGATGCTATATGTGATTTCACACTCAAGAACCTTAATCTTATCCATAATTAATTCTGAAGTGTGTGCCATAATCTTCCATCAAAATCCTTCCTGTAAGCGAATGATAGATGGAACCTTACCTCAATAATTTAAAAATATACTATTTGAATAAAACATCCTGCTAACTGGTGCAGGGAACAAAGAGATAAATAGACGTATACAACCTTATGAACTACAATGACACATGAATCAAATAGATTGGTAACTATACCAATTGCAGGTAAGAATAGTAATGCCAAAAGTGGCATAAGCAGTGTGATTTTGGAAAATTGAAGATGAAAAATGTTTCAGGAAGCTTACAAGAAAATCCCCAACATTTTTGCAATGTCCATAATAATATGAATTAGCTAGTATATTTAGGAAGAAAGAAATTATCCACTATTTAAAACACGTATGGCAGTCTTTAAATTCTGCCACAGGAAGGGAAAAACAAAAATAAGTCAAAGTCAACCCTAAGCAAGGAGACTTTCAGGTATATAAAGATTTTTTTTTCTTTTTATCCTCAAGGCAAATTTAATACCAAGAATTGATAGCATTCTAAGTGCTTGGAATCAGGAGGTACATTATTTTACTTCACCTTCACTGTCAGTAATAGAATCATGGAATATTAGTGGTAGAAGTACTCTTATAACTTAACATAATTTGAGGTGGCTTCAGTTCTTCTGTTCATTTCATAGTGCGGACACCAGTGTATAATAAAATGCAGAGTTGGGATTCCTGGATTATGCATTCTATTTACTGTATCAAGCATCCTGTTAAGTTTCCATTTTCTTGTTGTTTTATTAGGTTAGTTTAACCTCATTTTTGTGCTACCTTCATGTGTTTTGTAACCTATATTCTTTTATATGTAAATTTTAGTAAATTTACAATTCTCATGTGATAATATATTGGGATGTTGGGCTGTTTCAACAAATTCTACTCATTATTCAACTTTCACTAATACCTAAAACTCTTTAGTGATCTTTACATTTTAAAGAAAGTTTTCAATTATTTTCTTCAAAATCCCTGTTGGGACACCTTCTATTTACCAACATGATGAGGGGTTCTCATAAGAAAAATGAAACTCTAAGTTAGTTTTCTTTTGTTAAGGGTCCACAACTCATTCTATGACTTTTGGAGGGTTGAGATAATGAATATAGTATCTTTTAATGTTGTTTATCTGATAATGAATTTTAAATTAGAATAAGATATTACCAAGGCCTGAGAATTGGTATTTAAATAAGTGATGGGTATTAAGGAGTGCACTTGTTGTGATGACCACTGCGTGTTGTATATAAGTGTTGAATTTCTACACCTCAAACTAATATTACACTTTAGGTCAACTAACAGGAATTTTAAATATAAACTAAAAAATGAAATAAATGACGTGATTGGAATCAATATCATCTGGCCTTGTCTTCTTATTTTACACATGAAGATCAGAGTGGTTAAGTGAATTACCCAAAGCTACACATTTAGGTAGTTATAATTCTGGAATTACAACATTGACTTCTGACTTCCTCTTGAACTATGACTTCAGTAGTTCCCCCATTCAGATAAAATCTATCTTCCACTCAGATGGCATCACTCACAGATAATTATTATATATTGCTCTCTAGTAATCTTTTGAAGCCACTTCCATCTCTGGTTGTCTGAGTCGGGGAGGGATTAAAAATATCAGACTAGAGAAGACCTATATACTGGAAGAGATGACAAACCTTAGGAGAGAAAGTTTAGGCCCACTTACTCTCAATCTCTCTGTGCAGTCTACAATCTGAGTTAAATGTTTGTGACATCTACTTTGATTTAGTCATGCAGATACACTAGAAATGTTTATACAAGCAATGGAAGCTACAACTATGGGCATCCCAACAATGAATTTCACCAACTTCATATTATCTTTTCCCCTAATCATGGTTACTACCTTCCTTGCTCCTTTCTTTGCTACCCTTTATCTGAAATGCAGACTAAAATTCTCATTTGCTGTACCTCATTCAGGTTCATCTCCACTCTACAAGTACAGAGATGGAAAATGTGAGCCTAAGCCTACTTTTCTTGGTACCTTAAAAAAATGACATATGTACAAGGACATAGGACACTTTCTGTATATTAAAAAATATGCTTTAATTGTCTTTAATTCTTTGTTTCCCTTTTCAACTCTTGAAGTCAATTAATGATTTCTCTTTTTGTTATTATGTATGTCCTCTTTTTTCTTTTCCCTTTGATTTCTACATCTGTCTCTTCTCTGCTGCTACTTACCTATAGTTTTTTGTTGTTGTTTCTTTTTCTCATCGATATAATGAAAACTACACTTTCAACACTTCCCAGTGAAGTTTAAAACCTTGTCAGGCAATAAGACTAGAATAATTAGGCCCAGTATGCAGCTGAGTAAGAAGGATCCTTAATTAGAACCAAATATGGAAAGCTAAATGTAAAATAGAAGATAATTCAACATCCAACTGAAAATTGAATGAGTGTATTGTGATCATGGTATCAGATGAGACCATATGTGACTGCGAATAAAGTGGATATGCTCGGATATGCTTTTCTTTCACATCTAAATTTTCAAAATAAAATAAAAAAATCATATATATATATAATTTTATAATAAATATAAGAAGTAATAGAAACATTCACACATGAATAATTTTGGTAGGAACTAGCTATGTGGTCTCTTATCTCATTACATCATTTGAAAATTAACAGAAGTAAATTTTGGAATTGGTACCCTCTGCACACATACTTTGTATGCACTAATGACAGCATCTTAGATACCTGAACCAGCTGATCTCAGAAACATGGATTCTTGCTAGATTCATTCCTTTCAGACAGCTATATAGAAATATTTATCCATTCTGAAATCTGCTGGAATATCCAACCCTACTTTCAAATTCGCAGAAATTCTGCATTTCCATTAGCTCATGTGACAAAGCCAGCTAGACGAGTAACTGCCATCATGCCCTTCCATTTCAGTTCTTACCATAAGTGTTTTCCTAACACAGAGCTGTCATATCACTCACTTGCTTTTAACAGTATTGATGGCGAGTCAATAAACACCAAATTTGTTCGTATTGCATGAGACACCAACAAAATGGCCAGCCTCACTTCTAGCTGCACGTGCTAAGTTCCATCATATTTAGGAATTTTATGGTATTTTTTGAGTTTGTATTCAGGGCTTTACACTTGCTGCTATTTATTTTCTCTAACTAGCTAATTCTACACATTATTTTAGTATGTCACATTCTGTGTAAAGCATTCCCTCAGAGAGATTTAAACTCTACATCCTTTAAACACTTCCATTCTACTACTATCACATTCAAATTAATAAATTTCTTTATATGTTCCTATATATTGTTAATGAATTTTGGACATTGGCCCATATGTGGCCCTCTGTTTTTGTAAATAAAGTTTTGTATTATCTTAGTTGTACACATTTGTTTACATATTATCTATGGATGCTTTTGTACAAAAGTGGAGATATTGAATAGCTGCCACAGAAACTATAATATATAATAGAATCCTACAATATTCACTATCTGTCCCTGTTCAGGAAAAGCTTACTGACCGCTGCACTAGATTTGGACATTCTTAAATAAGATATACTGTGCCACACACTAATCTTTCTGTATTCATAAGCTTTCAAAGCACCTGAGTAGGGGATACAAATATTGTTAAATGAATGGGTTTTTCTTGATCTTTTCCCATATTTCTTAGTATTTTATTTATAGCTCTTCTCACAAAAGAGGTATTGTCATGAAGAAATTGAATGATTCTAGTATTCCAATGTAGAGTTAGCACTAATTACATGCACAATAAATATGTGGAAATAATTAATTTGATTAAACTTGCAAATCTAAGCAACATGTTATTGGACACTAATTGGCAGATGGAATACTTTATGGGATACTTGATGCAAGGATGTATGATGGCCAAGATGCAGTAAGAGAAATCAGGTTGCTAATTTCAGAAACACTAGGGAACGTACATATTTAAACAGAGGAGACAAAGTGAAATCATGGCATGGGTGACTTCCTTTTTATATTTTATCTTTTTAATATTTTTAGTATTATAACAGGTTCTTTACAATTATTAAACATCCTCAAAACTAACTTTGAAATGTAGTGGAGAAGCTAAGATTAAGTATCTCAGTGTACACATATTAGCGTGGCACTCAGTAAATATTATTTTTATCCTCCACAAAGGTTAATTGAACCAGGGATAACCAAATCAGGCATGTATTTCCATCCTTGACCATGTTCCTGGCATTTATTATGAAGACACACCCAGAGATCTAGGTATAGGAATTGCCTTTTAAAAACTTAGACTTCAAGAAATTTCATTTTTTCTCCAAACTAGAATAAGTCATATATTTAATTGCAATGCAAAGAAAAACATTTCCTACCTTACCTTATGTACTTTTTCACATACCACTAGAAAGAAACTAAAGAAATAAGAAACTCTTTTTTCTCCAGGTTTGCAGACATTCTGTCTGACAGTGAATGTGATCTAAGGTTGTGTGGCTCAAAAGCCAATGTAGTTGCCAAAGTGCTTTCCCCACTGGGCACACACAAAATATGCTCTTTGATTATAATCTTCATCCCTCTTTTCAAGACTTGTTTCTGTTCATAACTCTTTGGGCCTTAGAGTCAATTCAAGTTTGTTTTCAAGCAAAGAATATTCCTTAAAGCTGCAAGCAAGGTTGATCTGCTGGCTGCTTCGATTTCACAGTTTTCCAGCTATGCCACATTGTTTGCATGTGTGTTTCAGTAAAGTCTTAAAAGCATTTCTTTTCCTGTGATTGTTTGCAATTACTTCTGCTGGCCATATATCTATACATAGTAGTAGGAGAGCATTCTCTTTGGTATGTATTAAATGAGCTGCAATTAAAATTAATATTAGACTCCTACTCAGTTAAAAAACCCAGAAGAAAAGAATTTAATGGTAAAATCATAATTGTATTCCATTTTAAGTTGAAAAATTAAAAAAAAAATGTTGCTAAACCACTCAGAGTTTGTATTTGAAAAACAGAACCTACAATTCCATTAAGAAACAGGAATATAACAGTAGCATCCACAACAAAGACCAAATCCAAATCAGTTCAATGAATGTCAGACATGTATATACTTTTTAAAAAACTACCATATTTAAAAAAATACATATTTTATTTAAGAAAAACTACTATATATATATATATATATATATATTTTAAACTACATATTTTATTAAAATTTAGAACCATCTGCTTTTTGGTAAAATAACTCATGTTATGTATGCCATCTCTGGAATTCACATTCATAGACAATGCTACTGGTTCATCATCATGAATGCATAAAATGCTGTTATTCTAATTGCCTAAGTGGATTTGTCCTGTGTTATCTCCATCTGATTTGCTCTTCTTGTCTGTGACCCATGGTATGACTAATTACATAAAAAAAGAGAACAAAGGGAAAAAATTCCCAGTTTATGTAATAAAGTGAAAGGTCTACTCTGTCCATTGAATGTACTGAAGTTAAAGTATTGTGGTTTTAATTCTATTAGCCATGATCCAAGAGGCAGACTACAGCCAGGGACCCATCTGCCTCTTTTTGTAAATAAAGTTTTATTGGAACACAGCCACATCCATTCATTTACATTTGTATGTGGCTGCTTTCCAGCTACAACAGCAGTGTTGAGTAGCTTCAACAGAGACTGTAAGGCCAGGAAGCCTAAATATTTACTAAAAGCCTTTAAAAAGTTTTCCAACTGCTTCTCTAGAGTATTAGAATCTGAGATAGTGGTCTCAAATCAGGAGTTCTGCAATGTTTTATTACCAAGAGCACTCAAACTGAGAAGTAAGGGTAATCCAGATATTTATTCCAGGGGCTATAAATTTACTGCTGACATGAAATAATTAGCAGGACATAGGCTGATATGTTTTTTGACCTTCTGACCAGAGCACTCACCTGCTCACTGGCCACCTCAACTTGGACATACCAAGTTACCAAGTTCTTTTACTTGTCCCAGACATTACTCTTAACCATTCTCTAGTCAGCACTCCAAATTGCTTCCAGGGAAAGATTTAAAAAACAAAATTGACCACATATGCCTTAGAATTACTTAAAATCTGTAAGCACCACTTCACATTCTTTGAAATAAAATCAAGCTACTTACAATGGCTTAAGATCCATGAAATGGATCAAATCCTGGATCAAACTAATTGATAAACTGGCTACCTGAAATTTGTTTCTTGCTTCATGGCCTTCAAATAGTTGCCCATTTGCTCAACCTTGGCCCTGCTAAAGATGACTCATTCAAAGCACCAGCTGAGAAAAGGTCCTTAATTTACCTTGATGCCTTATCTAGATTAGGCATTTCACATTTAGTCTTAATGTGTTTATCCTTATCATGGCAGTATGACTTTACATTGGAATTGCTCTGTTTATTTTTCTCAATGACTTATTTAAGGATAAGTTTCTTGAGGACAGAACCTTATTATATTGAATGAACAAAGAGTACTGAGTCTGCTCTGGTGAGACATAACAGCCTAGCAGAAAATAATTCTAGAAAGGATGTGTACAATGAGAAAAGGCTCTTTGTGTGATATGTATGTTAATTACCAAAAGAATCTTTGCTTCCCTTCCTTCCTCTACAACCAGAACTCTAAATACCTTGGACAATTTTTTGAAAAAAAAAATGTTTTTTGGATAAAGAACAATGACCAACTTAAAAAAAAATCCTAACTTCTTCATATTGTCAGCAATGAATAATTTAATTATGTCAGATATCATGTTACCACAACCCTATTTTGTAGAAGAAGGGCCACTGGCAACTTAACTGTTTCTTTAAAAGTTTATGAACTAGGGGTGCCTGGATGGCTCAGTTGGTTAAACATCCGAATCTTGGTTTTGGCTCAGGTCACGATCTCACCATTTGTGAGTTCGAGCCCCCAAATTGTGGTCTGTACTGACAGTGCGAGACCTGCTTGGGATTCTTTCTTTGCCCCTCCCCTGCTCTCTCTCTCTCTCTCTCTCTCTCTCTCTCTCTCTCAAAAATAAATAAATAAAAACTTTAAAAATTTCTTAATGTTAAAAAATTTTTTAAAAAGTTTATGAACTGAAATATTATTTTATCCTACATGCAAATATTATTAATATGGATACCATAGACCTCTACTTTTACAACCTAGAATGTATAATTACCATTTACACATTCAAATTAGCTCATTATCTACATTTTACAGATGAGGAAACCTAGATACACAAGTAAATTAAACCATCGATTTTAAGGCTATAAGGTAAGTAATAAAATTTTAAATGCATAAATTCCCATCTCCTTTCCAGGGCTAATGCTTAAAATTAGGATTTTAGGTATATTTTCTTTACTAAGTTTTCAACATAAGGTAAGAGCTATTTGTATAATAATAGACCAGGAACTCCTTGGGAGTCCTTTATTATTGCAGAATACCATGTAAGAAATATATACATCATAGCAGAAAAATCACAAAAAACATTTTTTTTAGTCTAAGTCACATTTGTAACAGACTGGTAACAATAAAACTTGCTAATTGTAATGGCCTAACAGATTGCAACAAAGGAGTATACTTCCAAAAATAGATTCCATTTTGTTGTCTGATCCTTACCTTTCACCAAATATGGTGAATTCATTATCTTAGCCATTTAGTATTTCCAATGCTTCCAGTCACTTTTCTAGCTATTCCACAAAACTTCTAGCCCCATAAGTTGTAAAACCTTTGAAAAAAAGAAACTCATCTTTGGAAATAAAAACAGCAACAATAGATCATAGTGAAAAATACATGAACAATCTAAAGCAGGTTTTCCTTTAACTCTTAGAAATTATACCATTCTGTACCAAATATACTGATAATAAAATTCAGAATGGGACTAAATCATTTTAATGAAAAATTAGAACACCCTTTTTAATATTTGGCACTTTTACTTCTAGCCACCAAAAATTGTGGGTAATAGGTACATCTTTCTTGTGATAAAGTTTCTCAAAGGAAAGCCATGTAAAAGGCATTTCTTAGAAATTCTGCTAAACAATTTTGCACAAAGACACTTTAAACTTTAATATGTTCACTGGCTTAGTTGTTAGAAAGCCAAAGTTGTAAAGAAATAAAAAGCAAAGACCAAAAATGGGAAGTATATACTCTAGCAAATTGTTCTGTAAATAACCTGTAGTTCCAGAAAAACGGAATTTTTTAACAGATATATGAAAATTGGTCAGTCTATGCTTCTTTTGAATAAATCAATATGCTTTTACAATATGTTTGCTTTTGATTGTGGTGGGCAATAAAGTGAAACAGATTCTAATGCTGATCTTTGTAACACTGACTTTAACAAGATCAAGAGTCTAGGAAATTCCTTTTTGCTGCCACTCACTGACAGAAATGTATATAATAGTGCACGGCAGGAGGTGCAACCTTGAAAAACCCCAAGGAGCATAACAGTAAGGTACCACAGAAATAAAGAAGTATCTCTGGGGAAAGAATAAAATACATAGCTAGCAGAGACAGAGGAAAAAGAGGCAAAGAAATGGCCAAAAAAAGATATTATTGATATAGACAATAATTGGAATAAAAGTTCACCAGAAATATTTATAAATGAAATTAGATTAATATAAATACCATATTCAGCAAAGCATGCTAAGGAAAAAGAATTTATGATCCTAACAACAGAGTATATGATCCTAACAACAGAGTATATAGTCATAATGCAGAATAACATTTAAAAGGCATTGATTTATCTAATAAATACTTATTTATCAAAAAGTCACCCCAACTTTTCTTGGCTAGATTGAAGTATCAGGAAAATATTTAGCAGTTTTTATTCAACTGAATGTTTCTGCAGATGTTTATCAGATATTTAAAGGCATTTAACGATTTCAAATTGGGGTATGTATGTCTAGGATAGGGTAGGTGCTATAGACTGAATGATTTGTCTTCCTAAAATTTATGTTTTGAAATTTAATGCCCAAAGTGATAGCATTGCAAATGGAGCCTTTAGGAGGTGAGTAGATCATCAGGGTAGAACCCTCATGAATGGGATTAATGCCTATATAAAAGAGACCTCAGAGAGATTCCTGGCCCTTTCCACCACGTGAGGTTATAGTGAGAAGGCCATGTATGAACCAGAATGCAGGACTTTACCTACTGGACACTGAATCTGTCAATTCCATTATCTTGGACTTCACAGCTGCCAGGACTATGAGAAATAAAATTTTGTTGGTTTTAAGCCATGCAGTCTATGGTATTTTTGTTGTAGGAGCCTTCATGGACTAAGATAATGGGATGGAGAATATTTAAGATTTTTTTTTTTAATTTCACATAAAATAGTGTTCAAAGGGAAAAATAGCTCAGTTTTCAAGGTTAGTTAACACTTAACATTAAATATTAAAGTTATTTAATATTCCTTTTCTCTATCAAGCTATCAGCATCAACTAGTTCGTTCTAGAAGTTGTCATGCTTTTAATCATATGGGTCTTATCTCATTTGTCTTTAATACATCTCTGTAAAAAAAAAAAATAGTTACCATTCACAGCTGTAGAGTTATGGAAAGAGTCATTCAGATTAACAAATGACCATCTTTCTGTGAGCAAAGAAAACTTGCTCTCTTGATCTTTGGAGCTATTATTACCTTTATTTTCCTATTTATTATTATCTTAAATAAAATGAGCTTGTCAAAAAACAAGTTAACATATTTTAGGTATTATAAGTTGTTACATTTATGCCCCAAGAGATGGAGGATAGATAGGTATATAGATAGATAGATAATATACAAATAAAATTAGGAAAAGATAACATTAAAATATTGAAAAATAGGGTTACAGATAAAATAATTTTTGGTATAAAGTAAAAAACAGATATCTAAAAAAATGTTGAGTAAGACAAAAGAAATCAAAGACTTAAATGAGTAGAGAAAGGAGGCAAAGAAACAGAAAGAATGTCAAATGGCCAATTATGAGACATAGAAATCCAAATAAATTACCCTAAAGAGTTATATCTTTATCTACCTCAATGTGTCTGTTAAAAGTACAAGTAGAGATTAAGTTATCTATATTAATATGATTGTAACAATAAGAAACTCCACAATGTTTATTTTGTAAAGTAGAGACTTAATTGATCATGAAGTTAGCACAATCATATGAAGTTAATACTTTGTAAGACCAAATTTCATCAGTAAGTTTCATTACTTTGTTTTCCAATTGGTAATGTCCCCAGAATGACAAAAACAATTAGTAAAATGCATCTATCTATCTACATATATATATATGAATATGTATGTATGAACACACACACACACACAACTACCTTTGTGGGTGTGTTTTCAAAAAAGCATTTGGACCAAGCAAATGAAGATAGAAAAAGTGAATTTGTATCAGTAAATTTAAAATTTATATGTAGAATATTGAACCAATATGTGTATTTAATTATTATATAAGCTTTTACAACTTTGTACTTGAGTGTCCTATTCAGCTTTTATGTTTTTATTCAACAATTAGAATGAAGGCATAAAAAACAAAACAAGTATTAAGAAGTCATCTTAAGAGATTTCACTTAAAATATATCAGCATAGTAGCAAGGTTGATTTTACAATTTTGTTTTATGTGAAAAAAGGAAAGGACGGCTTGTCTATAGCTTTAAAAGATGAGAAATAGAATCAACTAATACAGGTTACATTAAAAGAGCTAAGAGTCATAATCTGCTTGTGAATTTATAGTGTCCCAATCATGGTAAATGTTAAAGTCTAAATTTTATGTTAACTTTTCAGAGATAGTTTACAGAAAATTCCGTGTTCTATACTTTAGGAATTTTAACCCAGTTGATCCTAAGATTTCTTCCAGCCTAAAAATTTTATAATTATTTCCCAGAATTAAGAGGAAGCTCCATTAGATACACATTTCAAAATCATTCTGCTTGTCAACATAAGGCACAGTCTATCCTCATTATTCCCAGATTTCATAATTTGCAAATTTGCCCACTCACTAATATTTATTTGTAACCCTAAAATTAAGACTTTCAATTTTAAAATCTTTGGGGTCATGTGCTAATATATGTAGAGCAGCACAAAAATTCGGTCGTCCAATGCACACATTCCCAGTTGAGGTTAAAAAAGACGACACTCTGCTTTCTTATTTTAGCTTCATACCCTAAAAAAGTGTCCCTTTCAAGGTCTATTTGTGGCCCATTTTTGCATTTCTGTACTTTATGTTCATGATTTTGTTCTTTAAAATGACTCTAAGCATAGTGCTGAAGTGCTGTCTACAGTTCCTAAGCACAAGAAGGCCATGATGTGCCTTAGGGAGAAAATACATGTGTTAGATAAGCTTCATTCAGTCATGAGCTATAGTGCTCTTGGCCATGAGTTCAATGCTAATGAATGTTAATGAATCAACAATATATACTAAATACGGTGTCTTCAAACAGAAACACACATAAACAAAATTATATATTGATCCATTGACAAAAATGTTGTGACAAAAGGCCCACAGAAATCTACCCCTGTATTTTTCCAATAAGAGAGAGTTCAATATTTGCTAAATCAATGTTTCAGAGACTTTATAGAACACAACCACTGCACATAATGAGAATAGACTGTATTTCCTTACATTAAGCTAATGCTGGATAATATAAACCTCTCCAAAAAGTGTTTGCATTTAGGAAGTGGAAAGGATATAGGTTCAAATTAGCTTTACAAATGAATACCTTATGGCTTGATATTCTTACTGCATTCTTTGTGAATCAGTGATAAATGGAATCATGTTTAAGGAAGGTTTTCTCGCTCTATGCTGAAAATCTTGCCCTTTTCCAAATACACATATTAACTTTCTATATCGCATCCTTACTCTCAGATTATGAGACCAAAATATCCGGGGGACTACCAAGAGACAATGTTGTATGTAGTATATAAAGTACGTTTTAAGGATTTACTTCTGTACAGTGAAAGCTATAACTAGCAGTCAGCCAGGTGGCTATTTATTAGTGCCAAATTGAAATCAGCAAATCTGAGCCTCTGGCTGCCTGCCCCTGATCACAGAGGAACACATGCACTGCTCTGTGTCTGTTCCTGGAAACCTCCAAGCCAAACTGTGTGAGGCTGTTATGAAGCCTGATACATTCGGAGTTGCTAAACAATTGTTAGCACTACTTGCAATACTCCAAACTTACTGTAAATATTTACAAAGCTGCAACTTAATCAAATCCACACTCTTGCTCAATTATATACAATATTAAAAAACTAAATTTCACAGTTTGCATTTTGATTAACAGTGGAATAATTTCTTAGTAATTTCTTACTTACTTAGTTCCTCAGTATCTGTCTCTTATCATTACATGTTTACCTTCAGTCCTATATATTTCAGCCATTAAAAATGAGACATCAGGATCTTAAAATTTAGTGGGGCTTATTGGTTCCAGAAAACATATTTTCTGTATTAAAATGGGCAACAAGGCCTTTTATAAATTTAAGCTAGAGGTATAAAGTATGGATACAAGATTATCTTTAAGTTTATAAAGATATTCTAATGGAAAGAGAACTCCTGGAAGATCATGTTATGTGACCAGTTATCACAACATAATTTCCTTCATTTGATTATCTGAGCCTCATAAAAAATAGCTTATTGTACCTCAAGTAGATTCAAAATGAACTTTCATGGACAACAACAAATAAGGAAGGCTCAGATTTGATTTTTGTTGTGAAATCTACATACTGCCTTTTTATATCATGAACAAATTAAGAAGATATAGCCCACTTGCAAAGACACAGAGCACAAGAGAATCAAGTAAAATGCCTGTTTGCAATTTTACATGGGAAAAATTAACTTCACAGTCAAATAACAAGAGGTTCATCAGGATGACAAACCAAGGAAATGAGTTTCAGTGTAGTCTTCCCTTAACGGTCAGCAATAGCTTTCTCATATCAAGAGTGCCACTATCTTTAGCCGTTGCTTGGATTATTATCAAATGAAAGTGAACCTAGGATCACCCATTTCATTATTATCTAAGAGAACCATTTTTTTTATTTCAATATATCAAAATAGAAAAAAAATTTTGTATGTTCATAAGTAAAATAAATTTGATCACATGTAAAACCACAAAAAGATAAATAGCACAAATAAAAATTAATAACCTGCAGATACTTACAAATAATATATAAAATGAATAAAAAATCAAAACAACATACAGAAAACAAAAACTATTTAAATAATTTTTACATTATCTTTTTTCTTTTCTTACTAGTAGCCAATATTTTTCCCAAAACTCACAAAAAATGAGAGAAACAGGTTGATATATTCTATGTTGTAAAATTCTTTAGCTTTCAAGTAAAAATTAAAAGGAAGTAGACAATTCCTTATGATTCAGATAATATAGGAACTAGTGAAAAAATAAATCCCAAATTAAGATATTTGTTAACTCATTAGCGAGATGTAGGGTCACTCTCATGCACAAATATATCACATGAATCTTGGGATGATAATGCGAGTGACACCATTTAACAGAGTAGATGATTCCAACATGAGTACATATGTCTCAACATAGTACAAGATGTGGAAATCTATCCCAGGAAGCAGTAAAATACTTTCAAGTTTCTTGAACAATAAGAGAAAATAAATGACATGAAGCATCTTCAAATAGTGTTGAGGCAAAGAAAATATTAAAATGCTATTTTGAAAGTTTGATTCCAGGACAGAGTTCTGCTAAATACTTAGAATCCTGCTGTGACCCTAATGATGCTTATTGCATCTTACTATCTGCAGGAGATGTAGGGGTTGAAAAACAGCTATTTTCATGTCTTTCAATAAGAGTATCATCTAGGGGTGCCTGGGCAGCTCAGTTGGCTGACTCTTGATTTCAGCTCTTAACGTCATGAGCTGTGAGATGGATCAGCACAGAGCCTGCTTGGGATTCTCTTTCTCTCTCTCTCTCTCTCTCTCTCTCTCTCTCTCTCTGTGTGTCTCTCTCCATCTCTCCCTAAGAAACAAATAAACTTTAAAAAGAGTATCCTCTAAACATTTTCTGGAAACTTACTGTCCCCTCTCTTTTCTTTCTAATTCAATTAATTCAATCTATTTATAAGGAATCCTTAAGTACCATAGGTTTATCCAAACTTATTGAGTAAAACTGATCCGAAGGATATCATTAGAGTCTTTTTAAAAATATTTAATCCTTGTGTTTTGTTTCTAATTGAAGTATAGCTGACATATAATATTTTGTCATTGGAGTGTTTTTAATGATGTTGATTTAAATGTTCATTTAGAAGACAGTGATTAGACAAGTAGGTGATATTCCAAAAGTCTGAGACAAAGAAAAGAGAAAGTATGGGGGTAATGTGCCTTCTATATAAAATACAAAGGATATAAACATGAATAAACTACACAAGTCATGATTTTAATGAAAAAGAGAAAATTCACAATAATTTGCACAATTAAAGCCATTGAATGAGTAACCTGGCTTTTTAAAATATATAAAAAAGTAAAGCAATGTAAAGAACAAGATAAAGCTGCTAAAAATACAGGTTTCCCCCCACCCCCCCGTCAGTCTAATTAAGATCAATACAGAATAGTTGATAAGATATACTATATTACAGCCATTTTTACAAAGCAAATTTTAAAAAAGCAAAACAAAGATTATGGGAATTAAGCACGTGGATATTTATGAGTCACATCATTGTTTCCTCATAACCATACTTTAAGCATTAATGTGGCAATTTAATTTAATATTTAAAATCTATTATTTGCTACTACCCTACTCCAATGAAAACAAGTGTCACACCCAATTTATATTTCAAGTACAAAGATGCTTAACTTTTCAGAAAACTGTGTAATACTTTTTAATTTAAATAAATGTGGTGTTACTCATATTACCTTGCATACAAAGTAAACAATACCAGCAGGGAACAGAGCTGGGAAGTTAGATGTGTCGTTTTACTTGAGCTGAAAGATCCTTTACATACATCTGCTCAAATCTCTAATAATAAACAGAGAAAATAGGTTGCAGTGTCTCTCTGGTTACTTGAGTTTTATCAGTTTTCCCAATTCCCTTCCTGAGAACCAATAGGCATGGAAAACCCATCATTTGATCAATCCAAAAGTCAGAAATCTCATCAGAGAAAAAACTGACATTATTAATCAGGCATTTGTCTCAACACTTCTGAACTTTCAGTTACCTTTGACCAACCCCAAATCATCTAGTTTCTTCCATACAAGGAATGAATTCTCACACATGCTTAAAAGCCAGTTGTGGAAACAGGAAGCCAAAGGAATGGTCACATGCTCTCAATCAAGAAAGGAAATTGCATAATATTAATCTTTTTTATGAGCAAGTACTTAGACAAAAGCTGTGTATAATCTCCAACAATTGCCCAAAGTACATACTATTATCCCCTTTTATACATGAAGAAACCGAGGCTTGGAAAGATTAAGCAACTTCTCTAAATTTTACCCATAGCTATGATTCAAAGCCAGGTGCTCTCAAATCCCAATCAGTTTCTTTCCACTATAGTGCAGTCACATTTGAGTTAAGCATATGTCAACTAGTGCAAATTCTTTCCTAACTCACTTATTTTGAAATTATATTAATTTCAGAAATTATAAAATTTGACAAGGACCACATAATCTCAAAGTTGGTGAAGTGAGTTGACTGTAAATTGTATTTGTTATTTATTTCCACTTGTGCTAGTTACCAAATACATGTGACATCCTCCATGAGGATCGGTTTTGAATTATATTTATTTGAAATTATAGCAGGTAATCAGCAATATAGTGCTGTAATAAAATGTGACTAACCCATATATCACACTGCCTCATCTATTTTAGAAAAAAAAATAGTCTCTGAAAGTTATTTGCACTATGTAAAAAAATTCTTAAAAAAACACAAATGAGTGAATGTTTGTGGATAGATTAGAATAATTTATATTTTAAATTAGTTAAAAACAGTTTTTGGTATATCTAAAAATAAAAATTTTAATTTTAAACAGTTTATTAACCCACCTTTTACATATTTTAATGTTATACTGATGTTAAAGGGGAAAACAGGATATAACATTGCATGTAATACATGAACTCAACTAAGCCCAGGAAAGCAGAAAGAAAGAAAGAAAGAAAGAAAGAAAGAAAGAAAGAAAGAAAAACAAAGACTGAAATTTAATCTAAATTTTAAGTGTCCAAATTACAGACTTTAGGGGAATTTTAACTACCATCCTACTTACCTAAGGACACAGAAATATCTATTGAAACCAAGCTTTTAAAAGTGTGCCTTGCCAACAGGCACATGAAAAGATGTTCAGCGTCGCTCCTTATCAGGGAAATACAAATCAAAACCACACTCAGGTATCACCTCACGCCAGTCAGAGTGGCCAAAATGAACAAATCAGGAGACTCTAGATGCTGGAGAGGATGTGGAGAAACGGGAACCCTCTTGCACTGTTGGTGGGAATGCAAATTGGTGCAGCCGCTCTGGAAAGCAGTGTGGAGGTTCCTCAGAAAATTAAAAATAGACCTACCCTATGACCCAGCAATAGCACTGCTAGGAATTTATCCAAGGGACACAGGAGTACTGATGCATAGGGGCACTTGTACCCCAATGTTCATAGCAGCACTCTCAACAATAGCCAAATTATGGAAAGAGCCTAAATGTCCATCAACTGATGAATGGATAAAGAAATTGTGGTTTATATACACAATGGAATACTATGTGGCAATGAGAAAAAATGAAATATGGCCTTTTGTAGCAACGTGGATGGAACTGGAGAGTGTGATGCTAAGTGAAATAAGCCATACAGAGAAAGACAGATACCATATGGTTTCACTCTTATGTGGATCCTGAGAAACAGGAACCCATGGGGGAGGGGAAGGAAAAAAAAAAAAAAAAAGAGGTTAGAGTGGGAGAGAGCCAAAGCATAAGAGATGGTTAAAAACTGAGAACAAACTGAGGGTTGATGGGGGTGGGAGGGAGGAGAGG
>NW_024412403.1:38335477-38380415 GCF_014898765.1 Herpailurus yagouaroundi | reverse complement strand
ATGGAATACTACATGGCAATGAGAAAAAATGAAATATGGCCTTTTGTAGCAACGTGGATGGAACTGGAGAGTGTGATGCTAAGTGAAATAAGCCATACAGAGAAAGACAGATACCATATGGTTTCACTCTTATGTGGATCCTGAGAAACAGGAACCCATGGGGGAGGGGAAGGAAAAAAAAAAAAAAAAAGAGGTTAGAGTGGGAGAGAGCCAAAGCATAAGAGACTGTTGAGAACTGAGAGCAAACTGAGGGTTGATGGGGGGTGGGAGGGAGGAGAGGGTGGGTGATGGGTATTGAGGAGGGCACCTTTTGGGATGAGCACTGGGTGTTGTATGAAAACCAATTTGACAATAAATTTCATATATTAAAAAAAAAATCCAAAACAATAAAAAAATCTAATAAATATAAAAAATAAAAACTGACAATAAAAAAAATAAAAAAATAAAAGTGCGCCTTAATAAATGATCACATATAATGAATCAGTGCTGTCTTTGTCATTTGCAAAAGTTGAAGTTTGCTATAGTCTATATGTATTTATTCAAAATAACAGCAAAAACCATATCTAATTAAACTACTGTTATCGCAACATATACAATATTGACATTTGAAATAAAGGAAACCATATGATTTCACTCATGTGGAATTTAAGAAACAAAACAGATGAGGGGCGCCTGGGTGGCACAGTCGGTTAAGCATCCGACTTCAGCCAGGTCACGATCTCGCGGTCCGGGAGTTCGAGCCCCGCGTCAGGCTCTGGGCTGATGGCTCAGAGCCTGGAGCCTGTTTCCGATTCTGTGTCTCCCTCTCTCTCTGCCCCTCCCCCGTTCATGCTCTGTCTCTCTCTGTCCCAAAAATAAATAAACCTTGAAAAAAAAAAAAAAAAGAAAGAAACAAAACAGATGAAAAAGGGACAGGGAAAAAAAAGGGAGGCAAACCATAAGAGACTCTTACCCGTAGGAACAAACTAAGGGTTGCTGGAGGGGGTGCTGGGTGGGACTGGGTTAAATGGGTGATGGGTGTTAAGGAGGGCACTTGTGATGAGCACGGGGTGTTATATGTAAGTAATGAATCATAATTTTCAACCTCTGAAACCAATATGACATTATATGTTAACTAACTAGAATTTAAATAAACTTGAAACAAACAAACAAAAATCAATGAAATTAGAAGCATATACATTGTTTAAAGATCAACGCTTAAATGAGCTCCAGAACAGCAGATGGAAAAGAATTAAGTATTGGGTTTATATGGGGGGAAGAAAAGGAATAAAGGCAATCTAGAAGTTAAATTTTTGTTTATGTAAAAAAATATTAATATAAAATACCAAGCCACAAAAAATTATTTAAGTAAATTTTAACTTATAAATTTATTAGGATGGATTTATACGGATCTTGGCAGGCACTCTTCAAAGTTAGAGAGAGTTAAAGTGGAAATTTGATGTCTGTGCCAAATTCCTTCAAAAATGTTACACACTCTAATATAGTGTACATGACAAGCTTGAAGTGTTGAAAGGAAGCCATTTGAATTATCTAAGCACACACAAAAAAAGGCATCTGGAAAATTACCTAACAACTGAAACATCCTATTCACATCTTCTGGAATCTCATAATGCTGAAAGGAGATTCAGCAAGTCCCGAGTTTACACTAATTTGCAAGCTTCTGAACAAGTATAACAATTTCAAAGAATAGGTACTATTTGGTGGGCGTATCACTAATGATATATGATTTTAACAGGAGAAAATAATTTTAACCTTAATTTTGTTACTTTTGTGTTGCAATTCCTATTATGACATTAATATTTAGTGTCACATTAAGGTGCACTTAGAGATAATAGCAAGAAACAAGGGTCATAGTTCATTCTTTGTTCTGGTCCCTAAGGCTACCAAGCATGGAATGAGCTAAATAAAGCAACCTAACTCCTTTTAGAGCATTCCTGAAAGTAAAAATGACAGTTCATATAAGCCAGTGTGCTTCTGATAATGGATTTCAGATTTTCACATCAGGAAGATGGAGTCAAGGTGTTTTCCATGGAAAACCCACACCGTTGACTTTCTGTCCTTTCCCTAATGTGCATCACTGACCACCAGTATGCAGTTCAAGAACTACCCTTTAAAGCTGACCCTATAATAGTCACAAATAGGAAATTCAGTGACTTGATCTTAACTGTTACCACCACTTCTTCTCCTACAATATGTACTATCTCTTTTCTCCTAATGTCCAGAAAATTACTCCCATGTGATCTGGGAGCCAGTTAGTGCTTTGATCATTAGGGTGGCTTCCGTTACCTAACCATACTGGGAGGATTCAAAATATTAATCAATACATTAGATGCTGGACAGGAGCATTTTTATTTCTTTTTTTGTAACTAACCCCTTTCTTTTAGGAATCTCTTCTCCAAATCTGTGTTCCTTCTAGGACTGATAAATAGATCCACCCCTAGAAATAGTGGTAGGATACTGAACCAGCCTGGGTAAATGATAAGACTCTCTAGTTTCACAACAGTTTTTTTTTCCCCCTTAAATTAGATTGGTTCCAGTTTTTTAAGAGTTGAAATTACTGGAGTTACTGAGATTACTTAACCTTACATCCAGGATTGACAACATTCAACGTCCAGTCTAAATACAAAAATCAACCTCAATTTCAGGGACAGGACATTCACTATCTAAAATGCCTGCTCCTCTCCACTTCTACCTCTTGCACAAATTCTCATATTCACTCCACCTGTTGTCATAACAGACAAATGTTTTGTTTTTGCTCTTACTTTTTCACTTTTGAAATATTAGTGACCCTTGTGTTGGAAATGTGGGTCTCTGATAGCAGTTAGTCTTACTGATTAGTCTTACATTAAAATATAAGGTACAAAAAATTCCCCAAAAATCTGGCTCAATCCAGCTACTGAAGATACTAATTATTTTACTACTATTTAATTATTATTATATATTACTAATATATATTATTATGTTACCATTATAGTATTATTACATTACTATTATTTCTATTTCTATTTACTATTATTTCTATTACTATTATTTCTTTTTTTTTAATTTTTTTTTTAAATTTTTTTTTTCAACATTTATTTATTTTTGGGACAGAGAGAGACAGAGCATGAATGGGGGAGGGGCAGAGAGAGAGGGAGACACAGAATCGGAAACAGGCTCCAGGCTCTGAGCCATCAGCCCAGAGCCTGACGCGGGGCTCGAACTCACGGACCGCGAGATCATGACCTGGCTGAAGTTGGACGCTTAACCGACTGCGCCACCCAGGCGCCCCTACTATTATTTCAATTTCTACTTACTAATTATTTTACTATTACTTCTGTATGTTAAGCAGCATTTTCTAAAGGCTTTATTTTTAATGTAAATTCTAAAAATTTATCTAAAACACCAGGACTATTATTTTTTTCCTTAGGATTTGAGATTGATTTTGTTTATCAAATTGCTTCATGATATAAGAAAGATCGTGAAAGCTTTGAAGAGAGAAGTCAGTACAGAAAGTCAACAAATACTAGAGATGCATTTTGCTATTTTACAATTTTGCCCCCAGCTAATTCCCAGGATAGGCCTAGTATGCAGGTTGCAACCTAGGAAGTGTTACACCTAGGATATGGGTTGCATTCCAGTATGGCCCTCTGGTCCAGTGAAATGTTTCTGACCATTCAGAACCCCATGTAGGTTTATACCTCCTTAAGGATAAAAGAAACCCTGAAATATTTCCATAGATATCCAAAATACTAGGATGTGTACGCCACAGGGATAACACAGATGAGGAAACTACGAGATAGTGTAGAAAAAAACTGAATGAACATGTTGGGCCATCTTAGAATAAGATATCTTGGAATAACTAAAATCTCAACTCATTCAACAGCATGAAAGTCAGTAAAAAATAGGTCTGGTGTGCTCCTTTGGGCATTTATCAAAATGGAATGTTAAAGAGTAGAGTGGTAACTTATTATACATGACTATATATTATTTTACTTGTTTCTTAAATAAAACAATAAACAATCAAATGGCACTTACAAAATACCTACTTCGTGTCAGATGCGTTTCATCTTTGTGGCTTGTCATCTAAGAAAATAAGGTTAAAAATCTGTAAGTTTATAGGGTACCTGGCTGTCCAGTTGGTAGAGCATGTGACTTTTGATCTGAGGGTCTCAAGTTCAAGCCCCATGTTGGGCCTAGAGCTTACTTAAGAAAAAAATTTGCATGTTCATGTAAATTAATGAGTGAATTATTTCTGCATTTGATTTTCTCTTTGAATGGAGAAATGAGTTGGAAAAGTAACTGTACAAGGAATGTTAGATTAAGTAGCTTTGATTACTATAAAGAGATAATTCTTCCAAATTATATTCATTAAACATATAATAGAAAATTATAAAATGTATGTTTAATTTAGTACTGTAACAAATAATTTTAAAAAATGAAACAAGCATATAGCTTCTTTGTCATTTAAGACCAAAAGGAGCCATTTTTTTTCAAATACCATTACAGGAATACATCAATTAAAATTATAAATTAATTTTTTAAAGCAGGAAAGCAATAAATCCTTAAACTACTTTAAAATCAATGTTTTATATTTTAATATTGAAATATTAAAAATTTAGTTATATCCCAGTTATTGTAACTACTTTGAACTTAATCAAAATAGTGCTTCCAAAGCAAAATCATTACATAAAATTATATAGAATCAATTGCTCAAATAAAAATAATATATAAATCATTTCGGTAAAATGTTTTGTTAACTTGACTAAAATACCAAGAAATTCAGACATGGTTTTTAGAGGTCATTGTAATATATTGTAATTATAAATGTGCTTAGTCTTTAAGGAAAATTATACAGATACTCATTTACATGAAACCTTTCTGTTAATGGATAGAATTATATTCTTGAAATCCATACCCTCTCATGTTTTATTAAATATAATGAGATCATTAAATATTAAATACTTCCTCCAAAAGAAGATTGTCAGAATATACAATATTCAATGAATTAAGTACTGCACTTAAGTATTCATCAATTGTCTTCATAAGAATCTGTAACCCTATTAAATTTTGTTCTTAGTTTATTTCTCTTATTTTTAAGTTATTTGGCTTTCTTCCTTATTTTATTGACCTTTTACTTATAGTATGTCTTTAATGACAGGTAGATGGAGAAATGATGAATGAGTTGGGAAAGAAAATAATTATAATAATTCAAATTTATAGAATCCTTACCATGTGACAGACATGGTGCTAAGTTAAAAAAAGTTATTTCAGGGGCACCTGGGTGGCTCAGTTGGTTAAGCGTCCAACTTTGGCTCAGATCATGATCTCATGGTTCATGAGTTTGAGGTCTGTGCTGACAGCTCAGAGCCTGGAGCCTGCTTCGGATTCTGTGTCTCTCCCTCTCTCTCTGCCCCTCTACCCCTTGCGCTTTCTCTCTCTCTCTCTCTCAAAAATAACCACTAAATTTTTTAAAAAGTTATTTCATTTAATTCTCACATTAACTCTACAAAGTAGATAGTCCTATTAAACTCAAGTTCACAGGGGCGCCTGGGTGGTGCAGTCGGTTAAGCGTCTGACTTCAGCCAGGTCACGATCTCACGGTCTGTGAGTTCCAGCCCCGCGTCAGGCTCTGGGCTGATGGCTCAGAGCCTGGAGCCTGTTTCCAATTCTGTGTCTCCCTCTCTCTCTGCCCCTCCCCTGTTCATGCTCTGTCTCTCTCTGTCTCAAAAATAAATAAACGTTGAAAAAAAAAATTAAAAAAAAAAACTCAAGTTCACAGCTTTACAACTAAAGAAACAAAATGACAGGCAACTTAGTAAAGGAGCATAAGTTACTAAGAGTCTTAATTTTGACTAAATTTGGAAAATTGACAACTCAGAAGTTATTAGTTTTTATAATATACATTAGCAAACCCACAATTTGTTTGTAAATACATGGAAATAAACACTATAGAAAAGTATAAAGAGAAAACAGAATGTAGAATGCAAATGAAACTTTAAGCCACCTAACCATTACCAACAACAGAGATGGTATACCCATTATAAATGCACAAAAGCATCTACAAAGCAGTTTGCAGAATATTTTAATTTTAATTTTAATTGTTAATGTCTTATCTATTTAAATAACTACATATTTTAAAATTATAACCTGATAATTGTGGAAAACTAATACAGGTTTAAGGTCAACTATAATGAAACCCGTCTTAAAGGGCAAACTAACTAGAGGGATTTAATATCTAGGTGAAAACCCTATGGAATATTTTGGCCAACCTTGTTCACATTAAATGTAAATCACTTTTAAAATCTCCTTCCATTTAACACAAAGATAGCTAAATTTTAAAGCCACAAGAGACTTCAGATGTGGTATAATTCACCTACTTTTTCATATAAAGAAACTCCATTTGACCTCCAAGCTTGCATAAATAGCAAAGATGGAACAAAGAATAGCATTTAATCAAGACACTGACTTTCCTGCCCCCACTTTGTCTTTTGTTCAGGTACATATTCCCAAACATAGAATTTTATCTAGATCATAGCAGGCATTCAATACACAGTTTCTAAATTAATTCTTTTTTTTTTTTTTATTACAAATACTATAGACAGAAGTTTAGGCAGAGCAGAACTCAGTTCAATAGATGGAGAGATAAAGTAATCACATTCTTTACTTGAGTAAAGAAACAATTTATAGATAATGTAAGGTTTCATGATTGAACTTAAAGGTATGGAAAAGGTTGCTGAGTTAAAAACAGTATAACTAAAATGTCTGAAGCTTACACAAAAGTTAAATTACAGGACCCATATAATCAAACTAATTCAGTTAAACATAAGTTTGAGAGTCGTAGATAGATAAATAAGAAAAAACTAAAGAAATGTGGATGTTCAAAGATGGCAAATGAAGGTTTCAAACAAAGGAACCTAAGACAAACTATTACAACAATACTGTGAGATCCTAAGAATGTAATTAAAGTGAAAAGAGTTAATTTTATATGATAGTAACAAAAATTCACTGAAAATTTCCAACCTAGTATGTTGGAACTATACTAGGTGTTAGGAATAAAGCAATGAATAAAACAACTGAAAAAACAGGTCTGCATTGAGATTATAAAGGGAAAAGTGTTCTACTGTGAAGAAGTTACAAACATAATTACAGGTGAGCAGTGTCTAGAATTTTGCCTAAGATCAATGTGATCAGGGATGCTCTTAAGGAAAAGGAAATAGAAGCGGTAGATAAAATGTATACCATGGATGCTGGTGCCAATTCAAGGATACTAAGATCGGACATCTACTATGTACTTTAGAAGAAAATGTTCCTCTCTCTGTATTTCCCAGAAACTGAAACAGGCAGGCAGAAATGCAAAAGCAGCATTGAGTCTGACTCTGACTGTGTGGTAGTCAATAAGTGGATGGGAAGCATGGGAGAATCACTAACACGACTCATGTGTTCTTCTTGCCCCCTGTCTGTGGTTACAGCTCCAAATCAGGACCCTCCTTAGGGAGGATCTTTCTCATCTTTCTACTCAGCCAAGGGCTGTGTTCAGTGAGTTTATGACAGCATACACACCCCTGCAAGGGGAGAACTGGACTCATTTATCCTTATCAGTTCCACCAATTAGGAAAACAGATGCATCACAGAACAGTTGTGGTACATTAGTAGATGGCAAGGCACTGCATGGTCTAGGGAGTCAGGGAGACAGCTGGGCTAGGCATAAACAAATAGGAATTGCTGACTGTTTGGAAAGTTCTATATACACCATAACTTTTAATAAACACACATTAATAATTACAGTTAATACTACTGTGGTTACATGATCACCAAAATCAGGGCAGATTAGCCAATTCTAATTGAATTCACCTCACTTACTGAAGGCTTACCAAGTTGGGGCACATTATGTAACAGAAGATGAGTAAGACTGAAAAGATAGGCTTTACAACATCTGTCATGGGTGGGCAAGACATTCACATTAAGAATATGAAGAAGACTATGATGAAACATACTTGGAGTCCTATCGAAGAAGAGCTCAGGATGTCAGAGAAAATCCTTTATAGTCAGCAATTTACCCTGCATTGCAAAAAACAAAAAACAAACAAACAAACAAAAAACCACACAGAGACTAGCAGTTTAAAATGGCATCTGGCTGGCAGAGCTCCTTGTTTAGTGTCTCCCAACTTCCCAATACAAACACTAAGACAAGACACCATCTTACATGACGGCATCTGGTGAGTCAGTTAGGCTATGCATACACATAACCATTGTTAGAATCAAGCTTGCTCTACTTCATACAAAATGAATGGATCTGAAATCCAAATACAGTTAGTGACCCCACCATACCCTTCTTAAAGTGGGTAGGAGGTCGTTCACCTTCCCTCTATATCTGCTCTCTAATTTAGAAATGCAAGATCCATTCCAATCAGAAAATCAGAAACAACTTTCTAACCCATAGGTGTACCTACTGGACATGTCACTAATACTTTCCTTTCTATATTCACTTGAGAATTTCATTCCCCATAATAGTAGTGGGAGACAGAGTGAGGCAACTGTCCTGAATTCAGAGAGACACAATCCCTACAAATTACACAAAAGTATCAATCATTACATTAATTATAATAGGAAAACAAAAAAGTGTGTGTATATATATTTATATATATATGTGTGTGTGTATATATATATATATATATATATATATATATATATATATATAGGCAAGCCCTCTGCCAGTCAGGTCACAAATGTCTCACAAAACTTGAATAAATATCTTGCAGAAAAAGTTAATATCAAGTAAAAAGATTAAGGTCAAGTTCATCTCAAATGGAATACCTATGGTTACTTGATAAATTATTTATTATACCTCACTTCAGTCTAGTATTTCCTGAACCTCCATACTCAATATCTTGTCTGTTTCCTTCTTTGAAATTAGGGAATGGTAGTTGTCTGATGAAGCTCATTGAGAGGCTTTTAGAAATGCTTACTCAGTAGCATCTGGCTATGCCAAAGAACAGTTGTACACCACTAATGGGGTCAACTAAGCTGGACCACTTTAAAAATATGAAATCATAGTTTGAATTTAAAGCGGTCAATATGAACAAGACCTTCTCTTAGGTTAGATTAGAATCTTTTAATTGAATTGAAGGTACATCGCTTACTGGTGCATTAACTGAAGTACATCCAATTTAGACACACTAGCAATTATCGGGTCAGCACTGCTACTAAAATAACTGTTTTTATTAAAGAACAAAATATTTTATAGAATAGTTTACTTTTAGTGACATTATGGTTCACTTCCTACATATCTGGAGGAATGAAATAAATATCAAAATATCTTAAATAGAATATGTGTAATAATTTTGTATCACTGAAGTAAACATCAGTGAACATGCAGTTTTCTCCCCCACTCATCTTAATTATTATTAATGAGCCATGATGAGAAATTAATTTCAAGAGTGATTCAAATATTTAAAACAAAATATAAACTAAAACTCTTTATATTATATTAGCTTAACAAAACTTATATGTTAAAAAAATCTTGTGATATTATCTAAAAAGGTAGTACCTAAATAGCTTTAATCAACCTTACTTTGACTATTTCATAAATCTGATTAAGAATTAAAATATGTGTTGACCAGAAATGCCCATACCTTTTTTAACTTCAAATACTAAATTATGATATATGATATATGGTTCATAAGGTTACAAAAATTTTAAATATTGAAATATTAAAACTGTATGTATACACATAGACTGATAAAATTCACAACTTGGGCTTTAAGTACAGTAGTTATCTCAAAAACTGATCACACATAGAACAATAATTCCTGAGGCCAAAGCACAAATTCATAAGGACAAAAACCTCAGAATCTGTTTACTTTGGTGTCATTTTGTTTCCTTCTTCTGGTGTCTATATAGAACCGGGTTTGCAGTTTTATTACCCATTTGATTTAACTATAGGAAAAAGCTTTGGGCATCAAGTATGACTTTTCAAGATTACTTCAAGTACATGAAGTTATTAGTACACTCTCCTAACCTGTTAACGTTTAGCATGTGAGAGACATAAAGTCATATTGTTTATGTCATATTAAACATCAAAGTCATATTAAAGTCATATTAAAACACATGCTTTGGGAAATTCTGGAAATTCAATGGAAATAGAACTCTCAGAAAGGAGGTGGGATGGTTAGCAGTAAGTGGCTAGCATTTGGGGGCAGAACAAGAATGCCTTTCGTCATGCTCAATAGTTTGTGCTTTAGTGTCCAAAAAAGAGAGCCTGTATATAATAAATTTTACAGAGAAAAGTAACCAGGCTTTATTTTTTCTTATTTGGAATATAACCCTAGAGACATTGTGGAGGGTGGGAGGGAGTGGGGACAGACTGATGAACGATGAAGCAATGGTACATATGAAAGACTGCAAGAATCCAAACAAGGTCCTGGCGATGTTGGTGAAAGGGAAAGGCCATGTGTTAGGGATTGTGGACTAAGTTAAAGTGGAAGATCAGGGAAAGGGAGAAGTTAAGAACAGCATTAAGTGCTTTATAGCACAGATGTGTGGGCAGATAGGATGGCATTAACTGGGATAGGGAATTCTGGAGATGCAGAGGGCTAGGAGAGGGCTGCTGAATGGAAGAATTAATGAGGCCAGTCTTTGGACCTGTTGTGTTTTTTATGTCTACATATTTTTCAGTTAAGATATCCATCCAGAGGTAGTTAAAAATAAGGAGCTGTAACATAAAAAAAAAAAAAAAAAAAAAAAAAAAAAAAAAAAGAACAGTTCAGTCCTGGGTAGCTAGACTTGTTGGATTAATAAGCACTATAACTTATTTATGCCTTATTAAATAAGTCAATCAATACATTATTTAAGTGGATTTTTAACACTTTTTTTCCTTTTTTATCTGTATTCTTAATATTAAATTGTAAAACGAAGTCAAAGAAGTGACAGTAAAAAGCAAGCATAATGTACAATTAGGAGAGAGGCAGAAAAACTTAAAAATATTTGCAAGACTTGTTTAGTTGAGCAGATTACCACTAACATGTCCCTAAGACATCGAGAAAAGGTTAAATTGTTTTTAGCAATTTCTATAAAAGAAGGCATGATGTATTATAGAAAGATTTCCATTAAAAATGGTAAAAATAATTTTCCCAGTTGCCTATAAAGTTGCAAAACATTTTCTCAAGATACTGGATACTGGATGTTACTTTAAGGTCAAAGTTGAAATACTGAAATATAACATCTATATTCCTATCACAAGAAGAAAATATTAAATAAAAACTGTATTCATTGAAAGTTGTCTCAGTAAACTGGTTTCTCAGGTTGTAGCATTGGTAGTCTACCATATGTTAGACACTGACCTAAGCAAGGGACACACAAAGATTTCTGCATTGCAGAAAAATGCTGTCTTCATCTCCTGGAAATACATCATTCGGCTGATCTCTGGAAAATATATGGCATTCATTCCCTTTTAAAATATCCTTCCAAATAAATTGACAAATAAAATGAATTCTTGCTGTTGCATTAATAGCACACTGATTAATCACAATGAAGAAAGCATTTGGGAAGGCAGAAAGTTCCAAAGATAATTTAAAATGTTAGGCAATTTTTCTACAAAAAATAAATTTCAGAAGTTGGTAATTGCACCTATGTATATCACACTCTCTGAATGTTTTGATATACAGACATTTTTTTTTCCAGTTCACCTTCCTACAGCTAAAAATGTTTATATTATTTAAAGCCCTGGTGTTTTATATATATTGCAAGAATGGAAAATAAAAATTGTGATGCAATGCAAAGGCTAATGTTTGACAGAAAACCCTTCTGGTTGCCATGTCTGAGTTGACAAGTTAAAAGGCAAAATAATATGGATTAAATGCCTTTACATCCTAGCAGGTGTCTAGTCATCAATAATATTCACTAAAGGCCATTGTGTGCAAATCACTTCTCTTCATTTCCTAATTCCCGGTGTGGCTCTCAGCAGAACGAAAGGGAGGTAGATGATGATTTCTGACACCTCTAAAAACTCTGCACTGAAAAAAAGCTTTCCTTGGAATACACAAGTATTATTTCCTCAACATACTCTGAAAAGTTAACCATTGGATTTTTCATAAAATTTGTTTTATTAGAAATTGGCATCTGTAGAATTCCAGACATAACTGTAAGATTCCAAATGACTACACAGAAATAAGGAAATCTGTATTTTCTGTGAACAAAAAAATAGATGTAGATAGGAAGTCTCCAAGAGAAGAAACGAACTAATTTATAGGGATTTGTTTTTAACATGACACTTAACAAATTAGAAGACGCATTTTCTAAAATATTTGGTACAAAATAAAAAAAAACTGATGAAATACCTATTAATATCCATTGTAATGGTCTTACAGCACAAAAATGAAACATCATAAAAATTTCAAGGCTTTAATATTCAAATAGAACCTATGGAAGTATAAGTATTGCATTTCAAAAGAAGTTCCATAAAGAGCCTTCTTAACTGCAGTGACAATCTTTTTTAAAAATTGTATGCTTTGTAACTTTCATCTGTGTTTTAGCACAACATATTACCATTTCATATTTTAATGTGTGATATACTTTGGGGGATGAATAATTAATCTATTTTATTTTAGAAGAGAAATGTAATTGTGTATTGTCTATTAAGAAATCAATTCATATCTTCAGACTAGTATTATTGTTTAAATTCAAACTCAAGAGCAAAGATGATACTTCATATTATATATGGTACTCACATATTAGCAAATTAACATAACCCCAATCCTAATCCTTTCCTCAGTATATACCCACATATCTTTTCCTTTTCTATGATACCCAGTTAAAAATGGTGTGTGTGTGTGTGTGTATCACATAATAAAAACCTAAAACTGCAATTGTTTATATGTTTCGTAGAAATATCCATCCAGGATTTTTAGCTTTATATCCAGATATTTAGTTCATGCTGATGAACAGACGATCTACATAAATCATTATCAAAACAATAGTTACATATGCTTAAAACACTATTTTTAAATTTAGGGGTATATATTAACTTTGAAATACTAAAAATGGATTTCATTTTATGCCTACATCTAAAAACACAAATGAAAATTTCACTTAATTAAAAAGAACACTGGCCAATGAATATATTCTATGATCTTGAAAATGATAAATCCTAAAAAGAGTTATTTCCTCACCAAAAAAAGTATCCTTTTTCCATTGGAAAGACAAATCCACACTATTCATATTTAGCTAAAAGTCAATAGAGAGGGGAGATATCAAATCTTCGTATCCCAAATGTATGCCTAGCATGTCAGCTCCAAAGCTCCAGGATGGCCATTTAACAATTTGATTAGATTATTCAAATAGCACAGTTTAATAGTTGTGGATATTTAGTAAACCTGCTTAAAAGGAGACTTAAGACAGTGTGAGCAGGGTTTCCCTTGTGGTTTTAAATAATGTTTTCACTAAAATATAATTGTACTTGAAACGAGAAAGGCCAGAGAATTTGACCACCTCAGACTTTGGCAACAACTCCCACTAGTACATTTTTTGGCTGTGTTGTTGATATTTGATTTCAATTAGTTTCTGAAATCCACTTATACAAAAGTAAGATGACTCTTTCCAGGAATATGCTTAGTAGTTTCAAAAGAGAAAAATACTGTTTGCAATACATTCCCATTTACTTGGAAGGAAGGAGGGATGGAGGGAAGGAGGGACAGAAGGACAGATGGAAGGAAGGAAGGAAGGAAGGAAGGAAGGAAGGAAGGAAGGAGGGAGGGAGGGAAGGGAACAAAAATAGGCAAGTAGAAGCTATCTATACTCAACTATGGACATGCTCTTCAAGTTGTCTCTATAGCTATTGAATATTCAAAATGCTCAATTATCCAAAAGTATACTGACTGCTGTTAAAACATTTTATGGCTACTTTCCTCCTGACACTTATTTATAGAATAAGTTAAAGAATATGTAGTTTTATATCCTTTTTCATTTTTCTGTGAATTTTCTTTTTTTTAAAGTGTTATTTATTTTGAGAGAGAGAGAGTGCATGCACAAGAAGGGGAGAGGAAGAGAGAGAGGGAGAGAGAAAATCCGAAGCAGGCTCCACGCTGTTAGCTTAGAGCCCGATGACATGGGACTCTATCTCAAAAACTGGGAGATCATGCATGACCTGAGCCAAACTGAGGGCCAGCCATTTAACAGACTGAGCCACCCACATGCCCCTCTGTGATTTTTTTCAAGGTTCTCCAAACTTTCTTACTGGAGTAACTTTTCTTTTAATGCCTATAATACTCTATTAAAAAATGTGTTACAAAATACCGCTAAACAATGTGCAAACAAAATTCTGAGGACCTAATGCAAATTCTGGATTTAACATTTACCATTTTTTTCACAAGGTCTCTATAATTTATAGAGTGCCCATAATTCTCTGAAGATGATACAGGAATTTTACTTTGTTAACTAATTGACCCTCACAATACCTTATACACACTTCTCATTTTTGAGGTGAAATACCTTAGACTCAAAGAGGTAGAATCACTTGCTCAGTTACACATCAAATCAGGATCAGAGGCCCAGGCAGGCCTATGTAATTGCAAAGACACAGCATACTAACACCCTGTGCACCTGTAACCTGTGGTTATGTTTCTCTAACTGCAGATAACCGTACAAAATAAAACATGAAACTGTAAATGCTGCCGCTGCTCGTGCTTTTGCTTATTATTATTACTACTGTCCTATACTAGAAATCCCAAAAATGAAGAGATAGAATTGAACCTGGAAGACAGTCTCACCAGGTTACTTTCCAAAATGTGACCACATGAATTATTTGAGAATATGCACATGTGAAAACACTCTTCTCTGTTTATATTTTGCTGTTCACAGTAAATTAATTTGAAACACATTAATAGGGTAAGTGAGGTGATCATAGCCCTGAATTATATTTCCTAATTCAGTTCTTTCCGTGGCAATTGTAAAATCCACAGGCTTAGCAATGGGTGGGGAGAAAAAAAAAAAAAAAAAAAGAATGTTCCCTGCAGCTGCAGCTGACTTTCTGGCAGACTCGGAAAGCAACTGTGTTGGCAGCTTAACCAGGCATCTGGGGCTGTCGGTGAATTAGTCTGAGTACTGACCTTCTCGATCGCCTATAAACACTCTGCATTTGCCTTGCTCCGTAATGAAGGGAATTTAACTCTTTGTAGGATTATGATTAGAGGTTATTATGAAATCCTCTCTAAGTTAATCAATACAACCTTTATTTAATGACATACTTACAAAGGAAATAACAAGCATTTGGCTTTCTTAAGAACAAATTCTATTTGATAAAAGTGAAATTTTGGATGAGTTACAACTTGTGCAAACCAGTTTCATGAAGAGCTATCTCATGATTTGAGGCCCTTCAATTCTCCTACTTTATCTTTAAGAGAGCACACTTTTAACTCATCCAATAAAGATGAATAATGCATTTATCCTTTTAGACACCAAGAAAGTATTTCACCACTTTCCATTCTAAAGTCTAGTTTTCCTTTCTGGAAATTATTTCTTAATTAAAGTCTAAAGCGCTCTAAGAGTAGTTTAAGAACATTGTCTTTGTTTTGAGCCTTAATGAATATAAAAAACAATTATTTATGGCACTTAGTATAAAATCATTTTCATTTATTGAAGTCCTGGAATGACTGAGCTTCGTTTCTCCATCTAAGCCTGATAATTTCTAATAGATTAAATTTTTTCTTAGAAGTGTATTATAAATGAATATTTCTTCAGTGATCCCTCTTCTAGTTCTACATGTCTCTCTTTATAGAGAACAGGGTGAAAAGTCACAATGCAATGGATGATCTATACATGCACATGCATTTTTAAAACAAATGAAATTATATAACAGGTTTATTGGCTACATACTTATATATCCATAATATGCCAAAATGTCAACAAATATATGAACATATAAACATACAATGCACATGCATTTTAAATTTTTTTAATGTTTGTTTATTTTTGAGAGAGAGAGAGACAGTGCAGGCAGGGTAGGGGCAGATGGAGGGAGACACAGAATCTGAAGCTGGGCTTGAACTTGCGGACTGTGAGATCATGACCTGAGCTGAAGTCGGACGCTTAACCAACTGAGCCACACAGGCGCCCAATGTACATGCATTTTAAAACCACATTATATATCAGAATGTTATAAACACACTAGTAATTTCTTTCATCATTTTATAACACTTTTGTTTAATTAAAGCTTTCATTTAATGATACAGACATAATCATATCCTAACCTTTGCAAAGTGTAGCCATTTGTTTTAACTGCTGAATTGGTCAGTATTCAAGTTGAAAAAAGACCTTGGAAGTGATCCAAGTCTAACACCCTCTGAATAGCTGACCATTAGACAGATGAGCTGTTTCCCCAGGTGATGGAGAGAGCCAGTGGCCCAGTCATCATCCAAAATTCAATTCTTGATGCTCTATCCCTTGTACTTTCCATTTACACTATGCTGCCTCTGAAATAAGATTTAAATAGGGTGAAATGAGATCATGTTTAAATCTAAAGTACAGCAGGTCTTATTTTAAACTTTCATCCAATTTTGCTATAACAAGTTCTTTATGCAGAATTTCCCCTATGGCCTGTTAGAATCTTTGGTTTTATTTTTTTTGCCTAATGCAGTTATAATCCCATGACTTCAGACAAAGTTGTGATATAAAGAATACACATGTGCACACACACACACACACACACACACACACACACACACCCTGAACTTGCAATGATAAACAGGTAAAATGGGCAATATATTGATACTTTTAAAAATGTTCTTATGACATTTTAGCAAGTAAATTACCCTACTCTATGTTCCTTCATTGTTTTAAATGAGCAACAGCAGTATTGTGCTTTATTTCAAGTCTAAACAAAACATAATTACAAACATTCTTAAATAAGTAATAATCTATAATCAAAGATGGAACATGATATGTTTTTAAAAAGGACTTACAGAGTGCTACTAAATTATAACTAATCTTAACTAGGTATATTTGAAGTACAGCTGTTAATTTGGTTTCTGTTCACCATAGAAAATTGCTAAAAATAGTCTTTGATTTAAAAAGTAAATCAAGACCATCATACCAGTTCATGCACAAAAAAATTATGAACAACTGAATGACAGAGAGTATTCTAAACAATGTTCCTGTATTCACAGAGTTTAGTGTCTATATGGAAAAGGAAGAATATATAAACACTAAGACAATAAGATAATTTCTGATAGTGATGCTACTGTCTTAGATAATGTCAAGGGGACTACTTTATAGTATTGGCACACATAGATTAATTTCTTGATGTTTTGATCACCAAATACAACTGTTTCATTTCTAAATGCTTATCATAACTCTGTAATTTACACCATTTTTGTTTGTTTAAATAAAATGAGAAGATAATATTTTTCTAAGTGACTTTATTCTCTTCCAAAAGTTTTTATTTTATTTTAGAGATTTGGATAAGTAAAGGTAGCTCCCTAAAATCTCAAGTTCTCTCCCATTCTAAAGATCTTAGTTTGAAATAAACAATTGTCCCCTTAGAACACCTGCTGATTGACATATTAGGAATTAAATGTAGAGACTGCTTTTGTAAGCTTTATTTTGTTTTGAGGTCAGTATTTCATGAAAACAAACCAATACTTAAACCATGGTTCTTTTTTTTTTTAATTTTTTAAACTATTTTTGATTGAAAGAGAAAGAGAGAGCAAGCACTAGTTGGGGAGGGGTAGAGATAGAGAAGGAGAGAGAGACACAGAATCTGAAGCACGCTCCAGACTGAGCTGTCAGCATAGAGCTCAACATGGGGCTCGAACTCACAAACTGAGATCATGACCTGAGCCAAAGTCAAAAACCTAACCGACTGAGCCACCCAGGCGCCACAATTGTTTTGTTTTTAAGAACTATTCTGTTGTCATGTTTTTCCCAGTTTCACCTCTGAACGTATGTAGCCACTAATAAAATACTTTTTGAAAAGTTGACAATTTTTAAACTGTAGAGCTACCCTAGAAAGAGCTTTTCCTGGGCCTGACCCGCAAGACACAAATACTTTCTAATTATCGTATTCCGTCACTTCCAGTCATATTAATACCAACATGATAAGACTAGAGTATTAATTAAGATAGACTAGATGTTGACACAAAGCCAACTAGGGGAGATATATTTAGAAAGTTCTCAGTTTGTTATAAGTTGTACATGAGATTATATTAAGTTTGTGGTAAGATATTTTCCCCAAAGGTTATTCACTGTGTTGTTTTCAATCATATGTGGTTAATATGAATTATACCTACCTGTTACAGTATTAGAATTTTTCATTACCTGTATTATCCCACTACAGTTAGGTTCTGGACTTGATGCATCCAAAATTCTTACTTAGTTCTATTCTAATCTCTTTCATCACGTAGGATGTCTGTATCCATTGGGTCCATAACAATTTAATTTGTTGATATTAACTATAGCTTTATATCTAGCCTCATTTGGAGATTCTATTTGAAAGAAAAATATGCTTAAGGTATGAAAGGTCTACATCCACCCTTTCCACGATACGGTTGCTTTTATTCTTATAATTATCTCTTTTCCACCTATTCTGCCTTCCCACTCTGATATCAAAATAAACCCAGAAATCCCGTACTTATTGCTGTTGTTTTTCTTCAGTCTACCTTTTAAAGTGAAAAACACCTTTAGATCCATGAGATATAAATCTTTCATCAGTGATAAAATGTGGCAAGATGAAAAGAAACCTCTACAGAAGTTTCCAAAGGAGCATTTGGAAAGATGAGGCTCTTCGGAAAAAAAAAAAAAAAATGACATGCCAAGTAATCTGTTCGCTGTCACTGGTTACTAATAATCAATGGCTTATGCTACATTGCCTGAGATTAACCATCATCAAAAATAATTGTAAAGAAAGCCTCTTTTTCTAATATTAGCTCTCCACGAAATAATGACCACAAGAAATTATGAAAAATGCAAGGAGTAGTTTTGGTGTTAATTTTGGAGCTCCAGTCCAAGGAGAAAGCATATTGCCAGAAATGTGTAACTCTCTTCTCTTCTGATTTTACTTCTAAAACAATAAGCAGTCACCAAAATTATAATATACATTTTTGTACTTTTTATATTTAAGAAACACAGTAAAGTAAACTATATTTTCTATAGTCTGGAAGGAAAATAATTTTGAAATATCTTCACTTAGGATTTAGATATTTTTACCAAACACCATGCTTTATTTGAAGTGTGGTATGTTTAAAAAATAGGTTATCTAAAAAGCTTTGGGTCTGATGACAGTGTCATTTAATTTTCTGTACTGTAAATCTAGTATCTAACATGTTAAAATTGAATACTGCTGCCAGAATGTCAGTGATCAAAAAGTGGATATTCATTATCATAAAAACACTGCATAATTTTGAGCAGTAAATATGGCAAATCTGACTATTTCATAATTTCTTTTTCTATTCTAAGTTTTACTTTCATGATGATAGTATCTAAAAGCTAGATGGTATTTATTATAATACAAATAATTAAAACCAAAAACATAAATACTGACTGACATTTTATATAATCTTAAATTTTTTATCTACTTATTATTAGGTTTCTTCACATTTAAAATTTTTTTTTTCAACGTTTATTTATTTTTGGAACAGAGAGAGACAGAGCATGAACGGGGGAGGGGCAGAGAGAGAGGGAGACACAGCACTGGAAACAGGCTCCAGGATCTGAGCCATCCGCCCAGAGCCCAACACGGGGCTCGAACTCACGGACCGCGAGATCGTGACCTGGCTGAAGTCGGACGCTTAACCGACTGCGCCACCCAGGCGCCCCAGGTTTCTTCACATTTTAAGGAGAGTTGGCTAAGCTTTCTTAGAAAATTTAATAGATAATCATGACATTCTGTGTGAATGAATAATCCCAATTTCTGAATACAGTTTCCTCATTCTGAATTCTTACTTGACAAGGATTCAATGACTGGCATTCATCTTAATACTTGTGACTTCCATTTTATTTCATGAGGCCCGAAGGTCAGACATGAGTACAGAAATCTAAGAGCACTTTCACTGAGGTTTATTGGCCTAGAAGATGTTCATCTCAGAGATTATCTCTTCATTGTAAGATGGCATGCCATGGAACAATTCTGAAATTCCATATTGATTCTGTCTTCCACAGATAAGATTTGTGAGATAACAGAAAACACAAAGAGTTTTCTAAATAACATTCACTTTTCTATTAGGGTAAAATTTAAATGTTTTATGACATAAATAGCACCAAGAAGGATTTGTTATATCAGAAATAAAGAAGGATAGAAATTACTTTTGTCCTCAGCCAACATGATACGACTGTGATTCCACAAGGAGTCACATGAGTAGAACTCTTGAAGTACTTCATCTTTATTTTATGTCCATATTTTCATTGGATAATAAATTATATGATATACTTTTTCCCAAAGGCATTGTAAAGTCGTTAAGAAACATAAGTTGAATTTCCTTGTACATAGCGTGAGAAGATTTCTGATGCAAAAGTTGTAATTCTTTTCAGTTTTCTCTTATCTGCATTTCCTAAACCTAAATGTATCTGAAAAGAGCTATATAACTCTTATCAAGAAAATATACCTCAGGTATACCAGTGTCCTAAGTATACATGGGCAGTGGAGTAACTTTTTTGTTAATTAGGTTTAAGTAAGTGTGTTATTTTATTTCTGACTATTGGGGACCACAAGATCACTGAGAGGCACAATTAACTTAATGATATCTTGAAACATGAAAAGATTAACTGACAGCCTAATTGAGGTCAGTTTTCTTACAAAGAAGTAAATTAAGCAAACAATTTCTTTTCAAGGGAAGTTTTCTTATTTCTTTTGTTTAAAGGCTTAATTCAATGTTTAGTATTTCAAATAATAAAAGTGTTTTCCTTGAACTTATATATATTTATGGCATTTTTACTTTAAATCAACTCAAAGGGTACAAAAATGTCATCGCTTTAAATTCCAAATCAATTAATACTAAGAACTTTGGCAAATAAAATATCCAAGGGCCACATTTTTTAAAACACTTAATAACAAATATCTGATGATTTCAGATTATCTTAAATCCTAAAGAAAGAGAGAACTTGTAAACTATGATAAATGTTACTGCTTAGGAAGCAAGTTTTTTCTATGGTATGAAAAAACTACTGAAAACAAACATGTAAGGTCTATGTAAACTTGGTTAATAAAAATTAATGCTACAAGGAGACTATATCTTACCTAATGCATTTACCATTGTATGAAAGTGTTTAATGAATCAAGAATAGGACCAAAGAAGTCACTAAGACACAAAGATGACAGAACAGCACCACCTAGTTCTCTGTAGAAAAGCTTCCAAATATGCATGCATCTCTGACTTACTTTGGAGAACTGAATGTATTTTCAAAATAAATCATTTAAGATAAAACTACGTTCTTGAAAATTATCACCTGCAATAGAGCATTTACTTGAATTGCTTTAATTTTAAAGTTTCCTTTAAAAGAAAAAAAAAGCAAAATTAAAGATAATGGTTAAGCTGAGGGTTTTTTTTTTTTAGCTGTGCATTGTATTGTTTTCTGTAATCCAGATAAATAAAACTCTAAATAGAATAACTGTACATGCTTGACCACCACCATTATAATCCCCAATGTATATATTTAAAAAAAAATTTTTTTACGCTATCTACTACAAGACATATATCATCTACTTCAGGGACAGCAATGGGCAATTAATAATAATATTAGAAAATGCCATACAATTTGTTAGGAATATGACATCATTTGCATGTTGAGGTCATTAGTCAGAGCTAAATTCTATAAGAAATAATATAAAGATATCAAGAATATTTGTAACCCATGTATATGATTTTATATATTCTAAAATTGTACATAATTTTATATAAAATTCATTTTATTTTTAAAGTTTTTAAATGCATTCTCATCTGTTCTCCAGTTTTGTTTACCAGGTGATTCCTATTTCAATCATATTCAGAGCAGTGTGAGCAGGAGGAAAGATTTCAACAATAACATTTAATCGGCAGTCTCAAGAAACCCATATTATAGTAGCACAGGTTTTAATCAGGCAGAATGTAGTATTGTAATATAAGCAAGGGATGGAGTTTTAATATATATGACACAGTACAAGGAACATTGTTTCTAGATAGGACACTTTAAAAATGTTTTCCCTGAGGCATCAGCAGCTCTTTAAATGACTGTCGCTGGTAACATCAGAATTGCTCAAGCAGAACTTCAGCTCTAAAAAACTAAATATTGTTGCTTGTTACATAGATCCTTCTCACAGACCTCTTCTCCCCTACATTCCCTCTGCTGACCTGGTCATCTACTGTTCTGGCCCGCTGAGCCTTTATGAAATTAAATGAATCATCCTCTTGAACAAATCAGTTAGAATAGAGCATGCTTGAATATTTCTTGTTCACTCATCGGCTTCTTTCAACTTGTATTAATAAAAAAAAGAAAGACACTGGAATCATACTGACACTGTTTTCAGGATAAACGATTGGAGGAAATGAGAGCTCTTTAACCTAACCTTAAATAAAAAAATGTTAAAAGCTCAGTGAGGTTTATAGTAATGCTGTTAAATCAGTGATGTCATATCTTCATTGATATAGCCGCACTGTGTAGCTATTGAACACCCATTACTATAAACACGGAATTTTTATTTCAGAACAAAAGATAGGGTTTTACATATTTTTATTTGTTTATCCTATGTCTCAGCTACTAGACTATAAGCTCCATGAGGGCAGAAACCACTCCCATCTTCTTCACTTGCATATCCAGCATTTATAAAACTGCCTTCAAGTAGGTATTTGTTGAAAAACAAATCAGTGGATGGGGAAGTTATGTTTAAGAAAACCAAAGGCTATGAAGAAGAAAATGATTAAGAAGGAAACAATTATAAAAATTTACACATGCATACATTAAGTGCACATATACAAAAAACCAAAATTTAATTCAAAATCTAAAGTCTATTCTCTAATAATGAAAATGGCTAATGGCAACAATTCACTAATTTTCAAAGTTGATCTATTGATGTAATTTCATGAAAAAGAATGTATGACTCAAGCTCAGGCTGATGGCCACAAATTAATTTATAAAATTCGTTGACAGAAATAGAAGACTCTGAAATTTATATAGACACATGTATTAGAGTAAAAAAAAAAAACACTTTACATGTGTGAAAATCTTTAAATATTAAGTAATGCATGTATAGATATAAAAAATTAAATTTTAGTAAAGGTATTTTATGAGCACATAGTTAATGCTACAATGTGTTACAAATTATCATCAGGTGAAAAGTGAAAAGAAAAATGCCATTTCTGCAGTTCTCAATCATCCATAACATTCTTCTACAACACATCATCAAAGAATGGATGTGGTTCCAATTTCTCAGTCTACAGGAGAAACTAAGCTGCCGAAGTAACTTGCTCAAGGTCTCTAAAATAGTGGCATGGCTTAATGAGAACTTAGGTCTTTTGATTCCTACCATTATGTCTTACTGCTGCAGGGCACTTCCAAAAATCAAAGTCTGAATTAGTCCAATGATATCACCTCCCTCTACAGAATAGAGAACTCTCACTACAAAAGAAAAGACATCCACCCACCAGGCCAGCCTCACTAATGCTTCGACACTAACAGTAGTTTGGCATGGCTGCTGCCTACGTTCCACTCAAGAATCAGGGGTTTATATTATTGCCTCTTCCTCTATTCACCAAGTTACTCCCATTCTCCATTTGGTATGAAAAATGATATGAATTAAGTCTTAGGAGGAAATATCAACTTTACTGTTAGCTTATAATAAGACCACCATTAAGTGACAAAAAGAACGTCTTCCCAACTTGTCCACACCCATCCGTCAAACATAGTTGTTTATTACAAAATATACCTCTATGCTGTGTTATCCTTCAAGGATAGCCTGTTCTGCTTTGTTAGTAGTCTGTACTTGTATAGCCAATAAAATTGGGTAAAGCAAAACAAAGATGTAAAGGAAATCTGACTTTAATGATCTCTACCAGATCTCTAAAAAACTGTGAACTTATCCCTGCATCAATACCTTTATGTTAGCTATTCCATAAAAGTGAAAGGGTACAGAGAATGGGAGTTGCAAAATACCATTAGTCTTACCTAACCTGTAGCATTTCTATGTTAAAAAAAAAAAGTGAGTCAGCGGACATGAAACTATCCTCTATAAATTTTACTTGACCTTTAAAAATATATTTGTAAATGTTACTCAACACTCACTGCTTTTTCATGTTAATTAGCATCAAATCTTTCTATAAAGAGAATACCTTCTGCGCAGTATTCTTTTGAAGGATATAATGGACATAGTTTTTAGTTTGGTGACTCTGGGGGTGCCTGGGTGGCTCATTCAGTTAAGGTTATGACTTTGGCTCAGGTCACGATCTCACGGTTTGTGGGTTTGAGCTCCGCATTGGGCTCTGTGCTGACAGCTCAGAGCCTGGAGCCTGCCTCAGATTCTGTGTCTCCCTCTCTCTCTGTCCCTCCCCCTCTCGTGCTCTGTCTCTATCTCAAAAATAAATAAACATTAATTTTTTTTTAATAATTATTTGGTGACTCTGGGCAAAAATGTTGGTCTGAAATGCTTTCCTTATATCAAACTAAAAAGTTCACTTTCTCAGTGATCATTATGGCTAACACTGTTGAGAAATATGAAGGTGTAACTCTTTCTCATGTTTCCAGTTTTTCAGATACTAAGTGGTTACACATAAAAAATTACAATATGTAGCTTCTAAATGGATTCATAAGAATATTCTCAATATAATGAAATTTCAGTAACATTAAAATATTTTTTCATCATAACAGTGAATAAAAATAGTCAACCAAAACTGCTTCCCAACCTACATTCCCTTTTATTCACTAGGCTCTGGAAAGTCAATCAGCAAGGGTTTAACAGAAGCCACGCTAAGAAGGTTATTCTTTTACAGCTCTTGCGTTATACTGACAGTCACGTTTTAACATAAAGATTTTAGGTAGTAACAGTAGCTATGGGAGAATATAATTCTTGATATCAACTCCATAAAGTGGCAATAACACTTAATAAAATGAACTAGTTTAGTCTACTTTGGATATTTATTTACTGAATGTGCATTTCTACATGACGATGATACAGTGATTTCAGCACCTGTAGTAAGGTAAATCTTAAGTTAGCCTAGTTAATCATATCTTTTCAGATATCCAAAGTCATTAAACAGCCAAACATCCAAAAGACATCAGAGAAATTGATTTTTTAAATTTGAAAAAAAAATATGTGACTTAAGAAAAGCTACATTTCACTGGGACTTGTAAGAAAAAGCATTCTTAAGATACTTTATGTGGAAATAGAGTCACTGCAAATTGTAGAAAGTCTTTTCTCCCTTGGTGTTCAACTCCCAGTAACTATATTTAAATTCTCTTCAAAAAGCAGTTAATATTCTCATCCTACCTCCCACTGTCTTTCAAAATGCTAAAAGGGAAATAAATCAAATTCAACCACAGCAAACATGTGTCCTCAATTGCAGAAGTATGACTAAGCATTAAAACACACACACACACACACACACACACACACACACACACACACACACACACACTATTTAGGATTTTCTTTAGAAGGCCTTTAAAATAAAACAGGTGTAATCTCCCCCAGTTAAACTGAGAGAAAAATGCACCCTGAGTCTGTACTTCAGAGACTACTCAGAGAATGTCTACTCTCCAGCTTGGCAATAACAAAAGCAGGTCAGTCCCCACTGATAATCTGGCAGATCAAGGTCAGTTTGTAATTCCTCTTTGTTTATACATTTATCCGGAAATACCAGCTACTCTAAGTAGAACAATAAGATGATTTGCCTCATGTTTACCTAAAGTCATCATGAGGAATATTTTGGGGGCTAGGGATAGAAATCTTTAGTAGGTGAAAAAAGACGAGGAGTTATGATGCCCAGAGAAATAAGAAAGATTCAAAGCTGAGACAGATGTTTTCAGTGAAAAATTGAACTGCTTACCCTAACTGAAAGTAATGATCCCATATTTTTGTGAAGTATGTCATTATTTAGAATTGTGTGTGTTTCTTAGTATCCATTTTTGTCTTCTCCCTGTACATTAAATACAAATGAAAATTCATTGCAAATATTTATTCTATTCAGAGTACTGTATTGGCATTTTGGCAGTTATAGCATAAATACTTAAATATTATTTGGATCCAATTAAAGTGATGTGTCAAGATTAAATGGATTGGAAGAGAAATAATCAATCAGTGGGATGAAAACATTTAAAAAAAGACACAGACCAGACCTTAGGTTAGGCACTTGAAACAAAATGAAGACTGAGACCCTGTACTCTAGGGGGTTATAGTCCACTAGAGCAGACAGATAAATTAATACCAAACATTCAAAATGCTATAATAAAAATATACAAAGGGGTTATATAGATCATAGCATAGACAAAATAAAATGCTTAGTTCTCTCATGCAATAAGAAGACATAAAATTTCAAATAATAATGGACAGATGGCCTTCTTTTGTTTATTAAACACATCAGATTTTGGTAAAAAATTTTCATAATAAAAAATTCCAGTGGGTTCCCAGAGAATAATATTTTTTAAGCTATCATTAATAATAATATGGCTACAAATATGCAGTTGTGTAAAATAACAAAACAAAAATTGGTTACTTGTTAGTATATATTAACTTACAAAATGTTTTTTTTTTGCAACAGGCATAAATAAAAGAAAAAAAGTGTATTTAGAAATTAAACTCAAATTTTCTGATGATATCATACATAGAGGAATACAACTCAAAGGGTACAATTAAAACAGGTACATTCTCAAACTCATGCAATGTAGAAAATATTATCCTTATAAATGGTGACATGTACTAAATAAGTCAGTTCTTATAATCATCCCTCTACAAATGAAGTTATTTAAAAAAATGTGCTTCTCTCTCTCTCTCTCATGTACTTCTCTCTCTCTCTCTTTCTGTGTGTGTGTGTGTGTGTGTGTGTATGTGTGTGTGTGTGTGTGTTTAGTTCAATGTCCCTATACACTTTCACAGTTGTCCAAATTACATCCAAAGCAAAAACTGAAAAAATCATGTCTCAGATTTGGCAGTGCACCGACATTTGGGAGCCCATGCGATTGCAGGCAATTAATATTATCTAAAAATCTATAGCCTCAAATAATAACCAGTATAACTTCAAGATCCCACCATACTAAATGTGTTAATAGGATAGTTAGGGAATAGAGTATTGATTTAGGAACATTTTTTGATTCTTGTTTTTAAGAGAGTGAAAGGAACAATCCCTATTCAAGATAAGGGATACACATTTTCACTCATTATTTTATTTCATTCCCAGGGCAAAGAACTATTTAGAAATAACAGATACTGTATTATGTATCACAATGGTGAATTTCATTCTGCCTTGGCAGGGTAACTAGTAAGCGTAGAATGTAACAGCTTGCTATACTGGAGTCATAGATATATAATTGCCTTCAGAAACATCCTTCTCTGAATACCACCTACACATTAATACATGACAGTGAACTTACAGCCAGACCCCTGTTCTATCCCACATGATCCCTGAAAAGGCTTTGAAATGAGGACACGTGCATAATTAAGGCACACTGAATATCACAGTACATGTAACAAACTAGAGTATTATGAATCCTTAGGGGAACCTCATAGAACTAATACATTTTCTAAAGAAAGCTGCACATGAGCAAAGAGAGCCTAAAATGCTAATTAGATCCTCTCAGTGAAAGCTATAGAAAAGTTGATTCTTGAATCCTGAAGTTGGGCACAGAATGGAACATTTGTATACAGAAAGACTGAAGAGGGGGGAAAAAGAACTTGACATAAAAGCCCTCAATGGATGATTTACACAATTCGTGAGAAAATAAATAATGCAAAATGAAAATATAACCGTAGGAGAATTCCAAACCTCCTGAAAGGGTTAAGTATGAGAACTGATTTCGTGTTAGAAAGGGATTATGTAACAACAGAGGGAAATACTCAGCCTAGCATATGCTAATTTAGTCAGCTTTGCCAGGCGTTTCTGTGTGTGTTTGGCTGGCTGACTCACATTCCTTCCTTCTTCTTTTGCCATTTTTATTATGAAGCTAAGGAGGTTGAACTCTCACAAAATGCAGTAATAGCAATAACAAAAACAAGTAAAAGCACACAGTATGTGTTTTATCCTTGCTAAAACATTGGTGGTTGAAAGGAAAATCACCTAATCTGTACGTATCCAATATACAGGCTTTAGCAAAACCCCCTTTCTTTAACCATTCTTTATTCCCCGTTAATTACTTTTAATAGGTCTTTCAGATTGGTAGCATGTTCGGGATTGGAGGGATATTATATACCTGGAGAGTGTAAAGGAAGCTGAGTTACTAGTCAGACTTCAACACATAAAATAGATAGCAGTAAAGGAATGACAATTAATAAGCTTATCGTACATTTTTTTATTTGCTTTTAAGTACGAATGTTCTAATCATCTCTCATTTCAACCTAAGTATACTCCTTAAGATTGGATAGCAGGAGGCATATAAGGTATGAAAATGAATGGAAAATAGAGGTGTCATGGGCATTTTCTCTCGGGGGGTTCGTGTAAAACACGAATTCATTAAGAAAGTAAAAACATATTTTACACACTATAAATTTTAGTTCTGGGCATTTAAGTAAACCTTATGGGAGTCACTTGGATTTTTAAAGGCAAACATTTTTGGCAAAGAAGCCAAAAATATTTCTTTATAAGAACAAATTAATTGGTTTTATAAATTACACGGAATCAATAGAACAGCTATACACTTAGCACTTGGCAGAACATCCTTGTCCGGAAAGGTGCTTTCTCACTCCACTTCCAAAGATGACTTTAGATAGACAATGAATGCACCGTTACAGTAAATAAACCATCATCAAACACAATAAAATTATTAGGGGATCAATTTGACCAATAAAAGACTATTGTTTTCTCGTGTGAAATGATTAGCACTATTTGATCATTCTTAGCTTTAAGATTTTATGTTCCTCAACGCAAATGATTCTTTATTTTTATTTCCTAAACAATTCCTAATGACGTCAGTATCTAGCCCCCAGAATAACTGTTTAGGACTAAACAGGCGCTTCCCCTTCAGCTTTCAAATCGCTGAAAGATAATTTAAAAATTCAAGTAAAAACTATTTGCTGACTTAGAAAGAGTTATCCCCAATGTTGAATAATGACTGTCTTAATATTTACTTCAAAGACCTCTAAAATAGAATGTGAATAATTAATAGCCAGCTTTCTCCAAGGCAGATCTCCTTACAACCTCAGCCCTGTGTCTATTCAGGTAGCCATAGGGTCTCATCACTCAGTTTCATGAGCACAAAAGAAGATTCAGAATAGATGCTCAGCTCTACTGCAAATTCAGAAATTGTAAATCTTGCTTGTGTATTTTTAAGTGGAAATGTTAATCATTGCTAAACACTAAGAAAATTTGTTCAAAAATATACTTTTTAACCTTCCTGAAAAGGGTAAAGGAAAGTAATTGAGTGCAAACAAAATAAACTTTGCCTTTTCCTCACACATCATCCCTGAGAACCCCAAAGTCTGATTACTTACAAAATTATAAAGATACCCCTCAGTCCTAAAAATAACTGTGCACTTTAAACTTATATATATATATGTGTATATAGAGAGATAAATGATTGAGGAATATTTCCTTTCTCAATAATTACACCTCTGATTTTGACATTAATATTTAACTGATACCTAATTAAGCAGAATATTTACTTTCCTAATTTTTAAACATACTATATACTTCTAATATGATAATAATTTTATATCTGTTTAAAGAAACCCACTGAGCATGTTAACAGAACCAACTGGGCTCATATCTTGAATGAAAGTATGCGTAATATGTTCAATTATTTTGTTTTCTAACAAACGGGATAAAAATAAACACAGCTACATTAGTTTCTGTTATCTGATATGCCTCCCTGATAGGCTGCCCATAAACAACTGTTCTAGAAGTATTACTTTTATTAAGGGATCTATTTGCTGCTGTTGCCTGTGATAAATAATATTGTTCCAAGAGGAAATATTCTCTACTGATTTTATGTTACCACAAATTCCACTTCATGGTACTAAACTACATGAACAGACACTGAACAGTTAATTTCTATTTCTTTTAAAACTACTGTATTCTTAGAATACATGAAATGCATATGAAATACATGAAATAATAAAATAATAATAATAAAATAGTAATAATAATAATAATAATAAAAACCCCAAAACCACAACAAGGAACTGACTCCTTACTCACTAAAAGAAGAGAAAGATAACAGAATATTTCCTAGTCTAATGTTTATTATGTCCAACACATACAACCAACAGCATAGAAATCCTATTTTTAACTTTGCTATCATCTTCACTAAACTGGCCTGTGTCCCTGATAGTTTGCAAGAAAATAAAATATCCACAATTTATCTGATGAGAACATTGATAATTTTATTAGGATTTATTTATTAATCTCTAAATAAAATATGCATTTTTTTCTTATTCTTTGTCATGAGCTCACGTGATTAGAAATACCCTGGGTTATTTCTGGTTATGGAAAACTGAAGGATGGTTTGTGACTACCAGAAGCTAAGAAAAGACTTCCCATTTCACTCATGCCACATGACTGCTTTCCTGTGTGTTCGCCTGCCGCTGCAGAGCACATTAGGCCTGAGATGCCATTTGCATCATCACACAGCAGGGGGCTTCAGCTGCCACAGCTCTAGGTTAATCCTCACCCACCTCTTTATACAAGGAATTTGCAGAGATGCCTTTCTTTGATACTACAGAACTACACTCCAAAAATGCTTGACATTTTCAAATAAAATGTTGGCAATGAACTTGTCCTTTTAAATATTTTAGGTTAAATCAGTGAATTTAAATCTTGCCTTTCATTTTTTTTTTTTTTTCATGAAATGAGTTGGTGATCTGATCTAATGCAAAATATCGGGGATTTATAATCAAGGAAAAGAAAAAAAAATGGGTAGGAAAATGTCATGGCAAGAGCAACTGATCAGATTGTATTCATTTAAAGATGTATATCAAGAGCTATCACTATATACTTTTCTATAGGAAAACTGTTTCCTAAACCAAAACAGCCTACAAAATATTAACATTAACTCTTGTGGCATTATTGAACAAAGTTTAAGTGCTGATAGATTATGAAGACAAGAAACTATTTAATTCCATTGGAATTAATTTGGACATACCTAGTATTTTAATCTAATACTATATTTATTATGCATCTACTAAACTGAGAATAAGAAGATTGCACAGATAACAAAGGTACAGGGTTTGCCCTCAGGAAGCTTAAGTTTAATAATCATTGGGCACTAGAGCTGTCTTAGGAGGGTATACAAACCAAGATCTGCCAACTACACAAAGAACTCTAACTTCAGTTTCCTTGGTTTGTGATTTTCCTTCTCACTGTTTCCTCAACCTACTCAGCCAGCTGTTACACAATGGGTGATTTTGCCAAGGATGTTTAACCAACCTATTAAAATGAGGGCTCTTTCTTAATAAATCTCATTGAACGCATGTCAGCATGATCAAATAAAACATCAATATGATAGGTCCATTTATATTATTAATGTACCCGAAATCCTTCATAATAAATAAATCTTACTTTTCTCAATTATCTGATACCCCATAGATACCTTATTTTATAAAGAAAATTGATATTATTTGGTGTTGATTTGGGGCCACCTTAAAATGCTTGATTCAGATCTCTTCCAGCATTTTTGCACTTCCATTTGATCTTTAAATGATTCAGGAACTTTTTTCTTAAAAAAAAAAAAAAGCATCTCACTATTTAAATGTGGGGCAAATAGTTCTCAAGTATCTGATCTTCTAGTGGAGAAGGCAGAAAAAGGCCTCTCAACTAATGCTTACTTTTGTTGTATTATGCTTCCACAGTTTTAATAGTTGTAGAAATGGGGAAAAGATGATGAAGTAGGCTTCCATATCTTGATAGAACATTAGTCCAGAAACTACTCATACTTGTAGGCAGATTTTCTTAATCACTAAGTGTCTGGGGTTTGACAATTTAAATCATAGTCATTGGCTCTAACGTACAGATTCTACTTTTCAAGGTTTTAGTTGTTAAACAAAAAAAAAAGGCAGAATACTGGAACTACATTCAACATAAGAAATGAGTTTGACAAGACAAAGGTTATTACATGTAGAAGGAAAGGAATGGGAGAGACATGCTTTTAGGAAGTAGTATCAGTATTTTATTAACTGTATTTTGCATTTTATAATATACTTTCTAAAAATGTAAGGGGGGTGTTCATGCCTCATACTGAGGCAAGCAACATGTACGTCCAATTGACCTTCAATTTGAAAGTCTTTCTTTCTAGCTATAACAAATCATTTACCAAAATGTCTCATGGAAAACAAAACAATACAAAACAAAACCAAACTCTAAATTCCCAGTATGTGTGTTGAATGTGTTTTTCTGGAAGACTAACTCTAAAAAGGAAACAAACTTCTCAACAAAATCTCTATGCATGTCTATTTTCGGGTTAGATTGTGTCCTTTCCTTTTTGCCCTTTCTAGGACTGTTTTCTTGTGCTAAGCAAGACAGTCTCCATCTTTGCAGTGCCCCCTCAGGCATGGAAAGGGATACAGCTTTAGCCAGGGTTAGCAATTGAACTGGATCTACTCTGTAACCAAGAGAGGTTTTAGTTACAGGTGGCAAGCTTTTGCACACCTCCATCTAAAGAAATTCATTTCTCTACACTGTTCCCTACCCTTATCCCAGATTTTTCCTCTGTCTGTGATGGGGGAAAATAAGAAAGGATGCCCCATAAATTAACACTGAGGCAAATTTCATTACCTAAGTAGTAAACTTCCAAGTTATACTTTGGTCAGAAACATGTTTATTTTCCATGTAACAATCTATTTCTATTTCCTAAGACTCCATTGAGGGCAAACTAGTAGATGATGTAGAATTAGAACTATTTAATACTTTTTTTAAAAACTTATTTTATCATTGACTTGGTTCTCACCACTGGCTCATTAACTACATATTAACAAGACAAAAGGTTGATTTTGCTTCCCAGAAAAAGGAAAATATTTGTGACAGTGTAAAACACAGAGAAGATATATTCAAATGAGTCTTCTTGTCTAAAATAAGGCATAGCACAAGAAAGGGGATAATAATACGAAGGGTAAATAAGTTGATTAATATTATTTACGTGACAGAATACCACTCTAGTTCTAATAAAGCTAAAATAAGAAGGTGTAGACTGCCTATAGTATTTGCCTAGTCATAACTACTAGCAGGCAGAGCAGACTCCCTCTAGCCAAAATCAGTTGCTCACTATTTCCCCAGCCACCCTGCTTTCTCTGCACATAGAAAGGAAAGACCTGCTAAGTACTTAATCTGTGTCCAGGAAATAAAGCTTTCATTTTACAACCTAACCAAGTCCTAATAAAACAGTAGGGTTGTGGGAGAAACATAAACCTGAACCCTGAAGCAATGTTTTTAGCCAAGACTAAGACAAGGAAGGCATGAGCAATTTGTTTGAGCAGGGACTGACAATATCAACAAAGTGTGATGTGTCTGTGGAGTAGTATTTGATAAATGTGAGGCAGCCATAAACATGAGAAGACAATCCAATGGTGTTTTGTGCCCCCTCCCCTTCTAGTTTTTTTTTTTTTTTTCTTCTTCTTCTTCTTTAAATCCTCTTCTCTTTTTTGGTATATTAATATGGCCTGATCTAAGATGCTCATAAGTACACAGACATTGTTGGGCTGGTGCTCTTTCCCTGGTTGCTGTATAGGACGCTTATTTATTGACATATTTGGACCTGATGCTGGTGCTGCTGTTGGTTCAGTGGTGCATTTTCTCTGGCATACTCACACCCCTTACACCACCACCCCTCCTCTGCTGTGATAAGCAGCACTTTTTAAATAATTGGTTTACATACTTAATAAAAGAGACCCATGCCCTTAATAAAAGAGAATGCAGCTGATGGAATCTCCCCTGGTACAGAAAGAGTAAATCCTCTCTCAGGCTGAGAGAGAATGAGACACCAGCAGACAGTTATTTTTCAGTGCACTGAATAGACAATTCACGGGAAATGTTGAAGGAAGAGAGGAGGCGACCCCCAAGTGCAGTCCATTGCCCACATGCTCTATAATAAATAATCTTCTCACACCAGCCCAGCAGTGTGTGCAATGACGTGCCAGGGCCAGCACACACAGATTGGCAGGGAAAACACATCCAGCGGTGTCGAATTTTCATCGCAATCACCAAATTAACTGATTTCCCCACATCACACTCCCAGTCCCCGGCATGGAGCGAGCGCGCGCACTCGCGGGCGCGCGCGCGTTCACACACACACACACACACACACACACACACACACACACACACACTCAGAGCTGAGAAATGCAAGTTACTGAGAGGTGAAGTGGGGTATCTAGGAGCATGTTTCAGCATGGATTAGAAACCTAAGTAATGTGTCAGCCACCTGGGGTACTTCTGAGAGGGTGAGGGTGTGAGCGGTGGGAAATGGGACGAGGCAGCGTAAGCAGGAAGAAGGCTGTCTGCTTTCTCGGGGATTCTGGCACATGACATATCTGAAATTTACATCCAACGTAAAACACACAAAATTACCACAAAATACTGTAAGAAATATTTCTGCAAGGTCAGTTAGTTAATTCAGGAAAATTCTGTCCTGAATATCTCTTCTTTTACATTCATAAACATGCATAAATAAAATACGTCCCAGTCTATGTAACCTGGAGGATAGGAGACAGGATGCATTCCAAGAACTTGCTGAAAGATGGTTCATTGACCTCATTTAAATCCTCTAAAGGCCGACTGGGTTTTGCACGCCTGTGGGTCTACTTGTGTCTTACTTCCAGATTCCTTTTACCCAGGGACAAATAAATTTGATCAACTTATCTTCCCCACAACTACAGAAATGATGACAGAGGGGTGAGAGGTGGGCAAAGATTTATCAAGAAATCAAGAGTCACCTAGCTTTAAAAATCCTATCGACCATCATTTCACATCCATCCTTCCTGTATCTCACACTCAAGCCGCATCCCTATATTCCTTAAAAGCAACAATTTTCCGCCTTCCAGCCCCTGCCCACCCAGCCCTAGCTACCATGCCGTCTCTGCTTCCACCACCACCCAAAGTGTACTCTCCCCATGCACTCCTACTCCATACATTGCCATTCATTTCATAACCAGCGTCCTCCTCCCATTCCACACAGCCCCCTCCTCCCTCCGAAAGAGAGGGTCTGAGGAAAAGTGCACCCCAGTTCCCTAGCCACTCCGCATCCAAGCCCAGTGATTTGCATAATAACACCGTTTTGTGCGGTTTCCCTCCACTGCGGTCGCAGGGGTTCTTACATTTCACGTGAAAGGATAATATTAATTACGAAAAGAAGCGGCAGAGAGCAGAGCGGATGGTGAGGTAGGGAATCCAAGTGAAAATCCCTTAGCAGTAAAGTAACTGCCTAGGTGCATGTATTTCTTTGCTTAAAGAAAAAGAAAAAAAAAAAAAAAGAAGGAAAGAAAAGAAAAAAAGAAAAGAAAACCACACAAACTGAATAATAAAAAAACGGGTTTGTTGATAAAGTGGCTTTGGGTCTTTTAATTTTTTCCTTCCTCTCCCTCTTTTTTTTTTTTTATTTCTTGATTTTTCCCCCTTTTTTCCTTTCCTGTCCTTTCTCTCTCTTTTTCTTTCTTCTCCTTTATTTCTTTCTTTCCTTCTTTCTTTTTTTTTTAAATCCTAGACACTGTCTCCTCTCTCTTCTTGGGTGAATGACACGTCTCACAACACATTTCCCCCCCGGGGATGTTATTGCAATGCACACGGTGCTGCCGCTGCTGCTGTTCTCGCCGTCTCGGTAGCTCGCTCCCAGGCTCTCACTCACTTTTTAAAGATACACGGATATGATGACGGTGGGAAGAAGGGGAATGAGAAAGGCGACCCGAAAAGAGGGAGGTTAGAGAGATGACAAGGATAGAGAGGGTCGGACAGGAGCGTGATGTGGGAGGTGGCTGGTGGGGGTTGGTGGGAGGGTATAATGTTCAGAGAAGGCACAAGTTGCCAGCCAAAAGGCGTGGGAGGGAGGGGGGGTGTTGCTGGCGGGGATAGAGAGTGAGAGATGTAGGAAGCTCAGGTGAATGAAAAGGCGAAAGGTGCCGCGTAAGGGGTTGACTGCCGGGAAAGCAAGGCTGAGCCAGCGCTAGAGATTCGAGGGGCTGGAGCAAACTGCCACTGCCCCCTGCTGCACCGGGGAGTAGGGGGAGGGGGTGGAAATCGCCGGGGACTGGGGGACTGAAAGGGGGAGAGTGGAAATATGGGGTGGAGTGGGGATGATGGGGAATGGGCGTGAAGTTGATGCTCCCCGCGGCGGGGCGGGGATTACCTTGTAGCAGGAGCCCGCAGACACTGTAGAAGCGGAGAACGGCGCTGCGTTTCCAAATCATGGTCCCTTCTCTAACGGGTTGGGGAAGGAACGAGGGGGCTAGGTGATGCTGGTGAGCGGGACACCAGAGTGCAGGGCTCCGCCGGTGTCCTCCCGGCGCCTGCTAGACCCACGGTCCCCGCCGCTGCGGTGTTCGAACCCTCGGACCTGGACTGCAGGCAGCAGAAGCGGCAGCTGCGAAGCACCCGCAGAATGGGGTTTCGGTGGGCGAAATAGTTTCTTCTCCTCCTGCTGGTGGTGCAGCCGCGACAGCCCGTCAGCCAGGCACGGGTTCGGAGCTTGCTTTCTTCTCGGCGCGCACAGCAAGTCCCAGAGCCCGCCGGGCTGCCCGAGCAGGTGGTGCAGGGATGCCGGGGTGTTGGAGAAGGTGCGGGCGAGGGCTGCAAGGAGTGGGTAGGTCACGGAAGGGAGGGGCAGGGGCAGAGGGGGAGCAAGCAAGCAGCTGCCGCCGCTCGCGCTCGGGGTGTCTCGGGGTCCTGGGAAGGGAGGTGGCAGCAGTGGTAGCAGCGCTAGTGGCAGCAGCGGCAGCGGCGGCGGCGGCGGCTCCCGGATGCTCCGGCTGCAGCAGCAGCAGAGGCACCGGCGGCGGCGGCAGCGGCGGCAGCAGCGGCGGCGGCGGTGGCGGCAGCTCTACAGAGCACCAGACACAAGGGCAAGCTCAGCGCGGCGGAGGCCCCGCCCCCACCCTGGCCAGGGACAGACACCGCCCCCCGGCCAATGGAAACACACCCGCCTACCAGGCCTGGCCAATGACAGAAAGGGATGGGTGGAGACAAGCGCCGGGAAAAACAAACAGGCTTCTCAAGGACCCTTCGGGCAGGAAGAACTGAAGCCCCCATTCACACAACCCCCGCGGGTCTCACCTCCTTTGAGATGTCTCGCCCTAACTTAACAGAGGAGACACCCGCCTCCATTAATCCGTGCCTCGCAATCAGGGATGGTTCAGCCAATCGCCACCGCGAGGGGGCGGGGTTAGCCGTGTCCCCAGCAGATTCTGGAATCTGTGGTGCCTGGGCCAGGTCCTGGGTGCGAAGTTCTTGTGTGCATTTGGAGTCCTAGAGCAGATGGTGGCTGCACCTGCCCACTCACCAGCTGCAGTAGCATTCTCTAACGTTCCCAGCAGCAAAAGGGAAAGATTGCAGAGGGCGTGGGAGAGGATAAGTATAGGGAGCGGCACACCTACCTGCCTACAAGAACTTGTGTGGAGGAGAAGGAAAAGTTAAGGGTGCAGGAGATGAGATTGTTCTTCAGAATTTTGACTTAGTCTAGACATAAATCTCAGTAAACCATAGTTGGTGACGATATTGGTCAGTACTGCGATCAGGCATACCCCAGTTCAGATACCATAGCTGTCACTTGCTGCATAACGTTTGGTGATTTTAACGAATGTTTAAAATGTTTAATTCGTTAAAATTTTAACAAATGTTTGTAGTCTCAACTGCAAAAGATGGATGTCAATAGCACTAAAGTTTTAGAGTTATAAAGATTATGTGAATGTAAACACGTGAGTACAGGGCCATGCAATGTGTAAGTGCTTTATAAATGGTGGCTCTAGCTGTTAAGTGGGATTTTTCTAATTCAGGATAGCAGGATATCTTAGGCAATCCTCTATAACTACTTTAGCAATAGCCTTAAGGAAGGAAGAAAAAAAAAACATATATGTACTTTCTTCAGGGACTCAACCAAAAGTGACTACGCAAGGGAACTTAGGAATGTGGAAAGAACTACCTCTATAAATCAGCACCCTGAGAAGTATCCTTTAGAAGAGGAGATATAAATGAACAGGACATAAATAAATCAGAAGTTGTGTTTCCAAATGAGCTTAATTCCCAGGATTTTCCCTATGACCAGTTTTTAATTGGACCAAATTAGCAGATGATGGACTAGTTCAGTAGTGTTAAATCAGTCACACCATAAATAAAGTCTGCTTTGTTTGAGAGACTACATAATAGAAACCTGCAAGCAAGAAGACAGGGAAAGATGAGAGGCACGATCAATATTGATGCCCTTCGCTCTTTCCCATTTGTTGCTTACTTTGCCACAACCTTTTACAAATTCAACCCTTGCCTTTTAACTAATGACCCATTCATTTCTCTGTCCACCTTTCTCCCCAGGTTCTCAAAATTAAGAAGCAAAATGTCCATAATAAAACTGCAAGTGGACTCCAGAAGAAAGAGGATGTGTGAATACTCTTATTATTGTAAGAGATAGTTGCCTACTGTGAGTTTCAGCTGTTAGGAAAGTCAGTAAGTCCAAGGATACTGCTATCATTTAAACTATTGTGAGCATCAAAAGGTGAAATTCTAATCATTATTGACTCATGCTTAGGTTTTGTGTCAGAGAGACTATATATATAAAAAATGGAAATGCCAAAAAAGTTAGGGTTTCTTTGTTGAAAGGGTAGTCAGAGTTCCTATGTTATAGTGCATGTCCTGCTGTTAACTGTACCACCTTGGCATATACTCAACTTCCCTGACCCTCACTTTCCTCAACCATAACATGAAGCAGTTGCATTTGATGACTTCTAACGTCTTACTGAGATAAACAAACAAACAAACATTCATTACTCTAAGATTGTTATATTCAAGAAAATACCCCAACCAAACATGAGTATCTCAGCATTTGTGATACATACTCAAAAGCAAATTATATTTTTGTTCTTGTTGATAACTACCTCAGAAATTAGAATTTCTACACTGAAATAGTCAATAGGTTTGCTATACAATAGGTGATCCTCAGACCGGCATCACCACTGTCATCTGGGAACTTGTTGGAACTGCAGAATCTCAGGCCCTACCCTATACCTACGGAATCAGATTCTGCATTATAACAAGATTCCATGGTGATTTATATGTATACAAGTATGAGAAGCACCTGTCTTGAACACAGCTTTACCACAGCCTCAACCCCAGGGAGAATTCCAGTGGGTGTTCTGTGAAATGGAGAAAACTAAAAGGCCCAGAAGATTTTTGTTAGATTACTATTTTCAGAAATCCTAGTAATCTCCCTGTCATCACAACACAGAACTAATTCTTCGTGTAAGCTATGGTGGAAAAAGATTGATTCAATTAGATAGTTTTTACAATGGTTGCAAGTGTGATTGTGATGACAGTCAGAGACTTACATGTGATTATAAGCTCCCTTTAGACCATCCACCCAGGCCGGGTACTGGAAGAGAGTTTGCACTTATTCTAGTCCTGGGATCAGTGTCTGTGTGTGTGTGTGTGTGTGTGTGTGTGTGTGTGTGTGTACACAAGGGACTCAAAATGTGAGCTCTGGGTATTTGGATAAATAATGTCATCTTCAAGTACAAGGTATAGATAACACTCTATTTTCTAAATAGTCTACTATTAGATGCTATTAATCAATTAACTTAAAAATATCAAATGCTTAATGGTTGTAAGATCTTTCAATATTTTAAAGTGGGACAATGGTCAAAATGTTACAGAGTTGTCATTGCATGAATAAAGTCATTTCTAAAACTTAAAAGATTTCTTAGATGCAATTAAATATCTTTAAATATCTTCATTTCATAGGTTTAAAACTATTATTATCTACATATATTATTAGTGTCTCAGTAAATGTGCAAATTAACTGACCTCTTATGATTCATCAGACAATGAATTAATTTCATAAATTGCCAAAAGATGGCATATATCCATGCATCCCTACATGCAATAGTCTAAAATGTTAAACTTATGTGGTAGATTTTCTTTACTTTCTTTATCAGTATGCATTGTATTATCCTTCACTTTGTGACAAAATATTTTTAAATATTTAATTTCATGTTTGAAATGAATTATTTTATTTTATTTTATTATCTTATGTTTGAAGTTTTTATTAAATTCTAATTAGAGTTAGTTAACATACAGTGTAATTTTAGCTTCAGGTGTCAAATTTAGTGATTCATCATTTCCATACAATACCCAATGCTCATCACTAGTGCCCTCCTTATTCCCATCACCCATTTAACTCAACCCCCCCAACCTATCCTCCTGAAATGAATTTTAAAATGGAGAGAAATTGTTTTAAAGGCAAGCCATTTATTTAATACTCATTTTAAAATTATATAAAGATAGTACATATTTTTTCTTTGCCTTGGACATGATGTCCTCTTTGTACTGTCGCAGAATAGGATGACAGCCTCTACTCCTACATTAGTACCATAGATTAGAGTTCTTTTAAGGTCTATTTCACAGAGGAGACTGCACTTACTTTGTACTTTATGACTGTTTCTACACCAGATTGAAAGAATTTGAATTTACAATGATGGGGTATTTATGCCTTTTTTATTCTACTAAAAAAAGTAATTTGTTGACATTTTCAAGGTAATGGATTTGACAATTAACTAGATGAGGGAAATCCTCTCACAATGTATATATATATCAAATTATCACAAAATATCTTATAGTTTTATTTGCCAATCACATCTCAATAAAATCAAAAAGTTAACAAATCAAAAGTAGTTTTAATTATTACAAAAATTTTTGAAATGAGAATGGGAAAATTACTGTGTCATTTTTTTTTTATCACTATGGGCACATTTCCTGGGATTTCACATGCTTAGTTAGAATACTTATATTTCTCTTTTAAATATTAAATTTTAGTGAAATACCTAAACACTTTAAATATATACTCATTATAGCTCCCCAGAACTAAAAATCTAAAAAAATCCATGCTAAATTGACTCTCATAGCAAATTGACTCTTGCAGTAAATTGACCTAGAAAAAGAAATTTCATGGCCTGGTGAAAATGTAGACCATTGTGGAAGAAAATTAGCTTATTGAGTACTGGAAGCATTGATTGTCATTCTCCATGCTCACCAGCATTTTAAATATGAGGTCAGTTGCCTGTGTTTCAGAGGTGTTAAGAATCTTTGCATATAGTGTATAGTACATATAATACATAGCATAGAGTAGCATTTATATATAAAATATCTATAAAAGTATATAAGCAATATGAACTGCCTTTGAATATATTTTAACTTAATATTTTCATACTGTTTACAAAACATGCAATATTTTCCTTCAGAATTATGACCTACTTTATCTCATCCCATCCCAAATGCCTTATTGCTAGAATTTCAGCTTATATTAATTATAGTATATAAAATTATTGACAAGAAATTCACGGATCTGCAAGAATTTACAATCTCAAGATGAGCTGTTCCTACATTTTAGCATGAATAAACCAAATGGTAATATGTCCAACATCCATACATTCTCTCATTTTAAAATATATAGCCACAACATATAGAGTAAAAATTACTTGGTGATGTTATATAGTATAACTTTTATCTCTACAATGATTGAATCTAAATGATCTAAGATATGTGGCCATCACACATTTTCTTAACTCATCAGGAGGGATAATTCCTTTCCCTCTGTTTCCCATTAAAAAAGAAAATGCTCACTCTGCCTTATAGAAGATCATATTATCCCGGAGTTTAATAGCAGCTAATGTGTAAAACAGTTTTACAAATGACCAAAGATCAATGGAAACATTATAGTGATAACACTTAACCCTTAGAGAGTGATACTGAGAGTGGGCTTTATTTTAAAAGTAAACCAAAAGAACAAAAAACAAAAAAACCTTCTCAAGAAAATGACTCTACATTATTTCAATATATATTCATGCATATATTCATACCTGCCACATGCTTTTTGTATGTAGAGTTTTTTCTACATGCAACAATCTTACTGAAGACCATCATATGTCATTTCCTTATTTTATGAAGAAGTCACTTACTGATGATCATTTACCCATCCATCCCCTACCCATCTAGTCGGTCTTCACATGTCTGCCTCATTTTATTTTTCTTTATGCCATCAATAAATCTAAACTTATATTATTTAATTTGGTTTTCTAACCAACTAGCATGTAAACTGTAAGAATGAAGGGACTTTAGCTAGTCAACTGGATTTTCAGCAGCTAGAACACAGCTAAAACAAAATAATCGCCCAGTATATATTTGTTGAAGGAATGGGTGTATTGATCCAAAGGTGACTACTTATCTTCTCTCTTGTGTCTTTTTCTTTTTTCTTTTAATCTTTTTCTAATCTTTATTTATTTTTGAGAGAGAGAGACAACATGTGAGCAAGGGGAGAGCAGAGAGAAAGGGAGACACAGAATCCGAAGGAGGCTCCAGTCTCTGAGCTGTCAGCACAGAGCCTGACGTGGGGCTCGAACTCACAAACTGTGAGATCATGACCTGAGCCAAAGTCAGACGCTCAACCGACTGAGTCACCCAGGTGCCCCTCTCTTTGTGTCTTTTTCTAAAGTATCACTTTTTCTTGATAAATAAATCTAAGTATTCTTAAATAGAACAACTCAAAATAAAAAATCAGCACTTATAAAAATCTCATTTAGAATGTTACTTACAAAATAAACACATATGCATCTGTTTTTGGTTTTTTGTTTGCTCATAAATACAGAGAACAAAGTGGTGGTTGTATGAGGGGATAGGGGTAAGTGAATGAGTGAAACAATAGGTGAAGGGGACTAAGAGGTACAAACTTCCAGTTATAAAATAACTAAGTCTCAGGAATTAGAAATACAGTACAGGGAATATATTCAATAATATTATAATATTTTGTATGATAACAGATGATGACTATACTTATTGTGGTGAGCACTGTGTAATGTACAGAATTGTTGAATCAATATGTTGTACACCTGAAACTAGTATAACATCATATATCAACTATACTTCAATTTAAAAAAGAGAGTAAAGGGGCGCCTGGGTGGCGCAGTCGGTTAAGCGTCCGACTTCAGCCAGGTCACGATCTCGCGGTCTGTGAGTTCGAGCCCCGCGTCGGGCTCTGGGCTGATGGCTCGGAGCCTGGAGCCTGTTTCCGATTCTGTGTCTCCCTCTCTCTCTGCCCCTCCCCCGTTCATGCTCTGTCTCTCTCTGTCCCAAAAATAAATAAACATTGATAAAAAAGAGAGTAAAGATGAAAGAAAAATAAATGCATATGAGTCAGTAAAATACAAACTATGTAGGAATAAATAAAATAGACACCCAGTGAAAGTACTTTAGTGATTCCATTAGCCATACCTAACCACAATTGACTATTATTAACTATTTCTGATTCTTTATTTTATTTTATAATTATTTATTTAGAGAGTGCAATCTGGGGGAGGGGCAGAGAGACAGGAGAGAGAGAATCCCAAGCAGGCTCCATGCTGTCATTGCAGAGCCAAACATCGGTCTCGATCCCATAACACTGGGATCATGATCCGAGCTGAAATCAAGAGTCAGACACCCAACTGACTGAGTCATCCAGGAACCCCAACTATTCTTTATTCTTTAAATAGCAAGTGATTTGGAATAAGTATATAAGAATAACTATAATCACATATTAGTGTACATGGTTATTTTTCAGTTATCTTTTTATTCCCTTCTTTTGGGAGTGTCATTTTATTTGTACTAGTATTTACAATTTCTGTTAGGAACATTATATGATTCTTCTATGAAATGAACGAGGTCAGCCTAATAATATGGAAATTAACTGACCCAGTGCTTGATCCAGATTGACCAAATAAAATGAGGTGTCTTGGTGACTCAATTGTAGAGATAAATAATTATGAAGAACTCCATGTCATTTGATTCCTGATGAATCCAGGTAAATTAAGTTACTTTACAATTCGACTGCTTAAGCAACCAAATTGATCTACATCTCTAGGGAACATATAATTTGTCCCTTGTGAAATAAAGAGAATAATAATGATAATAATAATAATAATAATAATAATAATAATAAAACATCTTGAAGTAGCAAATAAACAACTACTAAAAGGATGGAAAAAGAAAGAAGAAAAGAGACTGGAAAGTTATATATAAAGGAATAGTATGGCTTTAAAAATATGGTTTGGGGGTGCCTGGGTGTCTCAGTAGGTTAAGCATCTGACTCGATTTTGGCTCAGGTCATGGTCTCACAGTTCATGAGTTCGAGCCCTGTGTCAGGCTCTATGCTGACAATGTGGAACCTGCTTGGGATTTTCTCTCTCTCCTTCACTCTCTGCTCCCCCCATGCTCTCTTTTTCCTTCTCATAATACATAAACTTTAAAAAATATGGCTTGAAAAAAATAAAACATAAAAATATGGCTTGTCCTCTAGAACTGTGCTGTCGAAAAGGTAAATGCTAACCATGTGTGACTATTTAAATTTAAATTAATTCAAATAAAATAAAATTCAAAACCATGAATTTTAGTCATACTAATTACACTTTTATTAAGACCTCAATCGCAACATATGACTAGTGAGTACTCTATTAGAGTCACAGACAAAGAACATTTCCATCATCTCAAAGAGTCTTACTGGACAGGACCGACCTTGGTATCTAAATCTATATTAGCTTAGGACCTCTAAAGAAATAGGATGAATAGGAGAGAGAGAGAGAGAGAAGGAAAGAAAGAAGGAAAGAAAGAAAGAAAGAAAGAAAGAAAGAAAGAAAGAAAGAAAGAAA
>NW_024412403.1:38327795-38335467 GCF_014898765.1 Herpailurus yagouaroundi | reverse complement strand
AAAGAAAGAAAGAAAGAAAGAAAGAAAGAAAGAAAGAAAGAAAGAAAGAAAGAAGTTGGTTATAAGGAATTAAGTCATGCAATCATGACAACTAAGAAGCCTTAAGATCTGCAATCAGCAAACAGGAGGCTCAGGAGATCTGAGGGTACAGTTCCAGTCTAAGTCCAAAGGCCTATTTACCAGAAAAGCTAATGGGGTAAGTTCTAAGCTAGATCTCAGTCTGAAGGCAGAGAAAGCCAACGTTTCAGCTTGAACACAGTCAGGCAGAAAGAGAGAATTCTTTCGTATTTGGCATTTTATTCTGTTCAGGCCTTCAAGGATTGGATGAGGCCCACTCACACTGAGGTGAGTGTATTAGGATTACCAGAGTCACAGAACCAATAAGATTATATCTATATCCATATCTATATCTATATCTGTATCTATATCTATTTCTGCATCTATCTATCTATCTCTCTATCGAGAGAGAGGAACAGAGAGAGAGAGATACAGACAGACAGAGAGACAGAATCAGAGAGAAATTATGAGGAACTGGCTCATACATTAATGGAGGCTCAGAAGTCCCACAATATGCTGTCTGCAACCTGGAGAGCCAGGAAAACAGTGATGTAATTTCAGTCCAAGTCTGAAGGTCTGGGAACTGGAGAGGTATTGGTGTAAATCCTGGTCCAAGGGCAGGAGAAGACTAATATCTTAGCTCATGCCTGGTAGGCAGAAATGGGAAGTATCCTTCCTTTCTCTACTTGTTCTATCCAGGCCCTCAAGAGATTGGATGGTGCTTGCCCATATTGAGGGCAATCTGAGTTTTCACTCTGCTGATTCAAACGATAATCTCATCCATAAACACCCTCATAAACATACCCAGAATAATCTGGACACCCCATGGCCAATCAAGCTGACTATAAAAAATAAACTATCACTTTACTCAGTCTGCTGATTAAAATGATAACCTCAACCATAATCACCCTTCAAGACATACCCAGAAGTAATATTTAACCAGATACCTGGGTGTCTTGTGTCCCAGACAAGTTGATATATAAAATTAACCATCATACTTTTCATTTGATAAGTATATTGGCATTCGTCATCACCATCATGATATTTTCACGACTTCGGGTCTAAATCCCAGATGTTAAATTGCTTAGGAAATAAGATTTATCTCTCAGATATGCCAAAGTTCTATCCAATGTATCTTGTTTATTTTGCTGTAGATCTATCTCTTTCTCATTATAGTGATAGTAAAACCATCCATTCTTTTGTCAATGAGTGGGGAACAGCCTCAATAGCCAGAGCATTATCCCACACTACTGCTCTTCTACGATAACCAAGAATGAACAGGTATTAGTCTTAATTTTTGGTTGCAAGTGACAAAAATATAAAGCAAATTAGCTTAAGAATAAAACAAAAAAATACAAAATATTAGTTAATTTAACTTAAAATCCCAGGGTTGGAGGTTATTTTAGCCCATTTTTATTCAAGGCCTTAAGTAATATCATTAGGATTGTGTCTCATTTCACCTAATTCTGAACTCTTATTGCCTTCAGGTAAGTTGAAGCTTCAGCTGGTTCTTCACCCAGAGAAGCCAAGACGGTCAACAACTTTGAAGGCTTACCTTATAATTGCACTGAGAAATTTCAGAGAACATAAAAGAGCTGTTTCCTCATAACCATATTAAGAGTCCTGAAATGACTTAGAAACAGTTCATCTTTGATTACATGCCCATCTTTCAATCAGTCACTCTGCCTGATTGGCCAATGACAGCAAAAGTGTGGCTGTGTGACTAATTAAACTATCCCATCAAATGGGGAAGAAACAATTCCTAAAATGAGGGGATGCTGGACAGACAAAATGTAACAGGTGTCTACTAAAAAATACAATAAAATTATAGAACGTGATACAAAATACATTTTACTTTGATAAGAATGTTATTTTGTTACTTATGGTAATGAGCATGAAGTATCAAATGATAATCTGTAGCACAATACACAGTAGGGTCTCAATAAATAGTTAGACAACAAGTAAACATATTGCAGTAATAAAGTTCTCACTACTGGCAAAATTTAGAAGAGGATTATCCTCAGATTTTGCAGAGCCAAAAGATTACTTCTCTGCTTTTCTATGATAGCTCATAATACTGTGTATCTAAGTGTCATATCAGCTCTTGAAAATTAACAACAGTTTAATGCTGATTAATTTCCATCTTTTCTTCCCTATAGTTTCTACATATTTTTTTTCATAATTGCTTAGAGTCACTCCTGTGCTTACTGCACACATCCTTAGTTGTTTACCCCCATCTACCATCCTGTATTCATTGCTATTACATTTCATACTGTTTTTGTTGGAGGACTTCTTTAATTTGTCAAGGTCATTTTAAATTCTACTTTAGGCGTCTAAGATCTAAGCAACTTATCCAACTCAATATCACATTGGATGTGCTCTTAATTCCATTATCTAAGTCTTTACACACACACACACACACACACACACACACACACACACACACACACAATATCATGTGAATTCTAATCATGACCTAAACAATTGGGTACAACAGAAAAGCGATTTTCACTTTTAAGGATTTGGACAGCAATTTGGAGTTAGGCAAAACAGAGCTAACTTGCAAGCTCTCTACATTGTGTGGGACAGCTTACAGAAAAACACTATTCAGTTCAGGAAGGTAGGCAGATATATACTATGCCTGTGGAGTTACATAGGCATGAGTGTAGGGTGACTGTAATTCTGAAACCTAGGATTAGAGAAAAGGAAATGCAAACTTGGAGACCCAAAGAGAAGTTCTGAGCAACATGAAAAAAGAAATTTGAGAATACAATGTTTAGAATAAATTTATTTGATAATAAGCCAAATAAATTTTATGTTTGGATTCCAGTTCACTTCTTGCTCAGAATGAAGTTTTTTTTTTTTTTAATTTTTAGAGAAAGCATGAGTGGGGGAGAGGGGCAGAGGGGGAGAGACAGAGAGAGAGAGAGAGAGAGAGAGAGAGAGAGAGAGAGAATCTTTAAGTAGGCTTCCCACTCAGCATGGAGCCCAACACGGGGCTTAATCCCACAACCCTGGGATCATGACCTGAGTGGAAATCAAGAGTCAAACACTCAACCAACTGAGCCACCCAGGTGCCCCCAAAGTAAAGAATTAAAAAAAATTGGTGATCCTAAGCTCTCAACAGATGGCATTAATTACCACTATCCAGAATGTGGGAAATAGGGTTGGAGATCTAGGAAATTCTAGGGTCATGCTTAAGTTTTTCCTGTGGTTATTTAGTTTTGTTCTGTGTTTGAATTAAGTTAATATATATAATTTTAAACAACCATATTCACAGAATAAAATGATACAATATATTACAAATGAAATATAATGTGGTTAATGAGTTGTCTAAGGTCACAGCTTTTTAAATAGAAAGAGAATAGTGGGGACACTTGGGTGGCTCAGTTGGTTAAGTGTCCAACTTTAGCTCTGATCATGATCTCACAGGTTGTGAGTTCAAGTCCTGCATCCAGCTCTGTGCTGACAGCTCAGAGCCTGGAGCCTGCTTTGAACTCTGTGTCCCCCACCCTCTGCCCCTCCCCTGCTTGTGCTCTGTCTCTGTCTCAAAAAAGAAAAAAAAAAAAAAAGGAAGAAATAAACGTTAAAAAAATAGTGTACAAAATGCTTCTTGATGCACAGCAAATGTCAAAAGTGGCATCATTCCACAGTATCTTTGCCACAGTGTTACCAGGTATTATTTACTCACTGGATAGTTTTGGCAAAAATACTAAATTACCTATCTCCAAAAATATCTCTATCATGTTAAATCCGCCTGGAAATTGAAAAGTCACAGGTAGATTACACCAATACATTTACACAGTTTTAAAATTGTTAAGCTAAAAAATACCCTATTCATGATAAATCTAGTTTCACCTGGCTAGTTTCATCTTAGCAACTGGCACCATACAAATGAAATCATCTAGAATTCTAAAAGTTGGTAATAAATTAGACACTAGTATTTCAGTAAAGGATTATGAGAAAAGAGAAAAAGACCTAATATGTATTGGCATACTTTTTACATGAGTTGATTTTTAATACCATGTACAATCCTCAAACAATCCTATAAAATATATCCAGTATGACTACTATTTTATAAATCAAAAGTCTGAACTCAGAAAGTTTAAGTAACTTGATTAAGTTACAAATGTAGTTAATGCCAGACCAATTTGATTTCAAATCTTGGGTATTTCCATTACTTTATTCTTTTATTTTATTTTTTAATTCTTTTTTTTTATTCCTTACCAAACACAGGCAAAGAGAAATATAAGGTCATTACTACAAAATGTGCTTTATTCCATGTACACTGAATCCACAACGTGGAAGTCCTACTAGCAAATAATTCAGCACCATGGTCAGATCCACATTTGCTATAAAATAAAAACTTGAATCCTGGTGGGGAACAGGGAAAATGGGAAAATGTAGAAGTTATTGGAAGACCAAGTGATATTCTGCCTCAGCATACATTAGAGTATCTGGATATCTATCCCATAAAGTGAAAACCAGCATTATTTTTTTAAAGATTTCTTAGTTGTCTCTATAGACTTACCAAGAAAAAGTTTCCACAGGTTTTTCATGCAAAAGGTTTCTGTACTTAAAACATATTTACAGAAATGGCATTATCAAATATCATTTGAAAATGTCAATGCCTTTCCTTAGGCACACGAGGTTTCTATATTTTTCATTTTCCCAATTGTGCTCCTATTACTTCGATGGTACATATTATCCTTCTAACTCATAAACTAGGTTCCATGCTTTCATTACTGGCCTGCATTCCAAAACCCTAGAGGGATTTTATCCTAGCACATATTCCACTTTGCATCATTAAAAAAATGTTTTACAGTCCTGCTTTGGGTCTTCCAAAACATCATTTAATAACAATAAAAACATAATGTCTTAAATAATCATATAAACAAATTGCAGATAACACTTTCAATAAAAAATTCTCATTTGATAGTTCTAACCAATTCTTCCTCCATGGAAATGGTCACTTTTCTTCGTACAACATAAATAAAAACAGTATTAGAGTCAGTATAACTTAGTATCTAAAATCAGAATTATTTGTATCTACTTAAATATGGACTAATATTTTTCCATGTCTGCATAATTCTGATCACATCATTCCCTAGATTATGAGGTACACAGATTTAAATGACAGTGAATTTTGCTCACAGCTACCATGTGTTTAGAAGAAACAGCCTGCAGCTAAAGTTGCCTTTTCTGCTGGCTTTACATAGAGGGCGAATTGTAGAATTATAGCTTACTTTCATTGACCTAAACTTAATGATGGCTTGTATTATAAAAGCTTATTTGTGTTTTTAAAGTAACCTAATAAACAGTACTTTTTTTTAAATTTTTTTTCAACGTTTATTTATTTTTGGGACAGAGAGAGACAGAGCATGAACGGGGGAGGGACAGAGAGAGAGGGAGACACAGAATCGGAAACAGGCTCCAGGCTCTGAGCCATCAGCCCAGAGCCTGACGCGGGGCTCGAACTCCCGGACCATGAGATCGTGACCCGGCTGAAGTCGGACGCTTAACCGACTGCGCCACCCAGGTGCCCCTAAACAGTACTTTTATCACCATCTTGGTTCTGGAAATTTGATAACTAAGACAAAGAATAAGGAGTTAGAGACCAGAATATTGGCTTTAAAGATGGTAAATGATAAATTGAAGCTTTTATGTTAGCTTGACAGTCAAGAGGGCCTGATAATTGAAATCCAAATTTCCCTAGACTGATGCATGCTATCATATGCACTACAATATCAGGGGCTATTTCCTTCTAGGGGAAGATTTGGGGCAGGGAGGGAGGTAGTAGTCAGCCCAAATTAGACTTGTAACCAAGTTCTCAACAAAATGGAATGTCTTTTCCTTGTGAGCATTTCACTTCCAAAATGAAAAACAAACAGGCTAATTATGTCAAAATTATTATTCCAAAAATACTTATCAGATAGTCTTGGCATCTCCCTTGAGATAGGGAGAAGACAAAAGTTTCAGTTATTGAGGACGCTTCATAGGAGGAAAACCTTAGAAAAGAGAGGATGTGTTCTCATTTATATCATTACTCTAATATACGACAGTTTTGTTTGGCTTTGTTGTTGTTTTAAACTAACTGGGTTTCACCATTAAATCTATAGCCTAGCAGGGTTCTGGCTATCTCCCTTCGGGGAGAATATGGACAGGGCTTTAGGAGAATTCTCTTCTCACCTTCATGATGTCAGGTTTCCAATCACAACCACTACACTTTTGTTATCTGCCTGGGACACTGAAGGATGGAAATAGATAAAAAAAAAAAATACACTCATTTGATCAATTGTAAGTCTTCTGTATACTAAAACCAATTAGCCATTGCTTATTCTATTTCCAAGAGAATCAGCCTAGCACCGTCCTTATTCTATTTCCCACTGCAAATATTGTACACTTGGTCCTAAGCCCTACAATAAAATTGAAAACAACATACACCAATAACAAAATACATAGATACTGGAATAAAATGCCAGCAACAAAAAGATGAACCAAATGTGAATATAATATTCCTCCTATTATGAATTTCTAAAGGAAAATTAAAATCACAAAGGTCAAATCCCCTTACAAATTAAAGTTTTAAATGGTAAAACTAAGAGAAATAGAAGTCCAAAATGAAATTCTCTGTCTTGCAAAACTGTATTGCAAACAAATTAATGTAAAAATTTATCCTCCTCAACTTCATATTATTTCATCTCAGATGAGTGAATCTTATGCCTGAGTTTTATTCTTTTAGTAGCTACAGCCAGAACTCTCTTTCACTGAAATGGGTGTCATTCTTCAAAGTTGTACTAACTTAGTGCCAAGTCTATGATGTCCCTCCCTGTAGAGTCCAAAGAGTTACTAGTTTAAATAATATTTCATAACACAGGACCTGACTGAGCACAACAAATATAAAAGTCTCACATCTGTAACAGTTTTACCCTGACAAAATTTTGATCTCAGAACTCACTTTCATGCTGTAAGAGACCATTGTGGAAGTTTAGCATCAAGAGAGTAAAGAAAAGACGATGCGTCAATCTTGAATTTAGTCTTCTTGGAATGACCTGAAGATAACTTATTCTGCTCTGTCTCCAAACTCTTCTGAATTAAAACCCATTCCTCTCAAGTTATTAATCATGGAGCTGTGATTACCATGTTAATTGCCATTTCCCCTTCAAGTCCCGTGTTTCTAATACTCCAATACTGACTTGAGTACAGGATCTATCTGGTGACATAGAGATCATATAGTCTCATATAATCAGGTATTTTCATTTCTCGATCATTTCCACTACTTCTTGCATTGCACTATCCTAGGCCTAAGAAACCTGCCTCCTAGAAAATGTTCACCTTCTCACTTAGGTTTCAGCTGAAAAGATAACCTCTACAGCTGAAGCTGCTGTTGATGTTTCCGAAGCTGAGCCCCCTAGGGGACTAAGTAAAAATCAACATGTGAGCAGAGTCTGCTTTAATATTACAAACTTTGATAGCATCTTATTGTTGCTGCATTTTCTGCAGTAGTGGACTAAGGGCCTGGTACTTTGTTTCTTGTTTGGCTTTTTTTAGTATTTTTCCAATATCTCGTTTTGTTTTGTTTTGTTTTGTTTTGTTTTGTTTTGTTTTGTTTTGT
>NW_024412403.1:38288660-38327785 GCF_014898765.1 Herpailurus yagouaroundi | reverse complement strand
GTTTTGTTTTGTTTTGTTTTGTTTTGTTTTGTTTTGTTTTGTTTTGTTTGTTTTGTTTTGTTTTGTTTTCTGGAAGAGTCAATTCAAATAGGTGAGCCTACCCAGCATTACTGTCTTAGGTCTGGAACTCATCATTTAAAGCTAGAACCTCCTTAGTGTTGCTAGCACATGTGGAACCCAACTGCTGCACAGTTTTAGAGCAGCAAATACTATTCTGCCAACCAGGGCCTAAATAGCCTGTGAAGATACTCTTTTCCCTATAATTGCATGTTTGCCTCAGCTGTGCCTGCTCACTAAGGCCTCTGTGATTTGCCAGCATCTGCAAGTCATCTGCTAAAGCCCTGGCTACCAGAGTACATACCCTAGGTATAGCTTAAAATGAAGCTGCAGCAGCCTGCATCCCAAAGTCCCTCAAATTGGCCAAGACCATCCATTCTTTTGCTGAGGCCCAGGCAGCTCATGTTAGTCTTCCCTCGCAGCAGTCAACTTCCAGGACAGCTTGTGCACTAATGCCTCTCACTCAGCCCTCAGAAGTTAAAACCCAATAACATCATTGCAAATGCCCTCTAGACCCAGTATCAGCCCTCATATACACTAAGGTCAGAATGCCTTAGACCACAAGGCCCAAAGCCACATGTCCTAGCTCTATCAAATATTTTCCCTATATATTTTCCCCCAAATTATTGTCTTTTGTTTTGTATCTTAGAGTTCCTTAACTCTGGACCTATTTGGGGGTGAGGAGCTCAATAATTATCACTTCTCTTTTCTGGCTTGATTCTTAACTACTTTTTTATTCTACTCACTTTAGTTTATTCTTTTTATTTTTTATTCTATTTATTATTAATTAATTTCTTCTTTTTTACTCTAAACTATTTATTGAGAAATAAGATAACCAGTACAACATTTGGAAGCAAAAATAGGAACCTCAATCCTAATAAGACATAAGTTGAAAGAGGTAGCTTGGTTAGGAGTGAGTGTGTGTGTGTGTGTGTGTGTGTGTGTGTGTGTATCTGTAGAGGAAGCTATGATAAACTACTACCTAGTATATGCATAAGCAGAACAATGAAAGCATCATATATATATATATATATATATATATATACACATACATATACATATATACACACACACATATATATATATATACATGCATATATATACATATATATGTATACATATATATCCATATATATACACACATATATATATATACATATACACACACATATATATACACATATATATTTGAGATCGTTGAGCATATCCAACTTATTCTCCCTAAATTCCACTAGGGTGCAGCTGTAATTAAAGGGGTGGAAAATGCCAGGAGTATCACAGTAATTGAGATCTTGTTAACAACAGGGAAGCATTTGAAAGGCAGTGGAAGTATACCATCCTAAACACAAAGAATTTAAAAAATACATATTTTCTCTGGAATATAGACATTTTTCCCATAAACAGTGTCAGATGCAAAAGTTAATCTCCCTTGTTGGCCCATTTTAACTCTTTTAAGTAAAAAATGTACCTAAAGCACAATAGGGTAATTGAAAATATTAGAGAAACTGTCATATACAATAAGCTTATTTTAAAGTAATGTATTATAAAATGCTTTGGTCATACCAGAAAAATCCATTTTTCCTTACTGTGGCTCTAATATTCTGGAGGGGTTGTCCTGAGCTTTGGCAACTGTTTAGAACACCTATGCCTGAGGGCTGGTTCTTTTGTTAAAAGGATATGAGGTGGGAGGGGGAACCAGTGGCTCAGGGGATAGGAGTTGAGACTCATGTAGTGATTCCGGCAGAATAAGTCAGTGGAATAGGGAATAAATCAAGCAGGAGAGGTATAAAAGTTTTCACGGAGCGGAATAAATACAGTGGATTGTGGAGTACTGGTTATGTTGGTTCCTTTCATTTCCTTCCCTAAGGGTATCTCTTTTCTTTCTTTTAGGTCTTCTAACAACATCACAGGGATTGTGGGAGAGAAAGGGGAGTCAGGAGTACCTTAACATTATCAAGACGGACTCTTCTTCCCCATATATACATTTTGTTTTATTTAAGAAAATTGATAGTGTTGGGTACCTGGATGGTGGTTTCAAAGAAAAGGAAGCATATTTTTTTCCTCCAGTATTTCCATTATCTTCTTCACCTGCCACTATCTCCTGAATTAGTCACTACACTGGAAAAGTATATTCAACAATGTATTCAATATGGAGGGGATTTGAGGTGGAGATATTTTTAGTAGAAAAGGAAAGAACTTCCTAGGGTTATTTTGTTGGGCAGTTTATTTACTTGCCAGAAATAGGGATGTTATGACTGCAACAAACTATTTCTACTAAATCGCATAATATAACATTAAATTTTGTCCAGGGCAATCTAACAAAGCATACATTTAAAAAAAAAGAATATTCCTTCAAATCATTTCAAAAGGGGAATTTTATAGCAGCCATTATAGCAATTATATCAGATGGCAACACTGCAACAGATTTTAAAATGTGTGTGATATTTTCAGGTGTTTTGCAAATTAGATTAGTGCTTGATAGATTAAAAATAAATAAAACTGTAAAACCAATATAAGTAAATATAACTATTTACTTAACTATAATTTTGTATAGCATCTGAGTTAAAATGCATTTTTAATGCATTCACCAAAGCATCTTTAATTATAAGTATTTTCCATTAATGAAAGTCTATTATCACAATTTTGTCATAGACTTCCATGAAAAGAGAAAAAGAAAGGTTTCAGTCCCAACATAAAGAAACTTTTATTATGTACGATTGATATTTGTCACCTTAAGTTTACAAAATACTAAAGAAAAATTGAAAAATATATGCTGTCTTTGTGTTTCATTTTGAAATTGAATGACTAGTTTGACCCTGAGTATATGCTGCCAAATCCACTGACTGAAGAACACAGAAAAGTATATAATTGATAACTGAAGATAGATAAATGTAGGCATATAGAGGATAGAAAGGTAGCTTATGTGTCAGAAATTATGATAGAATGGTTTCTGCTTTATTTGAGGTTTACTTGCAATGAGCAGGAATGCTCTTACCGTATTTTGTAACTTAAAATATATGTTGTTTATGTGCCAATGAAATTCACCTTAATTAAATTATGCTTATCTTGAAAGAATATATCAGAATGTACACTAAACATCCTTGTATGCACACACGTTCAAATACCTTCTCTCTTCCCACTCTGCACACACATCATACCTCAATGGGAAGGCCACTCCATTAAGATAATAATTGTTAAAAAGTAATATGAACTGTTTTGCTGAATCTTGAGTTTATTTTACAGTGTTTTCGTCTTAAAGTTCCTAAATTTGTGTTGACATTTATTTCTATATAGCTTCTATTAAGCTTTTGCTTTTTGTTATAAGCTCTGGATTAGGGGAAAAAATGGGCTTCTTTAAACTGTTAATCTTTAATGATCATTATGCTCATTTCAAAGTTGTAACATTTCACAGCAAATGGCTTTTTAGAGAGCTTTGCCGATTTGCAATTTGTTTTATCAGAAATTTCTTCAACTTTTATTTTCCCAATTATTCTCTTTGAAATTAAAGAACTATATAGTTGTATCCTCATTTCTTTAAAATAGCATTGGAGACATTTGAATGTTTTTCAACCATTTCTACATTCCTACTCAGCATTTTATTAGTTACCTAAGCTTAAATTATTATTTTTCTTCCTGCTTCCTTTAGTTGTGATAAGAACAAGCTCTGGTTGCTACAATTGATGCATGTGTTTTTTTCTCAAATTTGTCTTTTTTTTTTGCTTTGAGTTAATCATTTATATATAATTATACATATAAGTATATAAAATTATATGCATATATTTAGATACACCTTTATATGCATACATATGCATATATGTATATATTTATACATATAAATGTATATACATTTTATTTATATATACATACATATATTTATTATATATTTACACATTATATTTATACTATATATAGTATATATATGTGTACAATATTACAAAATAATATATAAATATATATTTAATTACTTCCTATTGCTATACTGCCTATACTGCCCTACTGTGTGCATTTTTTTAAGTTTTTAAGTGTTTTTTTTCTTTCACTCCTGCCATGATATTGTGCATTGTATCTTTGCCTTGTTTCCTCATAAGCTTTCTTGAATACACTCTTTCTTTTTGTTTTACTTCTCTTTTACTTGCTTCTCTCTTAATATTATATGCCTGATTTCTTGTTAAGTCTCATTAGAGAATTTGAAATGCAAAATTCTAATAATCTAGTTTGAATATTTTTTATTGATAGCTTTCTTCAGAGTCAATGTGTTTGGAAATTCACAGCTACAGAAGACAAAACTAAGTAAAAATAGCCTTGGCTGAAACATACTGTGTTTTTGTTAACTGGGTTAATTGTGATGAAATCAGTGAATGACAGTTGGAAAATTAAAATACCTCAAAGTCCGGAATTTTACATGTATTATCTGAAAAGAAAACAAGACCTTAAATGTGCTAATTATTCTCTTTTAAAAAAGTTATGTTGATTTTGGAAGACTAGAGAACTTATGAGATTCCTACCAATAAATGCATACTAGAAATAACATATTGCATGTGCTCAATATAATTTTAGTTCAGGTTATTAAAACAATTGGCAAATCTACATTTAAAAATAAATATCCCTCTTGTTTGTTTCAGTGAATTTACAGAACTCAAATATATCTCTTAATTTTCCTAATTAAGCTTTCAAACATATCCAACATTTGTATTTCTAAGAGTGTTTATATAAAATATATCTTGCATAAACCCTTGCACAAACATTAGATTGTATTAAAAGTTGCAAGTTGGACATAATCTATTTAACTTTTTATGATAAAGTTCTATTCATAGCTCATTTTACTTTTCTATGAGCTTTCTGATTATTACAACCAATTTGTTTTTTCCTGTAAGATACTTTATGTGCATTTGTTTTACATGTCACATATTTCAGAAGATCTCCTTTAATATCTTTTTGAATTATAAAAGAACTGGATCTTTTTGAAAGCATCACTCACCAGAGTCCACATTCTAACTTATATTGGCAAGATGCCCTGTCCAGCAGTTAGGAACCATATAACTTCCAATCTCTGTGTCGCTTTCAAGTGAAGAATTAAAGATAGGCATAAATTTTCTACACACTCCCTTTTCATACCTTTACAATCTTTAGACCTGCATGTTTCAGATAAGAAGGAAGAGGGCTGCTGATCTCTATATAAGACTTTCCCTGAACAATTGTGTCAGGAATTTCCAGGACTATTACTGGATTCGGTGATTTGCTAGAAGACCCACAGGGCTTAGAAGTCATTGTACATATGATTATGGTTTATTACACAAATGGATAAAAATCAAACTGATGAAAAATAAAATGGGGCATGGGGCAAAGTCTGGAGAAATCTATATGCAAACTTCCAAAAGTTCTCTCTCAGCATAGGATATGGTTAATTTTTCCAGCAACAACATGAGGAAACCTGTGTGAAGTATTGTCTACCCGTGAAGTCACATGAGCCTAAGATACTAAGGCTTTTATTGGGGATCCATCATATAAGTATATATAGTCATTGTCTGCAAGACCACAGTTACTGAAGCTCCAAACACCCAGAAGTGGGACAGGTATTTATCATAAATCACACCATTTGCACATATTCTCTGGTACAACAAAGTTGAAGGACACAGGCATACAAAACAATTTTCAAGGTTTTTTTTGTATTTTTTATTTTTATTTTTTGAGAGAGAGAGAAAGAGCAACAGAGCGTGAGCAGGGGAGGGAGGGAGAGAGAGAGAGAGAGAGAGAGAGAGAGAGAGAGAGAGAGAGAGAGAATCTGAAGCTGGCTCCAGGCTCCGAGCTCTCAGCACAGATCCCAATGTGGGGCTTGAACTCATAATCGTGAGTTCATGACCTGAGCCAAAGTCAGACACTCAATGAGCTGAGCCACTCAGGCGCCCCCCTTTTTTTTGTTTAATTTTTTTAAATTTATTTTTTAGGCATTCAAAACACTTTTATTGGTTAGAATCCGCATATTTTTAACAGCTTTATTGATCTATACCTCACATACCATTTCATTACAATGCATCCATTTAAAGTGTACAATTCAATGGTATTTTTCTATTCACAGGTATGTACAACCATCACCACAATTTTAGAACATTTTCATTACAGGAATTGTGGTTTCCAGTTCTGCATGTAAGAAGCCTGAAGGTCAACACTCTCTCTTAACAACAAGTAAAAAAGCTGAACAGACTGAAAAATCAACTTTTCTCAGATCCATAACAGAGGGAAGACACAGGAAAAACTACTGATCCCAAGATTGGAGAGAGAGAGAGAGGTGAATGAATATAAGGAGTAATAGCTTATCTGGAACAGACACTCACAAGTGGAAACACCTGATGGAACTAGTGCTGAGGTAGGAAAACTTGAATGTGAATTGCTGGAGGCTCAGTGCAGACAGCTCTGGGAATGAAAAACTCCAAGGGGACTCAGTTATAGGATAAACCTCCACAATATTGTTAGATTAACTTCTAGGAGCTCCATCAGATTCCCACACTAAATATCGGAGAAAAATCCTCTGGGGCTTCCAGCAGGGAATGCAAAAAAGGAACCATTTTGAAACATGCCAGAGTACTCTGTTCCTTTTTTTTTAAGTCTATTTATTAAGTCTATTTATTTATTTTGCGAGAGAGAGAGACAGAGAGCGAGAGAGTACACACATGTGTGCAGGAGAGGATCAGAGAGAGAAGGAGAAAGAGAATCCCAAGCAGGCTGTTCACTTTCAGCACAAAGCAAACTCGGGGCTGGATTGCAAAACCACAAGACTGTGACCCCAGCCAATATCAAGAGTTGGACACTTAACCAACTGAGCCACCTAGGTGCCCTCTGTTCTTCTTTTTTAAATTTTATTTATTTTTAAATTTTTTTAATGTTTATATTTTGAGAGAGAGAGAGAGAGAGGGAGAGAGAGAGAGAGAGCAAGCACACAAGCAGGGAAGGTGCAGAAGGAGACAGAGACCGAATCTGAAGTAGGCTCCAGGCTCTGAGCTGTTAGCTCAAGACCTGAGCCGCAGTCAGACACCTAACTGACTGAGCCACTCAGGTGCCCCTCTTCTTTTTTTTAATGTTTTTATTTACTTATTTAAAGATTCTTTTTTTTTAAGCTCATTTGTTTTGAGACAGAGAGAGAGAGAGAGAGAGAGAGTGTGCACACGAGCACTGGAAGGGCACAGAGAGAGGGAGAGAGAGAATCCCAAGAAGTCTACTCACTGTCAGTACAGAGTCCAATGTAGGGCTTAAACTCACTAACTGTGAGATCTTGATCTGAGCCAAAATCAAGAATTGGATGCTTAATGGACTGAGCCACCCAGGGACCCCAGGTGTTTTTATTTATTTTTGAAAGAGAGGTCATGAGTGGGGAAAGGGCAGACAGAGAGGGGGACAGAAGATCTGAAGTGGGCTCCATGCTGACAGCAGAGAGCCTGATGCCAGGCTCCAGCCTATGAACCGTGAGTGGAAGGGAGACGATTAACCCACTGAGGCTTCCCAGCCCCTCTGTTCTTCTTAAAAAGGCCTACACCTCAGAGGAAATTAGTTAATCAAAGCCTAACCTGCTGGGATATTATCAGAACTTAACTGAGTGTGTTAGGAAAATATCCAATTCTAGCCCACACTAGCCATCCTGTTCCACCTACTGGTGGAGAACGAAAGAGAGAAGATCACAGTCTAGAGGCATAGGCTCATTAAAAGGCTGAGACCTAATCATAAGACTACAAAATGCTTTTCCTCACCCCACACCTATCTATGTAGAAATCTGAAAAATCAACGAAAGTATTTCTGGAACTATTAAATGATTATAGCAAGGTTACAGAATGTGAGGTTAATATACAAAAGTCATTTGGTTTTCTACATACCAGCAATAAACAGTGGAATTTGAAATTAAAAAAAAAAAAAAAAACAACCTTGCCAACATCTGTTGTTTCCTATGTGGCTAATTATAGCCATTCTTACAGGTGTGAGGTGGTATCTCATTGCAGTTTGATTTGTGTTTCCCTGATGATGAATAATATTGAACACCTTTTCATATGTCTGTTGGCCATGTGGATGTCATCTTTGGAAAAATGTCTATTTGTGTCTTCTGCCTATTTTTTGAGGCACCTGAGTAGGTCAGTCAATTGAGCATCTGACTCTTGATTTTGGCTCAGGTCGTGATCTCACCTTTTATGGGTTCAAGCCCTGTGTTGGGCTCTGTGCTGATGGTGCAAAGCCTGCCTGGGATTCTCTCTCTCCCTCTCTCTCTGCCCCTCCCCTGCTCTCCCTCTCTTTCTCTCTCTCTCTCTCTCAAAAGAAATGAATAAACTTAAAAAATCTTCTGCCTATTTTATAACAGTAGCATTTGGTTTTGGGGTGTTGAATTTTATAAGTTCTTTATATATTTTGGATACTATCCCGTTATCAGACGTGTCATTTTAAAATTTCTTCTCTCATTCTGAAAATTGCCCTTTAGTTGTGTTGGTTGTTCCCTTCGCTGTGTAGAAGCTTTTTATCTTGATGAAGTTCCAATAGCTTATTTTTCCTTTTGTTTTTCTTGCCTCAGGAGACAGAGTTAGAAAGAGGTTGTTATGGCCCATGTCACAGAGGTCGCTGCCTATGTTCTCCTCTAGGATTTTTGTAGTTTCAGTTCTCACATTTAGGTCATTCATCTATTTTGAGTTTATTTTTGTTTATAGACTAAGAAAGTGGTCCAGTTTCATTCCTTTGCATGTTGCCATCAAGCTTTCCCAAAATCAGTTGTTGAAGAGACTTTTTCCCATTGGATATTCTTTCCTGCTTTGTTGAAGATGAGTTGATCATAGTTGTGGGTTTATTTCTGGGTTTCTATTCTATTCCATTGATTTATGTGTCTGTTTTAGTGCTAGTACCATACTGTATTGATCACTACAGCTTTGTAATGTAACTTGAAATTTGGATTGTGATGTCTCCAGCTTTGATTTTCTTTTTCAAGATTACTTTGGTTATTTGTGGTCTTTTGTGGTTCCATACAAATTTTAGGATTGTTTTTTTCTAGCTTTCTGAAAAATGCTATTGGCATTTTGATAGGGATTGCATTAAATGTGTACATTGCTTTGGGTAGTATAAACACTTTAACAATATTTGTTCTTCCAATTCATGGTATGGCTGTTTTTCAGTTTCTTTACGTCTTTTTCCGTTTCCTTCATCAGTGTTTTATAGTTTTCGGAGTACACATCTTTTTCCTCTTGGTTAAGTTTATTCCTAGGTATCTTGTGGTTTTTGGTACAATTATAAATGGGATGGATTCCGTGATTTCTCTTTCTATTTCTTCATTATTGATGTGTAGAAATGCAACAGGGGACACCTGGGTGGCTCAGTCGGTTAAGCGTCTGAATTCAAATCAGGTTATGATCTCGCAGTCCATGAGTTCGAGCCCCGCATCGGGCTCTGTGCTGACAGCTCAGAGCCTGAAGCCTGCTTCGGATTCTGTGTCCCTCTCTCTCTCTCTCTGCCTCTCCCCCACTTGTACTCTGTCTCTCTCTCTATCTCTCAAAGATAAATAAACATTAAAAAATTTTTAAAAAGAAATGCAACAGATTTCTGTATGTTGATTTTGAATCCTGCAACTTTACTGAATTAATGTTTCAGTTCTAGTGGTTTTTTGGTGGGGTCTTTCAGGTTTTCTATATGGAATATCATGCCATCTGTAAACAGTGAAAATCTGACTTCCTCCTTGCTGATTGGATGCCTTTTATTTCTTTTTGTTGTCTGATTGGTGAGTGTAGGACTTTAGTACTAAGTTAAATACTAGTGAGAATGAATATCCCTGTCCTGTTCCTGACCATAGAAGAAAAGCTCTCAGTTTTTCCCCATTGAGGATGATATTAGCTGTGTTTTTTTTTTCAAATATGGCCCATATTGTGTTGAGGTATGTTACTGCTATCTCTACTTTATTGAGGGTTTTTACAAGTGGATATTGTATTTTAAGGGGATCTTCTTATACTGTTAGTGGGAATGCAAACTGGCACAGCCACTCTGAAAAAAGTATGGAGGTTCCTCAAAAAGTTAAAAATAGAACTACCCTGTGATCCATCAATTGCACTACTAGGTATTTACAAAATACTTATTAGAAGGAGCACATGCACCCCAATGTTAATAGCAGAATTAGCAATAGCCAAATTACAGAAAGAGCCCAAATGCCCATCAACTTATAAAGGGATAAAGAATATGTGGTATGTATATACCCACATATCCCACATAAATGGGATATCACTCAGCCATCAGAAAGAATGAAATCCTGCTATTTGCAACTACATGGATGGAGTAAGAGTGTATTACGCTAAGAAAAATAAGTCAATCAGAAAAAGACAATATCATATGATTTCACTCATATGTGGAATTTAAGAAACAAAACAGATGTACATAGGTGAATAAAATGGTAGGCAAACCAGAAAACAGACTCTTAACTATAGAGAAAAAACTGAGCGTTACTGGAGGGGAGGTGGAGGGGAGGTGATCTGAAAGAGCGATGGTAGTATTAAGGGGGGCACCTGTTGTGATCAGCACTGAGTGTTGTATGTAAGTAATGAAACACTAGGTTCTGCACCTTGAACTACTATTGCACTGTTTTTTCACTAACTAATTTAAATAAAAAGTTGGGGGGGAAACAATACCATTTACACTAGTATTGCTAGTGGTTGGGAAAAAAAATCTCTGTACCTCCTTCTCAATTTTGTTGAAAATCAAAACCTACTCTAAAAAAATAAAATTACAAAAAATCCAGTACCCTTTAGCTTTCAACCTCCTATGTTCCCAGTCACCTTCCAAGCCATAAGCAACTGTTCATCTACTTTATATCTCTATATCTTTCCTATTCTCCATTTGTGGTGAATCCCCAACAGGACCAATGCTGTGGCTAGACTGGCCCGTGTTGTTTTTATTTTGATTAAAGGAGACATTTCAGCAAGAAACCATCAAGGAACTTTGAAGAACAAGATTTATTACTCACAGGTCCTGGAAGGAACATGGCATGCCAAGGGCACACAGTGAGGTCAAGGTAAGGAGATGGGGAGGGGAGAGACAAGATTGAGAGAGAGAGAGACAGACCGACAGACAGGCAGAGAGACACAGACCCTGAATGTGAGCTTCTGTATTTATTAGAGTTCGACGGTGGAGTGCCTAGGGTTTAATGGGTTAACTTTTCACTGGCTAATTTAAAGCATAAAAGTGGGAACTAGGGATGGGAAGGTAGAAGCAGAGTCACTGAAGCAGTTATCTCAGTTAACCAAGGCTTTTTGAGAAAGGAAACTTCGTGATGGGAGTGGCTTAATTCCTAATCTGGTCATTTTTGCTAGTAGGTGGGTTATGCAGCTGGCAATATGTTTATTCAAGATGGATGTCTTTTAATATGGATTCCTTCACAATCAAATCTTAATGTCAGTCGCTTACACTACAATAAAAGGTACACTTATTGGCAGGCATTTACACTACACAGAGAATCTAAATTATTAGGGTATTTGTTTTATATAATTCCTGCCACTTTTACTGAGGAGAAGGTAGAACTCTCCCAGTATAGAAAAACTTCACTACCAGGAATTTCAAAATTTCTGTGCACCAGTGCCTCATGTATTTGCTCATTTTTGCCATTTTGAATGTGGTAATCCTGCCTTTGATCTACCGCTTTATATTTTCTGTATATGTTTATGGAGAGATGGTAAGCTGATGCCTTGTCATTTTAGTTCATTGATCTCTGGACTCAAAGGAGTCACATTTAGACATATGAAGAAATTATGTGACATTACCTGAGGTTTTGTGATGTCTTGGATATTCCCCATTTGCTCATTCTGGATTTACTTTCCACCCTTCTTCATCCTGCTGTGAAGCAAAGACTGACTTCTATGGATTTATAATCTGTTTTTCTTGCCTTCTGCCTGCTACTTGTGTTCAGCCAATGGAATGCACAGATCACAAATTAGAGGGGGATTAAGCTGAGAGAGAGACATATCAGGTTTCATACTGCTCTATGTTTCTCTCTGCTGGACTGAGTTTTGTTTTTGTTTTTGTTTTTGTTTTTCTTTTTCCATTTGAAGGTAGTCATTTACTAACTAACCAGATTACAAAAATAATCATGGTAGACACCTTAGTTCATCCTTCTGATAAGCCTATTGATCCGGTTTTTCATGTTGCCAGCATGTCCACCTTTAACAAAATGGGTGGTCTTTTTCTTCATTTTCCCTCATGGAGAAGAAAATTTGAAGGACCATCAAAAGTTGTTTGCTTCTTTGAAATGTTTTCCAACAGCATAGATCTCATGAAGTAGATCCTCCACGCAGAAGATGTCACATTTACCAAGAGATTGAGCAATCAGTGTGTTATCTGTCAGGGCAATTTTCTTCTTGTTTGTTGTGTTTTTTTTTTTTTTTTTTTTTTTTTTTTTTTTTTTTTTTTTTTTTTTGCCATAACAAATGATTGTACATCAATTGTGCAGATGTATCTTTAGCATAAAACATTCAAAGGAGTACTGGCACATCAAAAAATGTATTATTTAGTCTAATGTAACTTGTAGATAAAATCATTCACTGATTGCAGGTTTGGGTACCCTTATGCTATATATGTATGGTTCCACAGTCCATAGCATGTTAACTGAAGCCTTGTTGAACTTGAAAAAGATGCCATTGACCATCTGGCAAAGGCAAAGAAACTGCAACTCCTTTTTAAAAAATATTTATTTATTTTTGGCAGACAGAGATACAGAGTGCAAGCAGGGGAGGGGCAGAGAGAGAGGGAGACACAGAATCTGAAGCAGGCTCCAGGCTCCAAGCTGTCAGCATAGAGCCTGAAGCAAGCCCGAATCCACAAAGCACAAGATCATGACCCAGCCGAAGCCAGACGCTTAACCAACTGAGCCACCCAGGTGCCCCAAACTGCAACACCTTTTGAACCTTTGGGCTCCTAGCATTGATACCTCTGATCTTGATGATAAATGCTAATTTGAGTTCCGCAGGTACATAGAAGTTGCCAGCTTTTCTTGCTATCCTGGCCATTCGAGTAGAGGTTCTGTACATCTGCCTGTATTCCTTGTGGTAATGATAAGCTTTTTCATAGATAAGCTTCCTCCTGGCCTTTTGAAGCATCTTTTGGGCAAACTTCTTTCTCAGACGATCTTCAACTGCAAAGTTCTTTCACTTTTGTCTAATGGCTTCTGGCATAGTAGGAACCTTCTTTTTCTTCTTTTCTGCACCCTCCATGGTTCCAGTTGGAAAAGAGGTTTTGGGGGTTTTGTTGTTGTTGTTGTCGTTGTTGTTGTTCTTGTTGTTGTTTTTAACATATGTTTCTCTACTAATGTTCGACAGCTTCTGGTCAAGCATGACACAAATGTACTTCTAAGGGCATGTGACAATCACCACCTTCTTTACCCCTTCAGATCTAAGAGTGTTAATTGCTTCCTGCTTCTTCAAGTTTAGGGTGCTCCACCATTCCTTAAGCTTCCTTTATTCCTGCCATCTCCTTTGTAAATACCACCTTGTATAACTCTCTATAGTTATATCTTTTTAAATTACTTCTTTTTGAGTGTGCTTGTTTTATTTTAGCAGTTTGACCAATACACTGGACTTTGCACTAGGTAAAATGACTGGACACAGATCTACATCTAAATGTGGGGGAAGAAATAAAGGATTATTTGGTTCTAGTAGGTTTAACGTTACCAAAGAAAGTAATGTTCATCAAATTTTGCATATTCCATGTACTTCAATATATTTCTCAACCTACCTCTTTAATGTTGGGTTGGTGGGCATATGTTTGATTCCAGTCAGTGGATTATGATAGGAAATGACATATGTCATTTGCAAGCAATGGCAGTTAAGAGCAGGAGTAAACTCTCCATGTTGTATTTTCTTCTGCCTTAGCCACAATCAAGGCCAGGTTCTCTCAGGATGAAGATGGGTTGCCCTACAAATACCAATTCTCTCCAAACTTTCTTAAGTAACACAAGAACTATGGGTTTTTATAAAACATAAGATACATTAGACTAAGTAATAAAAATTTTGACATACCAATACTACTTTGCTTGTTTTATGGTAAAGATACATCTGCACAAGAATAAAGTCCATTTGTAAAGTGTTTCTCTATTGCATCATTTGTATCAGCAATAGACTATAAATTATTAAAACATCTATAAACAGAAACAAATTAAATAAACTAACTTAAACACACAGATACAGAAATATTGCAGACTATAATGTTAAGTTACCTGAAGAACACTCTCTATAGAATGCCAACTTTTGAGATGCCTGGGTGGCTCAGTCGGTTAAGTGTCTGACTTCATCTCAGGTCATGATGTCTCAGTTCATGTGTTCAAGCCCTGTGTCAGGCTTTGTGCTGACAGCTCGGAGCCTGAAGCCTGCTTCAGATTCTGTGTCTCCCTTTCTCTGCCTCTCCCCCACTCACTCACTCTCTCCCTCTCTCCCTCTCTCTCTCTCTCAAAAATAAACATTAAAAAAAAGAATGCCAACTTCTTGCAAGAGGAAGAAATATAAGTCTACATCCTTATTTGCTTATTTTGTATGAAGAAAAATTAACATGATAAAAAAACATAATAGTGTGATGGTCTCAAGGTGAACAAGATTGAGTGAAAGCAAGAATTCTAAATGTACATCTTTTAAATTATTTTGAACCATTTTGGACCATTGAATGTAATAACGACTTATTTAACAAATAACAATGAATATTTTTATCTCTAACATCAGAAAAATAAAAATAAATAAGAAGAATGGACCAAACATTCCCCCCAAAAATGAACCAATGGTACACCAAAGAAAGCCCATAAAGAAATGCAACTGGAAGGAAATATTAGCCTTTGACATCTGTAGGTAGAGGATCAACTTGTTTCAACAGTGATACTAGAGGGATTAATACCTATTACAAAACATAGATACTATATTTGTCTCAGGCATATGTTAAAATAAGATATGATTTAAAGAATTACTTTTGAAGAATTGTAAGTACAAAATATTTCGAAAAGTGTGAGAGTTTATATATATTATATATATGTATATATACATACACTCATATATAAGCTATACATATATACATATGTGAAGTATACATATAAAGATTGGCTTACATAAAATAAAAATACAAGATCTCTGTCAAAAATCATAAAATGAAAAACAAATACTTATGCAAAAAATGTAAAAATATAGTTTTTCAAATAATAGTGACAGCAAAGTTTTGATATCCTTAAACAACAGAGATAAAGTGTTCATTGGAAAAAATATTAATAGAGCAACAGAAAAAAAAACAGTTATGACTACAAACTTTCAAAGAAGGAAATGAAAATAATCAATAATTGCATTTAAGTCCAGTATTAATTGTAGTCAATTGATGACCAGATATCATTTACTTATCTGTAACAGCTAAAAATGATTTTTTTTAATGCACAATAATTGGGGTACCTGGGTGGCCCAGTCAGTTAAACGTCTGACTCTTGATTTTGGCTCAGGTCATGATCTCGTGGTTTGTGAGATTGAGCCCTCCGTTAAGCTCTGTGCTGACACTGTGGAGCCTGCTTGGGATTCTCTCTCTCTCTTTCTCTGCCCCCCCTTTCTTATACTTCTTTTCTCTCAAAATAAATAAATAAACTTTAAAAAAATAAATAATAAAATTCACAGTATTTTACAGTTGCCCAGAGAATCCATGTGGTGAGGTTCTTGTAGGCATATAACAGGTAAATAGGCAACATATCAAAACATATCAAAGGTCTTAAAAATAGAAAAAATATATGAACGTTTCCTCAATTTTAGGCTGTTGTAAGCAACAATTTGTTGTACACAATGTCAGCTTTTTTCTCCAATTTTAGAGGACATATTACTCAATATAGTATTAATTTTTACTATGTATATAAACAATGTTGGGGCGCCTGGGTGGCGCAGTCGGTTAAGCGTCCGACTTCAGCCAGGTCAAGATCTCGCGGTCCGTGAGTTCGAGCCCCGCATCAGGCTCTGGGCTGATGGCTCAGAGCCTGGAGCCTGTTTCCGATTCTGTGTCTCCCTCTCTCTCTGCTCCTCCCCCGTTCATGCTCTGTCTCTCTCTGTCCCAAAAATAAATAAACGTTGAAAAAAAATTAAAAACAAACAAACAAACAAAAACAAAACAAAAAAACCCAATGTTTATAACTTCTCTGTATATTTGTGGTTACATGTGTTATTCTATGTAATGCTTTCTCATGTTCATTTCACCACTTCCAGTGTTTTGATCTGATGGAAAAAACTATCAGGAACAATCAGTTTTTAAACTAATGGTTCTTTCCCATTAGCTTTGGGAACAAGAACCAGTAAAAGGACTATGCATGCATTTCTCCAAAATGATCTCTCATTCAGCAACTATTAATAAGCATCTACCATCTATCAGGCATGGTGTTAGGTGCTAGGAATAAAGCTTTACAGAGCAACTAATATTCTAATGCATTTTAAACCACTGAAAAGATTATAGACTCTGTAATCAAATATGTTAAAATAATCAAAATAAGAAACATACCTTCCTACCTTCCCACCACTTGCTTTTTTAAAAATAATCACATACAACTAATCGCCTTCCCTGTCCCTTTCCATTTCAATGATTGTTTTCTTTATGATAATAAAATATTAATTCTAGATATATTGTATTAAAGTAAAATATTTTCATTTCCCCATGTCATCATTGATACATATCCTATAATATTCACTTATATTGTGTCTATAATTGTGTTAAAATACTGCACTTGACTGGGGATACATTTAACAGTGTATATAACAAAGAAAATCTACCCTATAAGTCTTGGAGAGTTAGTGCAATGTTGAACTGTTTCCTACTATTCATCAAAACCCAAGTGTAATAAATTATATTTATTTTATATAATTATCTTATTTTATAATTATATTATAATTTAAATTATAATTATATAATAAATTATATTTTCTTTCTCTTCTTCTTCCCCTTTTTGCCCCTCCTCTCCCTCTTCCTCCTTTTCCCCCTTTTTCTTGCCTCTAGGTAATATGTCTATATTCTGCTTATGTCTATATTTTTGCTTATGTTTGTGTGTGTGTAAATATATATCTTCTTATATATTATACATATATAATCTACATAATATATACACTATATATACATATATACACATATACATAATCTACATAATATATCCTATCTATATTATATATGCATATATTATACATAATGAATCATCTGATATTTGGAGAAGTTTATTAAGTAGTTATTTTTATAATAAGACTTTGAATAAAATACTTAGACCTCGCTTTTGTAGTTACTCATTATAAGCAAAAAAAAAAAAAAATCTCACATCCTCTTCCTCCCTTGTACCCTCCTCTGCTCCACCACTTAATTTTAGTAATTTTAGTAAAATTTTCCTCGTGTTTATCTCTGTATGAAATCTGCATACTTTGTCACTGAGTTTGTCATTTAAAAAAATGTCCTTTGACTACAGGCTATTGTGCATAAGGCAGTAAAGAAGATTACTTTAATATTCAAATTATTTTCCCTTTTCATTTTTCATTTAGTCATTTGACATTATCAGGATATCTAATATTTATATTCTATCCTATTATTCCTATTCATGCCTTGGTTTTTATCATTTCAATTTTTAGTTGAATATATTAAATTCTCACTACAAGTCCTTTGCCAGGATTTTTCCAATCATTCCCTAGCTTACTATAGCTTTTCTTGAAGAAGGGCTCATATGAAAAATATATGCTGCTATTTTACATTCAGTACTGTTTTGTCTATATCCTTTATACTTGGAAGACAACTCTGCTGGATAGAAGATCCTTGTATCATATTTTTTCCTTTGAGTCTCTTTGTAAGTGTTGATCTTCTGGCAATGAATATTGCAGCCAAAGTGAGTATCTGGACCTTCTTTTTTAACCTACCTATCTGATTTTTTTTTTCCTTTATAAGTGACTTAATCTTTTTCACCTAGAATGGATTCTTTATAAATCCAATAACTATATGAGGATTTGTTTCAGTGCATTTGTGTTCCATTGCTTTGATTTTTTTCCTTCACAAATTCAACTTTACATATGTTGTATATTTGGTTCCTGTCGTCTCTTGACTAGTTGTTCACTAATTATTTGTACTTCATTTTCTTCCATTAAATTTTTCTAATTTCACTTCTCTATGTATGCTACTGTTGTGTTTCCTTTCTTCCTATTTATCCTCCTTTTCACTTGCCATTTCTTTCCTGGGTTCTTACTGCTTTTCATGAAAGTTGTAATTAAATATTTAATATTTTCATATTAATTTTGGAATGTTGGGTTCAAATTTTATCTGCTTTAATGTCTCAGTTTTCTCCCATGTGTTATTTTTCTATTGGGAAGTTTTGTTATTCCCCCTCCTGGAACATATTTTCTTACAGTAATGTTATATGGATGCTTTATTCTCCTTTTGTTGTTGTTGTGTGTTTGTTTTTGGGGTTTTTTGGGGCATATTTTTGTTTGAGTTGCACTTTCAGAGAACAAAATAACAAGCGATAACAATGACCACATATAATTCTTAAGTACTGGTTCTTAACATCTTTTTTCTAATTTCTCTGTAGATGTCTGTCTTTTTACTTATTGATATTAATTGTTGATATTAAGAGCCCTTTTATATATTTAATAGCAACTACTTTGTCATATGCATTGTGACATTTAAACAAGCATAGAAGTCCATTTAGTATTATTTTATATATCTTTATAAATCCTTGTTCACTTCTGTTATAATCTTTTATCATTGATGGTTCTATTGGAATAACATAAACCTCTTTATACATTGCAAGCAGGATGGAGTTTAGCACAGAATATTAAGAGCTTACAAATCTGTTGAAAGAAGTGAGAAGTAAAAGGTGAGGGCATGCCACTAATAGATCTCAGGTTTGTTGCTAATTTGAGGGGAATTATAAGGTTATTTCCAATCCATCTTGAAAGGTACCAAAAGTCACTGGTGATGGTGAATGGTGAAAGTCACTGGTGATGGTTACTGCAGAGCTGGTTGCAAGCCGCACCAAATGAAATGATTCTTAAGAGACAATGACCAGTAGACACTAAGAAATCTCATATTCACCATATCCATGCTTTTGCTTTCTGCTGCAAAAGGAAGAATAGAGCTATATTTCACTTCTGTCTTCCAGATCTAATGAGAGTCACACATATTATTATATTCTAAACCAAAGACCTGCCCCAAAACATTCCAAGAAATTTGTTTTCTAGACGTAGGCTTCTGAGCTATAGGAGAGAGTACAGAAGCTGCTGAGAATGTTTCTGAGTACCAGTGATCAATGTGGCACAATCCTTCTCTTTGGTTCTTCAGTGCCAATACATAGCCTTCTATTCAAGCATATCTCCCAAACAATGGCAACAGGATCATGTGACTGCATGTTATGACAAGTAACAACGTGTTTGCTTTTTTCCTAAAATTCTCATCAAACTCCATACTATATACAGCACTAGATGGGGTTTATTACTTTTCTAGTTTAATCACAAACCCCTTCTATAACTTGTAAACTGAAGACTGAATACTAAAAGTCACCTCCATAAACTTTATGTAAAGTTGTGTAGAAAAAAAGGAAGATTTTTAAAAAGGCAATTTATAAGATGCAGAACAATGCAGATAATATGATTATTTGTTTGGTCCTCATAACAACTGGTATTTAGTTGCTATTTAAAACATCCTTCTTTCATTTTTCATGCTATGTCCCATTTGTCCTCAGTGCCTCACAAGTTTGTGATACTGTGTGTAGTAAGGTGACTCAAACGTTTATTCCTTAAGTACCATGCCTGAATTTGAAAGCTGTGGTCTTGAGAATCCACTGATGGACAAATATAATCCTCTCTGCCCCCACTGAGTAGCAAAAATTCTACTGAACCTTCAATAATTAGTATTATAATTACAAACAGTTGGCCTTTACCTTTTGGTTCTGTTACATTAAAAACTCATAAGAGTAAAATCATTTTCTTCATTTCTAGTTCATTGAAACCAACATGGTGTCCTTTTATTTATTTATTTTCTTTTAACATTTAATTATTGTTGAGAGACAGAGTGTGAGCAGGGAAGGGGCAGAGAGCAAGGGAGGCACAGAATCTGAAGCAAGTTCCAGGCTCTAGGCTATCAGAACAGAGCCTGATGTGGGGCCTGAACTCACGAACTGTGAGATCATGACCTGAGCTGAAAAGTCAGATGCTTAACCGACTGAGCCACCCTGGTGCCCCAACATAGTGCCCTTTTAAAAGTATTCCTCCTTTGGGAACAAAGACCTCTAAACCATTAAAGCAGTACACTATAGGGAGGGGAGACAAAAAACTTTTGAGGGGTTTCTTAGGGATTATAATGAAAGGGGTCATTCTCACTTTCAACCATTGAATCTCCAATCTGTTTTCTAAGAAAAAACAACATTTGTGGTCATCAGAGCATAAACAAATTTTTTAGAACATTTCTCCAATTCCACCAAGTGCTGTTATGCAGAAAATACCATAATCAAGTCTTCCGTGTCACTCCACTATATTTACTGGACCAACTACTTTTGGGTGATGAAGGACACTGTAAGGTGACTGATTCCCTTGGGTATGACTTTATTGTTTCACTCCTTTGTTGTAAAGAGAATGCCTTGGTCAGAAGCAACATTGTGTGGGATATAATGATAGCAAATAATGCATTCTGTAAATCAATGGATAAGAATGAGGACAGAAAAATTAGAGACACAGAATGAAAATGCTTATCTAGAGTAAGTGACGATACTAATGGGGGGAAATTGCTACCCACTCTGTGATTCACAGGGTAAAAATTCATTAAATAGCCACCAGAGCTTACTGCCACTCTTTCCTCCAGGAACATATACTATATGTAGGGTTCCTACTTTATTTTCACTGTAGGAATTTGGTCATGGAGCAGCAGAGGTACCTTTGTGAGAAGCTTATGTATTTGAGGCTAAGCCAATTCTATACCAGCATCCATTGTCACTTTGTTCATGAGTCTAGTGAGTAAACACTAGGTGGCAGATAAAGAGGCTGACTGACATCCACACAATGAGAAATCTTATCTTACCTGGTTATTATAAGTCATATATATATATATATATATATATATATACACACACACACACACACACACACACACACACACACACACACACTCCAATTCTTAGAAGTTCCATCATTAATCTTCTTAACCAAATCATTTCCTAATTTTTTTAATTGTACTGCTTCTAGGGTTGTTGCCATTGGGTAAATTATTAGTCAGTGCACCTGACTGTTAATGTCAATGAATTGATACTTGTCTGTACCTCCAGCCAATTATCTTCTCATGCAAAGTGAACAACCAGGTGCCATGCTCAAAATTCTGCCCCTGAAAGCATTTTCCTACACAATTATCTTTCAGGTGTGTGATAATTAATTTAATATGTCAACTTGACTGGACCATGGGATACTAAAATATTTGTCAAACATTTCCTTGGTATTTGTGAGGGTGGTGGTAGATGAGATTAACATTTGAATCAATAGACTGAATAAAGCAGATTGCCCTTCTTAATGTGAGTGGGCCTCATCTAATCTAGTAAAAGCCCAGATAGAACAAAAAAGGTGACCTTCCCGTGAATAAGTAGAATGTTTCTTGCCTGACTATGTGAACAGGAACACCATTATATTCCTGTGTTCAGACTGCAACTGAAATCTTACTCTTTGGGTCTCACATTTACCAGCTCTCAAACTGGAGCTACACCATCAGCTCTTCTGGATCTCAAGTTTGCCAACTGCACACTTCTCAGTTTCCACACTCACATGAGATAATTCCTTCTAATAAATTGATAAATCTTATGTGTGTGTGTATTTATATTTATATATATATATATTTACTCCCAGTCAATTGATTCCCTAACAGGCCATAGATAAGAATTAAAATAGAGGTGGCAATTCAGTAAAATTAGATCCCATGAGAGTCTGAGCTACAAGATCATGTTACTTATTTATGGTATCAGAATCTGTAAAAGCCTGACTCCAGGGATTTATGAATCTGATAATAGCTAATTACATTGCATAGCTGAGACCACATGATTATAAGTAGGATGTCCCTTTCAGTCTCTACTGAGCGTCCAGTAACAAAGTTGAAGCTCTTTAAAAATGAGGGCTGTTATTTAATATAAAAAGTCATGGGTGGGGCGCCTGGGTGGCTCAGTCGGCTGAGCGTCCGACTTCAGCTCGGGTCATGATCTCACAGTCTGTGAGTTCGAGCCCGGCATAGGGCCCTGTGCTGACAGCTCAGAGCCCGGAGCCTGCTTCAGATTCTATGTCTCTCTCTCTCTCTCTCTGACCCTCCCCTGTTCATGCTCTGTCCCTCTCTGTCTCAAAAATAAATAAATGTTAAAAAAAAAAAAGGAAAAAAAAAGTCATGGTTTTTCTCCCAATCCTTAGAAGTTTGTCTGTTTTTCTCCTTGCGTGAATTATTAGAGGGTTTATACAGTATCCTTATTTGCATAGAAATTTTATGTGCTGTTGAGTTACTAGATTACAGGACAAGTGGAGGAGCAGGTAGCCTTCAGCCTTATTTTGTCTGCACCCCAGTCAAAACTAGCAACCTGACAGAATATGTCGCAACAGCATAGTTTTTTTTCTTTCTTCTAAAAACTAGAAAGATGTGAGTTAGAATATAAAGTTGTTCCACTGTTACTGGGTATTTTATGTAGAGATTCAGCCTACTTTACAAAACCTGGGTCTGTGACCAAAGGTCTTCACTCCCCAATATGATAAAGGTCTTCCCCTTGTAATATGATAACTGAAATAAGGTCTCCAGGTGAGCCTTTTCTGTCTTGTTTTAGTTTTGATTTTAAAATATTGGGGCACCTGGGTGCCTCAGTTGTTTGAGCATCTGACTCTTGATTTCAGCTCAGGTCATGATCTCACGGTTTGTGGGTTTGGGCCTGCATCAGGTTATGTGCTGACAGTGCGGAGCCTGCTTGGGATTCTCTCTCTCCCTCTCTCTCTCTCTCTCTCTGTTTCCTCACATTTGAATTCTCTCTAAATAAATAAATAAATACATAAATAAATAAATAAATACATAAATAAATAAACAAAAAAATAAAATGCAATGTAACATTGCAATATGATGTCCATTTATTTTGCTGCTATAATCTCCATGATCAACTTGCTTCTACAAAAGGTACCCAAAATGAAAATTATTATTATTACTGTAACAGCTTTGCTGCCCATTTCAGTGACTGCATTGGCCATTAAATCCCTATTAAGGGCTTCCGCATCTCTTAATCTGGAATATCAGCATGAGCATTAATATCAAGAAACTTCTTCCATTTGTTATTCCCTGCCTGAAGAAGACATTCAATTCAGAACTCTTCAAGAACACTGGTGCTTCCCTCACGAATAAATTTTCAATGCTATGGTGACCTGAATGTAAGAGTGCCCTCTGAAGACCTCCCAGGAGATATTACTAAAGATAAAACCATTACAACATTCCTGTATCTTTAAGATTTGGGATTTATTTAAGGACATTATATCAAGACAGTCACAGCTCTCCAAATTCATTTAAAATAGACACCATTTAGATTAGTTTTTGGTTATCGATCCAAGCACCATAAGTCAACTAACACATGAGTCCAAAATATCTAGTATATGTGCCTATATTGCTAAATTCAGCCCACTTTAAATGAATTTTCCTTCTTGACTGTTTTTTGACCTTAAGAATTAATTTCCATACATATTGCTCCATATTTTCCCTGATAAAAGTATCAAAACCTTGCTCTTCTTTTGGTGCAAATGTTGTCTCCTCTAAGTTCCTCCTCCAATGACTTTGGACTCATTCCCTTCAGGAATTTTTAAGTCAGACTCTAATAATACTTTTGGAAATAATAATAACTAATACAAATGGGTATCATGAAGAATAGTGATTGTTTCAGATGAAGACAGTACAGGCTCTTAAAAGAAAAAGAGTGTAGTCTCCTTACACAGGAGAAAAGGAAATAGTAAGGAAATAGTAAGAAAGGATCAGTAAGATCCACCTAAATCCTCAGATTCATCTAAATCCTCTCAAATGTCTCTAGTATAATCTTCAGGATATTGCTATTTCCTAATCAACAAAAGACCTTGAAAGGATCGGGATTCAACTTGTTTGTACTTCTGTCTTCAGAATCAAATTTTGGATCTGGTTTCAGAAATATTGGCTCCTTTATTATAAGAGATAAAATATATTTTTGGAGAAATCATAGAAGCATGTTCTTTAACTGTGCCATGACCTGGTTATTTGAAGGTCTGAACTTGTCATTTTATTGTTGTTGTTAATTCTCCTGTGCCGTCAGAAGAATTTAGTGTATGTAGAGTCATCATTCCTACCACAGAAATATAGCACAGCAGTTATTTAACGATTTAAGCCATTGTCTTCCAAAGGCACATTATTCCAGGCTGCTACCAACTAATGTAATATTTGCTGTGGCATTCCAGGGACTACCAGTATCCCATTTTCCACTAGAGAGGATAGATTGTTATTACATTAAGATCCAGGAAGGTCATATAGTATATAAACATTAAACATACACACATATAAAACTATACATATGTGTGTAAAGTTACATATTTCTTATTTCAAGGGATACCAATGCTTCTAACTGCTTTTGATACTTCAGCCTTAATTCAATTATATAAATGGCTGCTAAGGATCATTGTAAGTACAAACTAAAACTATCTAATTCCACAGGTGAAGGTATTTTTTTCACCTGTTGATTATTTTTATAAAAATAAATTTGTTTTCAGGGCACTGGTGACAAACAAGTGAAAAAAAAAAAAAAGAGGAGGAGGAGACTTTTTGCAAATAAGCTTCAGGAAAAGTGTGACCTAGAGCAATTGTGAGAGTTTTGTCAAAAGAAATTGTTAAACTTTTACTGTGATGTTTTACTACTAATGAGATCTTAACACAAATTTAGATCTTAACACAAATTTATTAACTTGATGTGTTAGTATTATTTAGTTCAACTTCCCAAAGAGAAATCTGTATTGGTTGTTGAATGGAAATTAAAGAATTTCCCTTGGATCAAATAGTCACATTTGAAACAACAAGCTATGGTTATAGGAAAAGAGGATCATAAGGTATGACATGCACATAGGTTTCAATTACAAAATAATAGGATATGGACTGAAGCAGGTAAAATATATTGTTTACATTTTTTTTCCTTTCTTTATTTTTCAGTAGCCAGTTTGTTTAGTACTACCTAGGTTGCTATGGTAGAAAACTAGCATGATGTAGACTGCTATGACAGAAAACTACCATAAACCAGACTGATCTAACAGTGTGCTTTGTTGGGGCACATGTTCCCACTCAAAACTACATCATCAAGTCAATTTGGAGCTGAAATTACTTTAGGGGACTAGAGTCCTTTTTGAGTAAACAGAGTGATTCCAACATTCTTAAAATATATCCAGATGAATTCATAGGAATTTCAGAGTAAGACAAAACATAATGAATTGTAACCTATTAAAGCTTTCCAAAAATTCCTAGAACTCATTCTGGGGCACCTGGGTGGCCCAGTCTTAATTTTGGCTCAGGACATGATCTCATGGTTCATAAGATCCAGCCCGTGTGGGGCTCTGTGCTGACAACCCAGAGCCTGTCTGGGATTCAATCGCTCTATGTTTCTATCTTGCCCCTCCTTGCCGCCTCTCTCAAAATAAGTACACATAAAAAAATTCCCAGAACTCATTCAATTTACTTTTAAATGCATTACTTCGTGTTCTCTATTATTAAAAAATTTTAACATTTATTTATTATTGAGAGACAGAGAGAGACAAAGCATGATCATGGGGGGGGCGGGGCAGAGAGAGGAGAAGACACAGAATACAAAGCAGGCTCCAGGCTCTGAGCTGTCAGCACAGAGCCCAAGGAGGGACTCGAACTCACAAACTGTGAATTCATGACCTGAGCCGAAGTCGGACACTTAACCAACTCACCCAGGCACCCCAGTGTTCTCTATTAATAGATGTTATACAAGAATGACTTAAAATAAGTGTGAGTTACCTGATAATGCTATAAGTACGTGTTTCTGAAATAAACACTGAGGTCCATAATACTGCAATTACCTGTGTTTAAGGTTGGTCAGACTGACTAAAGACCTGTGATGTTGTAATATCCTGTCAGACACAATTATGCTATTTCTATTTGCCTCTGTGTGCGCAAATAGAGACAGAAAATCTTTATCCAGAATTATAACTAAATAAATGTAATTTCCCTACATTCTGAATCTTTATAGCATTTTATGCTTATTTAGAATTCTAATCTATTCTAAACAGTTTTATGCAAGTAATGTTTTGAATTTTTTTAGCCATGAGGGGAAGAGTATATCTTATTCAGAATTACATCTTCTATAACAATTTATACACAATGCTTTGTATGTACTAAGTCCAATAAATAAGTTCCATTTGCACTAATTGATAAGAAGACACTACATTTTTGGCAAGCAACAGACTTCATTATTGTTTCCTCATAAAAAAAGTATCATACATTCTTAGGAAGAGCAATCACTTATTACGGTAAAAATTATGTCACCTCTTATTTCTACACAAAGAAGTGTATGTAAACCAATCTTAAGTATTCAGTTCCCATCATCAGCTCTATCACCATTATAAAAGATTCCTTTAATTTGAAAGAAACTCCTATTATGGAACACAGGCTTGCAAGTTCCTTGAAGTTACTGTAGATGGCAGCATGGAAAGAAGCTCCTCTTATTCTCTGAAAACCATACCTATATCATTTTTCTGCCGAAACTTACTGGCCTTTCTCTACTGTCATGGGGAGTTTTGATTTATGTCGCTCACTGTGAGGATTCAGTGAATAAGTCAATGCCAGTTCCTGTGTACTTTCTGGTACACATATAATAGTTTGTCTGCTACTGTCATTTCCCTTTCACCTGACATTCCAAAATGACAAAAAGCAAACTATTGGTGATCACACACACACACACACACACGCACACGCACACACAAACACACAGACACATACAATGATAAACAAGATATATTGACCTTAGGAAGAAAGGAAAAAAAAGCGAAAACCTAATTTGGTGTAAAGAAAGAGAGTCAATGATCAGACTGTTTACTAAAGCTTATAACACTTAATTCTACCCCCAAAGATTTTCTTGAATTGTGTGCATGTCATGATTATTTTAGCAAACATGGAAATGTGCAATGGAGTTACATTTTAACTTAATTTTATTTATTTATTTATTTATTTAATGTTTATTCACTTTTGAGAGACAGAGACAGAGCACGAGTGGGGGAGGGGCAGAGAGAGAGGGAGACACAGAATTCGAAGCAGGCTCCAGGCTCTGAGCTGTAAGCACAGAGCCCAATTCAGGGCTCAAACTCATGAACCGTGAGATCATGACCTGAGCCAAAGTCGGACGCTTAACCAACTGAGCCACCCAGTTGCCCCATTAATATTTATTATTTAACTTAATATTAAGTGTATTTCCATTACAAAAACTACTGAAACTTATTTAAGATGTTAAAATATTTAGAGAAAAACAAGTCATGATTATTTAGGTGATGCACTGTATGTGATTACATCTTCTGTTTTGCTGAGAATTTAATGTTTCAATTCAAAACTTGAAGTTTCAGCCATTAGAATAAATGTGAAATGTCTTAGTTCTGGAAGGATTTATGGTTGGATCTCTAAACGTCTCAAAGAGTCCCTGATTTGAAGGTAAAGGTTGAATCTTCCTAGTCTCTGCAGTTTAAATGAGGTTCTTTCCTGTACTGTTACTTAATTTCATTGATACAAAGATAGGTGGCCCTTGTGCACAAGGTTTTGTGTGATATTTTCTTTAGCCCAGGAGCAAGCCTCTTTTGTCTCAGCCTCCCTGAAGTCTATTACCATTAACTCCTTTTTACCCTTGGAGTGAAGGGATTTACCCAGTTTAAAGCATATGCATGTGAGCCTTCATTATGGGCCAGTCTAATCTGAAACAGACTCATTCACAAAACAAAAATCTCTATTTATCAGAGAGTGGAACAAAGATAAAGTTATATTCATAGACTTCCCTTAGCCTACAAATTTCACTCAGGTTATTCTTTCAGATTAAAAAAAAACAGATGAACAATGGTTATGATCAATTTGATGTGTCTGAGTGAGTTTAATTTTTGCCTGTGTCAAACTATAAATGGAAGCATGGAGGAACACAAAGAATTCATGTCCCAGGACAACGTGTGAGTTTATCCTGCCAGGAACAGAAGTTACCATCTTCCTCTGTTTAATCCTATGTGGGTTTTAAACAATATCCCTGCTTTTGATATTGTTGAAAAGAACTTCACCTTAAGTAATGAAGGAATTAGCTAGTCCTTTCCTCCTCAACACAATTATTTCCTCACCCCAAAGGGAAAATAATCATCAAGTCAACTTGCAATTGGATGGCAGACACAAGTTATTAATTTATAGTGCAGTTTTCACCATTCCATCCAAGCCATTCCTGCTACCATCATTCATTATGACTTGGAGATATAGGATTATCATTTTCCAGGAACTTAGGAGAGGAAAAGTCAAAGATTTTGATGTAACTTGAAGGAAACTAGATGTTAGTACCTTCTAGTAAAAGTTTACATTTGCATCTACCACAAATATTAAAAGAAGTTGAGGATGAGGAAGTACAAAATTAAAGACAAGGAAGTGATTGTAAGATACAGGATGGCAAATTTGACAAGAGACTGACTTTCTTTAACTATTAAGAACTGAGCTGGAAATAAAAAGACAAAATGAAATAAATTTAAATATCTCATGACTGAAGAAGTTTAAGGACACTTAGATAAGGAGACACTAATGTATTATCTTCAGACTGAAGTTTGGCCTCACCAGCTTTACAAATTATGCCAAAAATACATGTTTAGGTTTTAATAGATGATGCTAATAAGAAATTAAGAATTTAAAAGTAGACTTTATTTTTTCATTGAACCTACTTTTATGTTTTTGAACTACTAATCCTGACATAGATAATCTAGACATTTTCAAGTAAATTCACATCAATTCTTATATATTTAATTACTTATGTTAGTTCAATTGAACATTCACAAAACATTTCTAGCCCAATTTCCAAACAATTTCTTCTTTCTTTAGCCACTACTTCAGACCTCTCATGAGGGTAAACATTAGAGCAAGATTGCTGCTAGCACACAACACTTAGAAACAAGAGGACCCTTGAGTTCATCAAGAATTGTATGGTCTGTGAATTATGAACAGTACCTACAAATTTATGATGCTCAGAGCAACAGATTCATTGCTAACTTAAAAAAATGAGAGTCATACCAGTATCAGGAACCCAAACTGGAGGGCGAAAAAGTTCAGTCACAGTAAGAAAAGTAAAACTATATCTTCACATTACCATTAATTCTCTATAAAAGCATCAGAACTACCACTAGGAATGACCTGTGCCAAGAGAACATATAAGAAGGATATCAGCAGCTGAAGCCAACAGGTGCACAAACTGAGCTCTACTCTACTGACTCTTCATCTTCAACAGGAGCTCCATCATGCTAAGTGACTGTTGCCCAACCCTAATTACCTTCAAATATTTGTACTTATGAAGGACCTGAAGCTGTGGTTGAACCAATAAAATATGCACACTCAACTAGAATTGTATTTTGAGTCTTGAATTTGCTCAGATATATATATAACTGAATCAGTCAAAATTACCTGATGGTGTCTAGATGCAGTTACCTAGAAAATACTAAGGACAATAAGAAATAAAATTGTCTACTTGCAAAGTAAAATTCTATTTTTTACCTTCTCATTCTCAAGTTAACACCACCTATATCAAAACTTAAATCATTGTTTGTGGCTTTTTTCAAATGTCCAACGTTAAGTGGTTCTATTTAAAAAGCTAATTCATGGGGTGCCTGGGTGGCTCAGTAGGTTGAGTATCTGACTTCGGCTCAGGTCATGATATCACAGTTCGTGAGTTTGGGCCCTGCATTGGGCTCTGTGTTGACAACTCAGCTTAGAGCCTGGAGCCTGCTTCAGATTATGTGTCTCCTTCTCTCTCTTCCTCTCCTCCACTTGGGCTCTGTCTCTCTGTCTCTCTCTCTCTCCCTCTCAAGAAAAAATAAACATAAAAAAAAAAAGAAAGCTAATTCATTCTTGAAGACATATTTTGTATCTGAATCCCTTTGGTAAACCTATCACATGACCGTGCTTCATTAAATCTGACAATTCAAAGGAGCCCATAAGTGGGTGTTTTTTCCCCCTCGTATTATTATTATTACTATCATCGTCATCATAATTATTAATTTATTAAGAGACCACTATTATTAGGAGCACTCATCATCATCATCACCATAACTATTATTAATTCATTAAAAACCTACTATTATTAGTAGCCCTTAGAGTGTTCCAGACCCAAAATATCTCTCCTATGATTTATGGCTTAGTAAGTTAAGGTTTAGAACAGATATTTTTCCTGATTCTTAATATGTTTTATCTTCTCTGTAGGACCCCCAAAATGACTTTGTGTGGTACTATCATGATCTCCATTTAGTCAACAAAATGTTCATTTTTTATTTTCAAAGCCACTTCCCTTTCATTGGTGACAGATTTGTACATACCCTTCTGTGAATGCTACACTCTGGCTGCAATGGAATACCAAGGATTCAAGTTTTAATTCCAATTTCTGAAAACCACCCAATAAGACAACTGATATTTGAGGTGGTTCATTCATTAACAACTCATTTCTAGTTTTTATAAGCTATAGCATGTATTAAGGTTTAGGTTCAAATACTGTACAATTTTGAACCTCATTAGTTTATCTTGCTCAAATTTAGGTTTATCATGGTTGTGTTAAAAATGTGCCCCCTCCCAAATAAAAATAAAACGTCCTCAACTTTTATTGAACTGACATTTTAAGACTCATATAAAATGTTCATGGTTTGTGTCAATCTGTTGTTAATGTCATATATGATGCAGTCTAATGCCATTTCAAAAGGAGTGACGCAATGAAGAATTTGTAGAGTAAGCAGAAGTGGAAGTTTTAATACTCTTAGGGAAATGGCATACTTCCTTTTAACAAATTATGAGCTTTGCATACTCCATTGTGTTTTCTTAGACACTTGGCATTTAAAAATGCAAAGCAACCCTTATTTTAAATCATATCATGTAAGTGTAGCTTGGATGAAAAATTAACTTAGCAGTTGAGGGGTGCCTGGGTGACTCAGTCGGTTGAGTGTCTGACTTCAGCTCAGGTCATGATCTCATGGTCTGTGAGTTCAAGCCCCGCGTCGGGCCCTGCTCTGACAGCTCAGAGCTTGGAGTCTGCTTCAGATTCTAAGTCTCCCTCTCTCTCTGCCCTTCCCCCATTCACGCTCTGTCTCTCTCCTTCTCTCAAAAACAAATAAATATTTTAAACAATTTAAAAAAAAAAAAAAGAAAAATTAACTTAGCAGTTGGATGCAGAATTTCTCTAGAAAAAAGCAAACTGTCCTTGTCCAAGCAAGTGCTCCCCAAAGGTTAGTATTTTGTGAACCTTTACAATTTCTACCATGGACCCATACATCCTATCTTGTTATTTAACTAACAGTTTGTACGTTGACTCACTTTGAATTTAAACACTGTCATTTGAAAACAAAATTTTAGTTGCCTCAAATGGAAAGAACTCAAAAACAATAAAAAAGTCAGTTTATACTAGATGCATTTGTCTTCTGGAGCCCTTTTCTGAGGCTTCTTTCTTTTTTTAAAAGTGGTATCAGCTAATGGTAGAAAATGTTAAAGACATAATAACCACAAACTCAGAATTTCTTCTTGACTTCAAAAGAAATATTGAAAGAAATGAATTTCTCATGATGGGATTTAATGCTATGTAATGCTTTTGGTTGGTACTGCCTAACAACATTTTGTTATTCACCACCTTAAATGATATCAGTACTCTTGGGAAAAATTATTATCAGGACTTGGAGAGCATTACATATCTGAAATATTTTTACAATTAAATAAAATTGTACCATTTGGGGAGCGGTAAATTTGTTAAGATGCAATATCTGAGGGTCTGCAATAAAAAGAGAGGGGCTGACTGAATTTTATGTCTAACTTTGCAATTACGTTCACATCAGTATGCTATTAGCCCCAATTGTCTCCACCAAAATTCAGTCAAATAGTCTGTATACATGAATTTCATGTATGCAAATGCATGGGCAATGCTTTAAGGTATGCAAATAAGGAGAAGTGACTAACTGTTATATCTACTTGAATATGACATGAAAAAGAAAGTACATATTGATGAAGGTGAGCCAATCCCTAAAGTGAAAATTTTAGGAGTGTGAACTCTGAAGCATTGGTGACAATAAGAACATAAGTTAGCTGTGAATTTATAAAATACTGAGAAGAGATTATACTTTCCATAATTAGTGATATAGATCTCTCAGGCATTTTGTCTATCTTAACAGGCAGGATTGCTTAAGTTTACATTTGGATTACATATATTAGAATCCATTTTTTAAAATGCTGCTTCCTTATTTAATTTTATTTTTTTAACATTTTAATTTCCCTGAAACTTTCATATAGTAAATACTCAACTTCAGCTTATTGTTTGAATGAAGTAAAATTATCCCTCATGTAGCAGAGAGGAAATCCAAGAAAGAAAATATTCTCCAGCTTTAAGATATATAATTGATATAAGATTATGTAAGTTTAAGGGATACAGTGTAGTGATTTTATATATGCATACATTGCAAAATGATTTCCAGGATAAGTTTAGTTAACACTTCTATCACCTTACATAGTTACATTATTTTTCTTTTATGTGTGTGAGAACTTTAAAAATCTACTCTTTTAAGTAAATTTGAAATATATAATACAGTATGGTTCACTATTGCTACCATGCTGTATATTACATTTCTGGCATTTATTCATCTTATAACTGGCAGTTTGTGTGCTTTGACTGCCTTCATCCATTTCCTTCATTCCCCTACTCTCCACCTCTGGGCAATCACCCATCTATCTTCTGTTTCTGTTTTTGTTTTTGTTTTTGTTTGTTTGTTTGTTTTATATTATAGCACATATAAGTGAGATCATACAGTATTTGTCTTCTCTGTCTGACTTACTTTACTTAACATAATGTCCTAAGCAGTTTCATCCATGTTGTTACAAATGACAGAATATCCTTCTTTTTTTTATGGGTGAATAATATTTCATTGTATATGTATACCACATTTTCTTTATTCACCCACTGATGGACACTTAAGTTGTTTCTGTGTCTTGACTATTGTAAATAATGCCTCGGTGAACATAGGCATGCAGGTATCTTTTCAAGATAGTGATTTCATTTCCTTTTGATATATAGCCAAATGTGAAATTACATACTTTGAATGCTTTAAGAAATATCCATATTGTTTTCCTAAAGAAAAAAACTGACATTGGTTTTAAATGCATAAGTAAATCCCATAACTATGGAAAACTGTAATGAATTTAATATGTAATTTTTAAATATTTACTTCTTAGAAACTTTTCCTACCCATTGTTTCATAAATTTTTAAAACTTTAAGTGTTTTACACCTGAAGTAAATATTACACTATATGTTAAAAAAAACTGTTGATTATTTTTAAAAGTGAAAATAAGCTCTTAAATATAAAAAATAACTTTTTGTTTTCTTATTTTAGAGAGAGAGAGAGAGAGAGAGAGAGAATGTGAGAAGGGTGCAGGGGCAGAAGGAGAGAGAGAATCTCATGCAGTCTCCACTCAGGGCAGAGCCTTAGATGGGGCTCGATCCCAGGAACCTGTGATCATGAGCTGAGCTGAAATCAAAAGTTGGTCACTCAACTTACTGAGCCACCCAGGAGGCCCTCCAAAAAACTTTTTGAGTGTTAAAAACAATATGCTGTTTCTTTATATTTAATAATATCAGTAAGCTGTGAACATGTATATAATTAAGCAGTTGTTATAAAATCTCCACTCTGGGGGAAATAGATTTAGACAGATTTTTAATTGTGCTCTGTTTCCTTAGCTTAATATGTTGGCATATATTTTAGAACACCTCTAAACTGCATTGTTTTTAAATATCAGTTTATCCCACACTGTTGGCACATTATATCTAGGCTTTGTGTTTGTTAGCTTATCCTCTGTTTTGTTAATTATTTATGCAAAGATCATGTAAACATGCATGAATCTAAATCTCCTTCTCCCAGTTAATGTGACTAGGCAATATTTAAAATTTGAAAATAAACAGAAGTTGTTTATTTGGTAAATAAAAAAAATTAGAAAAAAATTAAAGTTCTTTATTTTATAAGGTAGGAGGACTCCTGTTGTTCTTGACCACTAACTGAAAGTTTTTTGTGTTTTCTGTTAACATTTTGAGCACAAATATTATACTTTTATTTTATCATACCTAAATTCCGTAGAAACTTTAGACTCTGAAACGCTTCAGCCTTGTACATTTGTGTGTATGTATCTTTGTGTTTGATTACAAATACATATGTTACTAAATCAATGTTTCATACAATGGTATTTGGTGAATTGTGTGAGTGCAGTTGCAAAAAAAAAAAAAAAGCAGGGGGAGTTGAGGTTCTTCTTTTGGCCCCATAAAAAACAGTTTTCTGTTTTATTTTGTTTTCTTTTTTGCTTTTTTTTTGGTCAAAAAGATTTTATTTATAATTTAAATCTTGAGAAGTTTGTTAAAACCACCGAAAGTTATAAAGTATATTTTAAATAGGATTATAGATCATTATAAATCTTAATTATTTATTTAACCAAGTTGGCAATAAGGGATTCTAAAGGCAAATATGTAAGGATATATAGTTGTTAACAAAATTTAGTTTCTTTAATATTGAGAAGTTTTGACTAAGTAATTAAAGACCTGATAAAGACAAAACATAAAGCTTTGGTTTTTCTGGCAGACAGAAGAGAAAAAGATGTTTGTTTACATTTTCTTAAGAGAGCTGATCCATAATCCAAGAAAACTTTGTCTTGTGAACAGAGAAAAGCAGAATTTTAATATTGTATTAGTGTATTTTAAAATCTTTTCATTATAATTTCAGTTCATCCTGACCACATATAAAAATAATTTTTTTCATTAAAAACAGTTTTAAGTAGTCAGAGAAAAGAATCATTCTCTATAATAAATATCTCCCACCCCATCATATTCACACACACAGGGTCAAGTTACTTCATATACCAAAAAGCAGGACACCTAAATAATCTACTTTCTAAAAAAATAATAATCATCATCATCTACCTTCTATAAGAAGAAAACAAAAATGGAGAGACATATGTTTCATTTAGGAATCTTTATCTTTCCATTTTGTACTTAGTTATAGAACTAGTGTATACATGATTAAATGCAAGGATTTGGGATCTACTAGATCAGGGTTCAATTCTTGGTTCCATCACTTATTAAGTAAACTTGGAAAATATAAAAGTGTTTCTGAACCTTATTTTGTTAACTGTAAAATCAGAGGAATAAAAGCAATCTCAAAAATTATTAATATTAAGCAAATATTCCATAAAAATATCTTGGCACCTAGTAGGCACTCTACAAATGGTAATTCATTATTATCACTTATGAAATCTTAAGGTTTATTAAGTTTAAAAAGTCAAGATATAGAATAGTGTATGTAAAAATGGATTTTTTTTTTGAAATATGTGTCTATAGAAGCATATTGTTGCTCATATATGAATAGGATATCTTGAAGGATGTGTAAGCAATTGATAATAGTATGTACTTCTGGGGAAGGACTTGGATGTTTAGAAAATGGAGTAGAGGGGCGCCTGGGTGGCTCAGTCGGTTAAGCGTCCAACTTCAGCTCAGGTCATGATCTCACGGTCTGTGAGTTCGAGCCCCATGTCCGGCCCTGTGCTGACAGCTCAGAGCCTGGAGTCTGCTTCAGATTCTGTGTCCACCTCTCTCTCTGCCCCTCCCCTGCTCATGCTCTGTCTCTCTCTGTCTCAAAAATAAATAAAAACATTAAAAAAAAAAAAAAAGAAAATGGAGTAGAGAACTACTTTTCATGTAGCATCTGATTTTTATGCATTTTGTATCAATTAGTTGCATATAAACCACCCCAAATCTTAACGGCTTTAAACAGTTATCATTTATTCTATTTTAGGCACCTGTGGATTAGCTGAAGTTCAGTTAAAAGAGGCTGGGCTGAGTTGGGCTTGAGTTTAAACTACATGTTGGATGTAGGTATGTTTCACATATTTCTGATCCTTCTTGGATAAGAAGGTCACATAAGACATTTTCTGCCCATGATGATACCAGGGACACAAAACTGAGTACTTCATCATGTATGTATGTTTTCAGTCTTTGCTTGTGTCACACCAGTTAATATTCCATTGACTAAAGCATGTGATATGGCCAAGCCTAAAATCTAGGGAAGAGAAATACAGTCCACTGACCTTGAGACCAAATAAACCTACTTGTTCAAAAGCAGCACTAGTGGAAAGAAGAATATTCCTACTCCCATGCAGGTGGTAAAAGAAATGGTTAGAGACTGAAAGTAATCTCATCTACTATGTTTGTGAATGCATCATACATTTTATGTATATAACATATGTGCATATAATAAATATATATGCAATTATAATATATATAATGTAATTATATGTAATTTAATTACATATGTCATTATAATGATAAATTATAATGATAATATATATTATATAATTATATAATATACATGTAATTATAAAATATATATAATTATATATTATATCATTATATGATATATATAATGATATAATATATAATTATATATTATAAATATATATGATGGAGTCACAAACATAGTAGATCAGATTATATATTATATATATAATCTATCTATAATCTATGTATGTATGTATGTATGTATGTATCTATCAATCTATCTATAATCAATCAGAAACCACAAGAAAAGAAAGCAAAAATAGTAGAAAAGTGTGTGTCCATGGTCTAACCACAGCAAGGAAATGACCTTAGTGGTGCAAGCATCAAAGCATTCTTCATGTAGTTTTTCCAGAGATGAGAAAAACACTTCATTTGACAAGCTCATCATATATAGAGATTATCTAAGTAGCTAGAATGACCTAAAGACAAAATTTAACAAGAAGATATTTTAACTTTGAAGACCCACTGTTCTCTTACTCTAATCTTATACAGGGAATTTACTCTCAATAATACACAGCTACAGAATAATTTTTGTCATTAATTCTGTAGCAAATAATTTATTATTAAAATAGTTTCCAGCCTGTTTGTGTGTTTAGGGGGGTGGAGGGGTATTTATTTATTTCATGTTGCTATGGTTGGACATTGTTCTGGTGTTCAAATCTGCATTTGTTTGCTCCTGTTCTGTTTGCAATCAAAAACAAAGTGAGAACAACGGAGACACCCTGTAGTTTTCAGGCAATTTTGTGTTATTTTTCTTCCACTGTGTTATTATTAGTCTTCATTAAGGATTAAGTAAATGATGGATCCATTTCAAAGTATCCTGATTTTCAGTATTTTAAAGCAATACATTAGAATTGTAAAAATCAGTCATTTGCATCAATGTCATTATAGTGTTTTTAGTCTTAGAAATTTGTTTTTTCTAAAGAAAGTTTGAACAAATTTTCTCCTGAAATCATGTTAGGCTGTAGGGAACTCTGCCTCCGGTAGTGACTCTATCAGAGGATACAGAAAATTACTATGGTTTAAAGATGTAGAATAAAACACACCAGTCTAATCTTAGCTCTACTTTGGCCAAGTCAATTACTTAGGTTATCTTTACTGCAGACTCATCTGCTAAATAAAGACATAAAACTTGCCATTCCCATCTTAACTTTATGTAAAAGTCTCAAAGAGTCCATATGGCCACCAGAAATTTCTATTTTACAACAATAGATAACCCAAATTCAAGGTGTTAAATAGATAAGTATAAGAGGAAATAAACATGATTCTACTCATGGTATAGCACAGATTTTTTTGGCAAAACCGGTAACCATGTGAACTTCGATAAAGCTGTCAAAAGCATAAGTGGAATAGAAAAAGGAACCATTATTATTTAGAAGCTTCCTAATCACATAAACCCATTAAACTAAAGAAAGATTAGGAAACTTTGGAGTTTGAATGCACTGGACTCAACTTTGTCCTTCACCAAGTCTGCCTATCCTACTATCAGCCACCAAGGGGAAGATAGTCATCTGCAAGTGAACAGTTAAAACAGGAATATGTCAAAGAATACTTGCATCAGATTTAAATAGGCAAGGAAGACTTTATTTAAGACTATGTGATCTAGTGGAAGAGTACTGGAGGATTTTAAGAGGCATACTGGTGAATGTAATTAAGCTATACTATGTTTGCTAAAGTTAGGCTTCTATCCTCCCACAGAGAAGAGGAGATAACAGCGCGATCTTTCTTGATGATTACATTTTAAAGGGATGACTCCTAGGTCGTGGAAAAAGACATTTTTGGGTTTTAAAATTGGCAGAAAGCCGAGAAAAGATTTACATCTCAGAGGGGCATAGGTAGAGTTTACAATTCAAAGTTTTATCAAGTAAGTGCTGTAAGAAAAGGTTGATCTGATGCCTAAAGCCAGGAAGAAACCTGTCAAAAGTTCAGTCAAGCTAAGGGAAACACTAAGGCCATCTTGGTCAGATTATAGATTTAGTTAAATCAATATGGACAGAATAGAAGAAAACAAGGAAAATGATAAGGGCTAAAGAGAGGAACAGACTCATTATCATGCACAGTAAAATACAATAGGATAAAGGAGAAACAGTTCTTATCTTCAGGGAGGTTACTTACTAGTAGGGAGTATGATTCACAAACACTCATTCACACACACTAATAACTTTACAGTACAGCAAAATACAATAAGAACTGTTCCAAAAACTGTAATAGAAGCCAAAGGGAAAATGGTCCTCAGGATGATTTCATGAAGATGGGTTGACATAAAACATGAAAGTTAATTAGAATCTGGTGAAAATATAGAGTATTGCATCCAAAAGAACTAAATTACTTCCCAGTAAATATTTTTATGGGAATGCAATTTTAAAAATACAATTAAAAAAACCGAATGTCTGTGAAGATTCATTTTAACATCATTTCTTTCTTTCTTTTTCTTTCTTTCTTTCTTTCTTTCTTTCTTTCTTTCTTTCTTTCTTT
>NW_024412403.1:38174511-38288650 GCF_014898765.1 Herpailurus yagouaroundi | reverse complement strand
TTTCTTTCTTTCTTTCTTTCTTTCTTTCTTTCTTTCTTTCTTTCTTTCTTTCTTTCAAACACTTTCAGAGGTGCCTGAGTGGCTTAGTTGGTTAAACGATGACCTCTTGATTCGGGTCAGGTCATGGTCTCACAATTCATGAGTTGGAGCCCCAAATGGGGCTCTGCACTGTCAGTGCTTAGGATTCTCTCTCTGCCCCTCCCCACTTTTGCACGCACACGTGCACTCTCCCTCTCTCTCAAAATAAATAAATTAACTTAAAAAACAAACAAACTTCCAGATGTGTTATGTATCTGTTAGTCATTATGGGATCAAAGATAACACTATACTATTCCTTCAGATTCCTCACAGAGTCATAGGAAAACTGGTATATAAACACACAATACAAAAGAAAAGGGTAGGTGCTGCAATAATGGCAAATAATGTAGAGACACATGAAAGGAGAGATCAACTGTGCCTTTACGTCAGAAAAGTTTCCAAAGAGATTGAAGCATTCAGAGGACAAATGTGTTTTTTTAGCACTGTGCTGGCAAATCAAACTAGCTAGGAAGAATAAAGAAATTAGCAAGTTATGGGTAGAAGGGAGGCTAAAGCAGGTAATATTAGAAGTCAGCTTTAAGTTTTGCTTTTGCTTTCCTCTAATTCATTCTCCAAATAGAAGTTAAAATGATTATTTTAAAGCATCAGTGAGATCATGTCACTTCTCTGCCTCAACCATTGTATTTTAAATGAAATAAAAATTCATTTTCTTAGCATATAAGTTCTCTTCATCTTTTTCTAACCTGCATTTTAAGCTCATTTCTTCTTTTGCTACTAATTTCCAAATTCACTGGCCTGCTTTTAGTTTCTATAATGTGCCATACTCTTCCTCTTCACTGTTCTTAAACATTTGGATTCTGCTCAAATCAGCTAACAAGATTAATTAATTAATCAATCCCTATGGAAACTTTCCTAGAACACCCTATTTAAGTATCCCACCATCCATTATTCTCAGTTACAACGTCAAATAACTTCTGTCTTGAACTTATTAAATTTGTGATTATGTTAATCATTAGTCATTTGTGTAGTTGTTTCTCTTGAAAGTGAATAATTTTGAGTCTTTAATAAAGATTTCCTCAATGAATAAGTGTATAGCTTTGTCTTAGGCTACAAGGGAAAACAATCAAAATATTACATATAATACTTGTATTTAATTTGTAAAAAAAAACAACAAAAAATCAACAAAATACTGAAAAGCCAAAAGAAAAACTAATAAAAATGTTTATACAGGAGGCAGAGAAATGGGGGGGTGAGGGGGGTTATTGTAATAAAAGTAAGATATTTCTGAGTGAATATTGTTATTAATTCTGACTTAAAACATGCAAACTTCCTATATATTGCAAATAAATATACATAAAAATACAGGTCTTAAAAACTGAAGACAAATTAAAAACAAATGGACACATTATTCCAGTGATATAACTACTCAGACTAAACAAATCATTACAACAAGATTCAGAACATAGTATTTTGGCTATATACCCTTAAGCGGAATGTTTACACACAAAGAAAACCTAAAATACTTTAATTTTATTCACTGTTATTGCTCTAGTTATAATACCAGCATATATATATATATATATATATATATATCAGTATATTTATAATTTGCTTTATGTATATTATAGAATAAACCAAATAAAAACTTAATAATTTTATAATTTTCAATGTAAGAAAGGAAAGATACAAATATAAAATTTCAAAAAATAAAAAAATGTATATAATATCAATCAAATTTTGTATTAAATATGAATGCATAGTATTTTTGTTAAAAAATATCCCCAGCTCTATCCTGTGCAAAGGCCTAGAAACTAGCAACTCAAAGGCTCTGAGCACCCATATGCACATAGCATGGTTACTAAGTATTATTCTCACTAAAAGTAATTAGGTCTATTTAGAAAAATAGCTTGTTTCAGGTTTAGGTCCAAAAATGTATAAAATTAACATAGAATAGTTTGCTATGTTAGAAATAAAGGAAGCTATCAAAGAGCAATGTGGTCATTCCAAAAATTCATAGTTGATAACCTTAACAAGATCCCACTGCAGAAGAGGGGGCAATTTAAAGACCAAAGAGAATAATAACACAATAACAAAATAATACTTTAAAATATTAAATATATATTTTATACCCATGGTGTTAAAAATGTTTCTCAAAAAGCTAAGAAGCCAAAACAAGAAAACCTCCTTTATCATTCCTAAGGGTACTGAGTGTGCACCAATAATTTATTTGAAAAATCAGTAACAATGGCACCTGGGTGGCTCAGTCAGTTGAGCATTCAACTCTTGATTTCGACTCAGGTCATGATCCCAGGGTTGTGGGATTGAGCCCTGCTTAAGGCTTTGCACCGAGCATGGAGCCTCCTTAAGATTCTCTCTCTCCCTCTGCCCCTTGCCCCTGTTTGTGTTCTTTCTATATCCAATTAAAAAAAATCAGTAATAAAAGAAAAATGGGGTGCCTGGGTGGTTCAGTCGGTTAAGCATCTGACATTAACTCAGGTCATGGTCTCATGGCTTGTGGGTTCGTGCATCAGGTTTTATGCTGACAGCTCAGAGCCTGAGGCTGCTTCAGATTATATGTCTCCCTCTCTGCCCCTCCTGCCTTGTGCTCTGTCTCTCAAAAATAAATAATAAACATTAAAAAATTTTTTTAAATGATTTTCTTTCTTTTTCTCTAGAGAATGCATTTTATGTTATTAAATAACAGTGGTTAATAAGAAAAAAAATTATGTATGAATTCCAGTCAATACGTATAAAGGATAGATAGAAATTCATCATTTTGCAACCACTACTGTAATGATTGTATCAACCAAAATTATCAAAGTATTTAAAAAACATTTTATGAAAGGTTGATAAGTGTATTTATTCCTAAAGAGTAAAATCATCAGCCCAAGTGTTATTTACTGATTTCAAGATGAAAAACAAACAGAAGTAATGAATTTGCAATGAAGAGAACAAATTGTCACTTCCTGAAGTAACTTATCAACCACTAGTAATGGGCAACCAGATATTACGTGTGTCCTTATAGGATGCAGTATTCTATACAGAGCAATGCCAAGAAAATGTTCCTGTAAAAATGCTGAAAGTAAATCTAATAAGCTTTCAGATTTTACTTGTAGTTTACAGGAAATATAGGAGTTGGAGCAATAAAATTAAATGACACCACAAAGAAGTAATGCGGGTCATTTTATAAGGTAACTGATCAGGTTTTGTCAACAAGTCAATATCATAAAAAAGAGCCTGTAAAAAAATTTTTAATTAAAATAAAAAAAAACTGGAAGAAAATAATAACAAAATTCAATGTAGATACCTTGTGTGCAGCCTGATTTGAACACTAAGTTACAAAAAAAAAAAAAAAGATTTGTTAAACAATTAAACCAAGACTATACAATAGGTTAACCAACTTGAATTTAAATAAATAAGTAAATAGATAAATGAACGAATGAATAAATAAATAATAAAAACTACCCTTTGACTGAAGGACATAAAATAATCTTGGCCTGATATATTCATGAAGTCTTAGATAATGTTGGGAAAAAACACTAATCGAGAGGACAATTCCCAGAAGAATTCCATTAAAAAGTGGTAACAGTTATAGTTTCTACAGGATCATACCAGGAAAATGCGGGGAGGATATGTGCACAAGCAGGGAGTCTCTATTCCTGTAGGACTGACTTGGGACCTGCATGAGGAGTTGCTGGATTCTATCATCACTTGGACAGGGTCCTAGAAATAGCTCTCAACCGGCCTACAAAAAGCTGTTTGGTTTATGGGTATCAGTTCCAAGGTGAATGGACAACATCTTGTTTGGAAGGCTGCCACTCTGACCAAGGAAGATAAAAACAGGTCAGCTCTGTGAGCTCACTTGTATGTGGTTTTCCTATCAGTGATGTTAAAACTGAACAATGATAAAAGCCCCTGTGTTTTGGACTTAACCAACTCATGGGCAGTGGCCAACAGCCAGGCCATATGGTCAGGCAGAAGGGCAATGGAAACCTAGTCTATTAAAGGAATAACCACATGGGGCACAGCCCTATGCAAACCACTAAGGGAATTTGAGGGGTGCATTAAAGTAGGACATGTTGATGCTCATCATTAAGAACCACCTTCTGAGTTTGGAAATTGATTGGAATTAATGAGTGGGTATCCTGGTGTCCTCTCTTGAGGTAGCCAGCCAGGTCCATGAAATAAGAGGATATTGGGGGGCTGCAGCAATGCAGAGTAGACTGAAACTACATATAGTTCACTTGTATTCTCTGGCCCAAAATACCAAAAAGAACTGTTCTGGCTGCCAGCCAAACACTACAGATAGTTAGGGGGCAGATTCCCTGGTAGGAAGTTCTTGAACATAGCTGGCAAGTGACAGCAATACTGGTAACCCCACAGGGGGCTACAAATGGTCCTTGACAGGAATAGATATTCTGGATTGGGCTTTGCTTACTCAGTGGTGGATGCAAATGGTCAGAGTGCTGTTTAAACTAAACAAAACAAAACACAATTAAAATTAAAAAAAAATAAAAATGCACAGAGAGTAAAAAAGACAACTGAGCAAATCTGAAATCTGGAGCTGGGGTTATCTAATACTTAAAGACTGTTGTGGTTTCAAAACATGTCCTCAAATTTATTGGACACTCTTGTCGTTAAGAATTAGGGTGCACATCCTCACTCCCTGAATTTGGATATGCTTTGTGATGGTTTGGCTAAGAGTACATCAAAAGTCACTCTATGTGACTTCTGAAGTTAGAGCATATAATAGCCATGTGTTTTCTGCCTGGTAAGTTTGGGTTACTCACTCTAGAGAAACCAACCTCTTTTAGGAAGTCCCACTACCTGAGACTGCCATGCTGGATAGGATATGTGTAGGCATTCCATTTGTCAATCCAGGTTGTCCCTGCTAAGGTGAAAGACAGGACTCAGTCTTGTATCTTTTAGACTGGCCCATCACCAGCTGAGTAATCACATAGAGCAAAAGAATCACCAATCTAAGCACTGCTCAATTTCCTGATCCAGAAATCCATGAACATAATGACTTAGTTGCTGTTATATACCACTAATCCATCCAAAGAAAAGATTTTTTAATGAAGATTATATGACTGGAATGATTAACTGTTTTAAGTTTTTTAGGTGGGTAATGGGATTAGGGTTTTGAAAATATACTTTTTATTGGAAATACAAAAAATATATGCTAAAGGATAAACTATTTTAATATCTAGGATTTGGATGAATGAAGCATATATAATGAAATAATTATAAATATTGGATTTATTTTGCACATATATGAGAGTTTGCATCATACTCTTTATGTTTTTTTATTGGAAAAGTTTTGTAATTTTTTTAAAGATTATCTACTGCAAATAAAGTAAAGATTTCGGTTATAAATTAAAGCAGAGCAGGAGAGGAGAAAACTAAGGCTCCTTTCAATTTTAATACAATCCTACAAAAAAGTAAAAATTAACATAAGATTTGAAAAGGAGTTAAAAGACAGACTTGGGAAGAATTAAAAGTAGAATGAAAACTAGGAGATCATAGAGATCCTTTAAAAAAAAAACAATAAAATCACTTGCTACTGTAATGATGTGTTTCACGTGGGTGTACCTTCCACTGGTTTATGAAATCATTTGAGCAAGACCATTAGCTTCACCTTTGTATTTCCAGTGGCTATCAGAGCCTGGCACGTTTAGGGCACTCAGTAAATGTCACATAAAAGAAGAAAAAATTGTGGAAATTGGAATTTTAAAAAAATGTATATATTAGTCCAAAAATTCAACATCGAATTATGGAGAGGGATGCTTAGAAAGTTGAGGGTCTCTATTCAGGGTTCTGTGCACTGGTCTGCCTGTGTTGAAGTGGATATATATGTGCCAGACATGATATTCAAACTAACAATGTATGATTGGAAATGAGAAATAGAGAAAAATAAACATTGTAAATTAAAGTAATTTTACCTCTCATTTAAAATAAATACAAATATTTTTAAGCCACATAATAACTCACCATGTTAAAAAAAATACAATAGGGGATAATTTTAACTGTCTCAGAAAAAAAATGCTATAAGGATAGAAGAAACTTTAAAAGATGAATTATAGGACACCTAGGTGGCTCAGTCGGTTGATCATCCAAATCCTGATTTCAGCTCAGGTCATGATCTCAAGGTCATGGGATGGAGCCCTGGTTTGGGCTCTGTGCCGACCATGGAGCCTGCTTGGGATTCTCTCTGTCTCTCCTTCTCTCTGCCCCTCCCCTGCTTGCTCGCATTCTCTCTCTCTCTCTCTCTCTCTCTCTCTCTCTCTCTCTCTGTCTCTTTCTGTCACTCTCTCCAACAAAAAAATAAAAAATAAATAAATGGTGAATCATGATAATGGCAATCATCATCACCAATACTGTCGATTATTGAGTATTAGGTGCTTTACAATCATTATTGCTAATGTATACAGAATCTTTGCAAATAAAGTATTATTTTCATTTTCAAGATAAGGAAAATAAAGGTCAGAGACTTAAGTATCTAGCCCAAAATTTCACATTAAAAGCATTTGACATGTAACAAGCACAATAACACAGTTTACAATAGTAAAGAAAAATGACAGTTAAAAATATCTCCATTCTCCAAGAGAAAATTGAGACATGGAATCACGTAATTCATAAGGGGCTAGAGTTTGAGGTCTTTTTAACTCCAAAATACTTGGCCAAAAAGTCAAAAGTGTAAGCCAATGTGTAATGTAAGATTGAAAAACGCTAATTTAGACACATACTTATAGTTGTATTAACAACAACAACAAAAAAATCCCTGGATAAATGAAAGGAGCTGATAGTATTTTTATACAAGGAAAAATAGAGGTTCTATAATGCAATGTGAGAGATGTTAGTTTTTCTGATCCTGCTATGGTAATAGCTGAAATTAATTTCTCAACAGCTGAGAAATTTGGCAGAGGTGTTTGGAGGCTGAGAATGTCCCTATGAAAACAAGAACTTTAAAATATACATATATATAGGAGGGATAATCAAGGATAGAGAATCCCTGTTCACCTTTCCAGATGCCACAAAGTGGTGGCTCATATTTTTAAAAATGATAAAAAGAAATTTCCCCAGGGAAAGAATCAAGTCAACAGCTTTAAAGAGCAAAATAGCTGCAGAAATATTTAAAGGAGTACATAGATAGAAAATCAGGGTGAGGACTTGGAAGTGGTAATCCATATGGAAATAACAGGTCTATAAAGATAGTCAGGGTGATGAGAGAAGAAAGAGAAAGGCAGACAAAAACAAAGACACTTCCCACAGACATTTGAGGTTGTGCAGGGAAACAAGACAGAGTATGGAGAGTAAAAGAAAACAAAAAGTCATAGGTTAAGCTGACACTAAAGAAAACCTATGGCGATGTGTGTGCTCCCTAAATAATGGGAGCAATCTTTATAAAGGAACTTTAGACACAGGAAAGAAGAAGGAATATGAGGTGATGCAAGGTGCCAACAAAAGAATAAGCAAGTGATTTATTGGAAATGATCACAAGTTCAAAAATTAAGTTCAAGGAAGAAAGTACTCTAGAGGAATGTTGTGGTTAAATTGAGCACATTTTACATATTATTTACTACAATATTTAAAATTGGTCATCACAAGTAGAATCTTGACTTGGTAATTTTTTTAAGAATTGAAAGGCATGTATTAGAAGTTGGAGACTGTGAAACTAGACATTGATTTCAAGAGTTTTCTAAGCATAGCTTAAAACATATGATAGACACCATGGTAGCAAGGAAAAAAGCTGTTGAGTTGAGGAATTTGAAGAGATACCATGCTTTAAGAGGAAAGTGGAAAGAACATTAATTTTATTTCAATGAAGCAAATGTTTGATCAGGAAAACAACAACACAAACAGTTTCTCTTTAAGACCATCTGTCTGCACATTGCTGAAATATGTGAAGACATTTCAGAGCAACCCCATCAGCAGCCCATATGCAGTGGTGGGGGAATGTGTGTGAAGGGTGTAGAATGCAAGGTGCCAGAGAAATGAGACAAGCCTGTTTCTCTAGCTTCTGTCTGTGTGTATGGTCTGAAAATTCTTTTACAAGGAGATTCTTAGGCACTTCCAGGAAAGTAAAATACACAAGTGAAAATGGGATTCTAATATATAATCTAAAATGAATTTTATTTAATGCAGATGACACTGCTCTTTGAGTTACAGGAGGAGCACAGGATGTAGACAGATATGAAGAGAGTTCTCCCAGAGAGCTGTATGAAGTACAATTAAACCAATCAAAGTAGCAAAACCATAAATGTGCTACCAGATGCAAAAGTGGCACTATGAAATGTAACAATGCAGAGAGTGGCTCAAGGAGAATTATTGGCTTACATTCTGTAGATAGGAATATGGAGCAAAATAAAATAAGACATGGGAAAGGAAAGCAAATGAAGAAATTAAGGCTAAATCCACCATTCGAAAATAGAGCAAGGTGAGTAAATAGCTTCCAGTGATAGTTTTTTTGTGTGCTAAGCTTCTGTGTGGTCCCCCCACAAGTATGTGGTACTTGTGGCTGGGGCTTTTCCAGGTTCCATTAGAAACACAGGGACAATGTAACAGGGTTACATACATTTCAAAGTGAACTGTAATAATACTTTGGGGAACAAATTCCAAATTCAACCAGCTCATGTGAAGGAATGAGGGAATAGGAGTGCTTTACTGAAAATTAAAAAAAAAAATTGAAGGAAGGAAAAGGGAAATTTCGAAGAGGATATGGTAAAGTATAGGACAGCACAGGAGTATAAAGTGGCACTTAAAAAGCAAAACTAGGAAAGTATCACACTTAGAAATATTAAAGGAGATCTGTATGCATAAAACAGAAATTAATAATCGTGAGGATGAAGATATTAAAAAAGGTTTTTAAACATCTAAGGGAAGTAGTAGAACTGGGTCAAAGTAAAGTGGTCTTTTCGGAATGAAAAGAAACTTTGGGTTAAAATATACACATTGTTCTAAGAGAAGCAGGAGTGGAGGAGACCAGGGAGCACACACTATGAAGTGCTTGAGAATCAGACGACTCAGGTAACAAAAATAATGGTCATAATAATGTCACATATGCATATATGCATACATGATACATTGCTTATATAATTTTTCACATGAATTGCTTGATGTTTGTAATAATCCTTCAGGCTGGAAGAATGGTTACCTTGATTCCAATTTTGCAGGTGAAAACACTGAATTTCAAAGAAATCTATCAATATTTCCATGAAAAAATAGTTCTTGATTTTCCTTATCATCAGCTTTGCTCCATGGGCACTCAGCCTCCTTATTACCCTGAGAAAACCCAGTCTGCAGGGATATTAAGATCTCTAGGTCTGCACTTTTCAAACTCAATAGTTGACACACCTGAATGACATCCTGGGTACAGATGTGCTCATGAAGCTGCAGCCTGTCCATCTAACTTTTCCCATATTGATCACATTCTCTATAGGTCTCGGTCCTGTGATTTCTTTCCTCTACAGTTTTCCAAAAGACTAGATCCCTCTTGACTGAGTTTTTGCTCCTTTATCAATCACTCATAATTTCTTATCCTTTGAGGACCAGGACTTATGACTGTCCTCAAATTCCTGTTTAGTTTCTCTTTAACCCAAACAGAATGCTTAAAACAAAATCATGCAATACAACTCACTATGAGTATTGCTAGTCACCTAGGAGGCTTCACACTTTCACAGGATCCACATTTGTCAGGCCTTTTGAATGCAATATACGAATTCCTAGTCGTCATCCTTAAGAGAAAGACATACTTGCTCATTCCCTTAGCCTTAAACAATCCAAGCATATTTTATGCTTTATTTAGCACATTATTGAATCAAAGTCATTTATGACCACAAGCAAGGGACCTTAAAAATTTCATACGTGGGGGTTGCCTGAGTGGCTCAGGTCACAATCTTGCGGTTCGTGAGTTCGAGCTCCATGTCAGGCTCTGTGCTGACAGCTCGAAGTCTGGAGTCTGTTTTCTATTCGGTGTGTTCCTTACTCTGTATCCCACTCCCACTTGTGCTCTCTCTTATTCTCTCAAAAATAAACATTAAAAACTTCATATGGGAATCTATATGGTATTTTTTCAAAGTGTAAACAAGGTGTAGAATCCCAACTTCATAGCTTTTTGGTTTATGCTTAGAGAAGTACAAAATTATAAGTATAATAGTGATTCTTTTAATGAACAAAGTTTATAAATTTTATAATTATTTCCTTGTTCTTATGTTTGATATTTATGGAAGTGAATTTTATATTTATTTATTTATTTATTTATTTATTTAGAATGAAACATAAAAAGTGTGGGTTTGTATTTGGTATGTCTTTTTTAACATTTTTTCTAGTGATTAATTCTTATTGCATTTTACATAACCATTGATCTGTATTTGAAAATAAATCGGGAAATAAAACAAAATTGGTCATAACCACCACTAGGTAGCAAAATACTGTGCTAGAAGACAGAATCATCATAAGAATGACTAACCAGAGAAGTAAAATTCATTATAAAAATAAAAAAATAATAATTAGAAGAATATTAAGGAAAAATGATGAAAACTGGAATGAATGTAATTTATGACAATAGATGTTATTTTTTAACATGTTTATTAGTGTAAAATATATAAGTATAATGTACACACAACTTCTTATTGTACAGGGAGGTCCAACTTATAAACAGGCATCTGTTTTCCATATCACACCATCCCTGCATTATGGTAAATATCATGAGACACACAGAGCAATAGAACACTTTTGTATTCAGGAACGAAGAAAGGGGAAAGGGTAATATCCATAGATCAGGGGATAATCATGATTAACCCTGCACATTTATTTTTTATTCAATTATTTCATCACTGCTTTATTAATTCATGCATTCACTCAATAAAGAATTTATGTATTTAGTAATATAATGTCCACTTATAAAAATTATCTACAGCCACTATGGAAAACAGTATGGAGGTTCTATAAAGAGTTAAAAACCAAAGGAAATGAAAACAGGATATCAAAGAGGTATCTGTACTCCCATGTTCACTGAAAGCTTTATTCCCAACAGCCAATTTAAAGCTTTATTCCCAGCAGCCAATATTAAAACCACCTAAGTGTCCCTTGATGGATAAATGGATAAAAAAATTATGTGGTACATATATATACATATTTTTCCCTTTCTCTCTCTCTCTCTCTCTCTCTCTCTCTCTCTCTCTCTACACACACACACACACACACACACACACACACACACACACACACACACAAAAGAAATATTACTTAGCCATGCGAAGGAAAAACATCCTGCCATGTAAGACAACATGAATTTTGAGGGCATTATGATAACTGAAATAAGTCAGACAGAGAAAGACAAGTATTGCATGGTATTACATATATATGGAATCTAAAAACAAAAACAAAAAAGAAAACAAAACAAATACAAAAAAAAACCCAAAACAAAAAACAAAACAAAAAACAAAGAGAGAGTAGAAAAGTCTGGAACTGAAGGGTAGGGAAAATAGGGAGACCTTGGTTAAAGGGTACAAACTTTTAGCTACAAAATGATAAGATCTGAGGATCTAATGTAAAACATGGTGACTATAGTCTGTAACACTGTTACATAACTGAAAGTTGATAAGAGAGTAGAATGTAAATGTTCTCACCAAAAATAAATAAATAAAACCTGTAATACCTCAGAGACAAATTATTAACATTTTTTCTGGACTCATTCCAATGTGCGTTTTGTATGTATACATATGTGTGTGTATACACACATACATGCACATACACACATATATATCTGTTATATGTATAATATAAGGAAACTTTGTCATTTTATAGATCATGAACAATTTCTTAATCATTTGATAGTCGTTTGTAATGCCATTTAGTGGCTATATATTTTTCCAGTAGATATATGTGTGTGTACATGTGTATAATTAATTTAATAATTACTCTGTGTTGGGTATTTACATCACTGTCAACATTTCACTGTTATAAACATGTTGTCTTAACCATACTTGAAGTGAACATGAACACATCTGTAAATACTTCTTGGTGAGCTCCTAGAAGTCTCATTGTTACACTTAATATTTTGCATAGTTTGGTGGCTTCTAATTCACATTGGCATTTATGGTGCTAAATTGCACTACCGAAAATTTTGGGAAACTTTTTTCAAACCAACTGTTAAACATGAATGTCGATTCTTCACACTGTTGTAAACAATGGGAACTATTAAGTTGCTTTAAACAAAAACAAAACAAAATCTAAAAACCCTAAAGGGGAGTATGCCTGTTTACACTTTTCAACTATATTCCTACTGGCACACTCATCTTTTTCTCTGTCTAGAGTACATACAATCTATATAGTATATCTCTATTATTTCTATGGTATTTCTTTATTCTCTATTCTCTCATCTTTGACTCTGTATATTTAACACCTGTTTTGACATATCCATTCCTCATTGATGAACCACACAAGTTCTTCACTCTGAAGTCACATACATACATATGTAGGCTCCTGTGTACCAAGTCCTAGTTTCTGGGCTCTCAGTGACTTCAGGTCATCAACCTTTTCTACAATTGTCTGCTGAATTCAGTGGAAAGTATTTCTGGAAAGAAAGGCTGGGAATGAAGATGATAGGGAAAAGGAAAGCTGGTGGAGAAATCTTAGAAGGTGGCAAATTTGGAAGCCGCAGGTTTGTGGCTGCTAAGGAGAAAGGAGTTACTTGGTGACTAAGCCCTTGCAGAAAAGTGATTGTGATAGAAGCAATACTGCAAATATGTTTCTGAGCACAACTCCATGAACTTGGAGGTAACTAAGAAAGAAGGAAAGAAAAAGTTCTACATCTGCTTGCATAAAATTATTTATAACACAAAGCTGTGCTTGGAAATTCACCAAGAAAAATTTATTATGGTTAGCATGTACCCTATTTTCTACAAATAAACAGAAAGGGTTTGAGGTTACTAATCAATCATGTGTTAATGCAAATAAGTTTGTCCTTATTGCTTTTTTTCCTGACAAACATAAAGTAAGTTACTCTTCAAAAAGAAAAATTGTGATTTGCTCTGGGTTTGCTTCTTTGAAATGTGGATTACAGAGGTATGTATCCTTACTATTTCCCAACGTAGGGACCTGAGGAAATGTATTGGACACTGAGAAGTAAAGCACCAGCATTTGTAATGGAGACTGGAACTGTCATTGCCAGGATTAACATAGCTTATTTCAAAACTGTGCCTAAAGTGGTTGCTAGGGGAGAAAAACGAGGAGGAAACAGCATCCTCTCTGAAGTTCTAGACACCTGGTCCTGTCATTCAAAATACAGGTTATTATAATTATCACATTAATTTGACAAAGTCAAATTACTTGGACTTCTTGGTAAGGTCTGGGCTTCTATCATTTGTAATAAGCATTTTATGGAAAGATGTCTTGCAACACTATATCGGTGGATAAATTTTGTTCCTGCAGTTCTAATTGTTAATGATGTTCAGAGAAAATAAAAGTCCCTTCCTATAACCAAAAAATTTTCAATCTGGTTTTTGAGGCAGACTGCAAATTAGAATATAATGCCTATTAAAATATGATGGGGACTCAAAGTACCAGGAAAGACCAAAAAAGAGGGCAAACTACTGGTTTATATATCAAACCTCATGAAGTCTCCGTGTATTTACAAGTAGTTTGAAAAAGAAGACAATGCACTAATTCATAGCATAAAAAACTATTTTTATCGGAATAAGAAAGAGATAATTTCTTTTTCAGCAACATAATGATTATTATTTATTAGCAACATAATAAATCATTTAAATAAGAAGTATTACTCAAAGATCATATTTCGATCATGCTCGCACAAAATGTGTAGAGACTGCCTGTTTGCAAACGAGCCCCAAATTCCTTCAACATCCAAACCAATAAACCAATGTCGATATTCTAACTACTCTCTTTGTCATTTTTACTAGCTGTTTTGAGGAATGTTTCATTGAGGTGAGCATTTTTTTAAATGGGTCAAAATAAATGAATAATTTTGAAGAGTGAGGGCAAAATTAAGTAATCATTTGAAAATGTGGCCTTTAGGGTGAGTTAAATAGTTACATACGTACCATAAATAAAAAGTTCAATGTCTTTTTTGGAAAGAAAAGTTTTCATTTTCTGATAGATGATTCTCTGTAATCTCCATCCCAATAAAGACTACACCTATAAATGGGGTGTCTGTCTCAGCATCCTACCACTTTAGAGTTCTTTGTTTTTAAAATCACAGGTCACAATCCAGTGTGTGTGTGTGTGTGTGTGTGTGTGTGTGTGTGTGTGTGTGTCTGAAAGAGACAGATAGAGAGAGAGAAAGGGAGAGAGACTGAGAGAGAGAGAAAGGGGGCAGGAGAGGGAGAAAATATTTTATTGCATTCCCCTATACAATGCAGTGCATCTCTGGCCTCGACTGATGGCTATTTTATTTTCCCTCTTTCCAGTACACATTGCTGAATTGTTTCTTTTTTCCTTGTGGTATCTATATGCCAGCATATCTATCAACACCTCTTCATTTTTTGAAGATGGGAAAATGACTAAATCTGCAAGTCCTTATAGCTCATATAGCAGCTGGCTTGTATGGCATCCAGTGAATGAACCTACACATGGTTGAGTGCTTAATTGTCTCTTTTTTCCTCTAAATTTTAAAATTATCTCACAATAAAACATTTGGTATTCAGAATGCATTTTAAGCTTGCCATTGAAAATCACTGAATGTATATCCATCACCTCCATATAACAAAGTAAGCCAGAATGTTTTATCATTACTATTAAAGTGGAAATCCCTAAGAAATTAAAAAAAGAGAGAGATTTCCTTCTGTAAAACTGGTTAATTAAAATTATGAACCTGAGTTTCCATGATTTCATTTTTTCACAAATAGGCAAATAGATATTTATAATGATCTGCTACCTTCAGGTTTGCTATCTAGGGAGAGAAAGTTGCCAGACAGGCATGTAAGCATATTGGTCAATCTAGCTTGATTGCTTTCCTCCAGCAATGGGCAGTTTTAATTTCCTATCACATTTATAGTCATCATATTTGAGAAAGGGCAAAATAGGTTAATGAAATCATTATAATTTCATTCAAATGATATATATTTTAAAAGCTCAATTAAAGCAACAGATACCAGGGCACCACATTTTATTTTGCCTTATGGAGACCATTGCTCTGTAGCACCTGTAAAAGATACTGAAGGAAAAAAAAAACACATTTACCAATGCCGAAATGAATGTAAAGTCATTATCATTACCAAACACATCCATAAAGTAAATTTATTATGAAAAGAGATGATGTTTTTTTTGAAAATTCATTTGTTCCTTCCATCTATTCAATGCATGTTTTATCAAATTCTGCTCTTTTTAAGATAGCATAACTGGTTTTTAAAGAGTACTCAGAAGTTAGACTGAGCTGGAATTTTAACTTCATTACTTATTAGCTGTTTGATTTTAAGTGAGGTAATAAACTTTTTTAATCATTAGTCTCTTTGTCTGTAAGATGGACACATTGATATTACTATCCCCACTGTGGTGAAGGAATGAGATAATAAATAAAAATCACAGTGATTGACACATAAGATGTTAATAAATTTTATTATCATTGTTATTGTTACTATTATTACATCGCAGCCGTTAGACTTAATGTGGAACACTAAGAGATGAATACTATATATCCGTCCCTTCAACTTACTGTTGTCCAGGTAAGAAAACAGAGATAATATTAATATGTTAACATTGTGCCAAGATATGATCTAAATACTTCACCTATATTAACTCATGTATACCATCAATGACAGTATTAGGTGTTATTTGTGGTACTGACATTGTACAGATAAGGAAATAGTATCAGATTGTAAGGGATGGCTCCAAGTTATACAGCTAGTTAAAGGTGAGCTGTGATATGAAGCCAGGTAGTCCGGATTCAGACTTACATCTTTGTGCTTTTTTTCTCTATAGCATTATGATTGTTTATACTTCCTATGAGCCCCCCACTCTTTTTTTTAACCCTTGGATCTTTCGACAAGAATGACACTTAGGAAAATCTGAGATACTTTAGAATATATTTCTAAATACTTTTTTTTGAAAATGCTATTTATAAGTACTCTATTCCTGGCTATGAAATTTCAGGTAACAACCATAATTTCCACCCATAGAAGAAAGAGGAAAGCTTGTCCCAACCACATTCAGTTCTTTTCCTCCAGTTATATCTCAGCCACCAGGATACCTATCTCTGTACAGAAAATATCCCAGATTTCCATATTGGTAAGGGATTTCTTCATATTGTACAATTATTCTAACAACCTTTGCCCAGGACGAGCAAAATTCACAAGGGCATTCGGCTATGACCTTTTCCCCAAACATTACTGCTCCTTCTGGCACAAACGATCCATGTTCTTCACCTTAGTCATTTATTGCACATCTGCTCTGGGCCCAGCACCAGGAAGATAATGAGAAAAATTCAATGCCACTGTCCCCACTTTCTGGAGGCTTACAACTTTTTAAACAAATATGCAACCATAATGTATGACCTCATTATGGCATCTTGAAAAAGGAATAATGTCTGTCTCCAAAACAAACTTACATATACATAAAATGACACTTAGTTATAAATATAGTGAGGAATCCTGCTTGTTTTACAATTATTTTCTGCCTTCCATTCAATGACAAGAATCCAGATATTTATTCATTTCCACTGGGAGGGGGATATAATTCCTATTTCATCCTTAGAGAGACAATAAATTTTCAGGAGAATCCCAGGTTTATGGGGTATGTTTTGACTTTAAAAGAAAATTGTTTCTCTACTGGCAACACTTCAGACATCAAATATATAGGTTTTCCACACCAAGAAATTCTCTGTTTTTCTGCAGACACCAACTAGATGTCCTACAATGTAATCCAAGTCTGATACCAACTACCCAGAATTAGTGCAGGCCCCACAGGTTAAAGGTTCAGATTGTCCCACTTCAGACACCAACTGAAAGTAGTTGGTCCCCAGGGTAGCTACATTTTTGTCTGAATTGGCTACAAATGAGGAATTCTTATGACTTCCTCCTCAGGTTTGATAGTTTGTCATAATGGCTCACAGAACTCAGGGAAATAATTAATTTACTATTACCAGTTTATTATAAAGTATATTATAAAGTATAAAAATGAATAACCAAAGAGGTGTATAGGAGAAAGTCCAGACGAATCTCAAGAATGGAGTTCTATCCTTGTAGAATTGGGATGTACCACCCTCCCAGCATCCCAGTGGATGTGGGGCTCTCTGAACCCCATAGCTTAGGGATTTTTATGGAGGCTTCATCACATAAGCATGATCAATTATTAACTCAGTCTCCAGTCCTTCTCTCCTCTCCAGATGATGGGGGGATGAGAACTGACAGTTTGACACTCCTAATCATGGTTTGATCTTTCTAGGGACCAGTCCATATCCTGAAACAATCCAGGAATCCATCAAGCATTTCCTCATTAGAACAAAAGACACTCTATCACATAGGAAATTTCAAGGGATTTAGGAGCACTGTTTAAGATATACCTATCACCCTATTACTCAGAAAATCACAAGGGTTTTAGGAAGTCTGCATCAGGAACCGGGATAGACACGAAATGTATACTTCGTCTTAGCTTCTTCACCTTGGTTAAGTGCAGTAACCATAAAGGTGTTCTGCTCAGATATAACTTCAGCAGAACTTGCTGGAAGGATTGTGTTTATCTGATAACTTCCAGCTGCCATACCTTCAGATAAGTCACTACATTCATAAGAGACTATGCTCTTCATTGGCTCTCTCAGGCAATGATGGAGCCTAAGGAAACGGAAGAATCACTTTGGCTGATTCAAGGCCCTGATAACAGGACATCTTTGCTTGGAGCTTTTTATAGAATTGACCAAGACTTTCTCAGAGCTGTACTTCATCCTGAGTCTCATCCGATCCAATCCTTGTCTTTCTTTCTCCTTTCAAAGACTTTAGGCCTACATCATTGTCTGAAGGCTCCTTTGTCATATTCCTACTCCCTCTCCTATTTAACATTCACAGTGGTTATATTGTCTTTATGCCTATTTCTAAGGGGATCCAAACTGACATCAGGCCTTGCACTTTATCTTGTGTCCTATAAGAAACATGAAACCTACAAACCGAAGTGGAGGCCCTCTCAGTTGGGCAAAAGAATAGCTTCAGGGATCACCTACATCATTGGCTTTCCATTTTCTCTTAATATTTGACATAGCTGTTGTGTACTTATCTATGATATCAGGGATGGTCTTAAAATTTCAGCTTTTACCTTGTTTTTGTTAGTGGTTTGTTTTGTTTTTTTTGTTTTTTGTTTTTTTTTGAGTGGAAATGTTGGTGTGGGACTTAGCCTTCTTCCCTGATAATTTATAACCCCATGTTAGCTCACACAACTGAATGAAATTCAAAATAACATTACCAGATGATTAAAGGGAAACAAACAAAAAAAATTGCAACTATTTTAAACTGGTTCATGACTTTTTTTTCTTTTTTATGCACCTATACTTTTGATAAAAGCAACAGACAATCCTGTCTGAAAGAATCCTTTCCCAAGGATCAAATAATTTCCAAGAAGAAAAATGAACAAATTCATAAATCAAAAACAAAAACACAACCCACAAGCAAACAAAGCACAAAAGACAGCCCAGGAATCAACAAACACCAGAATAAAACTCACCAAGATTCCAGATATATACAATCCTGAAGTTAAACTTTAGGCAGAAGAAAAGTAATTCCAGATTATATAGTCCAATATGCCAGAAAAAAATTAAAAATCTAATAAATTAGTTCAATTAATGTGCAAATAAAAACAAACACTATGACAAAAAAAATGATAATGAATGGTGGTCTTAAAAAGAAAGATTGAGGGGCACCTGCGTGGCTAAGTTGGTTAAGAGTGGGACTCTTGACCTCAACTCAAGTGTTTTTTTTTAAGCTTTATTTATTTTTGAGAGAGAGAGAGAGAGAGAGAGAGAGAGAGAGAGAGAGAGAGAGACTGTGAGCGGGGAGGAACAGAAGAGAGACAGAATCCAAAGCAGGCTCCAGGCTCTGAGCTGTCAGCACAGCTGATGCAGGGCTGGAACCTACGAACTGTGAGATCATGACCTGAGTGGAAGTCGGATGCTTAACCGACTGAGCCACTGAGGCGCCCCTCAGCTCAAGTCTTAATTTCTGAGTCCTGAGTTCAAGTCCCACATTGGGCTCTGTGCTGGGCATGAAGCCTACTTAAAAAAGATTGAAATACACAGATGATAATAGCATATAAATTGGTAGAAGTGATTGGGATTTAAGTGTTCAAGAGTGGGAACAAACAATAGTAACAGAGATTTTGATAAGTTGTACACATTAAAACTTCTAGAGTAGTGAAAAAAATCAAAATGGTGAGTATACCTTACAAAATAACAGAGACAAAAATTGTGTCAAAAGTTAGGTTCTGAAGCAAATTACACCTATTAAGTCTACTAGGCTGGAGACCCCTGGAATTTTGGCCTGTCCCTCTGAGGCAAGATTGTACCAAAATAATCTAAATAATTATTAAATTATTTGGTCAATTTAGTATTCAAATCCAGGTGGAATAAAGACAAATGCAAAATATAAAATTTTAAAACTTTTAAAAGTAATTTCAGAGACCAGGGTACCTGGTGGCTCAGTTGGTTGAGCACCCCAGTCTCAATTCTGGCTCAGGTCATTATCCCAGGGTCGTGAAATCTAGCCCCTCACTGGGCTCCACGCTGAGTGTGGAGCCTGGTTAGAATTCTCTCCTCTCTCTCTCTCTGTCTCTCTCTCTCTCTCTTTCTCTGTCTCTCTCTTGGCCCCTCTCTCCACTCACACTCTCCCTCTCTCTCTCTTAAAAAAAAAAAAGTCATTTTAGAGGGATATATTTATGAACCAAGGATAGGAAAAAAAAAAAGACACAAAAGCACACAAAATAAAACACTGACTATGTACTATGACTACATAAATTGTTGTTTATCAAAATACCATAAAAAGTGAAAATAAGAATCTCCAACTTAGAAAAATTATTTCCAATACATAAAAATGACAAGAGTATGTAGAATGTATAATAAAAACTCCACAAAAAAATTATAGAACAAAGAATGAAGACTCAAACTACACTCAACAGAAGGGGAAATCTGAATCATCATTAAAACAATTAAAAATATGCTCAACTGTATTAGCAATATGAAAATACAAACTAAAATCAATGTCATATCATTTTACATGTATGTAACAGCATTATTACTAAAATTCATGGTCTTCAAACATCAAATATTGGTGATGATGTGAAATGACAACTTTCATATATTGTTGGCAAGAAGGGATGCTAATTAGTACAAACACTTCGGAAAATTACTTGGCATTATTGAAATAAATTGACGACTATGTATGTCCAGTGAGTAGAAATTCTAATCTATAATATTTATCTGGAAGATCCTCTTGTGTGCCTACTCTAGGAGGCATATACATATCTTTATAGGAGAGAAATGTCCATCATTAATAGAAAAGATAAATAAATTGTGTTGTATCCACACAGAGTAATACTATATAGCAATATACATGAATAAACTCCAACTACCTGTAATAACATAGACGGGAAAACCTAAAGTTCAAGGACCTCAAGTTGAGCAAAAAAATAAGTCTCAGATAAATATGTGCAATTTAATTATATGTTAGTAAGTTTAAAAGCATGTGAAATAAACCATGAGTTATTTAAAAACTCAAAATGAATGGTAAAATTTCTTAAAGCAAAAGACAAATAAAGCCAAAATTCATGGTAGAGATTCCCCCTGAAAAGAAGGGGAAGGTAGAGGGGAAATAGGGTTATAAGGAAGATATTAAAGATAATGTACCAATGCCTTATCCCTTAAACAGGGTAGTTTGCATAGTTTGTTTATTATTATTCTCTTTATACTTTTAATCTATGTGCCTTAAATAATAAAAATTAAATAAAATTAATGTTTCAAGTGAAAATATAATTTAAAAAGATGCCCTAAATGAAAACAAAAATCTGTATGAATCTATATTCAAGAAATTTATATATAAAGTAACTATAATGCAATTAAAATATATATACACACAAGTCTTACTTATACAAAGTATCAATTTAATTACACTGGCTACTAAAATGCTACATAGTACTTAGGATTTGGATATTTATTTGAAAACTAATTTATGTAAGTTCTGAAAATGCATTTTTATTACATCATAAAAAGGAAGTGCCAGCCTCTTCAGATTTCAGCTTAAGAAATAAAAAGTTTGGATCATGCCTTCCTTGAATTCAATTAAAGTAGATTTTGAAGACATTCTGCTCCTTTACATGGAAACTTCCCTAATACAGAGATTCTTAGATCCATCTACATCTATATCTACCTATATCTATATCATCTGTATCATCTATATCTATATCTGTATCTGTCTATATCATCTATATCTACATCTATCTATATAAATTAGTATACTACTTATGCTTGGAATTCTCAAATAGCCAATAACAGAGCAATAATTTAAATTATCACTGCTGTAATAACATTCATTTCCTGACTAAACCTTAGAGGTGGCTGAAATCTCACTTGTAGACCTCATTTCCCACAGTATATCTCTTGCAGTGAATTTACCTTACTTGGAAATTGCTGTGTTTTCTTCTCTTTTTAAAAATTAGGTTGTAAGTTTCATGAGAACAGGAATCGTATCTGTTCTATTCACCTATCCCAGGGTTTATCATAGTATCTGATAAGTAGTAGATGCTTGATAAATATTTATTAAATTAACAAATAGATCATTATCACAAGTTAGTGAAAAGAGGAGGGATAAAATAAAATAAAATATTTCAAAAGTAATATAAGATCATAATTATTTTCCTTACTTAAGGCTTAAGTGACCACATGGTTCCAAGAAGAGTATTTACATATTTATTTAATTTGTATTAAATTAAGTTTTATTTTTTATTTGGTAATATATTTACATGGGCCAACTGTCAGTAAGATATATACATTGAGAAGACCTGATTGTACTCATTGCCTGTTCTACCAAATTTCTCCCCTTCTACTCCCTAACATAATTATTTTTCTAACATATTCTGTTGGCTTCCAATGTTTCATTATGCAAATGAAAGCAAATATGAGAAAATATGTTTATTATTATCTTCCTTTAAGTACATGAAGAAGGTCACATATGCTATAAACACACTTCTACCTCTCACATTCTTGTCTTAAAAAAAATTCCTGGAGATCTTTCTATATAGACATACCAAGAATTGCCTCATCTTTTGTAGATACATAGCATTCCATTTTATGAATGGATTCCAGATTATTTTTTTCTAATATATTGTGTGGCTTTCTAAAATAATTATTTTTTAATATATTGTGTGGGCTTCTAATGTTTCATTAAGCAAATACAAATAAATATGCAAAAAACATGTTTATTATTACCCTCCTTTAAGTAAATGAAGAAAGTCACAAATGCTATAAACACACTTCTACTTCTCACTTTCTTCTCTTAAAAAAAAAAAAATGTCCTGGAGATCTTACTATATAGACACACCTCAAGAACTGCTTCAATCTTTTGTACAGGTACATAGCATTCCATTTTATGAATATACACCATTTCACTAAATTTGTTCCCTTGTGATATTTCCAAGGTTAAAAACACTGTGGTGATGTCTTACCTTTGGACATCTATCATTTTGGGTTTGTGCAGGCATATCTGGTGGATAAACTCCCATAGGTGAAAATGTTGGGCCAAAGTGTAAGCATAATAGTAATTCTGAATGATACCACTCCACAGCAATTATACTATTTGGTGTGTCGATAGTATGTCTAGGTGTTCTAAGAAACAAATGCCAAGATGGCACTAAACATGATTTTATTTGGGTAGATGCCTGAAAGTAAATAGAGAGGGTGGCAGGCAAGGCTGGAAAAGTATTCAGGCAGGATGCAAGTCCTCCACCCATGAAAGAGAGAAAAGAAAATGTTGAGTAGAAGCATCCTATCCTAGTCAGCCATGTTGTCTAAAGAGTGTTAGGCAAAACTGTCAGGAAAATTCTTGAGACAAAGTCAGCCAACAAAGGTCCCTCTTCCTCAAAAGAATGGATCTCTACTTTTGAATCTTTGCTTAGTCTTAGTCACTGCCAGGTGACACCTATTGGAGGCCAAGGAAAAACAGTAAGGACCCTTGGTCAATTATACTCCCTTAAGTTGGAAGTTTGCTAGGCATCTAAAGACAAATACAAATTTAAAAAGATAGGCTTAATTCTCTCTTCCTGGTGAAAATGGGGGAAGAGATTTCCCACCCTCTCCTTTTTTCTTTTGGAGCACTTATATTAGAACACTTAATTTTAAGTATTTTCTCGTGTCTTTGAAATGTATATAAATCCTTCTGAAGACTAGATAGGCCTTTTGTTAGCTGACCTTTTGTCACCTTTATGATACAGGTAAATCTTTCTCAATACCCTGGGAGTTATCTCTTTCAAATGTAAAAATCATGATGTTAGCATCCCTTCTATCAGTCTCTGAGGGAAAATAGGAGCCAGACTTCAGTGGGTACCTTGCTCCAAGTATCAATCCCACTTTCGCATAGAGGAAAAGCTTACTTTTCCTGTGGATAAAGCTGATTAGCTAACACAGATTACCAAGTAAAATTAGGATGAACTGTTTGTGATAAATAGCGTTGTCCAATCCTCTTACTTGAGGAAGAGCTATTGCTTGTCTTTAAATATATATGCAATGGGTTGTATCTGTTTGCAAATGTAAGGGAGTGAGATGTCTTTGCGGTCTCTTAGCAAGTTGCCTGTGATGTCCATTACATTCTGGTTTAATGCTTATTCAATAATAAAAGTATTTTCTTTTTCTATTACCATTGTGGAGAAGATTTTTGGGTTGGGAGGAGACTTTATTTTAAATTATATTTTCCCAACAGGTGCAACAGACAAGTATTTTGGTGTTAATTCACTGAAGTGTCTTGTCAAAATTTTTCCTTAACTTGTCAAGGTTTTCAGTTTTCCTGACTTTAAATGGGCATAATTTTACTTGACTGATCATCTACACCATTGTGTGGTAAGAAGAAGCTAAACGAAGTTATGAAAATAAAACAACTGTGAAAATATAAAGCACTGTATGCTGTAAGTTTATTAATCTTTACTTTCATCAACATTAATTGAAGGCATCACTTCAGAAGCATTTATAAGATTTATTATCAAATGCTAGTAAAAGCAAGGAATATACTAGAAAGATTTATATACCATAAATATAGTTAGTAAACTATGTTTACTATATAGTCCAGAAAAGCACTCTTATTAGCACTTCAATTTAACATGAACAGAGTTTGCACAAATAGATGAGGAGAAATATTGAGTCCCTAGCAGTAGAGAAATATCGGGAGAAACGTTAATGATTTTGAACAGCAAAAGGGCTTTGCATGAATTAATAAATAAGCTATTTGGTGATGGTAATTATAGCATTTATCTCTACCATTGTATGACACAAATATATCTGGGAAGAGCAAATAGACATAAATTGGGGAAACAGAGCATTACTGTATCACATAATAAATCTTAGTTGAAGGCTGGCACTCACTTTAAATATGGCAAGTAGAGAATTATGAATTTCATAATTCTAAAAGTGTTTTCTTTGTCCATTCTTTTACTTGTTGAGTCCCAAATCTGACATAAAATGTTATCTCTTTTGTTGGATTTGCTTTCTTTGTTCTGCCACTCTTAAGCCAGATTTAAAGAAAACTGTTTCCTATGATACAGGCACAGAAGTTCTGGCAGAACCTCATTTACTTGTAAGAGGGATGTTGTGCCAAGCAAACCCTGTTTAGATACTACCATTCTTAGGCTCCACAATCAATGAAACAAACACTTATCTAAAGTAGAGGCACTGAAATACATATTCACAATGGAAATTTCTCTATTTACATTATGTAACACACAGCTTAAAGACCAAATGTGGCACTGAATTCTATACATCTAGACTGTGATGTGTGCCATTATCTTTTTGCCTTTCTTGTTGTGTTTTTCCCCAGAGGGTGCATTTACCTATTCTGCATTCTATCTTGGTTACTTTCTTTGACCTTTTCTTGCTTTCATTCCGCTCCTTTTGACTTACAAATCCCTTTCAATCTATAGCAAATGCAATGGATAAATAGCACAATTTTAACTTCTCATCTCTATTTTAAATACAGTCTTTCTGCAAACGGCTAGTAGTATTTATAGCAACATACCAATATTCTACTTTTCCACAAAAGATAACAGTCAATACCTTCAAATTTTTAATCTTCTCCCATTCTACACGAAGAAAACTACTTTGGTTTCAACAGAGTTGGAAAAATTCAAAAGATAAGAATGTATGCACAAATTTCTAAAACACCAAAACGTCATTTATATTTTAGAAGTGTGGTGGTGTTAATCATTTCTGTTAGTGATGACACTTGAAACAATCAAATTATTACATATGTAAAGTTCTCCCTGAGTTTTTAAATGTGTTTCTTAAGGCTTCATTCCACAAAAAATGCCATGTGTTGTTTAAGCAACTCCAGCAATAGATATTGACTGAAATAATCACATGAGTCCTATTTAACCCAAATATCTGCCTGTAAAGACATTTTGAAGACATGTTTTAACTTGAAAAAAGAAAAAAAAACATAGTAAGTTCCTACTGTAGAAATCCACACATCAAAAATAAAACAATATATTAATTAATTTAGAAGGATTCTATCAAATAAACTATAGGTATTATACCAGGGATAGATAGGATAAAATAGGCAGAGAGGGCAAGGTTAGGACCTGAGGTACCTGGGTGGGGAAAACACATATTTTGGAACAATGCTGGGAGCATCTAACCATAGCAAACTCCCTCAGGCATAAGGTTCCTCTTAAGAATGTAACAGACACCCTCTACTTCCTCACAGGTTCGCCTCAGGAATTTGACAATTAAAATACCTAACTAAAAAAAGTAAACCATAAAACTTATGTTATACCAGGGGCAGTATGACCAGTCTGACTCCTCACACAATGGGGTCAATCAGGAATGGACAACCTAGCAGCTAGAGTTATCCAGCCAGTAAGGGTAGAACCTGGGGAGGAATGAGGGGGAAGGGAAGGGAATGCTGGCCAGAACCTTATAAAACAAGGGCCCTTGCCTATAGTCATGGGTATTCACCTTCAAATGCCCTCTTTCTATAAAGAGAGCTTTCATACTATTATTACTTTCTAATCTTATACCCTAATAACTTTTGCCTGCTGCTCATTTTGTGTCCACCTCTTCATTCTTCGAAATGGCAAGATAAGGAATCCCAGGTATTGAGGTAAAGAATCCTGCAACAGTATTACAATGTATTCCAAATCTTTTCTCACAAAGCCCATTGAAAGATAAAGACACTTATGGATAAGTTATAGGTCTCTGCTCAGTTTCTGTTTGGATTCTGTACTTTTCATACAAGTGCTGATGTTTGTTTTTTGTTTTTTGTTTTTTCTCTATCTAGGGAAATTGGGTCCCTTTGATCCAGCTCTTTTGTATCAGGACACATATTTCAAGTTTCTTTTTTTGTGAAATGCTTCTTCACACTTTGCAATTGTTAGACATTTAGATTTTTAAAAATACTATGGGGCGCTGCTCCCCATTCTTGATTTTTCTTTCAGTTTGAAGCACATCTTTTGGGATAATTATCTCTCTCCCTCCCTCTGCATGGTGAGCAAAGTGCAGGCAGGAAATCTTGAGTTCTGTTTTACCTCTCCTGGTGTCTGGTCTCTGGTTCCAGCACTTCTTCGTAGTAAAACCTGTCTAATTTTGTGTCTCAGTATCAGTGAGCTGATATGCTGGCATACATACACTTTTATAGCAATTCTATCAAGTCTCACATACCAACCACTTTGTCTCATTTCTCAACTTGTTCTGTGTGGGGCAGACAAGGGGCAATATTACTGGCACACTCTAATAGCACCATCTCAATATATTTGCTGGTTTTACATTTAATATATCCTGTCTGAAGAATGTGTGTTGACAATTTCTTCATTCAAAAATATACTCTTTTATTTTTTCATAGTCCTAAAGAGTTGTGTTTTTCTTAATTCCACTTTTTTGGAGCGCTTTGTGTTTTAGAGTACTGTGGAGATAATTTGGTAATAAACATACTTTTAAAAAATATTGTTTTATTATTTAACTAAGTTGCAAACACAGATCTAATGGATTCTATAGTCCAGGTTCTTACACACTGTTATTCTGTTTTGCCCCAGTTTGGCTCTACTCATTTGCTATTAAGCTGTGAATGAACTGTATTCCAACTACCCTGTCCCCCCAACCCCCCCCCCCCAAAAAAGGAAGCATCTTTTAGAACATAAAACCTGTTTGTGCATCTTAAGGGTAAAACAATCATAAATTCAAACTAAAGATTAGTTTTTAAAAATCATTTCATTTCTCAATTTCTAAGAGTGGGAGTCTCTTCTAATATTAACATGCCATTATTATTAGGTTTGACTGCCTGCTGTGAACCATGGTGAAGCACACAGAAGAATCTCACTACGGGCAAATACAAACATTGAGATTTTAATGGCTGTTAAGTAAATCTAAACTTAAAAATAAACAAGAAGTTTAATAGAGGCTTAATTACTGCCACATGCAGTGTTTTGAAAAAAACCAGAATTTATCTCCATACCTGTCATGAAAATGTATTTCCTCTTGAAGGAAAATCTTGCTTTTATTTAAAAATATGTGGGATCTGCTAAGCAAGCAGATACCTCTCTTTCATTATGGATTATTTTCCTTTAGATATAAGACAAGTCTTGTAGATGGGATAAATTTAGACTGTCAAACTACAAAAATGTGTTATGAGGTATACATTGCTCTCTGTTATATACATTAATGTGTCCAGCTTCTTCTGACACTTAATTTAAAATACTGGTCAAGTTAAAGCTTGATTTTGTTCCATGTCCTATTTGCTTTGGCTTTTGTCTATTGGTAATCTTGTTTGCTTTTTTTAGAACTACAACTGCTGCGTTTTTATTGATCACAATTTCATATTGATGTGTCTTAAGTACATCTACAAAGACATACACATGAAAGGGCATAAAGACCTTCTCTTTCTCACATTACTGGTATCTATGTATCTATGTACCTATGTATCTATCTATCTATCTACCTATCTATTATTTTTTAATTGATAAAAAAGCCACAGATTTGGCAGAAGAGAAATCTCAATAATTGCTTCTTTTAATCCATCAATGTAGAGATGGGCAAAATGAAGCATAAAGAGATTAACAGGTGGATTGCAGTGTAACTACAGCTAAATGCAAGGTTTCCTGATTTTAAGGATATGAAGCCATTATATTTTATCTACCACATGATGACCTCTCACACCCATACCTCTCCTCACCATCTTGGTAAGATCCCTTTCCAAGTAGTGCTGGACAAAGCCAGAGTTTGGGAAAATAACCTACTTTTTGTTGTGGTACGTATCTTCACTGGATTTTGCAGACACACTTTTCTTAGTTCTTTCTTTTAAAGATCCAGTTACACTAGGGGTGCCTGGGTTGCTCGATAGGTTAAGCCTCTGACTCTTTTTTTTTTTTTAATTTTCTTTTTAATGTCTATTTATTTTTGAGAGAGAGACAGTGTGAGCCAGGGAGGGGCAGAGAGAGAGGGAGAAGAAGAGAGAGAGAGAGAGAGAGAGAGAGAGAGAGAGAGAGAGAGAGAGAGAATATCCTCAACAGACTCCAGGCTCTGAGCTGTCAGCACAGAACCCAATGCGGTCTCGGACCCACGAACCTTGAGATCATGACCTGAGCCGATGTCAGAACCTCATCCGACTAAGCCACCCAGGCACCCCAACCTCCGACTCTTGATTTTGGCTCACGTTATGATCTCATGCACTTACAGTGCAGAGCCTGCTTGGGATTCCTTCTCTCTCCTTCTTTCTCTCTCTGCCCCTCCCTAGCTTGCACGCGAGCGCGTGAGCGCTCGCGCTCTCTCTCTCTCTCTCTCTCTCTCTCTCTCTCAAAATAAATAAATAAACTTTAAAAAATCTAAATTACGCTATACATATACAAAAGCAAACAAATAAGTGTTCACATTGGTGAATATTTGCAGGATGAATATACCTGCACAGCCATCACTCAAATCAAGATATGGAACATTATGACCACTTCAGAAGCTTGCCTTATATCTCTTCCCAGTAATTATACCTCCCGGGTAACCATGATTCTGATTTCTATCACTACGGATTAATGTACTTCCTTTTGAACACTATATAAATAAAAACATACTACATATTTTCTTTAGTGTTTGACTTCTTTCACTAAACACTATTGGTGAGTTTTATCCTTGTTGTATGTTCATTTTCATTGCTGTATTATATTGCATTATATAAATATACCACAATTTATCAATTTATTCCATTATTGAGGACATTTGGATTGTTTCTACTTTTGACTATTATAAATAGTGTTATTAATAATAGTCTTTGTAATTCTTTTAGTATGCAAAGTAACACACTTCTGTACATACAGAAGTGGAATTGTTTGGTCCTAGGCTATGCTCAGCTTTTGTAGAATATGCCAAAGTCATACTAATTTATGTGTTACACAGTAATATATGATGGTGTAGATTATTCTACATCCTTACCAATACCTAGTCATATCATTTTTTATATTTTTAATTAAAAAATATTTTTGGCCATTTTAGTAGGTGTATGGTAGAATGTTATTTTGTTTTAAATTTTCACTTCCCGGAGTACTAACCATGTTGAACATCCTTTTATTAGCTAGATATCTCTTTTCTACCCTATCTACATCTATTCTTCATGCTTCTCCATACTGTCCTATGTCTCTGGAGGCTAACATACTGACTTCACTGACATATTCCCTTCCTTCTGTGTTCCATCATTAGAGATCATTGATAGGGGATGGAAGGGAGGCAAGGGGGGGGGGGAATAGAATCAGACATTTTTTCTCTCTACTGTCTTCTTTGGGCTGTGCTGCAAGCTGGCTGTGACCTTCCACAGAAAGGCCTCAGGGACTGTAAGTCAACATGCCTCATATTCCTTTTCATCTGCAATTTTCTACTAACTGATTCTTCTTCCACCCCAAATACCTAAGGGTAGTATGGGAAACTTCCTCTCCCTGGCATATTTCACTGTCTCTTGTGGTTTCCCTCTCTCTTTCTCCAAAATTATCTGAATTTTTTTTTAAGTTCCTACTCTATCCAAATTGGAATGTGCCATCTACTTCCTGCTAGAAATCTGTTATGATGCACATTACTCTTTCTAAATTGTACTGAGAATGTGTGAAAAGATGGTGTATGCAAGATGGGAATTATTTGAAAATTAAGTGAGGAATATTTAGCAGAAAATCGTTTTATTTTGTTTTTGTTTTAAATGTTTATTTATTTTGACAGTGAGAGAGACAGAGAGAGAGAGAGACAGAGAGAGAGAGAGAGAGAGAGAATCCCAAGCAGGCTTCACACTGTCAGCACACAGCCCAACGTGGGGCTCCATGTCACCAATGGCAAGATCATGAACTGAGCCACAACAAGAGTCAGATGCTTAACTGACTGAGCCACCCAGGTGTCCACGAATACAGTGTTTTAGAGTAGACCTCCCACTAGGACCTTAAATAATAAATGTGTGCCAGAGAAGAACTCTTGTTTAAGCAAATGAGATATTCTATTACACTGGCATTTTAAGCTAAGTTCTTAAGCAGACTCTGGTTGCCTTTGGAACAAATTAAACTATGTTTTGTAGCAATAAAATTGAAATTAATATATGTAGTGTGATCTGGAAGGAGTATATATGAGATTTGTCTAAGGATCTTACTGTATCTTAAGTTCTATTCATTATCTATTTGTGACAAGATAAGAGATCTAACAATTTGAAACATTAACTTCTGAAATTATGGTAACCCTCACCATTTCCTTAGATATTTTCAAGTCTTGTCTCAGAGAGTACTTTCAAACCTGCGTTGAGTAAAACCCTTTCTTTAAGGGATAAGACATTCTTTATCATAATTATCAAAATGTTACATGCAAACCAAAGCACAGAGCAGAGAGAACTTAGAGGAAATGGAAATCTCCAAATTCCCAGGAAGAGTGACAAAGATGATTCCAATTTCATCTTTCCCCCTGTAAGAAAGGGGGCCATGGTTATGGGGGGAAAAAAAAGGCCTAGTGGCAGTTAGAGCTAACTCAAGTTGAAACTTATGTAATAAGGCAGTTTTATGAGAGAATTAAATAGAATTGTTAACACCTGAGGACAGTTCCATGGGATCATGAGCTCTTCCTCCTCCAGTTTACACTCGTACCTATTGCAATTTGGTGTCTAATCCAAACACTCCTTTGATAAGTGTTCTAAACGCCAGTAGTGATCTTGTAATGTTTAGCCTTCTCCAATTAATAATGTAGTAGACCACTCTTTCCCTCTTGAAACTCAATGGTACAATATCCAGTCCCTTAATTTGGATCTCTCCTTTCGGGCTACTACTTTTTTGCCCTGTTCTGATTTCCATTTCACTATTCACCTTGCAAACATTTGTGTTTCACAGGATTCAATCATTGGACCATTTCTCTGCTCATTTTACATTATTTTAGTGAGTTAACTTAATCTCTTCATAAGAATGTTCTTTTATTTCAATGATTTCCAAATCTTTATTTGTAACCCCCCCCTTTTGTAATATAGGCCTGTATTGTAAAATACATTACTAGATAAATTTCACATGGATAGCCCACAGAAGACTTTAGTTTTAGCATATTCCAGGTCAGAGTTGTTATTTCCCTCTCCAAAACTGTTCTTTCCTTTTATGTTTCCTTTCAGTTAATAAAATCACTATTCACTGAGTCACCCAAACTAGGAAACCTCATAATGATCCTTAACTCATCCATTCATCTCATCTCTCACATTCAATCAGCCACCACATCGTGTTAATTCTATCTCTTGGATATGTTTGGAATTGGTCTTTACCTTTTCCTTCTCATAGCACCTCTCATGTGTAGGCTCATCACCCTTTTTTTGTTGTTGTTGTAATGATGGCCTCCTAACTAATTTCCCTGACTCCTATGGCTCCCTCACAAATATCTTGATCTTCCATTGATCTTTAAAATTGCTACAGGCGTGGCTGGGTGGCTCAGAGCCTGGAGCCTGCTTCAGATTCTGTGTCTCCCTCTCTCTCTACCCCTCCCCCACTCACACTCTGTCTCTATCTCTCTCTCAAAAATAAACATTAAAAATTAAAAAAAATAAGTGCTATAAATGTGTGTTTCTAAACACAAATCAAATCATATTACATTCGTTTTAAAAACTCCAATTATAGGGGCACCTGGGTGGCTCAGTCAGTTAGGCATCTGACTTCGGCTCAGGTCATGGTCCCGCAGTTCGTGGGTTCCAGCCCCGCATTGGGCTCTGTGCTGACAGCTCAGAGCCTGGAGCCTGCTTCAGATTCTTTGTCTCCCTCTCTCTCTCTGCCCCTCCCCCACTCGCACTCTGTCTCCTGTCCCCAAAATAAATAAACATTAAAAAAAAATAATCTCCAGGGGCGTCTGGGTGGCTCAGTCGGTTAAGCGACAGGTCATAATCTCAGGGTCCATGAGTTCAAGCTCCCCGTCGGGCTCTGTGCTGACAGCACAGAGCCTGGAGCCTGTTTCGGATTCTGTGTCTCCCTCTCTCTGACCCTCCCCTGTTCATGCTCTGTCTCTCTCTGTCTCAAAAATAAATAAATAAATAAAAAAGTTACAGAAATTAAAAAAAATAATCTCCAATTAGAGAATTAAATACACACATATGAGATCTAGCTTGGATGAACTAGGATTCCAACAATAATTTGTTCTTTAAAAAGGAAATAGAAGAGAGAGGAAAAAAAAATAGCTCTATCCACACAGAAAATGCAAAAGGAGAAGCATTCTTATTAATTTTTAATGCAATGTTGGATTTTATGGGTTTAAAAATCTTACATTGTTTATTTCTAAACCATTGAAGGATATAATACAAATTATGTTTATTGTTCACTCTTGATTTTCTCTTTAAATAAAACTATTCTGCAGTCACCTTCACATATACACACATATGTACTTTATGTATTATATAAATACATATACATATGTATCTATTGCTTAAGCAACAATCTCAGAGAAACAATATCTGTGAATTCATAAAAATTTATGAATTGATTAAAAATGAGACTAAACTATTTAATTAGAGAGACTTAATTTTTTTCAAAAAGAAAGAACACTTGGGGTGCACTGAAAAAATGAAAATTGTTTCTAATCAGCATTTCCCCTTAATGAATAGGGCCAATGAGTTGGTGTTAAGATGTGCATATATAAATAGGCTTCTGCAGACATGTGACATCACACACCTGGCTGATAGCTTTAAATTGCAAATGCAGCTTTTTCTTTTCTTTTTCTGTTTTGTATATATTTATAGTAATTGATCAAATTGTTTTTTATATGTGATAAAACTTCTATTATTTTCTATCATTTACATTTTAAGTGCTCTGCTTCTTTGTAATATGCTGACTAACTTTGGATATTAATAAATAAAATACAGAGAAGAGGTAAATGTTAACTTCATAGATTATTATTCCACTATATCTCTAGAAAAATGCAATGATTTTAAAAAGGTGTTATTTCTTTTTTTTTTAAGTTCTTATTTCTAAGGAAGTTGTTCTTGCTCCTTTTCTTGCTGAAATGCTTTTTAATAACTCTAGGTTTCTGATTTAGACTTCTAAAGAGGTTGCAAATTCAAGAAACAGAAACTGAATGTGTCTACACATTCAGAAGAATTCAGAAGAAATGTAGACTGAATGTGTCTATGTCGTTACTACCATGATTCCTGTCTATTAAGGAGTGAAAGAGCAGCAAAATAAAAAACTGTTTGCATCTTTATAACTAATTATCCTTTAGAAAAACAAATAATATTTTAAAGCCCATCTCTTATTCCCTGACCCTAGTGATAAAAGGAAGACAATTTTGAAGTTGAAAAGACAGATTTTGAAGTTTTAGTATTTTTCATTTATGAAAAATATCATTGTATTAGCATAAGTTAGACAACAGAGTGATAAGAACTATAGTAAAAGGATATTATTTGATAACTTCTCTACTTGGAAATTGACACTAAGACTATAAAGATTCCCTCAATATAATGACTCAAGTATAATCTATAATCAGTGCTGCAGATTACCAATACCAATGAACAATGCTGCTCCTTGGATAAGTGTTTGATGAATGAAGGTAAAGAGACATATTTTTTTAAAATGTTTTGATAGATAATACTTAGAGACCAAAGAGCTTTCCTGGCTTTTTTCAAGAACACAAAGTGAAATAACATACAGTCAACATTACTACCCAGCAAACTTCCATTTCTGCATTTGTCTATTGAGGCCTGAATCTAGTGAAAACCTAGTTAGAATCATCTACTGAAGAGCTTAAGTAATGGAGGATACAAAAAACAAAACAAAACAAAACAAAACAAAATACAATCTGAATATTCTTATCATAAAGAATAAACTTTGGGGCATAATTGTACATGCAGTCAGAGGAAATATACTCCTTCATTTGGCATAGTCTATAGTCCCAGTAATTTAATTATTGCCTATGTTTTAGTTTAATTTAAAGTCTTAGATAACAAGAGTGTTTGCTTGATATTCTAAATTCAGAAAGGGATAATTTAGATGAATGGGTAATAAATAGTCCTGGAACAATGGGATCTCTATCTCACACAATAAACAAAATAACAATCTCAGGTGAAATTTATGCTCATCAAAGGACACTTATAAAATAAGAAAGTCTGTCAACAGTCCAGGAAGAGGGGCTTTACAAGAAATAAAGCCAACACAGCATACATACAGAATACACACTAAATAATTCCTACGAATCAATGAAAAAGACAAAGCAATAAAAATTAAACAATTGAAAAAATCAGAAATTTCACTGAAGAAAAGGCACTAATGGACCACAGAATTGATGAAATTATGTTAAATTAATTGATGATAGGGAAGTAAAAATTAAAACCACAATGATACACATTTTCATACTTTGCAGATGGGTAAAGTCAAATAACACCATGTTTTTACAAGAATAGTTTTTTACTACTACTCTGAAAATCAGTTTGGTGTAACCTATTAAAAGGGGTATACATGCTAGCCCATAACTAGCAATTCCACTCCTTATTATCAATTCTAAGAAAATTGATACATATATATATGTATCGAGACATATCTACACAAATGCTTTATATCAGTGTTGTCTATTATAACAAAAAGTATGCCCCATCCCCAGTATCTACAAATGGAATAATAATTTGCAGTATGCTCATATAATGAGTATAATATAATAGTGAAAATGAAAGATCTAGAGCCACAGACATCATAATATATAATTTAAATCCACAATTTGAGCTCAAAGAAGCATCTCATAAAGGAATATACAGACACATTGTATCTTCTCGTAAATGTTTGTTATCCTGGCCTAAATAAAGCTTCACAGGTATTTCTTTAATTTCTTGGTCTTTAAACTATATGCTTATGTTTCTATGCCCATTTATAATATATGCTATATTTTAGATTTTTTTTTTCAAAAATATATGAAAAGGCCACACTAGTTGATGAAAGGGAAGACATAAAATTGAAAAGCATTCAGGGGACTTTTCTCATGGAGTTTACTTTTATCTCTATTCTAGCACTCTAAATTTTAAGTGTTTTCATGATTTCTACCTCTTGCCTAATTGCAAAGCCTTCCCTTCTCCCACCTCATATCTTTTTTTTTTTTTTTTTTTTTTACATAGGCTGTGGAAGGCTTTGATAACAGAAATAGTAAAAGCAAAGGACCTAATTCTCTATAATCACCTTGGAAAATTGAGCTTTAATGTGTCACATCATTGACACTAAAAATGGTGTGTGAACTATTGGGAAGAACACAACACCAGCAAGGTCAACAGACTGGCATTGGTGGGGGGAGTCAACGGTGGCAAAAGCAGTGAGCTAAATCCTGAAAATAAGTAACCCTGGCTGAAAAAGCAGTACTCTGTCTTTGGTCATTGCTGTCATTTTAAAAATGGATAACAATAAGAGATTATATCAAGTAGTACAGAGCTAAAAGAGAAAAGGAGACAAACAGCAGAAGCAAGTTATTACATAATAACTTTCTAATTTTATTTATTTTATTTTTTTCTTCCAAGTTTTTATGTAAATTTCAGTTAACATACATTGTAATATTAGTTTCAAGTATAGGATTTAGTGATTCATCACATACGACACTTAGTGCTCATCACAAGTGCCCTCCTTAATGTCCATCACCCATTTAACCCATCCCCCTGCCCACCTTCACTCTGGTAACTATCACTGTGTTCTTTACAGTTATGAGTATTTTCTTGGTTTTCCTCTCTCTTTTCTCCCCCCATGATCATTTGTTTTGTTTCTTAAACTCCATATATGAGTGAAATCATATGGTATTTGTCGACATTAGCCCAATTATGGAAAAAGCCTCGATATCATCAACTGATGAATGGATAAAGAAGATATAAATATATAATAAAATATTATATATAAAGAAGATATTGTATATAATGGATATTACTCAACCATAAAGAAAATGAAATCTTACCATTGAAATGACATGGATGGAGCTAGAGAATATTATTCTAAATGAAATAAGTCAGTCAGAGAAAGAAAATATCATAATGACTTTTAGAATAAGTTTTCAAAGTACACGTGAAACAGTCATTGAAGACTCTTAGCATAATCTCAAAAAATTTAAGGAATCTGAAGTTGCTTTGTTAAAACCATCAGGTTTGGAAAGGGTGGCCAATAGTGATAATAATGTGTTTTAAAAATATACTTATTATGTTATATTTATAAATTTCTTACACCCAAGTCATCATATTGAATGGAATAGGAGTTATATCAACTTGGAAACATACATGTATTCCCCATTATAATTGTAATTATTTGGCACCAGGTAACCATAAATAGTGTTCAAAAGGTTTTAGTGCTGGCTTGGTGTTGTATACACAATTTATGATACTATTTTCCAACAATAATGTATTTTGGGAATTAAACAGCTAATTTCCAAATGGATATTTGAAATATACGATATTTATAAATTGGGAGACGTTTATATATGGAAAGGAAATTTACACAACGCATAATTTGTTGATAACCATTGAATAGAAAATTTGTGGAGCAGTAGTGCATTTTTGGAGGCCATAAAAGGAAAGCAGTAGGCTGGCTGAATGGGGTCCCTCTGGAGAATGGAAGTGATCACTGATCACTGAAAAGGGAAATAAGAATTTACCTAAAACTTAGAGAGGCACATAGGAATGATGTAAGTTTTTCTTCCCCACATGAGTTGAAGGAATGTCCACTGATGTGAGAGCTCTGGATTTCAAAATAAGGGAATCAGGTTCACAAAGCTGAGGCAACACTGAACCAAGAATGCCAAAGCAACAGCAATGACAATAACAACAAAATCAAGTAGCAGTAATTACGAGAGAGAAAAATATTGTGATGAGTTTAGCTTATTTTTCTTTTCTTTTTGCTTATTTATTTTGTTTTTAAGGATTCCAAATAAAAAGAGAAAATCTTATATGACCAACTGAGGCTACCTTTCCATTTTACATACTCTCATAAGATGAGGTATGTAACAGAATGACAGGAGTTAGTTTTTGCCAGTTTTATAAATGCAAGTCACTGAAATAATGTTGTTTTTAAAATTTAAGATTATTAATAAAATTCCATGGTAAGAGTACCTGTTCTGAATTCTAGATTTCTATCAGAACCAGAGGGATTAGAGGACTTTGAAAGGGGAAAGTAAAATGATACGCCAATTTGGCAATATTTCATGAAACTAATTACCTGTTTAAATGCAGGCCCTATCACGGAAAGGCCTATATTGATGCACTAAAATCCAAGAAACATATTAATACAATCATGTGATAATGGTTTATAAAATATCATAAAAATACAGGAAGTAAGATTAAAGCAGTATTTTCAATGAGTCTTATTTATAATACTATAGTATCAAAATAACCATGATTATAACTTAATATACTTCTATTATCTAGATTTTTTTGGCTTCCAAAAGGAAAGGAAGCTATTTCTTTTCATGTTGCTCCATTTAAATAGGTACTTATGGGGGCGCCTGGGTGGCGCAGTCGGTTAAGCGTCCGACTTCAACCAGGTCACGATCTCACGGTCCGTGAGTTCGAGCCCGGCGTCGGGCTCTGGGCTGATGGCTCAGAGCCTGGAGCCTGTTTCCGATTCTGTGTCTCCCTCTCTCTCTGCCCCTCTCCCGTTCATGCTCTGTCTCTCTCTGTCCCAAAAATAAATAAACGTTGAAAAAAAAATTTAAATAGGTACTTATGGAACACTTACATACTGTAATTATTTGTTATATACAATATAATTATATTATTAGTTTATTTGTCCTATATATTATATAATTAGTTATTTTCTTGGAAAATTGTTATAAATAGTAATTGGTTATTTTTGAAACTTATTATATATTGTAATTAGTTATTTACTTGTAAAACGTGTGTGTGTGTGTGTGTGTGTGTGTGTGTGTGCGCGCGTGTGTGTGCGTGAGAGAGAGACAGTGCAGTATGGTTTTTGATGTGGATAAAAATTCGGATTGGTGCTTTTTGTGGTGAGTTTTTAATATAACTATGAATTCACATGTATTAACAAAATACCTTTTACACATATTCATTAAATAAATATATACTGAACAGCATTAAACATGCTTCTATATGTTCAGGATATAGCAATGAATGAAACAAATAAATTTATCTCCTCATGGATTTTATATTTTATTTTATAAAACTTTTCCAAAGCTGTATTTCCTTAAATATGAAGTCTTTCACAGTATTTAAAAATTACAAATTACCAATCACTAACTAAAAGAGGAGAAAGTACAGAAATGTTATTTTTTATTGTTAGCATTGACATTAAAAATGGCAATCAACATTTGCTCTTGTAGAGTCAATTTCATTCATGATTCTCAAAGAACTATAACATTCTAATTAATTTTACAACACCCAAGAGAGACCGATAAGTATTATTATTCCAATTTTACAAATGAGGGAACTGTAACATAGAAGCTGAATTCACATTTTCCTCTACACCTCAATAGAGCTCTTAAGAAACCCCATAGCAATTGCAGGGTTTCAACTCTTGTATTGTTGTGTAACTCTGTGGCACTTTTTTTTTTTCATTACTCAAGACAGACATTGTTTGAGAAGTGATATAGAAGAAATCTTTATGTGGATTTGGTTCTGAACAGTGTGATATAGTTGATGGGACCCACCTTGCAAAATGTATACATAGTAAAGGCACACTGGCCTATGCTCAATTGTTAAAATCATTTCTACTATAGATATAAAACCAGATATAGATTGGGTTTAAAAAATAAAAATAAAAGCAGGATCATTTGTCCAAGCCCTCCTGATTGGAAGGCCCAAATAAAATCTTAAATACAGTTCTCTCAACATAGCACACTAACCCAACTAAAGGAACAAAAAGAAAAACTAAACTTTGTTTTCTGCAATAAACTGACAAACCAACAATTACTGTATCCTAATGGATATATTAATGCTCAGTGGACAAAATAACCAATTCTATTAGTAAGCAGTTAGGGATTTAAAAACAAACCAAACAACACACCAGGCAGTTCAATAGAGGCGGATATAACAATGTTGTACATAGTATAAAAATGTTAGAATTGCTGAGACCAAACAAGTGGCGAGGTGGGGCATACAGTAATCAGCAAAATGCAAGAATCCAATAAACCTAGCTCTGGGAAGATACAGGAGGAAGTGGTACAGGAATCTGGGGTGTCAGGCTTGAGCAATAGAGCAGACATACCCACTGTTCTCTGGTAAACATTCAAACTGGATACAAATATCCTCTGACTCTATCATCTTTATGGAAATAAAAAATAAATGCCTTTTCCCCAGACCTCCTGGACACAAATCTTCCAATCTGGTTTCTCTAAGTCCCAGACAACTAAATAAATAATTAGCCAATAACCATGAATCAGTACCTTTGAATGTGTTTTTCCTTCTATCCAAAATGGAGAACTGGATTTAGGGTCCAAATTTCAGTCCACTGGTATCATTTAGGGATGCACTGATTGGATTACTGCAATAGTTTTTTTGACTGTTTTTTCTGCTTCTGTCTCCCATTTCCTACATGATGGCCTGAGTGATCCTTTTAGAACACAAGCTGTATCATGACTCTCCTCAAAACTCCAGAGAAGTTCCTGCTCACTCAAAACAAAGCCAAAATCCTGACATAATTAAAAGACCGTTTTGTGGCCTTGTCCTAACTCTGTACTGCCAAAGTTAAATAGACTAGAAAGACTTTATTCAAGACTAGTGCAATAGGAGAGAGAGAGACTGGACTTGACTCACTGAAACAAAAACAAAGGGTTGGGGTAGGGGGAACTTATGTTACCAGTGTCTGCTAATTGTTCTCACCCAAAGGAATTGTTCTCACCTTCATGACTGAAGCTAGGTTTTGTTTTCTTTTGTTTTTGTTTTTTACAATTTAAGGCAAAATGCACTCAGATTAAGCTCCTATTCTTCCAGAGACTGAAAAATAGAGGCGTTCTCTTTCAATGTTTACATATCAAAGATAATGTCTGCTTGTCTTTGAAAAAGATATTTCCTAGGTTGTAAAACTGGTAAGAGAATACAAGAAGATTTACATACTTTTCACAGAGGCAGATAATTTAAAATTTTAAGTTTTCTAAAGTAAATGCTTTAACAAAGGGGAGGTTAGGGAACTAGCCAGGAAAAAGCCTGTCCAAAGTTTAGTCAAGCTTAGGGGAATGACAAGATCTTCTTGATAAGGCTTATTTAACTTTTCTCATATCCTCAGCCTCAGAAACACTAGTTTCCTTCATATTCTTCACACACTTTTCTGTTTCATAATATTTGTATTTGATGGACTTTTTAACTGGACTATTAGTCCGACAACTTACTATGTAGTTTGTTATCTTATTTCCTTCTGATTTATACTCACATTTCAACTTAACAGAGAGGTCTTTTATGATCACCCTATTTAAAACACCAACCTTTCAAACTTTCTCTGTATCACTTAATGTGCTTCCACTTTTCTCCCTATAACTTAACAATATCTGATGTATTATCTATAATTTAAGCAGTAAGAACTTAATACATAAACCTGAATTATTTTCTCATATATCCCATGTATGTCATATATCTCATATATACTCATATATCCCTATCATATCATAAATACTCAATAACTTCTTGTAAATAAATAAATTAATGAAGCAGTTACTAACATTATTTCAGTTTTCAAAATAAGAAAAGTGAGGCATAAATATATTAAATAAAAGTACTCAGAGCCATAAAGTCATTAAATGTCAGAGTTACTCATTTATCTACACGATCTCTGTATGACTCCAAACCTAAATGTTTAGCTACAAATTAAAAAAAAAAAAAAGTATTAGGAGTTATTTTTTAAAACAAATTTATTGTAATGATTTCAACATGTACAACTTACAATGGTAAAGCAGTTTATCCCAAATGCATATTATTTTTGTGTCATCTAAACAAGTTATCTATAGTACCTACCACAGTGCCCTACCTAAGATAAAGGCTATATGAATAGTCATTGAATGAATGAGTCAGTCCATGACTGGAGTTATGTAGTGTGGATTCTTTTCATTGTTCATGTAAATTGAGATGTCTGGCTAATTTCTATTGAGCTTGGAAATTATTATCTGCAAAATGAGAATACAGGCTGAAAGGTCTCTGTATCAGAGATAGCTTGTCAGCCACCGAAATTCATACTCTCCCTTCCAGGTATAAAGAAAACTCTTGCTGGGGCACCTGGCTCAGTTGGTTAAGTGTCTGACTCCAGCTCAGCTCATGAACTCAAGTTCGAGCCCTGTGTCAGGCTATGTGCTGACAGCTCAGAACCTGGAGCCTGCTTCAGATTCTGTGTCTCCCTCTCTCTCTGCCCTTCCCTGCTCTCACTCTGTCTCTCTGTCTCTCTCAAAAATAAAGATTAAGAAAAAAAAAATTAAAAATAGAACTCTTGCTATGAGTGAAGTCATATGATATTTGTCTTTCTGTGACTGACTAGTTTTGCTTAGCATAATACCCTCTAGTTCCACCCACATAGTTGCAAATGGCAAGATTACATTCTTTTTGATTGCTGAGTACTACTCCAGTGTGGATATAGATATAGATATAGATATAGATATAGATGATATAGATATAGATATAGATGATATAGATATAGATATAGATATAGATATAGATATAGATATAGATATATAGATATACCACATCTTCTTTATCCCTTCATCCATGGATGGACATTAGGGCTCTTTCCATACTTTGGCTATTGTTGGTAGTGCTACTATAAACATTGGGGTGCATGTGTCCCTTTAAAACAGCATACCTGTATCCCTTGAATAAATACCTAGGAGTGCAATTGCTGAGTCATATGGTAGTTCTATTTTTAATTTTTTGAGGAATCTCCATACTGTTTTCCAGAATGGTTGCACTAAAACAGATGGATATAGGGGAAGGGAAGCAAAAATAGTATAAAAACAGGAAGGGGGACAAAACATAAGAGACTCTTAAATATGGAGAACAGACAGAGGGTTGCTGGAGGGGTTGTCGGAGGGGGGATGGGCTAAATGGGTAAGGGGCATTAACGAATATACTTCTGAAACCATTGTTGCACTATATGCTAACTTGGATGTAAATTAAAAACTAGATAAATTTAAAAAGAAAAAAAAGAGAACTCTTGCTGACAAGTAGCTATCCAATGACAGAGGATATTTCCCATGTTCCTTGCATCTAGGGCACACTCTGTTAGTATATGACTGGAAGTAATATGTATCATTTCTGGGCTGAGGTTTAAAGAAGCAAGTGTGTAGGTGTCGTCTCCACATTTCCTTTACTTTCTGCCGGATGAGTTTAGACCACTCCAAGGTTGGAGCCAAAAGATGAAAACCTGAACTACCAAGTAGAAAAAATATCATTCACTCATCAGAACACCTGAACAGTTGAATGTAAAATAATATTCCAAATATTGAGTTTATTTATTATATCAGCTAACAATAGCCTTGATATTATAATCATTAACATTTGTTCCAAATATAAAATTCCATTTCCACACTTCATATAATATTAGCAATTTCTAAAATGTTAAACATAATTTCTTATGTATAAGACACAGAACAGTCATAGCATACTTATTATTTTCAGTGCCATGACCCTAATTCCACTTCTAATTAGCTAACACTTTTAATGGCCACAGTTTCTAAGTAGCCTTTCTTCAACTTTTTTCTCTTTCAAATGTCCCTCAACAAAACTGTTTCATAGTTATTCTTTCAATCATGCATTAATACTTTTAGATGGGTTTGACAGAAATGCCTGATGATCTTTCAATTTTTTCACAACATACCTGCATAAGGTTTATTTGCTTCTAGTACTCCCCACTCTAAATCTACTTTAGCCAGACTGTTCACACACACTCTTAAAATCAACTCTCCTTATCCAAGTCCCCTGAGGCTTTACCATTCCCTCCACTGAGTTTCTTTCTTTTCACCTGTACTACCAATCTTTTAAGATATATACTGTAACATATTTTCTTGGAAGACTTCACCACCCATTCTAATTAATGTTGATTTTATCTATTTACACTTTGGTTCCAATATTTTATGCCAGAAATAGAAAACACTTAATGTTCATCCTACCACCTTGAACCTAATGCTATCATTAGGTTCAATCATTGGGAGAGTCATTCTCAATGATCTTATAAAAAGATTTCAAATACTTAGCAAAAGAGGGCTTCAGGCTGAAACCATCAATTAGATTGGCATAAAAACTGAGATCCATTGGGCCAGTTCTATTTGAAACTGTAAGCATATGCAAACATGCTTATATACATACATACATATATATATATGTGTGTGTGTGTGTGTATATATATATATATATATATATATATATATATATATATACAGTTCTATCACACTATAATATTACCAAAGAGGGGTTCCTATAGTTGTACTAAACATAGTTGTTGTTTTGTTGTTGTTTTTTTTTAAGAAACATTAATCACGGTCAGTATTCTTTAAAAAGCCCTCAATATCTGAAAATAAAAAGGGAATCTAAAATTTCAAATATTCAAATGCATCTCTAACAGTATATGTTTAAAACAGCGATTAAGAAACAAATGAGTCTGGCAGCAGTGGGATATGATATTTTAAGTACTCTGTACTCTGCTGATCAGCAGTAAAAACCGTAAAACATTTAGAGTTTATATTTAGAGACAACATATTTGTCAAAAAAGATTTCTGTTAAAGTGTCATAATGCAGAATAAGTGTTCCTTATAGTTTGGTTCAATTTAGCACAAAATTATTAAAACTTAGAAGTCAGAACAGAGGAAAATTAGGGTAATAATGATGGATTGATTGTTCTATCTCTCTATCTATCTCTCTATCTATCCATCTATCTATCTATCTATCTATCATCTCTCTATCTACCTATGTATCTTAGAAAGCAGGGGTGCCTGGGTGGCCAGTTTGTTAAGTGTTCAACTCTTGATTTTGGCTCAGGTCATGATCTCATGGCTCCTGAGATGGACCCCCACCTCAGGTTCTGTGCTGACAGCAGGGAGCCTGCTTGGGATTCTCTCCTTCTCTCTCTCTCTGCCCCTCCCCCCCCAAAAACAGATAAACATTTTTTTTAAAAAAGAAATCAAGGTATGTAGGTATGTGATCTTTAAATAAATTAAAGCAAAAATCCAACATCATGCTTAAAAAATGCTGAGGGCAACAATAATGTTTTATAAAAATATTTGACTGGTAAATATAAAAAGAAATGAGTAACAAGCAAAAGTAACTTGAAGAATTGGGAATTTTTAAAAGATATATACAATATAAAACTTAATACAAAGTCCTATATATCTTTTCAATGGCATCAAGACAAGATTGTTTTTTCCCACAAATTTATGTTCAGTAACCAAAAAAAAATACTAGCCTATGATTTCTTCCTTAAATTTCTTAAAATGTATTTGTTGGAGCACTTGTAGCAAGATTTAATAGAAGAGTCTAAAGTAATGGATAAGCGGGGCGCCTGGGTGGCGCAGTCGTTTAAGTGTCCGACTTCAGCCAGGTCACGATCTCGCGGTCCGCGAGTTCGAGCCCCGCGTCGGGCTCTGGCCTGATGGCTCAGAGCCTGGAGCCTGTTTCCGATTCTGTGTCTCCCTCTCTCTCTGCCCCTCCCCCGTTCATGCTCTGTCTCTCTCTGTCCCAAAAATAAATAAACGTTGAAAAAAAAAATTTAAAGTAATGGATAAGCAATATGTATGACAACAACTAAGAAATACAAAACTATTCACTATCATACAGATAAAATAAATTTTAAGAGTCTATTGTCTCTTCAATTTTTCAAATATTTAATATATTGTTTAAAAATATTTACATTTTACATTCAAGTATGGAGCACAATAAGCATAGTTGGCTAACTACGAAAGTTTGCTTTTTTTGGTGCAATACTGTTCGAATTAATATTTGGAATTAAATGAATAACTAGCCTCCACGATTTACATAAAAAGCTACTCAACGGTTGAGATTTCTCTCTTCTAAACATTTACAGAAATGCCAACAGCAGATAAACAAAGGTATAAATACAGTTTATTTAGTGTTTATCTTCTCAGTCAAGTTCAAGTGTTCTGTCAATTAGAACTTAAACTAATTCAAGACATCTGCATAATGTGTTCTTATCAGTGCTGTAAGAGGAATCAGGGTTGATAAACAGATTCAGGAGCATAGTGGCAGGCTAAAAATGACTTATGCTACCAGGTGGTATGCGAATGTTGGACTTAAATTGGGAAAATTCAGAAGTGTTTTATTTTACAGGTGACTATGATGAAACTTTCAGCATTGGAAGAGTAATTTACAATAATATACCCTACATCAGGCCTTGTAACTTGAAATAAAGACAATATCTATAGTGAAAATACTCTTTTTCTCACTGGCTTCCTTCAGACCCTCTCCTGTTCACAGAGCTGTTGGTTGGGAGGGGTGGGGTAAGCCCTTTAAAATATAATCAGCCCCTCCAAGAGGCCTGGAGCTTCCCATTGTTTGTCAGGTGTTCTAGTTCCCTGGAGCTGGCAATGAGCCAGAACAGCTGGGTGAGGAAGCTGTTGTATAGTCACTTTCTTAGTTGCTGCAGCTGTTGAGAATAAACCTGGGCTGTTTACCTGGCCCTTGTGGGATTCTGTCTCTTGCTCACCCACCTGGCCAACCATAAACCAATCAATCGTAGCTTCCATTTCTAATATACGAGGCTTTTTCCAGGACTTGAAGGATTAATACCTCTCTGAAAATATTCTATAATCAGGGAATACTTCATTAAATCATGAGGGTATGGCATAATTATACGATGGTCCATTTGGAAAAATCAGACCATTATAGACTTAGCTAGAAATGGGATTTATAAAAGGTAATGCTTATTGGAGCATGTGTTGAATGTGATTATGAGCATCCATCTGAAGGGAGAGAGGTCAGCAAACTCCAATGACCTTTGCTTTCTGAATTACATTAGTCCTAAGGTCAGCATCTGGACACCCCCTTTTATGTTTTTGTGCTGTGTTTAAATCCCAGACAGTCAAGGAAAAGTTAATCTGAGACCAACACTCCTGCTATACTAGCCAGAAAGCTATTCTCCTAAAAAAAAAAAAAAGTTTTATAATATATAAATATATATATCTATAGGTATAGATATATAGATATATATATTATAAAACTTCAAGTTGTCCCTGACAACAGGAACAGACTGATTATTTATATTGTAAGTTCTCATCGTCCTCAGGCCTTCCACCTTCATGGAAGAGACATAAAATTCATTTTATTCAGGGTAACATTCTGTTTAACTTGCTTTTTTTTTTTACCATTCAACATTCTGCTTAAAAGTCTATGTATGTTTGTTTATATACAGTCTAGTTTACTCTTTTTAAATCTTCTGTGGTATTCCATTGCATAAATAAACCACAATTTGTACATCTATTTCACTACTGATGGAGACATTTGGATTAGTTTCAATTTTTCACTCCTGCAAACAGTATTTTAGGGTTTACTCTGCTGCATATCTTCTTTTCTATAGATGAACGAATTTCAGTAGGGAATATAATAAAAGTGTAATAACTGTATCACAGAATAGGCATATCTACAATTATCCTAGTAAGAGTTAAACTTCCATTCTAAATGGTTTTGCCAATAAACTCTTCAACAAAAGTGTATGGGAGTTTTCCTTCCCCAACATACTATAAATACTTGATATTGCCAGATTCATTTTAATTTTGCTAATCACCTGGGTATGAAAAGAATCTAATTTTTCAAAATTTGAATTTCCCTACAGAAATGCAAAATGGTTGAGAGTCTTTTCATATGTTTATCGGCCATTGTGTTTCCTTGTTTAGTAATTCTTGTTTATATCCTTTGCACATATTTCCTTTTCAGCTACTTGTTTTTTATTGTTGATTTGTTGCTGTTACTTATTTTCTCAGTACTTTTTATTTATTATAAATATTTAAATATCTCCTTTAAGGCCATGGCAAGACCTCTAATTTTGTTCACAGCATACTTACCACCCAGACGATTTTATGTAATGCAATCATATTAATCAATCTACTTTTTGCTTTATTTTTTTTGTATCTTGTATAGTGTGAGGGAATGAATTGTGTCTCCACAAAATTTGTATGTTGAGGTCCATATCTGGAGATGGACCTTTAGGAGTTAATGAAGGTTAAATGAATTCACAAGAGTGGTGTTATCAGTCTGTTCAGGCTGTCATAGAAAAATGCTACAGACCAGATAGCTTAAACAACAACAATTTCTTTGAGTTCCAGAGGCTGGAAAGTTTAAAATCAACGTGCTACTAGCAAGATAGGTTTCATTATGAGACATATTCTCTTGGCTTGTAGGTGGCCTCCATCTCAATGTATAATCACATGGCCTTTTTTGTGTATGCAGAAAGAGATTGAGCTTTTTGGTGTCTCTTTTTATAAAGACACTAGTCCTATCCGATCAGGGTCCCCCTCTTATGACTTCATTTAAGCTTAAATACTTCCTTAAAGGTCCTGTCTCCAAATATAGTCACAATGGAAGCTGATGCTTCAACATAGGAATTGCGGGGGGAGGGGGTGCAAGGAACAAAACATTCAGTCCATAACAAGTAGGACCCTTATCTGATAGGATTGGTGGCCTTAAAAGAAAAGAAGGGATCTTTCTCTGCCTCTGTCTCTTTCATTCCCACTCTGCCTTCTCATATTGCCTCCACACACATATACTCAGAAAAAAGCTCATGGGAGGACAAAGTGGCCATCTGCACACCAAGAAGAAAGCTCTCAACAGAAACCACATCGGCTAAAACTTTGATCTTGGATTTCTAGTCTCTGAGAACTGTAAAAAAAAATAATAATAATAAATTTCTGTTGTTTAAATCACCCAGTCCATGAAATTTTGTTATGACAGTCTAAGACATATAGTAAATCCTTCCTTTGACCAAACTCATAAAGATATTTACCTGTAATGATATTTAATATTTGTAAAATAATGCTTTTCACATGTAAGGCATGTGCCCATGTTTTATACATATATATTTTTTATTATTTATAACTATATGTAATACATTAAAATATTATATATTTATATAAATGATGAAAACAAATTATTTCAAATATATTTATTGAATAGATGACCCTACCACCACTGATTTGCAATGTTTCATCTATCTTATATATCACGATACCATGATATTTAAATAGGATCTATTCCTATTATATATATTTGTTTTATGGATCATCTATCCATGTATCAATGCCACTTTGCCTTAAGTGCAATCCTAGTAATATTAAATCTTGATATCTGATAGGCCAAGAAACCCCAGTTTTGTTCTTTGAGTGTTATGGCCATTCTAGATATTTGAAAGATCAGTGCTTCTCAAACATTAATGTTCATATAAACCACTTGTCGTCTGGGTAATTCAGTAGGTCTGGAATAGAACCCGAAGAGTCTGCATTTTCTCTAAAGCTCTGAGTTTTTGACAGTGAGCAGCAGAGTATTAGAAATTGTTTTCCCGGGGCGCCTGGGTGGCGCAGTCGGTTAAGCGTCCGACTTCAGCCAGGTCACGATCTCGCGGTCCGTGAGTTCGAGCCCCGCGTCAGACTCTGGGCTGATGGCTCGGAGCCTGGAGCCTGTTTCCGATTCTGTGTCTTCCTCTCTCTCTGCCCCTCCCTCGTTCATGCTCTGTCTCTCTCTGTCCCAAAAATAAATAAACGTTGAAAAAAAAAATTTTTTTTAAAAAGAAATTGTTTTCCCAATTTATTTTCTTAATTTAAAAAGTTGAAATACTAATGTGAATTGCATTGAATCATAATATAATTTGGTGAAAACTGATTTTTTTAATATATTATTGAGTCCATCCAGAAAGGCACATATTTTGTCTTGTATTCTTTAATAATGTGTTTTAATTTTCTTTGTAAAGGACACCCTTTGTTAAGAGTATTACCCAGATACTATATACTTTATACTTCTTAACAAATGGTATTCTTTTTTCCTATTCTAATACTTAAAGAGTAAAATTGGTTCATTGAATATAAATGCTGCTCACTTTTGTATGCTGATCTCATATCCAGAAATCTCAATGAACTTTTTAATCAATTCTAGTAGTGAGACAACTAAAATTTTCTTTCTTGCAGTGAGCTAGCTTTCATGTATTATTAGTTACACTGACCACATACAGCGATTATCTCCTTTTTTCTATTTTCTGCAAATTTGGGGTTACCTAATCTTGACAAACTGATAAACTTATCTAGATCTTTTTTTTTTTAATTTTTTTTAACGTTTATTTATTTTTGAGACAGAGAGAGTCAGAGCATGAACGGGGGAGGGTCAGAGAGAGAGGGAGACACAGAATCTGAAACAGGCTCCAGGCTCTGAGCTGTCAGCACAGAGCCCGACGCGGGGCTCGAACTCACAAGCCGCGAGATGGTGACCTGAGCCGAAGTTGGACGCTTAACCAACTGAGCCACCCAGGCGCCCCCTCTAGATCTTTTATCTTCCTGTCCCTGTTTCCTTTGGGTGGGGATGGGTTTGGCAGGAATTTTTGATTACTGATATTTTACTTTAAAGGTGACAGATTTAGTCATGTTTTCTATTTCTCCTTGATTCAAATTTGTTTCTGTATTTTCTTATAGAACAACTTGTCTCAAAGTGCATTCTGAAAACCCTCGTGTTTCCTGGAGAAATTTTGAGGGGGTCTGTGGAATAAAATATATTTTCATAATTACACTATACTAAATATTATTTACCTTGTTTATTCATATTTTAGAAGATTTAATGTGATATTAAGCCAAATTATAAAGAAACGTGAACACTATTTTTGCTATTCTTGTTTGTTTTATGAAAGTATAGTTACTTTTTCATAAAATATGCTATTTATAATAACACATAACGGGTTTATTATTTTATATTATAAAATATAACATTAATTATTGTCATTTTTAAGCTATGAATGTTAGTAGATGTAGTCAGTATGAATAAAAGCTCTTTGAGGTCTTCAACAATTTTAAGAGTGTAGAGTTCCTGAGACCAAAATGTTAGAGAACTGCTGTTCTGGAAAATTATTTATTTTGTCTACAGTTTAAAATTTGTTGATATAAAAGCATTCATTATTAGTCATCTTTTAAAGACACTGATTTTTTTAAAATTTTTTTCAATATTTATTTATTTTTGAGACAGAGAGAGACAGAGCATGAACGGGGGAGGGTCAGAGACAGAGGGAGACACAGAATCTGAAACAGGCTCCAGGCTCTGAGCTGTCGGCACAGAGCCCGACGCGGGGCTCGAACTCACAGACCACGAGATCATGACCTGAGACAAAGTCAGACGCTTAACCGACTGAGACATCCAGGCGCCCCAAGACACTGATATATTAATTTCCTTTGTTTTTCTTTTACTAAATTTGATTTGAGAAGTTTATTTTATTAGACTTTTCAAATAATCAACTTTTATTTCTTTCTCACTCTTCTAGTTATTGTCTGTTCTAATATTTTCTGTTTGATATATTTTCTTCTTTTTATATTCCATTGATTTACATTTATGATGTTCATCTAGCTTCATGAACACTGATTAAATCATTCATCTTTTTTTTAAAAGATGGACTAGGCATGTCCCTCTAAGTATCAATATAACTTCATACCACAAGTTCTCTGACGCAGGATTTTCTTCTACTTAATTCTAAACATTTTGCAATTTACGTGGTTATTTTTTCCTTCTTCCATTTTTACTGTATTTTAACTACTGGAAAGTTATTTCGGTGGACATTCAGTACAGTCTGTATGGTTTTAATTTTCTAATACTTGTTGGAGGCTCCTCTGCAATTTAGTATGCAGCAAATATTTGTAAATATCTACACAGACTTTAACATTGTTGGGTCCATGGACCTACAAACATACATACCTAGTAGCTTAAGCTTTCTTTAACTTTTGTGGATTAACCATAGGCAAGTATTAATCTGTTTGATATATCAGTTTCTGAGATATGTACATTTAAATCTTTCATTATGATTGAGCAATTATCTATTTCTTGTCACTATTAGTATTTTCAGCATATATTTCAAGGTTATAATGTGGAGTGCATGCATGTCTATCATGGCTATATATTTTTGGTTATTTGTGCAAAGAACTGTGAAGCATCTGAAATATACCTTACATACAAATTAATCTTCTATAAATTCTTGTACACTTGCGTAAGACATGAGACACCTGGTTTAGAGCCATTGGGTAGTCTATAATTAGTTTATATTTCTATGAAGCAATGTTTTCATATTTTTGCAGCAGTTCCCTGAACTGAGCCTAAATTCCCATAGGATAATGCTATAAGGACCCAGGGATGCCTGTATAGGAAGAGAGAAACTTCAAACTTAGGAAACTTTAGTCTTTATAATGGGCTGTAATCAAATAAGTCTAAGTTTTTCCCCAGAGAGAGAGATAATTATTTTTATTATACTGGCAGTAAAGCAAAACATAAAACCAAACCAAACTAAAGCAAAACCCCTGTCTCTGATCTGAAGGAAGAGTCTATCTCTATCTTCCAAAGCTCTACCCGATACAAACATCCTTGGAAAGATAGTTGACAGCAAGAAGCTATCAGTACCTCTATTTTCAAGATATATAAAAATATTAGAGACCCTTAGAGAACTGTCTCCCAACAGGTTATTTCTTTTTGCCATTAGAAATGATTTATCATCATTAGAAACAGCTTAACTTTTTTCATTAGGAATAATAATTATGTAATATCCATTTTGCTTTATATAATAAACTTCATAATCTGATTTAAATATTGCCACACTAGCATTAATTATCAAGTGGCTAATGATATTTTTTCTCAATACTTTTATATATTATTTTATTTTTTTTTGCTTTATTTATTTATTTTTTTTTATTTATATATGAAATTTATTGTCAAATTGGTTTCCATACAACACCCAGTGCTCATCCCAAAAGGTGCCCTCCTCAATATCCATCACCCACCCTCCCCTCCCTCCCACCCCCCATCAACCCTCAGTTTGCTCTCAGTTCTCAACAGTCTCTTATGCTTTGGCTCTCTCCCACTCTAACCTCTTTTTTTTTTTTTTTTTTTTCCTTCCCCTCCCCCATGGGTTCCTGTTAAGTTTCTCAGGATCCACTTAAGGGTGAAACCATATGGTATCTGTCTTTCTCTGTATGGCTTATTTCACTTAGCACCACACTCTCCAGTTCCATCCACGTTGCTACAAAAGGCCATATTTCATTTTTTCTCATTGCCACGTAGTATTCCATAGTGTATATAAACCACATTTCTTTATCCATTCATCAGTTGATGGACATTTAGGCTCTTTCCATAATTTGGCTATTGTTGAGAGTGCTGCTATGAACATGGGGTACAAGTGCCCCTATACATCAGTACTCCTGTGTCCCTTGGATAAATTCCTAGCAGTGCTATTGCTGGGTCATAGGGTAGGTCTATTTTTAATTTTCTGAGGAACCTCCACACTGCTTTCCAGAGTGGCTGCACCAATTTGCATTCCCACCAACAGTGCAAGAGGGTTCCCGGTTCTCCACATCCTCTCCAGCATCTATAGTCTCCTGATTTGTTCATTTTTGCCACTCTGACTGGCGTGAGGTGATATCTGAGTGTGGTTTTGATTTGTATTTCCCTGATAAGGAGCGACGCTGAACATCTTTTCATGTGCCTGTTGGCCATCCGGATGTCTTCTTTAGAGAAGTGTCTATTCATGTTTTCTGCCCATTTCTTCACTGGGTTATTTGCTTTTCGGGTGTGGAGTTTGGTGAGCTCTTTATAGATTTTGGAGACTAGCCCTTTGTCTGATATGTCATTTGCAAATATCTTTTCCCATTCCGTTGGTTGCCTTTTAGTTTTGTTGGTTGTTTCCTTTGCTGTGCAGAAGCTTTTTATCTTCATAAGGTCCCAGTAATTCACTTTTGCTTTTAATTCCCTTGCCTTTGGGGATGTGTCGAGTAAGAGATTGCTACGGCTGAGGTCAGAGAGGTCTTTTCCTGCTTTCTCCTCTAGGGTTTTGATGGTTTCCTGTCTCACATTCAGGTCCTTGATCCATTTTGAGTTTATTTTTGTGAATGGTGTGAGAAAGTGGTCTAGTTTCAACCTTCTGCATGTTGCTGTCCAGTTCTCCCAGCACCATTTGTTAAAGAGACTGTCTTTTTTCCATTGGATGTTCTTTCCTGCTTTGTCAAAGATGAGTTGGCCATACGTTTGTGGGTCTAGTTCTGGGGTTTCTATTCTATTCCATTGGTCTATGTGTCTGTTTTTGTGCCAATACCATGCTGTCTTGATGATGACAGCTTTGTAGTAGAGGCTAAAGTCTGGGATTGTGATGCCTCCTGCTTTGGTCTTCTTCTTCAAAATTACTTTGGCTATTCGGGGCCTTTTGTGGTTCCATATGAATTTTAGGATTGCTTGTTCTAGTTTCGAGAAGAATGCTGGTGCCATTTTGATTGGGATTGCATTGAATGTGTAGATAGCTTTGGGTAGTATTGACATTTTGACAATATTTATTCTTCCAATCCATGAGCAGGGAATGTCTTTCCATTTCTTTAAATCTTCTTCAATTACCTTCATAAGCTTTCTATAGTTTTCAGCATACAGATCCTTTACATCTTTGGTTAGATTGATTCCTAGGTATTTTATGCTTCTTGGTGCAATTGTGAATGGGATCAGTTTCCTTATTTGTCTTTCTGTTACTTCATTGTTAGTGTATAAGAATGCAACTGATTTCTGTACATTGATTTTGTATCCTGCAACTTTGCTGAATTCATGGATCAGTTCTAGCAGACTTTTGGTGGAGTCTGTCGGATTTTCCCTGTATAATATCATGTCATGTGCAAAAAGCGAAAGCTTGACTTCATCTTTGCCAATTTTGATGCCTTTGATTTCCTTTTGTTGTCTGATTGCTGATGCTAGAACTTCCAGCACTATGTTAAACAACAGCGGTGAGAGTGGGCATCCCTGTCGTGTTCCTGATCTCAGGGAAAAAGCTCTCAGTTTTTCCCCGTTGAGGATGATGTTAGCTGTGGGCTTTTCATAAATGGCTTTTATGATCTTTAAGTATGTTCCTTCTATCCCGACTTTCTCAAGGGTTTTTATTAAGAAAGGGTGCTGGATTTTGTCAAAGGCCTTTTCTGCATCGATTGACAGGATCATATGGTTTTTCTCTTTTTTTTGGTTAATGTGATGTATCACGTTGATTGATTTGCGAATGTTGAACCAGCCCTGCATCCCAGGAATGAATCCCACTTGATCATGGTGAACAATTCTTTTTATATGCCGTTGAATTCGATTTGCTAGTATCTTATTGAGAATTTTGGCATCCATATTCATCAGGGATATTGGCCTGTAGTTCTCTTTTTTTACTGGGTCTCTGTCTGGTTTAGGAATCAAAGTCATACTGGCTTCATAGAATGAGTCTGGAAGTTTTCCTTCCCTTTCTATTTCTTGGAATAGCTTGAGAAGGATAGGTATTATCTCTGCTTTAAATGTCTGGTAGAACTCCCCTGGGAAGCCATCTGGTCCTGGACTCTTATTTGTTGGGAGATTTTTGATAACCGATTCAATTTCTTCGCTGGTGATGGGTCTGTTCAAGCTTTCTATTTCCTCCTGATTGAGTTTTGGAAGAGTGTGGGTGTTCAGGAATTTGTCCATTTCTTCCAGGTTGTCCAATTTGTTGCCATATAATTTTTCATAGTATTCCCTGATAATTGTTTGTATCTCTGAGGGATTGGTTGTAATAATTCCATTTTCATTCATGATTTTATCTATTTGGGTCATCTCCCGTTTCTTTTTGAGAAGCCTGGCTAGAGGTTTGTCAATTTTGTTTATTTTTTCAAAAAACCAACTCTTGGTTTCGTTGATCTGCTCTACAGTTTTTTTAGATTCTATATTGTTTATTTCTGCTCTGATCTCTATTATTTCTCTTCTTCTGCTGGGTTTAGGCTGCCTTTGCTGTTCTGCTTCTAGTTCCTTTAGGTGTGCTGTTAGAATTTGTATTTGGGGTTTTTCTTGTTTCTTGAGATAGGCCTGGATTGCAATGTATTTTCCTCTCAGGACTGCCTTCGCTGCGTCCCAAAGCATTTGAATTGTTGTATTTTCATTTTCGTTTGTTTCCATATATTTTTTAATTTCTTCTCGAATTGCCTGGTTGGCCCACTCATTCGTTAGTAGGGTGTTCTTTAACCTCCATGCTTTTGGAGGTTTTCCAGACTTTTTTCTGTGGTTGATTTCAAGCTTCATAGCATTGTGGTCTGAAAGTATGCATGGTATGATTTCAATTCTTGTAAACTTATGAAGGGCTGTTTTGTGACCCAGTATATGATCTATCTTGGAGAATGTTCCATGTGCACTCGAGAAGAAAGTATATTCTGTTGCTTTGGGATGCAGAGTTCTAAATAGATCTGTCAAGTCCATCTGATCCAATGTCTCATTCAGGGCCCTTGTTTCTTTACTGACCGTGTGTCTAGATGATCTATCCATTTCTGTAAGTGGGGTGTTAAAGTCCCTGCAATGACCACATTCTTCTCAATAAGGTTGCTTATGTTTATGAGTAATTGTTTTATATATTTGGGCGCTCTCGTATTCGGCGCATAGACATTTATAATTGTTAGCTCTTCCTGATGGATAGACCCTGTCACTATTATATAATGTCCTTCTTCATCTCTTGTTACAGCCTTTAATTTAAAGTCTAGTTTGTCTGATATAAGTATGGCTACTCCAGCTTTCTTTTGGCTTCCAGTAGCATGATAAATAGTTCTCCATCCCCTCACTCTCAATCTAAAGGTGTCCTCAGGTCTAAAATGAGTCTCTTGTAGACAGCAAATAGATGGGTCTTGTTTTTTTATCCATTCTGATACCCTATGTCTTTTGGTTGGCGCATTTAATCCATTTACATTCAGTGTTATTATAGAAAGATATGGGTTTAGAGTCATTGTGATGTCTGTATGTTTTATGCTTGTAGTGATGTCTCTGGTACTTTGTCTCACAGGGTCCCCCTTAGGATCTCTTGTAGGGCTGGTTTAGTGGTGACAAATTCCTTCAGTTTTTGTTTGTTTGGGAAGACCTTTATCTCTCCTTCTATTCTAAATGACAGGCTTGCTGGATAAAGGATTCTCGGCTGCATATTTTTTCTGTCTAGCAAACTGAAAATCTCGTGCCAACTCTTTCTGGCGTGCCAAGTTTCAAAAGAGAGATCAGTCACGAGTCTTATAGATCTCCCTTTATATGTGAGGGCACGTTTACCCCTTGCTGCTTTCAGAATTTTCTCTTTATCCTTGTATTTTGCCAGTTTCACTATGATATGTCGTGCAGAAGATCGATTCAAGTTACGTCTGAAGGGAGTTCTCTGTGCCTCTTGGATTTCAATGCCTTTTTCCTTCCCCACTTCAGGGAAGTTCTCAGTTATGATTTCTTCAAGTACCCCTTCAGCACCTTTCCCTCTCTCTTCCTCCTCTGGGATACCAATGATGCGTATATTATTTCTTTTTAGTGTATCACTTAGTTCTCTAATTTTCCCCTCATACTCCTGGATTTTTTTATCTCTCTTTTTCTCAGCTTCCTCTTTTTCCATAACTTTATCTTCTAGTTCACCTGTTCTCTCCTCTGCCTCTTCAATCCGAGCTGTGGTGGTTTCCATTTTGTTATGCATTTCATTTAAAGCGTTTTTCAGCTCCTCGTGACTGTTTCTTAGTCCCTTGATCTCTGTAGCAAGAGATTCTCTGCTGTCAGCTATACTGTTTTCAAGCCCAGCGATTAATTTTATGACTATTATTCTAAATTCACTTTCTGTTATATTATTTAAATCCTTTTTGATCAGCTCATTAGCTGTTGTTATTTCCTGGAGATTCTTCTGAGGGGAATTCTTCCGCTTGGTCATTTTGGATAGTCCCTGGCGTGGTGAGGACCTGCAGGGCACTTCCCCTGTGCTGTGGTGTATACCTGGAGTTGGTGGGCGGAGCCGCAGTCAGACCTGATGTCTGCCCCCAGCCCACCGCTGGGGCCACAGTCAGACTGGTGCGTGCCTTCTCTTCCCCTCTCCTAGGGGCGGGATTCACCGTGGGGTGGGGTGGCCTGTCTGGGCTACTTGCACACTGCCAGGCTTGTGATGCTGGGGATCTGGCGTCTTAGCTGGGGTGGGTAGGCAAGGTGCACAGGGGCAGGAGGGGCAGGCTTAGCTTGCTTCTCCTTAGGTGATCCACTTCAGGAGGGGCCCTGTGGCAGCAGGAGGGAGTCAGATCTGCTGCCGGAGGTTTGGCTCCGAAGAAGCACAGAGTTGGGTGTTTGCGCGGAGTGGAGCGAGCAAGTTCCCTGGCAGGAACTGGTTCTCTTTGGGATTTTGGCTGGGGGATGGGCGGGGAAGATGGCGCTGGCGAGCGCCTTTGTTCCCCACCAAACTGAGCTCTGTCGTCCGGGGGCTCAGCAGCTTTCCTTCCCTTTGTCCTCCAGCCTTCCCGCTTTCTGAGCAGAGCTGTTAACTTATGACCTCCCAGCTGCTAAGTCGCGCTTGCTGTCAGAACACAGTCCGTCAGGCCCCTCCGCTTTTTGCAAGCCAGACTTGGGGGCTCTGCTTGGCCGGCGAGCCGCCCCTCCGCCCCGGCTCCCTCCCGCCAGTCCGTGGAGCGCGCACCGCCTCGCCGCCCTTCCTACCCTCTTCCGTGGGCCTCTCGTCTGCGCTTGGCTCCGGCGACTCTGTTCTGCTAATCCTCTGGTGGTTTTCTGGGTTATTTAGGCAGGTGTAGGCGGAATCTAAGTGATCAGCAGGACGCGCGGTGAGCCCAGCGTCCTCCTACGCTGCCATCTTCCACTATTTTTATATATTATTTTAAACCTGACTTATTATTTTGATTTGAAGATAGGCACATATGAACTTTAAAAATCCAATTTGAAAAGTTTGGTTTTTCATAGCAAAAAAATTATATACACATATAAAACATGTAGTTCCATATATAAAATATTTGGATTCATTTTTATGATTTATTTCTAGTTTATGTTTTTCCTGTTTTGTCATTGATATTTTCCATTGGATTTTTTAATTAATTTTTTTAAGTTTATTTACTTATTTTGAGACAGATGGAGAGAGTGCAAGTGGGGGAGGGGCAGAGAAACAGGGAGAATCTCAAGCAGGCTCTGTGCTGTTAGCACAGAGCCCATGTGAGGCTCGAACTCATGAAACTGAGATCATAACCTGAGCCGAAATCAAGAGTTAGATGCTTAACAGACTGAGCCACCTAGGCGCCCCCTCCATTCAATATTTTTTTATTGTCCCTCTATCTGCAGTTGGATATATTCCGTATATGGATATATTCCATATATCTATAAGACTTTCTCTTCCCTCCTAATCTACTTAGTTAGGCCTCGTTAGATAAACTGTACCCCAAGAAATCAAAGACCTTTCTCACCTTTTCCTCATGGGTGGTGATAACATAATACTAGACTTGGTTTCATAAAGTGGTTCTTGTTGGCAGCCATTGGAGTTACTTGGGTGAGTATCCTAATGGAGTAGAGCTCTCAGTTCCCTCTTCCTGCTTTCCAGTCTCAGTTCTCAGAAAATTCATAAGGAGTTAAAATCTTATGGGAATCAGCAAAGTCCAGAAGAGATGTAACTACCTGTTTAATCATTGTCATAGATCAAGGAATATCAAGAAGATAATGTTTCTGAAGAGCAATTTGATTTATGAATAAAGTGAGCAGAGGGAATAGAATGGGGTGAAATTTAAGATTTGAAATTGGAGAGAGGGCTTATTTATAAAATATTTTCTAATTTCTACTTCCTTTTGCTAGGCTTCACATGAAATTAAGCCTGCTTATTATGATTAAGCAACACAAGAATAAAAAAATCCCATAAAATCTGGTAAGCCAAATCGGTTTTTGTCTGGTTATAATTTGTGCAAAATTCTAAAGAGCTATAATTATTGAAAATTTTGGTACTGTAATAAATTCCACAATATCATTAACAAATGATATCAGCTATTATCAATTTTATTTTATTGATGAAAGACATTCCATTACAACTGGTGACAGTAAAAGGATTAGAAATAAATTTTAGAGAAATATTCAGGAAAATAAGACTAGTAAAGTTATATATATATCTCACTGGAAAAATATCTTTTATTGTTAATGGAATATTTTTCCTAATGAAATCAACATTGTCATTTGATTATCTATTAGGCAATTCTGTCAAAGGCAGCCAGAAATGTACTGGTAGGGTACTTACATATTTTCAGAGAAGAACAAAAATAACTCTCAGTTTGAAATCTGTGGTAGAAATACTTCTAAAATGGCCTATAATCACCTCTACTTCCTAGTTTTCAAGCTATATTGTTAATTCCTTCCCCTTGGATGTGATCTGGATCTAGTGTCTCACTTCTGACCAATGTAACAGCAAATGTGATGAGATGGCATATCCCTGGTGACTTCCAGATTCTCTTGCTTTCTTTGAGAAAGAAAGTTGTTATTGGAAAAGCCCATGTGATAACATACTGAGGGAAACATTTTGCCAATAGCTAGCAAGAAACTCAGATTCTCTATTCTCAATGCCCTTTTAAGAACTAAATACTACCAACAGCCACTTAAAGGAGATTGGAAGTACATTTGTCCCAGTGGAGTGTTGAGATACCCCCTGGCCTTGGCCAACATTTTGATTGCTGCCTTTTGAAAAACCATGAAGTAGAAGACCCAGTTGAGCAGGGTCCAGATCTTCAATCCACAGAAGCTGTGAGATGACAAATGTGTGTTGCTTTCAGCTACTATGTTTTAGGATAATTTAGGATAATTTAGGATAACTAATACAACTTCCTTAACTTTTAAATAAAGCATCATTTGTTTTCTTATGAGTGCTACAAGGCTACTTATTCATTCTGCTAGAATAGCCTTTGTCAAATTATATTACCTACCCAAGACACTTGAGTTTAAACCCTGGAGGGCAAAGATCAACATAAAATTCCTAGAGGAGAACACAGGCAGTAACCTCTTTGACATCAGCCATAGCAGCTTCTTTCTAGATATGTCTCCCAAGGCAACAAGGGAAACAAAGACAAAAATAAACTATTGGGGTTTCATCAAAATGGAAAGCTTCTGCACAGCGAAAGAAACAACCAACAAAGAGAGAAGGCAACCTACGGAATGAGAGAAGATATTTGCAAATGATATATCTGATAAAGGGTTAGTATGAAAATGCATAAAGAACTTATAAAACCCAACACCCAAAAATGAATAATCTAATTAAAAATGCATTGATAAAGAGATGAATAGACATTTTTTCCAAAGAAGACATCCAGACACATGAAAAGATGCTTATCACTGATTATCAAGGAAATGCAAATCAAAAGTACAATGAGGTATCACCTCACACTTGTCAGAATGGCTAGAATGAACAACACAAGTAACAACAGGTGTTGGCAAGGATATGAAGAAAGGGGCGCCCCCTTGCACTGATGTGGGAATGCAAACTAGTACAGACACTGTGGAAAATAGTATGGAGGTTCCTCAAAAAGTTAAAAATTGAACTACCCTATGATCCAGAAATTGCACTACTAGGTTGTTTACCCAAAGAATTAAAAAATACTAGTTCAAAAGATACATGACCCCTATGTTTATAGCAATATTATCTACAATAGCCAAATTATGGAAACAGCCGAAGAGTCAAACAATATATTGATGAATGGATGAAGAACATCCATGGATGCACACACACAATGGGACATTATTCAGTCATCAAAAATAATGAAATCTTGTCATTTGCAATGACATGGATGGAGCTACAGAGTATTATGCTAAGCAAAATAAATCAGAGAAAGACAAATGCCATGTGGTATCACTCATATGTGGAATTTAAGAAATAAAACAAATGAGCAAAGAAGGGAATAAAAATAGAGAGGCAAACCAAGAAACAGATTCTTAACTACAGGGAACAAACTGAGGGTTACCAGAGGGGAGGTGGGTAGAGGCACAGGTTAAATAGGTGATGAGGATTAAGGAATGTACCTGTTGTGATGAGCACCAGGTGTTGTATGTAAGTGTTGAATACTAAACTGTACAACTGAAACTAATATTACACTGTATGTTACACTGGAATTTGAATAAAAACTTTAAAAAACTAAAAAATAAAACACAAAAACATCCCAATAACACATCTCTAAATCTAGTACAAGTTTGATTCAAATTTGGATTCCATTCCCCTCTCTGGGAAAGGAATCACATACAAATCTGTTTAGGCTCTGTGTGTGAATATCATTGCTATCAATTAGAATGAGACAAAGGATAAGTGCCTACATTGCCGTATTTCCTTTCATAAATTCATAATATGGATGAAATAATAAACATGAGTTTTCTACAGTTGTCACTTTACTTGACTGGTTCATTTCTGTTTTTGTGGTATTTGGGAAATTTTTTGCTTCAATTTTTTTCTGATCAGCTTTAACCAGATTTTGATTTTAATGTGTCATTACTTCTTGGGAATGTTTCAAGCCACAGAAAGGAAAAATAATATTTAAAAAATACTTTTTACCTGGATTTTCACTTTATACATTATTTAAGCATTTCTCTTCTGGGTTCAATTAACTGATTGTGCCCTTTTAAATCATAGCTTTAAAAATGATGTTTCTGTATCTAACAATTTGTGATTAATTTTTCCCCATGACAGAAACTGAAGCCTGAAACTGCTCCCTGTGGTTCCCTTTATACATTACTCAATGCTTCTGTCAGTGATGGGTACACGGAATTGAAATTTTCCTAAGCGAACCTAACTTGACTCAGCAGGGCCTAGGGAACTTAGCCATGAGGGATAAAAAGGATAAGGCAAGAGATGCCATATGCCTATAGGCAAACAACTGTTTGAATCCCTTTTCTTACCTGACTTTGGCCCAGTCAAAACACTGAAATTCATTTGCATGTGGATTTGCAAGCTAGAGGGCAGAAAGTCCTGAGAATTTCTTATTTGATGTTAAATCAATAATACAGGTGAATTATCTGGGCTAGAAAAAATGTGAGACCTATTAATGACAGGCTGCCTGTGAGTTACAAATTACTTTTTTTGGGGGGGGGGGGAAGGAGGTGCATACTTGTGTTCAAAACTTAGAGAAACAGGGTCTTGGAGAAACCGGTTTTTACTTGTTTCCCTCATGCTATATGGATCCATCAATAAATCTACATATTTATTTTGTATTCAGAACAAAATTAGGTGATCACATTATTCCAGGTGATTTGCCCAAATAGCAACTACATATTTTCAGTCTCAGAATCTTCTCTCTGTTATTTTTCACCTTTTAATGCCTTCATCTTCAATTTATGTTTTCTGCCACAGGTGGCGGCAGAGTCTCATGGGTCCAGGATAGAGAGCATGCTGATGTGAGATCCAAATTGATCAACTCAGCTCAAACCTTTTTAAAAACACATTTTAATTTAATTTAATTTTACTTTTAAACTAGGCTTTCTAATCATGAAAATAATACATAATATGGTATAAATATTCATATAGAATAGCAAATAGTGATAAGTAGAAGTTGCTTCACTGTGGCACTAGCAGCCTCACAAGACAATTCCCCAGATATAATAATGTTTACACTATTTCTTAGGTATGTCCACATAACTTCTATTCATAAATCAAAATTTTTCAAAAATAAAAAAATTACATTAGGATGCTGTTGTGCAATTTGATTTTTAAAATTAACAGCATATCCTTCCATGTTCTTTCCACTATGTTCTTAAATGGCTACCTCTTATTCTATAGTGTAGTTGTCCATTAATGTTTAGGAATCCCCTATTCTTTTAATTTTCTTTCTCTTTTTCCATTCTTTCTTTCTTTCTTTTTTGCTTGCCCCTACTTTTTTTTTTTAAGTATTTAACAAAATATGCCATGAGTATCACTTCACACATGTATTTTTGTACATGATTGAATTCATAGGGAGAATTCATTCATTCCCTGAAGTGGAATTGCTGGCTCTTAAGGTATGTGTTTTCAAATTTTTCACAGGATTGAGAGGTTGAACACATTTAAAATTTAAACTGCCATTAGGAGTGTTTGAGAATGCTTCCATCTCCCAGAGCATTGTCAACATTGTCATAAATCTTAGCTGATTTGATAAACTAAAAAAAAATGTGTATGTCTCATTGCTGTTCTAATTCGCACTTTGTAGACATAAGTGAAATTGAGTATTTTTTCCTGTGTTAATGACTATTTGTATTTATTTTTCTCTGAACATTCATTTTGGGTTTGTATAAGTCAGATTTTACTGTGATAACAAACAATCTTATATCTCAGTGTCTTCCAACAAAATACATTTATTTTTTGTTCATGTTAATGTAAATATGTGTGACTAATCTAGCTTTGCTGGGCTCAGCTCTGTGAGTGTATGCATTTTGAAACAGGTTGCAGGCATAGTCACTATCTAGAATTTGTAGTTCTCATTGTTGGGGAGCTGAGAAAAAAGGCCCCTGTCAGGACATACAATAACATCTAAGGCTTTTCTTCAGATGTGAGAACATCTAAGGTATGACAATATATCCTTTACATTTCATTGACAAAGTGCTTCACATGGTAAAGGCCAAATTCAATGCAGTATGGAAGCATGAAAAGAATATGTAGAGAAAAATTATTACAAAATACATAATGCAATCTATTATTTTTATTTATTTTTCTATTGGTCTAATTTTCTTCTTTATTTATAAAAAATCTCATATTGAAAAATATATTTTTTCATCATATTTGTTACAATATTTTCGCAGCAAGTTTTCATATACCTATGGCTTTTATATATTATTTTTATACGTAATTTTAAAAAAGATAAACTTTAATTAAAATTTACCTTTATGGCTTCTGGACTTGTATCATGTTAGAAGTAATATCCCTAACCCCATGACTGTGAAAAATAACTAAATGATAAATTTCTAAGTAAAATAAGTACTCCCAAAAATATATTTTTAAAAATTTTAATTCCAGTATAGTTAACATACTGGAATTATGTTATATTAATTTCAGGTATACAATATAGTGATTTGACAGTTCTAAACATTACTCAGTGCTCACCATAAGTGTACTCAATCCTTTCCATTTATTTTACCCATTCCCCCACCCACTCTCCCTCTAGAAACCATAATTCTCTATAGTTAAGAGTCTGTTTTACGGTTTGTCTCTTTTTTTTCTGTTTGTTTTGTTTCTTAAATTCCACATATGAGTGAAATCATATGGCATTTTTCTTTCTCTGACTTATTCTGCTTAGCATTATACCCTCTATATTCATTCACATTGTTGCAAATGGCAAGATTTCACTCTTTTCCATGGCTGAATAATATTCATATTTATATATAGTACATCATCTTTATCCATTCATCTATCAATGGACATCTATCTATTTCCATAATTTGGCTATTACAAATAATGGTGCAATAAACATAGAGGTGCATATACCTTTTCAATTTACTGTTTTAATATTCTTTGGGTAAATAGCCAGTAGTAGTATTACTGGATCATATGGTAATTCTATTTTTAATTCTTTGAGGAACCTCCATACTGTTTTCCACAGTGGCTACACCAGTTTGCATTTCCACAAACAGTGCACAAGGGTTACTTTTTCTCCACGTCCTTGCCAACACTTGCATGGTCTGTTTTTGATTTAGACATTCTGATAGGTGTGAGGTGATCCTTTCATTGTGTTATGATTTGCATTTCCCTGATGATGAGTGATGTTAAACATTTTTTCATGTGTCTGTTGGCAATCTGTGTGTCTTCTTTGAAGAATGTCTGTTCATGTCTTCTGCCCAGTTTTAATAGGATTTTTTTTTAATGTGTTGAGTTCTGTATGTTCTTTATATATTTTGGATACCAACCCTTTATTGTATATATCACTTGCAAATATATTCTCCCATTAAGTAGGTTGTCATTTAATTTTGTTGATCACTTCCTTTGCTTTGCAGAAGCTTTTTATTTTGATGTAGTGCTAATAGTTTATTTTTGGTTTTGGTTCCCTTGCTCGGGAGACCTATCTAGAAAAACGTTGCTATGGCTGATGTCCGAGAAATTACTGCCTGTGCTCTCTTCTAGGATTTTTATGCTTTCAGGTCTCACAGTTAGGTCTTTAGTCCATTTTGAGTCTATTTATATGTATGGTGTAAGAAAGTGGTCCAGTTTTATTCTTTTGCATGTAGCTACCTGTTTTTCCCAGCACCACCTGTTGAAGAGACTGTCTTTTTTACATTGCATTTTCTTGCCTCCACTGTCAAGGATTAATTGACCATATAATTGTGGGTTTACTTCTGGGTTCTCTATTCTGTTCCATTGATCAATGTGTCTAGTTTTGTGCCAGTACCATACTGTTTTGATGACTTTACCTTTGTAAGATATCTTGAAATCTGGGATTGTGATACCTCCTGCTTTGTACAAAATATATTTTGATTGAAATATATACTGATTGCAAGTTGTAGAGAAGTATTTTTTTAAGCCTGAATTTTAAAGCAAGTAACTGAATTGTTAGTAAGGGAAAAGAGAATTTTCTCTAATCCTCCCTTTGTTAATATGATTTAATCTAAATAATAGACATATCTGTGTCTATATATGTATTGTTTGTGTACAGGAGTGTAATAAAATTCTTGAATGTCATAAAGTTCAAGCACCTAAATCACTCCACATAATTCATCTTCAACAAATATCTGCCACCCAGATTGTGGTACTTTGTTATTACAGTCCCAGGAAATTTTTAGTACCAGAATTCAATGGGTAATGAATACATAACCTTTTAATCAAATAGTGCTGGGCAACTGCATAGTCACGTGCAAAAGAATGAAGCTGAACCTCTACTTCACATTACATACAATAATTAACTCAAAATTCCTCAATCATGTAAATGTAAGAGCTTAATTATAAAAGTCCTTAAAATTGAAAGGAAAAATCTTTAGGTTTGACAAAGGATTCTTAGATATGACACCAAAAGCATAAGCATGCATATAAATTTAATCTGATAAAAGCCAAAATCAAAAGAACACTTGCCATTTTTTCTCATTTATTTAGAAACACAAGGTCATATTCTGTTTAATGCAATGTTAGTGATTTTTTTGTCTAGAATGAATGTCATCCCTTTGTGGAAAACCACGTTTGAAATCCCCTTGTATTTTATTGAGGGATATATATAGATTCAAAATTCCCTCCAAGTCTACATTGGTAACTTTTTCAAACCCCTTATTTTCCTATTCTGTAACCTAATATGAAATGTCTTATGGTTGATAACAGGCTCAACTTATTGTTGTATACTGAAACCAATTAACTTATCAATTAGAATCTTGGACAAACACAAAGTAACTCTCTCTTTATACTTATATACTTTTAATTGACAAATTATCATTTCTTTAGAATTTTTTATTCTGTTATATTTCTATAACAGACTGAGGGTATATTGAAAGCATTTTAAATTAAGATAATAAAATAAGAAAATTATAATAAACAGTATTATATCATGCATTATTTGGTTTGAAATTTTTGCTACACTTTTAGTTACCTATGGCTAACTGAGTAGTCATTAAAAATTCTCAAAAGAAACTGAACTGTGCTTGTAGGGATGTTTGCTTTATTTCCAGTTATTGCTGTCTATTTTACTGGAGAGGGACCAATTATATCTGTCAAGGTATTCTAGTGCTGTTTGTCTATCTCATGAAGATTGGGAGCTAAGACATATAATTCTGTTCATTAACCACCTGATACACTTCCTCTGTGAAGTTATAGCCTTCCCCTCTTCTCTCGGCCTACTGAAGAATCCAAAATGTGAATCAGAATTCAGACATGTTGTCAGAAATCAGAATTGTATATTGGAGAGTATATTAAAGATTAGAGGGTGTAGTTTAATATTGTGTTCCATTAGTGTGGGCTAAGCAGTTAACTATTTGAAGGGTATCACCAATTATTTTAGCTAAACTTATTTCTTTCAACTGACAAAACAAAATAGTTCTAAAATAGATGAAATATAATTTTGAATAAATTATTTAGTCATTGGCCACTTATCTGGGAAAACCTATGCATAGTATTATATCTTATTTGACTTTGAAATATGTTTATCTAACTGGTAGACATTGGGCTGAGTAATATCTTATGTTAAGCTGGATTCTTTGTTGGGTACTAAAAATAAATAAAGTTGAAAATATTTGGCGGGGAAGCATTCCTTTTTCACTACCTGGATAGTTGGTATCCTTTACAAAAACAAAAACAAAAAACAACCCATAGACCCTGGGAGGTGATAGTGCAGGTAGGTATGTTCAGGAGTATGGTTAGCATTGAGAGGGAATTTGAAGTAGGAATACATTTTTTTTTCCCTTTTGGTAAGCAAGCATACATTGCCTGTAATGCAAAAAGTTCACAATAATTACTGGGCATATAAAATGTGCTTGATTCTTTTCATTTGAGTTAAATGATAGCCAGCATAATCTACTTTGCATGTTAATTTTTAATTAATGTATACTTAGTTTATATTTCCAGATTAAAAAGTAGAAGCTTTTTTCTGCATTTGTTTACCATATTTCTAGAAATTATAAGGTGAATTTCTAGAAATATGGTAAACATAGTAAGCTCCCAAAAAATAACATTTTTGCTATGACAGAGATGGTGACAAGGACTTTAAAATTCTTGGTTATCCCCTTAACTAGTTATAAAATAGCCTATCTGTAAGATAGGCTATTAATTTGAACCTATTATGACTTATAAAATAACTGAATGCACAAACAACTTTTTAAAGGCCATAGGGAATTGAAAAGGGGTGGATGAGTAAGACAGTTAAATGCCTTTTTTTTTTTTTTTTTTTTTTTTTTTTTAAAGGTATGAGTTTTTCTATAAAGCCTTAAGGAAAACTTTGGCCCAGAAAGTAGTTGAGTAGGGATTAAGTTCTTACAGGGGGGAAAAATGTTTGTTCCCTGAAGTTATTTTAAAGATCCCAGCTGTTGCAGTACATACTCCCTGGTTATGTTTGACTGAAATGTCAAAGCTCAAGATGCCAAACCACTAAATTGCCTGCCTTAATCAGGCAAGACTTGTCTATCCCTATTATTCTTGATCAGCCAAAAGCCACCTATCTTGAATTCTCTCATTCTTTTGGCTGGGAGGGCAACTCCCCTGCCCCTTCAGTTACATACTTTTTTCCCCATACGTTTTTCTATACTATACTTCTTTATACAAGTATTTTACTTATAAAACACTCATAAAACTCTTAAGTATTAACTACATAGAAAATGAGGAAAAGAAATATGACCACTCAATTGATCATTCAAATAAGAGTATCATGATTTTATATATCTAGATTTGTCAAAGGAGATATATTTAGATACACAACAATATAATAGTGATTACTACTAATAGCATATATGATACAATATTATAAAATACAATAACTTCATATATATATACACATAGAGAGAGAGACAGGCAGACATAGAGAAAGAGACAGAAACATAATTTGCAGCATGCCAAGCAGGCCTTGAAAGCTATTTATTTACATAGGATATCTTTCTCATTAGAGTTCATTCTTCAGTAGGCAAATATGTCTTACACTAACTTTTTGGTCATCACATGCAGTCTGACTTGTCACTCAAAAGACAAAACAAAACAAAACAAAACTAAAACAAAATCAAAAAGCACTTTGCTGATTCATTCCAATGATTGCTTAAGGTTTTTTTTGTCAGTTTTGTAATAGTCAAGTAAATTGTTCTAAATACTTTGCACCTTTTTTTAGGTTATTCAATGATTTAAAATCAAAAGTTTGCATGAAAAAGAAAATCAACTTCACTCTTTCTTGCTATTGTCCTATAAATCAGTGGCCTGGGTGGCTATGTTGGTTAAGCTTCTGACTTTGGCTCAGGTCATGGTCTCACAGCTTGTGGGTCCAAGTGCCACATCTGGCTCTGTGCTGACAGCTCAGAGCCTGAAGCCTCCTTCGGATTCTGTGTCTCCTTCTCTCTCTGCCCCTACCCCTCTTGTGCTCTCTTTCTCTCTCTCAAAAATAAACATGAAAAAAAATTAACCAGTGCACTTTGATGAGCACCATCTAGGGAGCTTGTTAAAATTAATGTTCTGATTCAGGAAGTCTTGGTTAAGCCCTATGATTCTCTAGTCCTGAAGAAGTTCCTGGCGGCAGCTGCTGCTACTGTAGGCAGGACTTTGAGAAATAAGATTGTAAACAGTGTTTCAAATAATTCTTTCCTGCCTCTGTATGCAACCCTGTGCTGATCTGGCTGTTTTTCTGGTTTTAGGTTTTTAAAAATGTCTAATGAAGTTCAAATCACTCTCTCATTTGATTAAGCTGGCTCTCTTCCCACAGTACAGTTATGATTTAGCCTAGCACACATGAAATGAGAATGTTGGGGAGGACCTTGTTGGCAGCTCCTTCCATCAGGTTCTCCAGACTTAGAGATAACAATGTTGGGTAGCAGCAAAGCATAAGTTCTAGATTATAAGGATGAAAGGAAATAGGAACAAATGCTTACTTGGTTAATATTGGTATAACATAACACTGCCCATTTGTGTGTCAGCTGTCCAAATATTAATTATATTAATAAAAAACATTTTTGGTTTGTCCAATTCTTGAATGGTCTTTATTCCTGGAATTATGGCAAATCTGTTTATGAAAACATGGAGGAAATTCAGGGTACCTGAGACAAACGATGGACTCATACCTACAGCACAATTATCTAAACTATTTTCTTTATTTTTTGATGTTTATTTATTTATTTTGAGAGAAAGAGAGAGAGAGAGAGGGGGGGGGAGGGGCAGAGACAGAAGGGGAGAGAGAATCCCAACCAGTCTCTGTGCTGCCAGCACATAACCCAACACAAGGCTTAATCTCATAGTTCGTGACCCTAAATCAAGAGTCAGATGTTTAACTGACTGAGTCATCCAGACACCCCTAAACTCTATTCTTCTGCAATGGGCTCTTTTTTTTTTTTTTTTAATTTTTTTTTTCAACGTTTATTTATTTTTGGGTCAGAGAGAGACAGAGCATGAACGGGCGAGGGGCAGAGAGAGAGGGAGACACAGAATCGGAAACAGGCTCCAGGCTCTGAGCCATCAGCCCAGAGCCCGACGCGGGGCTCGAACTCACGAACCGTGAGATTGTGACCTGGCTGAAGTCGGACGCTTAACCGACTGCGCCACCCAGTCGCCCCTGCAATGGGCTCTTTTTGATGGACATTAATGTGGAATACAATTTTCTCAGGCTCTTTGCTCATTCTGAAATATCCAACCTCAATACACTCTATCCCAAACTCCCACTACTTATTAACCGTTTGCTAAACTTGCTGATTTCCTTCCAGGTTCTGTATCATTTGGCCAGACTACTAGCAACTACATAAACTCATGTAGTTCATAGACTCTAGTCTGTTTTAAGAGTTTTGACTTCTCAATGTTATTTAGTATGGGTCAGCAATGAGTCCATCAAACTGCTTTGACTTTTATCCAAAATTAGCACATTGACTCATAGACTCTGTGTATTAATGAATTCCAGATGTTATAAAATCATGATTCATTCATCTTTGTTAAAAATTTTCCAAGTCCCATTTCTACAAATTTGCCACATATGTTTTAATGATAACTGCAAAATCCTTCTGTTCTTTATGTATGTAATATTTTTATTTCTTTCTCTCATTATAAATTATATCATAATTTCCCACTTCACCCAACACTGTTGAACTTATATTCCATTTCCTTGCCATTCAACATTCAACCACTGGGTAAAATAAAATTTTGGCTTTCTTCTTTACTGAGGGATGGCTTCTTCAGTCAAGACTGATACTGTATTTCTAAAAGAGATGCACAGTGAGGCAACTTTCATTACAATTTTGGAGAATGGCCTTGTTCATGTCTTTCAATTAATCTGCAGTGTCCTCATAGCAATTAAAAGAGTCCAGTCCTTTCTGATCAATACCCTAACTTTCACATAAGAGTTATATGGTCAAGCTATAAATCAACTAGTGCTGTAATTCTGCAAGCTGCAAAGTCAATATCTGGGTTTGGTCTTCAGTGATTTCTGTTCTCAGCAATGTCCTAGTCTTTCAACTAGGTCACAAGAAATCTTTGAATGTTAGTTATCCCATTCCATAGAAGATAATTTAGGAATTTGATTTGTCCTTTATTTATCAAATGCTATATGGAGTGTCTCTCTGACCCATGACTAAGTAATTTCAATTTCTCTATAGTAGAGGTAACCTACTTCCCTAACTTCCCTACTTCCCCAAGTTAGTTTTACCCTAACTTGTAGACTATTGTTTGCCTTCACAGCATCCATTCCCCTCGTACTTTGTTTCCTAAATGTACCAACAATTTGATTTCCCCTCATGTCCTTGTGTTACACAGAGCCTGACTCCATTTCAGTTCTAGAAAGGGCCCTAATTTTCTCAAGGCAATCACTACATTTCATTCCTCAAGCCAAAATAATGGGTGGATGTGTAATCTAGTTTGTCCATTTAGGCTGAATACAAAGGCTAATTCTGGAATAGTAGGAAAGTGATACATTCATATGAAGGTTAGAACTGCTCTTTGTACTATGCAAGACTCCAGAAGAAGGAAAAGGATGCATACAGGATAGGATCAACAGGGGAAAAAAATCTCAGATAAATAGCTCCTAAAGTCCAATGAAATCATGTATAAAGACCATTCTGTCACTTTTGATTTTTATAGTTATACCCCCACCTCAGCTGCACGCACAACCCTGCCACCAAAAAAGACAACTTATTAAGGCAGTCTTTTTTTTTTTTAATTTTTTTTTCATTTATTTATTTATTTATTTTTTTGGGGGGGGACAGAGACAGACAGAGCATGAACGGGGGAGGGGCAGAGAGAGAGGGAGACTCAGAATCGGAAACAGGCTCCAGGCTCTGAGCCATCAGCCCAGAGCCTGACGCGGGACTCGAACTCACGGACCGCGAGATCGTGACCTGGCTGAAGTCGGACGCTTAACCGACTGCGCCACCCAGGCGCCCCATTAAGGCAGTCTTAATTGAGATTTGTTACTTAAGAGAACAGAGGCTCCTACATAATTCGTGATGACCACAGACAATAACTTCATCTACTGATTTATCATTCAGCTAAAAACTTGTCCTTTAATCTGAACTGAGATTTTAATTTATTTTATTTCAATTTAGCCAACTGAACAATTCTAAATACTCCACATTTCCTTCCCCCCACCACCCCTTAACTCATCTACTAATACAAATTACTGTATTAGTCAGGACTTTTTGCACTGAAAGTGTAGGAAACTCAGCTAAAAGTGTTCTAAGAAAAAAAGCGTAAATTATAATCACATCTTGTGAATGTTCATAATAATAGAACTGGCTCTAGGCATAAATATCAAGGACTCAATTGATGTCATTATGACAGGATGATAGCATCGGCAGAATGTAATTTGAGTTCACAAGCAGTCAATATTAATTTGGACCTTCCCTCATTCCTATATCATCATCATAAAGGGTTTAAGGGTTAAGGGATTGGATTTGGTTAAGGGTTTAAGGACAAATGACCACATGGTGGCATTAATAACAAGCTTTAATTAGGTGTTGTTTTGACAGATTTGAATGCAGGGAAAGACCCTTACAACATGAACCTGTCTAGAGGCTATGGTGAGTGGGTCACTTTTCAGAAGAGGAAGAAGCCAAGGGAACTCCCTGGGAGGCAGGAGTCACTAGGGGCTTACATGTCTAGGCGATGTCATTCAGTAGTAAGCTGGGGAGTATCTGGATCAGACAGCTCCAACAAAAAGCAATGGCTTGGGGTCTTTATGGCTCTGGAGTTCATCTTATCTATAGCTAGCAGATACTGGGCATAGTTTCATGGGTTATGCAAAGCAGGCAGGTTCTAAATGACTAAAAAATCTGCTTATTTGGGCTAGCTTTAAAACAACTGGGTGTGTAAAAAATTGCATTTGTCACCAGCAGGCTTTTGGGCTAACAAGCCTTAGCATGCTGTGAAGAAGTACACAATCTAGAAACCAATATACAGAGGTCATCTTTGGCTCATTTATCTAAGAGCCACCAAATGCCGTTTTGAGATTTTTTTTTTTTTTTAATAGTTTGTCAAAATCAAGGTAGAATTCTTAGGTACCACCAACTGTTCATTAAATTCAGTTGGAGACCATTCCTTTTGAAACCTCCTCCTATTGTACTCTAGGTTGCTTATTCTTATGAATTTCTTTCTCTTTAGAAATACCCTCCAATCACTTCTCTCATAAGTGCATGACTTTTTTTGGTTTTGTTTTTGTTGTTGTTGCTGTTGTTTTGTTTTTTGTTCCTTTTCTAACTGACTATTGGGAAAAGCAAAAAGGCAAACATAAAACCACAATCCACTAATTTACTATCTTGAATAGAAACTAAGTTCTTTTGACAAATATTTATTGAATACCTTCCATGTGCATAGCAGTAATCAAAACTCTTAATAGCCCTTGATCTCGTAGATATTCCATTTTAGTTGATTCCAAAATATTTAGCCTGGATTTAAACACAGGGATCAAAATATCTCTAAATCTCAGACAATTACATGTGCTGAATGAATGGAGGTATTTTTAATAAACCTTTTTGAATATCTGAACTCCATAAGGAACTCAATTAGATTAAAATGTGTTCTGAATCCTTTCCACCTTTTTTATTAGAATTGTGTTTTTGTAGTCAGAATTTAATTCTTTAGATTAATAACTTACTCTTGAGCCATACTTCCAATAAAATCTTTACTCTTATTTTTAAAATCTTGGGCACCTGGGTGGCTCAGTCAGTTAAGCGGCCAACTTCGGCTCAGGTCATGATCTCGCAGTCCGTGAGTTCGAGCCCCGCATTGGGCTCTGTGCTGACAGCTCAGAGCCTGGAGCCTCTTTCAGATTCTGTGTCTCCGTCTCTCTGACCCTCCCCCGTTCATGCTCTGTCTCTCCCTGTCTCAAAAATAAATAAAATGTTAAAAAAAATTAAAATCTTATTTACTAGCATACATTTAAAAGTACTCTTTTGGTCAAATATTGTAAATTCTAAGATGATATGCACACTTTTTCTCAAGGTTCCCATAACATCTACATCATAATTAAACATTTCTTTGTTGGTTATTGTTAGATGAAGGGCAAAATTCCATTTTGTTTTTTTTCTTGAGTTGTCACCAAAGCAAGCATATATCAGATATTATTCTTTTTGTATAAATAAGTTGTATGATTGGGGCGCCTGGGTGGCTCAGTCAGTTAAGCAGCCAACTCGGCTCAGGTCATGATCTCGCAGTTTGTGAGTTCCAGCCCTGCGTCAGGCTCTGTGCTGACATCTCAGAGCTTGGAGCCTGCTTCAGATTCTGTGTGTGTCTCTCTCTGTGTCCCTCCCCTGCTCACGTTCTTTCTCTCAAAAATAAATAAATATGCAAAAAAAAATTAAATAAAGTTGTATGATTTATACATATTTCTAATTCTCATTAGTACTACATCTTTCCTATGTAAATATTTTTAGAATACAAATTAAGTAGCTACTATATAAGTTCTTTCTGATTGGGTCACCTTTATATTGTGACACTTTTATTTCTATCTAACAAAAAATTTGGCTTAATTTTGGTTTAATCAATAAAAACCAATTTAATATTTCATAAAATCAAAAAGTGAAGCGATAATAACATGGACTGCATACTGTATGATATGTGCTAGAAGGCCAGAAGCACATCTTGAATGTCCCTGTTAATCATTACCTTCAGAATACAGAGATCCCATCCTCCCTCTATATTCCCATCAAACAGAATGTGTAGAAGAATGTGTTGTTCAGTTTTCGTGGTCAAGGGCTCTGGGGTGGCCAAAGCAGAACATCTCCCTTTGTAATGAAGAATGTCCTGATGTCAGGCCTTGATTTCCTTGGAACACTGGCTATTTGAGGAGGGAAAGGGCTATAGATAGTTGCTAGGATAAGTTGCTATGCTATAAATATGTGCTGCATATAAATTCCAGCAGCAGATGCTTTGTCCTGTTGACTGCTCCTGGAATTCCTTTTTGGAAGTTCCCCTAATAAACCTATTTCTCAATCCTTATCTCTGGGGCTTTTCTTCAGCCTCACCAAACTATCACCCACATTTGGCTTAGAGTTTGCTGGGGTGCATCAACACACATACATAGTAGGATCAGGAATCTGGGGCCATTTTTCTGTCATTCTCTTTCTCTAGATTGTCAGCCTTCTCTTCAGGGTGGTACCATTCATGGTCTGAAAATAGCAATATCTAGAGCAAGTTCCCTCATTTATGTATCAGATATGTGTGTTTCTTCTTCAAACACAGAATAAAAACCATTAGCTCCAGTGTTATCAGGCCAATTCAGTTTGCCCACCTTTGACCAATAACAATTGACAGAGAAATTAGTGACCTCTTACTGGGTTATAGAATTATCTTCTCGGAAAATGATTACTATAACCATAACTGGTTTAGAAAAGCAGAACCACCATACCTGGAACTAGAAATAGACTGAGAAACTGGGAGGGAATAAGGGGAGAAAATCAATAATACAGATGAGATTTGTTGCAGAAATATTATATTAGTTTTATATTGCTGTGTGACAAATTAGCATGGATCTAGTGGCTTAAAACAATACCCACTTATCCTATCATAGTTTCTGAGCTTGGATCACAAGGCTGGGTTCTCTCTTTAATTCTCAAAGGGTTGTTATTAAGGTATCGGCAGCCTTTATTCTCATCTCATAAAATCCTCTTGAAAGCTCATTTTTGTTAGCAAAATTCACTTCCTTGTGATTATAGGACTGAAGTTTTTATTTTCTTGCTATCAGCTGAGGACTGCTCTCAGCTCCTAGAGACTACCCACCTTCCTTGCCATGTGGTCTCCTCCATCATCAAAGACTGCAATTGACAATCTCTCCCATATTGAGTTCTCCAAGGTTTCAATCTCCTTTTTCTGGAACAGCATATTTCCCTTAAAGGGCTCCTGATTAGGAGAGGCCAATCTAGGACAATTTCCCTTTCTTAAGGTCAACTGTACCATATACATAATCACACTGGCTGTTTCCTATCTTATTCATAAGTCCTGTTCATACTCAAGGGAAAGAAAGTATATAAGGCATATACATCAGGGGATAGAGATCTTGAGAGCCATCTTGGAATTCTCCTTACCACAAACATCTACTAGAAAACAGATATGACAATAGTAACTTTATGGATGTGCATCCTGAATGAGGTGAAATAAAAGAAGAATCAATAAGAAGTAGAATGATTTCCTGATTTTTTAAATGTATAACTGGCTTTACTATTGTTTTCCAAAATGAAGTTGGGTAAAAATATGAATAAATGGAAGTTATGGTCAAAATTGTGGGTTTAATTTTAATTTTAATGCTTGAAATGTCTTCAAGGACTTCAAATTTCTCATGGCTAATCTTGAAAAAAGAAAAAAAATAAGGACAACAAGCTTTCCAAATCTACTTTTGGGCACTGGCTAACTTGTACACTCTTTCTCATTACTAAACCAATAATGTGGAAAAGTTCTAGAAAATGCCTTGAATTTTTTTTTTTTAATTTTTTTTTTCAATGTTTATTTATTTTTGGGACAGAGAGAGACAGAGCATGAATGGGGGAGGGGCAGAGAGAGAGGGAGACACAGAATCGGAAACAGGCTCCAGGCTCTGAGCCATCAACCCAGAGCCTGACGCGGGGCTCGAACTCACGGACCGCGAGATCGTGACCTGGCTGAAGTCGGACGCTTAACCGACTGCGCCACCCAGGCGCCCCAAATTTTTTTTTTTTTAATTTTAAGTTTTTATTTAAATTCTAGTCAGTTAACATTTATGGTAAAGTTAGCTTCAGGTGCAGAATTTAGTGATTCATCACTTACACATGACAGTGCTCATCACAACAAGTGCCCTTCTTAATACCCATCATACTAGAAAATGCCTTAAATTTTAATGTGTTGGATGAGAATGAACAAGTTCTTGAGGATACTCGTTTTATGTGGAAATCCCAGTGAACACTGTATTCTCTATCTTTTCTGGACATACCCACTACTAGATGCCTTGATATACACTGATTTAAGTGGAACTATTAAGATCATGGACTAGAAGCTTCTACTAATAGAAGCTATATGTATTTATTTCATTTTCATTTTCACTCCACTCACAAAAAAGATTACTCTCCCATTTTCCAATCTACATGTCTGAATTACTCTTCTTGGATTAACTGACCTTCAGTTTTTAGTATTTTTTAGTTCCCTAATCTTCATATCAACTTGCTCTATTGAGTCATTTTTAAATGTTGGTCTTTGTTTTGAGTAGTAGGTATCTCATATGATTTCAAATACCTGATCTTCAAATGAAAGTAGAAACAAAATGCCCTTGTGATCTTAAGATAAATTGCATGTGTTCTGTTATAATATACTTTAATATGCAGCTCTTCAAAATGATGGACTTCTTTATAAGTATCTTTTGGCTACATCATTCATTATTACAACAGAAGCCATTAGCAGTTGGAGAATTTTATTTGTCCAGACTGTTTTAATATTGATTATATACTATTAGCGGTGTAAACACAAAGAAAAAAAATAATTTAGTTTTACTCTAAAATGTTCACTCTCTGGACTCATAAGAATTATGGGATTTGGTGATTATAAGCTTGTCAGTAATTTTGAGAGTGGTGTTTGAGTAATATAATGATGGCAGAAGCCAGAAACCAAAGGTTATGGATAGACATTATTTCTAGAGTGATCTTTGACAAAACAACTGGTTAATCTCTCATGATTCTGATCATCCATATTTATTGGAATAAGAAAAAATAAGATCTTTATTATACATCAAAAGCCACAAATAAATAGGTTAGTTGTTATAATCCACTTATTTGAAGGTCTTTGACATTCTAGTGGCATAACTCATTCATCCAGCTCAAAATCATGCAGTGAAGCACAGTTATTTTCATTGGAACTATTTTTTTTTTTAAGCAGACTTTCTTATATTCTTATTCTTAGGCTACAGTTTTACAAAACATTGATTAGAAGCCTTACTTATATTATTTGGTTTACATTTATTTCCTTAAATGATTAAAATGCTTGGTAGATAATGTATTCATTTGAGAGCCCACCTCTTGTACAGTTTGGTAAACTGTGAAGTCAAAAAAGTAGCTGGATTGATTCAAATTGTTTTAGTAAATAGTAAATTAGGCTTGATGTTGGCATAGTCAACAATTTCCTTATAAAGGACTTTTCCACTTGATTTTCTTTTAAAATTTTCCTAATTTGTGTTGATTTGCCAACTAGGCAGCCTACACAGTAATTCTGATCAGGAAGTAAGAGACACAGGACAAACTGAGTTGACTTTTTTTACTATAGATGAATTTCCCATTTATAAAAATATGGGTGAATTTTTTGATAAATTAATTCTCTGGTTCTACCATTTAAATTTCTGAATCACTTTAAGACTAGAGGGAGCCATGACAGAAATATGATGCTGAAGCATTTTCTTTAAACTTCAGAAGATGGAACAGGCAAATTTTAATTTTAGATTTTTAAATCATAGGTTATTTAAACAGCCAAGGCAGGTTATAATCTTGACTTTTAAATCCTAATGTTACTGCTGTGCTATTATCAAGGTTATTGATAGTAAATTTCTCAAAGTAGCTAAGGGAAGAAATTTATAATTATTTAATAGATACCATCAACCATGTGGTTTAATATAATGTCTTAGATTGGGCTTCCTGAAAGTAGGGCTTGAGAAGGGAATTTTTTGTTTGTGTGATTTTAAAAGGAGAATGTGAGAAGCAAGACAGAGCATGGAAAAAAGTTAAGAGTGTGATTGCAGAAACTAGCTTTGTGGTGACCTCACAGGGCAGTATAAAACAAAAGTTCCATCATAGATTTAGGGCAAGAAGTACTTCTTTGTACTCCATGTCTGTCAGTGATAGGCTGAGGTATGGAGAAGAGAAAGCACACAGCCACCCAGGGAAGTGAGGTCTATGTCCATACCATGGGCCACTTCCCTCTCCATACAGAGGATGACCAGAGATCCTGTCAGACAGTGTTCATTGGGAAGATTTTCTCTCACCATCTTCACTGAGTGTGGCTGTAAGCCAATCAGGAAGTTCATTTGCAGCCTATATCCAAATACCTAACAGACCTCTAAAATAAACATGTTTGGTTTTTTTCCCCTCCACTATCAGTTAATCTTACGGAACCCTTCCATGAGGCCAATTGTCTAAGCTGAGGGACAGATACTCATGTGATAGAAGGGAACATGGAGGTCTGTGAGACCCCCTATCTTTTTGTAGCTTATTGTGCCTTCTGGATCTGTTCAGTTTCATCTCAGATTTTCCACTTTGGATACAGGGCTGATTGCTACTAGACCTTCATGTGTATACTAGTATTCAGTTCTTCAGGACAGTTATGGTTTCATAGTCCCTTGGTAGCTCAGTAGCATACTAGAAACTGTTTTTCTTTTTAATAGTCTATAGTTTTCTGAGAAAGACAACATTACCATACTCTAGAGCTTGAGTTCTGCATCGTAACTTTTCTACTGAGGCTTGGCAGAGGCATCCTGTCCTTCTCTAACAGAGATAACACTACTACCATAGGATCTATCAAGTCATATGGCCCAATAAGACCCATTTGTATAGTAGTTTGAACCTACCATAGCACTTTTTCTTTTGGGAAGTCACCCAAAAGTGGCAGCCATACACATTATCTAATAGATGTACGTGAATGGTAGTTTCAAGCACAGAATACATTGTCTCCAAAACCTAGAGGACTTTCTTAATGGTAGAAGTTTCAAGGTTCAATAGAGTATCTTTTGCTTTTTTAGCATGATCCAGACCACTAGACTCAAAAATCTTTACTAATGTCATAGGTCCTAATATTGTGTAGGTTTATTTTCCATTCAATGGAGATAATATCTTACAAACTTGACTTTTTGTTCATCAGGATTCATTTGTATATAACAAATAAAATAGACAAATGTGATCTGATCTTTAGAATATCTCAATGGTCCAAGTCCCTTCCGACTTTATTATAACAGAGAAAAGGAGAATTAATACATACCTGGGATATATCCTATGTTACTTTCAAATACAAACTTGTAAATATAAAGGTAAATCTGGAAGTAAGTATAAAAGACTACTAGGTGAGGTTGTGGACCCAATATACCCAAAGTAAGATGGACCTAGGCCAGAATTACATTTCTTACCTGTTTTATTTTCTGATTTGCTACTGTAAGTAGTTACCATAAACTCAGTGGTTTACACACACACACACACACACACACACACACACACACACACATTTATTAGCAAACAGTTTTAGAGGTTAGAAGTCAATAATAAGTTTTTTTAGGCTAAAATCAAAGTGTAGCAGGGCTGGTTCCTTCTGCCACACTGTTTCTTTGCCTTTTAAAGCCTCTAGTGGCCACCTTGGCTTGTGGTCCCTTTCTCCATCTTCAAAGTAAATCATTCCAATGTTTTCTTCCCTTACAAGGGCCCACCCTCAATAATTCCCATTTTAAGATGCTTAACTTAACCATATCTGTGAAGTAACAGATTTAATAAGCAACAGTAACAGGTGCTGGGCACTAGAAAGTGGACATATTTTGGAGGCCATTATTCATTCTACCATATTACCTAACATCAACCTACAACCCATTCAAATAGGGAGGCCATGATAGCACTGTGGATTGCTGAATTTGAAGATCAACTCAGATCTTGTTTTCAAAAGCCTTTAGCTCATGTGTAGTTATCTAAATAAATGGCCATAGGTTTTCTTAGAGGCCTGGGATAATTACATTTCTCCTTGATGTAGTATTGCAAAGTCCTTTTTCAGGAAAATCTGAACTTCTTTGGTCCATGAGTGCTGGGTCTGAGAACTAGTTTAGTGCTGGAAACGGAGTAATTGATTGTAACTTTCCATCGTGGCTTATCTCAGTTTTCTGATACTCCATTCTTTGAATCTCTTTGCTTGTATATATTAAGCAATACCTTCCTTGGCTGTGCATTTAACTTGTCTCTAAAAACACAATGTTCTGAGTCTTCTCCATAGTTCCCAATAGGTCAGGACCCCTACCTGCCATTTCAGCCCAGATGTGCTTTACTGTAATTACACCAAATTAGTATCTTACATTAAATTCATAAGGTGCATCTTGTATATGCCTATCTCAAGACTCAGAGATCCACTTCTCTCCTATTAGTGTCCTGATTTTGCATAGGAGGTTTGCTCAAGGCAGAAATTCTGTGTTCTCTGAAGATTTGACATACTTAGAATTAAGTTCTGTGCCTGATCTTTAGCCATGTCTGACCTTCAGAGGCAGGAGATAAGAGTCTAAGTGTTGTCAAGGAAGAACTCTAACTCACACATATTGTTTTAAATTGTTAATTAACAGATATGAACTATATTCACTCTTTTAAAAGCTTCAGTGGAGCTCAGCAACAGCCATTCAATGCCAAGTCCTCATAGGTGTTATTTCCCTGACTTCTCAAAGTCCCCAGATATAGCACCAGGTAGTGCTTTTCCTTCTACTGGTATTTCATTCCAGTTTGTCACAGTTGAAAATTTAAGCAACCTCAACTGTCACAACATGCCAGAGGTCACCACTGTTTACCTGCTACAAGTAGTAGAGTCCTCTTTCCTATCCAAGTGGTAAATAATCTGACTAAAGAATCCCACTCCTTTTTTAAAGTTTATTTTTATTTATTTTGGGAGAGATAGAGAGCAAGCAGGGAAGGGACAGAGAGAGAGGGAAACAAAATCCCAAGCAGGCTCCATGCCATCAGTGCAGAGCCCGATGTGGGGCTTGAACTCACGAACCATGAGATCATGACTTGAGCTGAGATCAAGAGTCAGATGCTTAACTGAATGAGCCGCCCAGGCACCCCTAAAGAATCCCCTTCTTAAAGTCTGCTTCCCAAGACAACTTCTAATACAACCTACTTTATGTCAAGTTTCCTAAAAGCAGAGCCCAGGATAGATCATCTCAAAATGAGAAATTGAGGGAAGGCCCTCAGACAAACAGTAATCATGGAAGTAGGATAGAACAGAGTAGAAAAGCTAACCAAAATTCCAGTCTTTTCAATAAATGGTGCTGGAGAAACTGGACAGCTATATGCAAAAGAATGAAACTCGACCACTTTCTTATAGTTGTCACAAAAATAAACACAAAATGGATTAAACACCTAAGCGTGAGACCTGAAACCATAAAACTCCTAAAAGAAAACATAGGGAGAAATTTCTTTGACACAGGCCTTAGGGAAGTTTTTCTATATTTCCTCAGCCAAGGGAAACAAAAGCAAGCAGGAACTATTGGGACTATACCAAAATAAAAAGCTGTTGTACAGTGAAGGAAATCATCAACGAAATGAAAACGTAACCCGCTAAATGTGAGAAGATATTTGCAAATGATAGATCCAATAAGAGATTAACATCCAAGATAAATACAAACAAAAAACTCATACAACTCAACGCCAACAAAACAAAACCCCAACCCCCCCCCAAAAAAAACCCTGAAATAATCCAATTGAAACATGAGCAGAGGTCAGAAATAGACCTTTTACCCAAGAAGATAAACAGATGGCCAACAAAAACATAAAAAGATGTTCAACATCACCAGCCATCAGGGAAATGCAAATTAAATCCACAATGAGATATCACCTGGAAAATCTGCCAGAACAACTAGAATCAAAAGGATAAGAAATAAGTGTTGGTAAGAATGTGGAGAAAAATGAACTTCGTGCATTGTTGTACTAATTTAAGTACAACCACTGTGGAAAATAGTATGGAGGTTTTTCAAAAAATTAAAAATAGAATACCATATTACCCAGTAATTCCACTACTTGATATTTACCCAAAGATAGTGAAAACATGCTTTCCAAAAGATATATGTACTCCTATGTTTATTGCAACATTATTTACCATAGCCAAGATAGGGAAGTAACCCAAGTGTCCACTGATAGCTGAAAGTATAAAGAAGCTGTGGTATATATATACAATGAAATATCACTGCACCATAAAAACTGTGAAATCTTGCTATTTGTGATGACATGGATGCACCTAGAGGGTATTATGCTAAGTGAAATAAGTCAGACAGAGAAATACAAACACTGTGTTATTTCACTTCTATGGAATCGAAGAAACAAAACAAGTGAAAACAAACAAAAAAAGCAGAAACTAACCCATAAATACAAAGGGAAGGGGGCAAAAGGATGGGCCAGATGTGTGAAGAGGAGTGGGAGGTATAGGCTTCCAGTTACAGAATGACTAAGTCACAGGGATAAAAGATACAGCATAGGGAATACTGTTAATGGTATTGTAATAGCACTGTATGGTGACAGATCATAGCTACACTGTGGTGAGCACAGCATAAGGTAGAGTTGTTGAATCACTATGTTGGACACCTGAAACTATCATAACAATGTGTGTTAACGATGTTAACTATACATCGATAAAAAAAATAAAAATAAGCAAGCAAACAAGTAAAAAAAAATCATGATGATGAATAAAATTGTTGTGCGCTAAAAAAAAAATGAATGACATCATTTAAAGAAACAAAGTGAAAAAATACAGTGAAAAAATAGCTAACCCAAATTCTTGTTTCAGCTAAAGAACTGCCTGTAGTCTGATACCAGAAGAAAGTTCTGGAGCACAAATTACATCACAGAATTAGTCTACCTTGAAATAAGGAAACCAGTCTTGTACCTTCTTATTAGTCAGGCATGGGTCAAGTTGACTGGGGAAGGGGAAAGGAAAGGAGAGACATAGTCTTCAGTGGGAAATGGCTCCAGTTTGGCTGAGGGTAATTCTCTGAAGGAGGCTGCAGCTATGAGCCATTACTGGTCATGATTCACAACTGCTGGAAAATAAATGTCCTGGTGGGAAAAGTGAATTGGTGCCAGGAGCATAACAACATAATTCTCTACATAACATTTCACATTCATAAATTAATTTTTACTTTGACTCTCCTACATCTGTATAACTATATAGTAACTTATAAAAGACATCCTATGTAATCTTGTTTGGTTTTATTGCTCAGATAACATATCCACACTACAAATTATTCAGATTATTGTCAATTCCCACTTTCACTTTGGGCTGTGAAATCCTATATATTAGCTTTGTTCATATTACACTGCACGAAATAAAGATGTAGCTATTACCCGGTTATTTGGATCATCCATGGTAGATGACTTGGGCTCCAAAATTCACTTTTCTTTTCTTACTTGAATGAATTCAATTTATCTGTTTAGATTGATAAAAGCTGGCTTTCAGCTCTAGTCCTCAGCTCTACTCTAAATCTGACTGGGATTGGATTTCTGCATGACATCAAACAGTTTAGAAAAAAAGCTAAAAATCAGGTGGTTCAGATGAAGAATATGTCACTCCAGTGTCCATACAAGACCAACCAAATGATTTCAGTCACTTTTTCCAAGTTGTGATGAGTAGTGAAATCATGTTTTCATTTAACCCGTGTGGTGTCTGTTCCCTTAAAGGTAGGTGATCTAACAGTATTTCTCTTATCCAAGGAAATGTGATTGCCCTTTTGCTTTTTGGGGCATAGAAGAATATCATAGTTAGGTGCTGAAGTTGAATTTTCTTTAATTTTTAAATTTAATGTTAAATTACACACTCTTATTCTTTTTGTTTAAAATATGTAGATTTCAGTCACTGATCCAAAGTATTATTTTCAAAAAAAATTTATGGCATACCATTACTTAGACTATAAAGAAAATAATGTAATTCATAGAGCCAAGGCATTCCTATAGGGCACTGGGCCACAATGTCTCTATGTTCCTATTTAATAGATTAATGTATTAGAATTTATGTTTAGTGTTTGGGAAAAGTGATTATCTATCTCTTACATTCTTATTTAGGAGACCAAAATTTTATTACTAAGGAGAACACCCCTTTAGCATTTTTGAAGGCTTTTACTTTCTAGGTGATAACAGATTAATTTGTTTAATAGTAATTTAATGCATTTACTTTGTGAGGATTTTAGTGAAAATGATTATTCGAAGTTTAACCTCTCCTTTAGAATTGTAGACTTAATATCACCTGAGGAAGTACTTTGTGTCTTCCACAGACCTAAGAAAATGTTTTGTTTTGCTTTTTTTTTTTCTAAATTGAAACTTTGTCTAGAATTTCCAGAGAACAAATAAAAATATTCTCTAAGGAAATATGTATATGGCATCTTAGACTACTTTTAAAAATAAAGATTTTGCCCTGGAGCAATAAAACTCTTTATATTTTGCCTAACTGTGCTTCAAATAGTCAGGTTCATCTACAACACACATTATCACAGATCTCTGAGAGAAAAACATCTTTTTTGGGCAACTTACTATGCAAGTGTTATGGAATGAATGGTGCCCCGACTCCCCACTTCCAAATGTACATGTTAAAGCCAAAAACTATCTGGAGACAGGATTTTGGAGAGGTTAATTAAGGTTAAATAGTTCATTAGGGTGGGACTCTAATCAAAATGACCAGTATCCTTTTAAGAAGTGGAAGACCCCAGAGGTCTTCCTGTCTTTCTGTGAACACAAAGGAAAGGCTCTGTGAGGGCACAGTGAGAAACTGAAATAAGTCAGTCAGAGAAGGACAGATATCATATGTTTTCACTCATATATGGATCTTGAGAAACTTAACAGAAGACCATGGGGGAAGGGAGGGGTGAAAAATAGTTATAAACAGAGAGAGGGAGGCAAACCATAAGAGACTCTTAAATACAGAGAACAAATGGAGGGTGGATGGGGGCGTGGGGGAGAGGGGAAAATGGGTGATGGGCATTGAGGAGGGCACTTGTTGGGATAGGCTCCGGGTGTTGTATGTAAGCGATGAACCATGGGAATCTACCCCAAAAACCAAAAGCACACTTTACACACTGTATGTTAGCCAATTTGGCAATAAAATATATATACATATATATAAAACAATTGCCTGGAAGCCAGGAAGAAAGATCTCACCAGAAACTGATTTTTCCCACCTTCATCTTGGACTTTGAGCCTCCAGAACTGTGAGAAATTAAGTTTCTGTTATTTAAGCCACCTAGCCTTCGGTATTAATTGGCAGCCCAAGTAAACACATACAGCAAGTAACGGGTGACAGTACCCAAACTTCTTAATGACTCATATACACTTAGTGTATATTAGACCATTTTCTTCTTCAGATTTGCTATATATTGGTAGAAAATATCCAATTCAGAAGTAAAAACAGTGATTGAGTGGTACTTGGTGTCTTCATGTAGACCCAATAGTGACAGTTAATTTATTGATTTTGAGATAAAAAATGTAATTCTTTAACTATTAATAAAATACTTTGTAGGTCAAACTAACTCCTCATGCATTGATTTATTTTGTTCTTTCTCTAAAGATAACATACTTTATATTTAAAATATGCAAAATATGTTTACTAAATATTTTCTATATATCATGAATAGTCCATTCATTATAGGAGTATTTATACCATTGAACTTGGCAAATGTTACAAGTCAGATCTTTTCTTCCACCGTGCCAAGAGCCAGGTATTAAAATTTTACCAGTATTTTGCTACTTGATATGCATCCAACACCAAGCCATAAACTATGAGGAAGTACAAACAAGTATATGATATGGATTTAATCTCGAGATTTCAATCTAGAAAATAAAATAAAACTCATATGCTTGACAAGCATATGAGTCCAAATGGCCTTCTTTTTTTTTTTTTTTTTTTTTTTTTGGACTTTTTAAAATTTTTTCACAGTTTTATTTGGAAAGGTCAAAATTTTTCAAAATAAGCTGTATCATCTTCCATTCCAACCAACAGTGTGTGAGAATTCTAGTTTCTCCATGTCCTTGTCAACATTTGTTATTATGTGTCTCTATTTTAGTCATTTTAGGAGTGTGAAGTGGTATTTCATTATGGTTTTGATTTGCATTTACCTAATAACTTATGATGTTGAGTATTTTTTCATGTGCTAATTGGTCATTTGTATATCTTCACTGAAAAAATATTTACTCAAATGCATTGCTCATTTTTAATTGGGTTGTCATTTCATTAACTTATAAGGACTTGCTATATATTCTGTATAATAGCCCATTATCAAATATGATTTGAAAATATTCTTCCATTTTGTGGGTTTTCTTTCTTTTTCTTTTTTTGATAGTATCTTTTGATGCACACAAGTTTATACTTTGAAGTGTGCTTTATTTTTGTTTTCTTTTGTTGCTTTTGTTTGTGGTGTCATATCTAAGAGACTATTGCCTGATTCATGGTTATGAAGGATTATGCCTACATTTGGTTCTAGGGGTTTTATAGTTTAACCCTTATATTTAGGAATGAAGTCAATTTTGAGCTAATTTTGGTATGGGGTGTTATGTAGGGGTTCACATTAATTTTTTTTGAATGTGGATTTTTAGTTGTCCCAGAACCATTTGTTGAAAAGATGATTGTTGCCTATTAGGTTATATGGGCACCCTTATTGAAAAATAATGACAATAAAGGTAAGAATTTATTTGTGAACTCTCAGTTCTATTCATTGATCTATGTGCCTATTATCATGCCAGTACCACAGTCTAGATACTATCAATTTGTGTTAAGTTCTTAAATCCCCTTTGTACCTTTTATTTTTTTTATTTTTATTTTTTTCAATATATGAAGTTTATTGTCAAACTGGTTTCCATACAACACCCAGTGCTCATCAATACCCATCAATACCCATCACCCACCCTCCCCTCCTCCCCACCACCCATCAACCCTCAGTTTGTTCTCAGTTTTTAAGAGTCTCTTATGCTTTGGCTCTTTTAAAGATTGCTTTGGCTTTTGGGGCCTCTTGCATTTCAAATCTGAATTTTACGAGCAGGTTGTCAAGTTCTTCTCCCAAAAAATGTAGTTTGATTTTGAGAAATCTTGAATCTGTAGATCAACATTAAATTTTAAAATCTAGGAACACAGAGTGGATTTCCATTTATTCAGCTTTCTTTAATTTTTCACAATGTTTTGTAGTTTTCAGTGTACAAGTTTTGCACTTTTTTAAATCTTGCACTTAATTTAATCTTATGTACTTTATTTTTGATGTTATTGTAAATAGAATTGTTTTCTTAATTTAATTTTCAGATTTTTCATTGTTACTCTGTTGAAATATAGATTTTTTATAAAGATTTTGAGTCTTATGACATTGATGAAATTGGCTGTTGATCTAATTTTTTAGTCACTAAGGTTTTTCTTTATATAAGATCATGTCATCTACAAATAGGTATGGTTTTACTTGTTCCTTTCCATCTAGATGCCTTTTAATTCATTTTCTTTCTTAATTGTCTTGGCTAGAACCTCCAGTTTGATGTTGAACACATATATTGAGACTGGGCATTGTTTTGCTCCTTATCTTAGGAGGTAAGTGGTTGGTTAGTTTTTCATTAAGTATAATGTCAGTGCTAGAATTTTTTTTTTGTATATTTAATAAGATTGAATAAGTTCCATGCACTTTTAGTTTGCTGAGTATTTTTATTATGAAAGGATTTTGCATTTTGTACTTTTTTCTGTAACTGACATAATAATATGTTTTCTTGTCATTTATTCCATTTATGTGTTGTGCTGCAATGACTTATTTTCTTGTTGAAATAACTTTGCACTCTTAGAATACATCCTACTTTGCTATGTTTATACTACTTTTTATATATGGTTGGATTCAGACTGCTATTATTTTGTTCAGGATTTTTGTGTCTATTTTCATTAAGAAAATTGTTCTGTACCTCTTTTTCCCCTTATGATGACTTTATATATGGATTTAGTAAAAAGACAACACTGGTCTCATACAATATATTGAGAAGAATTCCCTCCTATTCTGCTTTCTGGAAGTGTTTATAAAGATTTGGTATTGGGGCGCCTGGGTGGCGCAGTCGGTTAAGCGTCCGACTTCAACCAGGTCACGATCTCACGGTCCGTGAGTTCGAGCCCCGCGTCGGGCTCTGGGCTGATGGCTCAGAGCCTGGAGCCTGTTTCCGATTCTGTGTCTCCCTCTCTCTCTGCCCCTCACCCGTTCATGCTTTGTCTCTCTCTGTCCCCAAAAAAATAAATAAACGTTGAAAAAAAATATTAAAAAAAATTTTTTAAAATTGGTATTAATTCTCCTTTAAATGTTGGGAATAATTTGCCCATGTAGTCATTTGAGTCTGGGTTTCCTCAACGGAATGTTTATTTATTTTAAAATTACTAGCTCCTCTAGTTCTGCAAAAAAATGCTGGTGGTATTTTAATAGGGTTTGCATTAAATGTGTAGATTGCTTTGGGTAGTATATTTTAATAATGTTTGTTCTTCTAATCCATGAACATGAAATGCTTTTCCATTTCTTTGTGCTCTCTTCAATATCTTTCATAAGTCTTCTATACTTTTCAGAGTAAAGATCTTTTAACTCTTTAGTTAGGTTTATTCCTAGGTATTTTATTGGTTTTGGTGCCAGCATTCTTCACAGAGCTAGAACAAACAATCCTAAAATTTGTATGGAACCACAAAAGACCCCAAATAGGCAAAGCAATCCTAAAAAAGAAAAACAAGACTAGAAGCATCATGATTCTGAATTTCAAGCTATATTGCAAAGCTGTAGTCATCAACACAGTATGGTACTTGCACAAAAACAGACACACAGATCAATGGGACAGAATGTAAAACCCAGAAATGGATCCACAATTATGTGGTCAACTCATCTGTGACAAGCAGTAAAGGATATCCAATAGAAAAAAGACAGTATCTTAAACAAACAGTGTTGAAAAAATGACAGCAACATGCATAAGAATGAAACTGGACCACTTTCTTACACCATACACAAAAATAAATTCAAACTGGATGAAGGACCTCAATGTGAGACAGGAAAGCATCAAAATCCTAGAGAACACAAGCAGAAACCTCTTTGATCTCAGCCAGAGCAACTTCTTACTAGACACATCGTCAAACCAAGAGAAATGAAAGCAAACATGAACTATTTGGACTTCATCAAGATAAAAAGCTTCTGCACAGCAAAGAAAACAATCAAAAAAACTAAATGCAGTGTATGGAATGGCAGTAGATATTTGCAAATGACATATCTGATAAAGGGTTGGTATCCAAAATCTATAAAGAACTTATCAAACTCAACACCAAAAAAAAAAAAAAAACAAAAAACAAAATCACAACCTAGTTAAGAAATGAGCAGAATACATGAATAGACATTTTCCCAAAGAAGATATCCAGATGGCTAATAGACACATGAAAAGATGATCAATATCACTCATAATTAGGTATATATGAACCAAAACCACCATGAGATACCACCTAACACCTTTCAGAATGACTGAAATTAATAACACAAGAAATAACAGGTTGGTGAGGATGTGGAAAGGGAACCCTCTTTCACTGTTGGTGGAAATGCAAAGTGGTGCAGCCTCTCTGGGGAACAGTATGGAGGTTCCTCAAAAAATTAAAAATAAAACTACCCTACAATCCAGCAATTGGACAATGATATATTTACCCAAAGGATAAAAATACAGGTTCAAAGGGGTGCATGCACCCCAACATTTATAACAGCATTGTCAACAATAGCCAAACTATGGAGAGAATCCAAATGTCCATTAACTGATAAATGAATAAAGAAGAAGTGGTGTGTGTGTGTGTGTGTGTGTATATATATATATATATATATACACACACACATACATATATATACATACACATATATACATACATATATATTATATGTATTATATTATATATTATATTATTTATATAATATAAATAATGGAATATTACTCAGCCATCAAAAAGAATGAAAGCTTGCCATGTGCAACAACATGTATGGAGCTAGAATGTATTATGCTAAGTGAAATAAGTCAATCAGAGAAAGATAAATACCGTATGATTTAACCCATATGTGGAATTTAAGAAACAAATCAAAGAACATATAGGAAGGGTGGGGGAAGGAGAAGAAAGGGAAACAAACGATAAGAGACTCTTAATGATAGAGAAAAAACTGAGAGTTGATGGAAGGAAGTGGGTGGGTGATGGGTTAAATGGGTGATAGGTGTTAAGGACACTTGTTATGATGAACACTGGGTGTTGTATGTAAGTGATGAGTCACTGAATTCTTCTGAAACCAATATTGCACTGTATATTAACTAAAATATAATTAAAAATTTAATTACTAGTTCAATATTTTTACTTCTTATAGGTCTGTTCATATTCTCTATTTCTTCTTGAGTCACATCCTGTAATTTGTGTCTTTGCAGGAACTTGTCCATTTCATATAGGTTATCTATGTTCTCGCCACACCATTGTTCACAGTGTAACCTTATAATACTTTTAATTTTTTTAATTTCAGTAGTAATATACTTTCTTTATTTCCTGATATTAGAAATTTAAAGAACTCTTTTTTCTTTTTTTTATAAATTCAATTTTTTCAAATAATCAACTTGTGTTTCTCTATTATTTTTCAACTTGTTTTTTCTCTATTATTTTCTAATTTTTACATTTATTTTCTGTCTGATCTTTATTATTTCTTTTATTCTGCTGATTTGAATTGAGTTTGCTCTTATTTTTATAGTTTTTTTAATTTTTATTTATTTATTTTTAGAGAGAGAGGGATAGAGAGTGAGCAGGGGAGAGGCAGAGAGAGAGGGAAAGAGAGAATCCCAAATAGTCTCTGCACTGTCAGAATGGAGGAGATTTGGGGCTCAAACCCACGAACAGTGAGTTCATGTCATGACCTGAGCCAAAACCAAGAGTTGGATACTTAAACGAATAAGCCATCCAGGCACCCCTAATTTTTATAATTTTCTAAGATGGAGGGTTAGACCATTGATTTGAGTGTTATTTTTTTTTCAAGTGCAGTTTTTTTTTTCATTTTAAACTTCCCTCTAAGCACCACTTTAGCTATAGTCCTTAACGTTTTGTATGTTGTGTTTCTCTTTTATTTTTCTCAAAGTGTGTTAAAATTTCCATCGCAATTTTTTTCTTTGACTAATTGGTGATTTAGGAAAAGTATTTAATTTCCATATATTTATAAATTCCTCAAAATTTTTTTGTTACCTTTAATCCCATTCCATTGGGGTCATAGAACATACTTTGTGTGATCACAATCCTTTTTAATCTAGTAAGACTTGTTTTATATCTTAATATACTTTCAATCTTGGAGAATATCTATGCATACTTGAAAAGAATGTACGGTCTGCTGTTATCTGGTGGTGTTCTATAGATGTCTTTAGTTGTTTTATAGCGCTTTCAAGTCTTCCATTTCCATGTTGATATTTTCTGTAGTTGCTTTTTCCATGACTGAGAGTAGAATACTGAAGGTTTGCATTGTTATGTTGAATTGTTTATTCTTCCCATGAATTCTGTCAGTTTCTTATTTAATAAATTTGTGGCTCTGTTCATAGGTATGTACATGTATATTTTGTTTTATTGTGCTTCATTTTATTACATTTGGCAGATACTGCATTTTTTACAAATTGAAGGTTTTTGACAACCTTTGTTGAGCAAGTCTATCAGTGTCATTTTTCAAATGCATTTTCTCACTTTATGTTTCTGTGTCACATTTTGGTAATTCTTGCAATATTTAAAATTTTTTCATTGTTACTATATTTGTTATGGTGATTAGTGATCTTTTATGTTACTATTATTGGTTTGGGGTACCATGACCCACACCCATATAAGATGGTGAACTTAATCAATAAATATTGAGTGTGTTCTAACAACTTCACTGACTGGCTGTTCCCCATCTCTCTTCCTCTATTCGGGCTTTCCTATTCCCTGAGACACAACAATATTGAAATTAGGCCAATCAATAACCCTACAATGGTCTAACTTTCAAGTGAAAGGATGAGTCACACATATGTCGCTTTACATCAGAAGCCGGAAATGATTAAGCTTAGTGATGAAGGAATGTCAAAAACCAAGATAGGCTGAAAGCCTGGCTTCTTGTGCCAGTTATCCAAGTTGTGAATGCAAAGGAAAAGGTCTTGAAGGAAATTAAAAGTGCTACTCCAGTGAACACATGAATGATAATAATGTGAAACAACCTTATTGCTGATAAGGAGAGTTTTAGTGGTTTGGAGAGAAGATCAAATCAGCCACAACATTCCTCTAAGTCAATTCCTAACCCAGAGCAAGGTCTTAACTCCCTCACCCCAAGACTGAGAGAGGTGAGAAAGCTGCAGAAGGAAAGTTGGAAGCTAGTAGTAGCTTTTCATGTGGTTTAAGAACAGAAGCTGTCCCTATAACATAAAAGTGCAAGGTGAAGCAGCATGTGCTGATGTCAAAGCAATGGCATGTCATCCAGAAGATCTACGTAAGGTAATTAATGAAGGTGACTATACTAAACAATAGATTTTCAACAGAGATAAAATAATCTTCTATTGGAAAAAGATCCCAACTAGGGCTTTCATTGCTAGAGAAAAGTCAATGCCTGGCATCAAAGCTTCAAAAAACAGGCTGATTCTCTTATTAGGTAACGCAATTTGTGACTTTAAGTTGAAGCCTATGATCTGTAAACAAAGCCTGGATGACAGCACATCTGCTTATGGCATGGTTTACTCAATATTTTAAGCCCACTGTTGATACCTACTGCCCAGGAAAAAAAAAATATTCCTTTCCAAATATGACTGCTCATTGACATTGCACCTGGTCACCTGAGAGCTCTGATTAAAATATATAATGAGATTAAGGTTGTTTTCATGCCTGCTAACACAACATCCATTCTGCAGACCATGGATCAAGGAGTAATTTCAACTTTCAAGACTTATAATTTAAGGAACACATTTTATAAGGCTACAGCTACCATAGTGATTTCTGTGATGAATCTGGGCAAAACAAATTGAAAGCCCTCTGGAAGTAATTAAACATTCTAGATGGAATTCATGACAATTCATGGAAAGAGGTCAAAATATCAACATCAATAGTAGTTCGAAAGAAGTTAATCCTAACCCTCAGGTATGAATTTAGGGGTTTCAAGACTACAATGGAAGAAGTAACTGCAGATGTGAGGAAAACAGCAAGAGAAGTGGAGCCTAAAGACATAACTTAATTACTGAAATCTCATGATAAAACTGGAATGGATAAGGAGTTGCCTCTTGTGGATAAGCAAAGAAGATGGTTTCTTGAGAAGGAATCTACTCCTGGTGAAGGTGCTATCCAGATTGCTGAAATGACAAAGAGAACTTAGAATATTAGATAAACTTAACTGATAAAGCAGCAGCTGGGCTTGAGAGGACTGACTCCAATTTTGAAAGAGGTTCTACCATGGTAAAACACTATCAAACAGAATCACAGGATACAGAGAAATTGTTCTTGAAAGGAAGAGTCAAATGATGCAACAAACTTCATTGTTGTTTTATTTAAAAAATTACTATAGCTATCCCAGCCTCAGCAACCACCATCCTGATTGATCAGTCAGTGGCCATCAGCATGGAGGCAAGACCTTCTACAAGCTAAAAGATTATGACTTGCGAAAAGCTCAGATGATGGTTAGCATTTTTGTAATGAATTATTTTTTAATTAAGGTATGTACATTGTTTTTTAGATATAAAGTTATTGCACACTTGAGAGACTATAGGATAGTGTACACATAACTTTTAATGCACTGGGAAGGAAAAATTCTTTTGACTTGCTTTACTGCAGTATTTACTTTAATGCGATGGTCTGAAACTGAACATGCAATATATCTGAAGTATGTCTGTATACATTTATAATTCTTATGTCTTCTTGGGGGGCTCAACTCTTTTATGATTATAAAATGTTATAATATGTCTCTAGTAACTAGTAACTTTTTTTTTGTCTTGAGATCTATTTTGAATGATATTAGTATAGCCACTCTCTTTTGCTACTGTGTGTATTCTGTCTATCTTTTTCCATTCTTTCACTTTCAAGCAATTTGTATCTTTTAATTTTGATTTATTTATAGATATGTGCCTCTTGTAGATAACATATAGTTGGATTATACTTCTTATCCATTTTGTTTATTTCTGTCTTTTTATTGGTGTGTTATACTTTTACATTTAATGTAGTTGACAATAAGGTAGAATTTACCTATGGCATTTTGAAATATATATATATTGAAATATATATTTGAAATATATATATCTCTATATAGAAATATATACAGATATATGTATAGAAATATATATATATATATATATATTTTTGATTTCCCAGTTTCTCCAATACTATCTTATTTTGTGTTAAAAAGATTTTTTTGTGTACCATTTTAATTTGCTTGTCACTTCTTTTACTATATGTTTTTGAATTATTTTCTTAGTTCTTACCCTGACATTTTCCAAAAGGTTTACTTAATAACTTTTTATTTTTTTAATATTTTTACATTTATTTATTATTGAGAGACAGAGCATGAGCATAGAGGGACAGGGAGGGGGAGACACAGAATCCGAAGCAAGTTCCAGGCTCTGAGCTGTCAGCACAGAGCCCAACACAGGGCTCAAAGTCACAAATCCAGAGATCATGACCTGGCCGAGGTCGGATGCTCAACCAACTGAGCCACCCAGGCACCCCAAGGTTTACTTAATAACTTAACTAAAACAATCTAGTTTGGATTAATACCAATTTAATTTCAATAGTATCTAAAACTTTGTTCCTATATAGCCCCACTCTTCTCCTTTGTGCTATTATCATAAAAAAATTACATAGTTATACATTATATACATATCAGCACAGGTTTACACTTACTACTTTGCAGTTGTCTTTTGTATCAGATAGGGCAAAATAGTTACAAACAATCAATGCATTTATATTGTCTTTTATATTTTGTTTTGTAGTGACCTTTATTAGGGCTCTTTATTTCTTCCTGTGGATTTGAGGTGATGTCTGTTGTTCTCTCATTTTGGTCTGAAAGAATCTCTTTTGTATTCATTATAGGACACATCTGTTAGGGGACATATTTTGTTTATCTGGGACTTTCGAAATTTCTCCTTCAATTTCTGAAGAATAGTTTTGCAAAATGGAGAATTCATATTTGGCAGTCTTTTTTTCAGCACTCTGAACATGCCACCTCATTGATTTCTTACTTCTTTTGCATTCTTATGAGAAATTAGCTGTTCATTTTACTGAGGATCCCTTATATGTTATGAGTCCTCTGTCTTTTGCTGTTTTCAAAATTCTCTTTCAACAGTTATACTGTGATGTCTATGTATGGATCTCTTTCAATTTATCTTACTTGTAATTTGTTGAACTACTTGGATGTTTCTCTCAATATTAGAAATAAATTTGACCATAATTTCCTGAAGATATTATTTCTGTGTCTTTATCTCTCTTCTCTCCTTCTGGTACATTTCTTATGCGTATGTTTGTATGCTTGATGGTGACCCAGAAGTCTCTTATACTGTCATTTTTCTTTTGTTTTTATTAGGCTGGACTTTCTCAATTGATCTATCTTCAATTTCACTGATCCTTTATTCTGCCAGCTCAAAAATACTATTAAATACCTCTAGTAAATTTTTAAGTTTTTTTCTCTAGTTGGTGAAGTGTTCTGAAACTTTCCTTGAGTTTGGTAGACATGATTTCCTATAATTGAGCATATTTAAAAAAGCTGATTTAATACTTTTGAGTAGTCAGTTTGAAGTATGGGCCTTCACAGGAACAGTTTCTATTTCTATATTTTTCCCTCTCCCTGGGCCATATTTTCTTATTTTTTATATATCTCATATTGTTAAATATTAGATATTTAAACAATATAATGTTTCAACTCTGTAAAGTAGATCTCATGTCTCCAGCATTTGTTGTTGTTACTTGTTGTTGGTGCTATGGTTGTTTTTGCTTTTCTTAAGTGATTTTCCTGAACTAATTCTGAAAATTCTAAATTTAGTTGTGTGTGGCCACTGAAGTATTGCCTTTGTTAGCTTAGTGTTCAGCTAATCATTGGATAGAGATTTTCTTAAAGTCTGGAAAATAATAAGTCTCCAAACCTTTGTCAAAGGGCTCTGTGTGTGTGCTGGGCCATACCTTCAATGCTCAGGCAGGGAGTATACAACTATTCCTTAGCCTTTGATTCTTGTTTGTGCAAAGCCTTAAGATTAGGTAGAGGCCTCCTCAGGTCTTTCCTGGGCATTTGCATAGCTCTAGGTATGAGCACAGCCTAACATATGTGCATGGACTCTAGATCTCCAGGAATATGTCAGAGCAATTCAAAGCTTCAAATGGACATTCCATTCTTAGCATTTCCTATTAAGTGCCTTTGGTCATGTCTTGTTTGCCCCAACTATTATTGCCGCCTCAGGCAGATACGATTTAAACAATTGCTGCTGATTATTTTTTTAAAACTCCCCCTGGGAAAAGCTATTTGCACTTGAGTTAGCTTTAAGGCAGGTCAAATAAAAACAAGGCCTGCAGATGAGTGTTTCCATAGAACTGCCAGACAGATAAAATTACAATTTTCTGAAAATTATGTTTTTGAGAGCTCCAATTCTAGTATGTCCTCTCCAGTGGGCAGCTGTTACTTGTCATCATAATGGTAGGTCTGTGAGTTTTTGAGGCTACCATAGAGCTAAGAGGAAGGGAACAGGAACAGGGCATGTCAATATATCTGGAAGATCACTGTTTTTACTGGGTTCGGCCTGTTTTTTCTGGAATAGTTCTATGGATTGTTGCTAGTCTTTGGGTAATGTGAAAAGTACTGAGAAAGTTACTTTTTACTTCTTTTTTGGTCATTTATGTTGCTACTTATATGGAGGAGAAGATTTTTGTAGGTCCTTGCTCCCCCATTCCCACTGATATTTCTCTGTTCATTTTTATATTCTAACAGTAATGGTATTTGGGTAATTTTAAGTTTTTGGTTATTATGAATAATGTTGCTGGGGATATTTATGTTTATGTCATGCTGTACACATGTGCATACTTTCTCAAGGTAATAATGCTACATTTATTCATTTTTTAGTTTATTTATTCATGGGGGGGGGGCTGGCAGAGAGGAACGAAGAGAGAATCCTGAGCATGCTCCACACTGCCAACATGGAGAGTGATGTGGGGCTTGAACTCAGGAATCATGAGATTATGACCTGAGCCAAAACCAGAGTCAGACACTTATCCAACTGAGCCACCCGGGTGCCCTACAATGCTAAATTTCTAGTGTTCATCAATTTCAATTTTCCTTTCCTTTCAAGCATGAGAGTGTTTGTTATAGGAGAATGTTACATTTCCTTCACTCTTTGAAACTAAGAGGGGCCATAGAACAGTTCTGGCCCAGGGGCTGTAAGCATAGTCAATAGGATTTCCAAAATGAACTATCAAGTCAGATTATCTCTTCTCTCTTGACAGTAATACGGAAAAGCACCCTGTTTTGAAGTTAGAGCAAAAGATCATTGCTTCCTGGATTACTGAGCAACTGAGCGAAAGATATTGATTTTAGAGGTCCTTTGTATTTTTATGTAAATTTAAAAATATTTTTGTCAATTTCTTCATAAAGCCTGATGAAAGTTTGAATAAAATGTATTTAATTGTTTGATAGAGAACTGAGCTCTTAACAATATTGAATCTTCCAATCCTTAAACATGTAGTGTCTCTCTATTCATTTAGTTCTTTAACTTAATCAAAAATATTTTGTAATGTTCAGTATATAGGTCTTGTACATCTCTACTTAAATTGATCTCTTAGAATTTTTATACTTTTTAAAAAATTTTCAAGTTTATATATATATTTTGAGAGATAGCACAAGCAGGGGAAGGCAGAGAGGGAGGACGAGAGAGAGAATCCCAAGCAGGGTCCGTGTTGTCAGCACAGAGCCCGACACAGGGCTCAAACTCATGAACCATGAGATCATGACCTGAACCAAAACCAAGAGTCAGCCACTTAGCTGACTGAGCCACCCAGGCACCCCTATACTTTTTTAAATGACAGTTTTTATACCTATATTTTCTAATCATTTGTTGCTAGTATATAGAAATATAATTGATGTCTTTATTTTTTTATCTTGTGATATTTTATTTATTATTTCTATTATTTCTAGTTGCTTGTAGACTAGTATGGATTGTTTTAATTTATAATTTTGTCATCTCCTGATAAAGATATTTTACCTCTTCATCTACAATATTTATGCTTCTTTGTTTCTCTTTCTTCCTCTAGTGCTCTGGCTAGAATCTCTAATGCAATGCCAAATACAAGTAATTTAATAGGACATCTTTGCCATATTCTCTACCTTAGTGGGAAGTGTTCAATATTTTAACATTTATTTTGGTGTTGGATTTTTTTCACAGACGTCCTTTATCAGATTGAAGAAGTCCTCTTCATAGCTTGCTGAGAGGTTAGTGTGTGTGTGTGTGTGTGTGTGTGTGTGCGCGCATGCACACACACACTAAATGTCAAGTATTTTTTCAGTATTTGTTAACATGGCATATTATTTTCCTTCTTTATAATGTGGTAATTGGTAAATCTCTAAATGCATTCTTGTGATACATCTCAATTGGTCATGATGCATTTTCCTAATTATACATGAATGAACTCTATTTGCTGATACCTTTTAGAGTTTTTGCATCCTTGGGAACAGGTAATATTAATTTGTATATTTCTTTTTTTTAACGTTTATTTATTTTTGAGACAGACAGAGACACAGCATGAATGGGGGAGGGGCAGAGAGAGAGAGGGAGACACAGAATCGGAAGCAGGCTCCAGGCTCTGAGCCAACAGCCCAGAGCCCTACGCGGGGCTCGAACTCATGGACCGTGAGATCGTGACCTGAGCTGAAGTCGGATGCTCAACCGACTGAGCCACCCAGGCGCCTCTAATTTGTATATTTCATTTGTTGTAGGATAATACCAAAATGTAGTACCAGAGCCATGCAAGCCCCCTAAAAACAGATTGAGAGCTATTTTTTCTTCCTTTATTTTTTGAAAGATTTGATGTAAGAGTAGTATTATTGATATTATTCCTTAAATATTAGACATAATGCACCAGTAAAGCCATGTGGGCCTGGAGATGTCTTTGTCAAAAGGTTGTTTTTCTTTTTTTTTTTTTCCTGTGTATGTAAACTTTCTGCATATATAAAATTGCTGTGCACATAAAAACTTCTTCAATCAATTACTTGTTTATATAAACCTAGCTCAGTAATTTTCTGTCAGCATATTGAAGGCTCACTAAATCATTGTCTATATTATTTACATTTATAAGTCAATTATCAGTGTAAAGTTTACTCATTTCAAAGTAGAATTTTTTTTCCCCCCTCTGGCTCCTTTGAACCAATAAAGCAAAATTCTTTCTCTGTACTTTGGTATTCTACACGAGATCACATGCAATTGCTATTTATTTATCCTGCTTGAGATTCCTAGAACTTTTTTGTGTATTAGTGATTTTATCATTTTGGAAAAACTACCAGCCATTGTATATTTATGCATTTTGTTTTATGTTCTTTTCTCTTTTTATGGAATTCTGGTTAGACATATGTTGAACTTCTAATTCTACGTTTGTTTTATGTTACAAGAAATAGAATAATAATCATTCAAAGAGGCCCATAACCTAACCTTCAGACCTGTGAATATGTTACCTCTCATGGCAAAAGAGGCTTTGTAGATGTAATTAAGGTTAAGGTCCTGAGATGGGAATATTATCCTGGATTATCAGAGTGAGCTCATTTTAAATGCATGAATCCTTAAAAGTGGGATATGATAAAACAAGTTTTTAAAAAAAACTTAACTTGACAAAGACTTGACCCTCAATTGTTGGCTTGAGATATAGGAAGGAGACCATGAGCTAAATGATATAACAACCTCCAGAAGACGTGTATATCCCTCAAATTGCAGCCAGCAAGAAAAAAGGGACATCAGTCCTATAACAACAAGGAACTGAAGTTTTCCAAAAACCCAAGTAAGTGGGAAATAGATTTGCCTATCAACCTCTAGAAATAAATACAGCCTGCCTATACCTTGATTTTAATCCAGTAACACCTGTAATGGACTTCCAACCTTCAGAATTCAAAGGTAACAGTTTGTGTTGTGGAAGCTGTTAAATATATGTGTTATATATGTGTTAATAGATACTTCTTATTTTCTAAGTCATTATCTTTATATGCTGCATTGATGATACTTTCATCTGATTTAACTACCAGTTCATGAATTCTCTTTTCAGCTATATCTGTATACTTGTTAAATCTATTCATAATGATTTTGTTATTATATTACTTTTTTTGTAGAAGTTTTGTTTGACTTTATTTGAATCTGAATTTTGCATTCTGTTAAAAGTTTACAATTATTTTTATATTTTATTCCTTGTAACATAGTGAGCAAACTTATTGATAAACTTTTCTGGAAATTCTGATAATAAATATTATGCAGGTCTATTTCCTCTCTGTTCTTTCTTCTGTTTTTTTCCTCATAATACCATGTTTACATATTTGATTTTTAAAATAATTTGATTATTTTTGTTGGGAAACTTCTGTTCTGGTATGAAGCTATTTGTGCTTGCTTTTGCTAGCCACTTGGTGGCAATGCTAAATAGGAATAACTAAATTAAATTTGTGCTTGAATTTTGTTTTATTTTTGGCCATGTTAATGTGATTTAGCAGATTTGCAAATATAATGGAAGATTATCTTAATTTAATTTATATGAACTTATATATTTATATAAATATTTGTCCAATTTCATATTTAGTTTTAAAGAACTTTTTTTTCTGTTAATCTGATATGTAGGTAGGACATATTTATTTCTGATTCACAATTAAACTGAGGGTGCAGACTTTGGGTTCTGAATTTTATTTTATTTTTATTTGTTAATTTCTAAATGTTTTATTTATTTTTGAGAGAGAGAGAGAAAGTGAGTGTGAGCAGGGGAGGAGCACAGAGAGAGGGAGACACAGAATCTGAAGCAGGTTCCGGGCTCTGACCTGTCAGCACAGAGCCTGATGTGGAGCTCGAACCCATGAGCCATGAGATCATGACCTAAGCTAAAGTCGGATGATCAACCGACTGAGCCACCCAGGTGCCCAAACATTATTAATTTATTAAACAAGTATTTATTGAAGATTTATCACTTGAGATATATATATATATATATAGATAGATAGATAGATAGATAGATATAGATAGATATAGATATAGATATATATAGGTATCTATCTATCTATCTATATATATATATATATAACAAAAGCAGATAAACAAGAAAAAATATATAAGTTAGATTAATGTTATAAAGAGAATAGATAGAAGGGAACCTTGAGATTATCTAGATCAATATCCTTACTCATGAAACTATGAGGTGTTGACTACACAGACTATAAACTACAAACTCAAGACTATCAGTTACCCTGAATCCCAGAACAAATTTCTTCTTACTCTACTATAATGATTTATTACTATAAATAAATTTATTACTATAAATAAATAATAAATAAATTGCTATAATAATTTATTTATTATTCTATTAATTGTTTGCTAGTGTTTCTAAAACTGGGATTGTGTTTCACCCTGTGGATCAAATTGGCTGTAAGTTTAAGTTCTTCTTCTTCTTTTTTTTTTTTTTTTTTTTAGTCGGGGAAGAAGGGACAGAGAGAAGAGAGGGAGAGAGAATCTTAAGCAGGTTCCACATCCAGTGCAGAGCCTAACATGGGGCTCGATCTCACAACTGTGAGATCATGACCTGAGCCAAACCACGAATTGGACATTTAACTGACTGAGCCACCGAGGCATCCTAGTTTAAGTTCTTTAAGAGAGCTCCTTCACAACTCATTAAGGAAAATTTTTCAATGAGCTTTTAAAATGTAAACTGCTAAAGATGTATATATTATATTCTTTTGAGTGCTATAAAAGTAGTAGGCCCACTTTAAGTCCATTTGATGTATTCTATTTAACTATAATAAGACATACAAGTTGAGTAATCTTATATAACAAATCAAAGGGGAAAACTGGAATATTCAATTGGGCATCTAATCTGTGCTACAGTCACAAATTAGAACAGGAAAGAAAAAATGCACAAGGGATAAGAAACCATAAAAGTGTGAGGGACATATGCAAATTTAAAATTGAGACTCTTTTTTTTTTTTTTTTTTGCCCCCCCCCCCCCCTCACGGAGTCACCCATTGATTATCCAATGAATACCTTTACTTGATGATGAACCTAAGCTATTTGGGTCAGAATTTCTTGCTAGACAATTTTCAAAGGGATTATCTGTTTCTTCTATAAACATTTTTCTATCTTTCTGACTATAGTTTTTTACAACTGCTGTTCCCAGAGAAACACCTAACATTTTACCACAGAACATTACATTGCCACACTTCCCACTCACATAAATATTCTCCTTTCACATTTCTTTTAAAGATATTTCTTCCCATAAAACTCATGACTTTGGGAAAATCTTTTCAGACTAGTACTGACTAGAGGCAAGAATTCTGTTTATATTTTTGTTTGGGGGGAGGAGCAGAGGGAGAAACAGAGAGAGAGAAAGAGAGAGAGGGAGAGAGAGAGAGAAAAAGAGAGAGGGAGAAAGAGAACCTCCAGCAGGCTCCATGGCCAGCAGAGAGCCCAACTCTGGGCTCCATTTCATGACCAGGAGATCATGACCTGAGCCCAAATCCAGAGTTGGATGCATAACCAAATGAACCACTCAGATGCCCCTGTTTCTGTTTTTGTTTTTCTTTTTACCTAAAAATAGTCAAACTTTATAAGGTTACTTTTATCTGGTTTTTGACATCTTATCTGTCTGTGAAAGAAATGTTTCTTTTTATGGTTGGATATCTAGTAAAATACTAGATATTATTTATGTAGTAATAATAATTTCTATCACCTATTTAGTGCTTTCTATCTGCCAACCACAGATTCAAGTAATTTTCCTGTGGAGCTTAACTTTTATAACAATATTTTGAAGTAAGTATTACTATTACTCCTATTTTACAGATAAGAAAGCTGAGACTTGCAAAGGTGAGGTAAATTTCTCAAGGGCATACAGGTACTAAGTGGCAGAATAGACATTTGAACCAAAACTGTTTGGCCCTAAAGCCTACATGCTTGTGTTTTCTATCTGACTTCCCATTTACTCTACTTAAGCCAAATAAGATCCTCTAAAAGATAGGTTTATATGTTATTTTATTATAAGAGCCATAATTTATCTTGCATGCCTATTTCCTGATTTTGGAGATTTCTTTAAATTTTGTACTTTAACATGCAGGCTTTTTATAAGATAGAGATTGTGTATTTGTTATACACACATATATAATATAATACATAGACACACAGACACATACACACACATATGTTATAGTTTGAATATTTGGAGACCATACTGCATATAAAGTTTTTAATTTCTTTCTCTTCCCATGTCATAAAGTTAAATAAGCATTTCATATTATTAGATACTAAAAGTGGAAATAAGATTTAAAAGCTGCTTAGAAATTCATCACATAAGTATTTTATAAAACCAGACAGAAACACTCACATTTCTTGCATCTAACTATTATTTTTAAAAATATTTAAATGTTTATGTTTATCAATTCATATTCTACATAGATCCCTACAGATCTCATTTATCATTTTTGTATACCTATTGCTCCCTTCCAAAATTTCTTTTCCTTTGCTTCTAATGGTCCACTAAAAAAATTTCTTGAGAGATTGCCATACAATACAGGAGTCATTTGCCTGCAAGCAGAAAGGAGAATGGGTCTAGTAGATTATACTTTCATACAGAACAGAGTGGTAAAGTATGGATTCCTAATTCCTTTCCAATTGAAACAGTCTTTATTTATACTCTAGGCTCTAGCCTAAAACAACCTAGTGCGATTAAAGTTTGTGTGTTACCCGAAATCTTCCCTTGCTTGATTTATTTCCCTTTCCCTGTCCTATGAATCCACTCCTTATTGGTTTCTCAGGGGAGCACTTTCTCAATAAATCACTTATAGATGAATTCTCAGATGTAGAATTAGGTTTGAAGAAACCTTATGTAAAACAGAATGTCTTTATATGTAAATATTTGCATACAACTTTCATAATATTCTTAATATATCTTCCTAGATTTTGGATGACTGTGTCAAAATGAGTGAACATTTTTATGGCCTTGACATTTGTACTAATAGTCATTCTTCCCAGGTTATAAGAATGTCAATACAGCAGCAGTCTCCGCAATGATTTCCTACAACATGGACTGTATAATCTTAGCTAATTTCTAACAAGATGAGAATTCTATTTTTTAAAGAATGTTATTGGTCATTTCAATGGGATTCTGAGAAGGAGCAGATAGTTGGAAATCAGTGCACGTTATTATTTTACCTGTAATTCCAAAGGCTCATGATCAACAGTAAACTTAATTTAGATTGGTTCCACATAAATTTCAGTTGGAATTAAAAATTTTAGTTGAAGTCTGATACATATCTCTCTGTTTGGGTCTACGATAATAACAATTGTTCTTTTCAGTTCTCCTTTGTTTTGCTAATAACCTTAGAAATTTGATAGTACTATTTTGTCCTCATAGATACCTTTTCTGTTCCACAAATGTTTATTGATTACCATCTATTTGTGAGAATTGGTTCCAAGAAATGGTAAATGAGACAGATGCACATCCTGCCAGCATTCTAATAGTAAATAGAGACCATCACACAGGCAAATAAAAGACAATGTGAGAAGTGTGTTAGTGAGGGAAGTACAGTTTGTTTTAGAAAGCATTTTGTAAAAGATTTCAAAAATCAGAAAAGGAATTCTTTTCAGTGGATATCTAAATTGAATGAAGAATTAGAATTAGTCAGCTGGAAACAGGCATGGGCCAAGATGATGTATGAAGGGTGTTTAAGTAAAAGTAAATATTTAGAGTTAAGGAGAATACATACTTTAGTGGAAGTGAAAAAATTTGCTGTTGTTGAAGATATTCTCAGAAGCTAGTTGATGAGGAATCTTGCAGGACATATTATGAGGTTTAAAATTACACATAAAGGCATGGGAAATCATTGATAAACTTTGAATTTGGAGAAAAATATTATCAGGCTTATATGTTAGAAATATAATTCAGCTTGATGCACGAAAAATTGATTAGAGCTGGACAAGAGCTCTACCTACAGGAGAAGGAAGTAAGGAGTTAGAAAGCAGTTAAGATTACCCGGTGAGAAATAACTCAGTGTGGATTATTGGTAGTTGCACGGTAGATAGAGAGGAGTGATTAGAAATAAAATGTATTTGGGGCACCTGGGTGGCTCAGTCGGTTAAGTGTCCTCCTCTTGATTTTGGCTCAAGTCATGATCTCATGGTTCTGCACTGACAGTATAGAGCCTGCTTGGGATTCTCTCTCTTCCTCTCTCTCTCTCTGTCCCTCCCCCACTCATGTGTACTCCCTCTCTTTCTCTAAATGAATAAACTTTTTTAAAAAAGGAAATAAAATGTCCTTGGATGAAAAATTCATGGAATTTGTGGTTGAATGGATGCAGATAAAAATTGAAGAGGAAGGAGTAAGGGATGATATGGAGATTTGTCTTTGGCAATTGGGTGGAAATATACGTCATTCTTCGTGACAGGGAACAGAACAGAAGAACAGGTTTGAAACTGAAGATTAAGCATTTGTTTTTTTGAGTGTTGGGTCTGAGGTGCTACTAGCAGTGTCAAGTAAAGATATTCAACATATAACCGACATATGGAACACGTTTCAACATTCAACCAATTCTGGGATGGAGATCCAGTTTCGGCAGACATCAACAACGTACCGATGAAACTTGAAACAAAAGAGGAAGGTTAGAGCATAGAAAGCATGACTAGAGTTAGAGAAAGAAAAAAGAGGGTAAGACAGAAACTTGAATGGTACAGTATTTAAAAGGTGGATTAGGGGCACCTGGGTGGCTCAGCTGGCTAAGGGTCTGACTCTTGATATTGGCTCAGGTCATGATTTCATGGTTTGTGAGTTCAAGCTCTTCATCAGGCTTTGCACTGACAGCATGAGGCCTGCTTCTCTCTCTCTCCCTCTCTTTCTGTTTTTCCCCTGCTTGTGCCCTCTCCTCTCTCAAAATAAATTAATAAACTTAAAAATAAATAAAATAAAATAAAATAAAATAAAATAAAATAAAAGGTAGATTAAAAAACACTGTGGAGGAATGGCCATAGAGAAAGAAAATGTTCTCAGGAAAGAAAGTAATTAATGGGGAGGTCAGAAAAAATGACTGATGATTATCCATGGGTTATCAGTAAGGATTGGGGACAATGGAGAATGTTACTTAGTGGAGTTACAGGGAATTCAGCTAGGTCGAAGTGAGTTGCTGTATAAATGATAAGGGGTAAGTGGACACAGTGAGTATACACCAATTTTCTTAGAAGAATCACTTTGTAGGAGAGAAAAGAAATAATCTGAAGCACAGGTAGAGAGATGAATCTTAGAAAGGAGGAAGAACACCCTTTCCATTACAAACAAAGAAAAAGTGGAAAAGATAGGTAAAGGGTATGCAAAGAAACTCATAAATTGACACAAATTTTAAGTTCCATCTTGTGGATTACCTTTATTCAATGAATTATACATCAAGGTCACTTGCTGAAAGGGACTGGAAGGAGGAAAGGAAAGATCTGAAAAAGACACTGAGGAGAATTAGAGAGAGAACTGTCCATATTACTGTTTCAAACTCATTTAAATTTATTTTACATTCTATTCAACAGTCACCTGTAGAAATATTAAATGCTTTGAATTTTTTAAACTTTTTTTAGAGCAGTTTTAGATTTACACCAAAATTGAGAGAGAGAGCTACAGAGATTTCTCATATACATCCTAAACACACACATACATAGTTTTCCCTACTATCAACATCACTCGCCAAAACACTACTTTTTTTTTTTTAACCAAAGATTAACCCATATTGAAACATAAGAATCACCCAAAGTACAAAGTTTATCTTAGGTTTCTCTCTTGGTGTTGTATATTCTATGAGTTTGGACAAATCTATGTGATTTATATATATCATAATAATATTATCAAAGTATTTTCACTGCCATAAAAGTCCTCTGTACTCCCATTATCTCCCTCTCTCCCTCCCACTCCTGGCCACCATTGATTTTGTCATTTTGTATACTTTTGCCTTTTGAATATTCATATAGTTGGAATCATATAATATATAGCCTTTTCAGATATGCTTCTTTCACTTATTAATACACATTTAAGGTCCCTCCATGTCTTTTCATGGCCTGACAATTCACTTCACCTTAATGTTGAATAATATTAAGGCTGAATAATTGTTTGGATGTACCACATTTTATTTATCTATTCACCTAGTAAAGGACATCTTGATTGCTTCCAAATTTTGGCAATTATGAATACAGTTGCAATAAACATCTATACAGGCTTTTATGTGGACATATGTTTTCAACTCCTATGGGAAAATATCAAGGAGCGCAATTGTTGGATTATATAGTAGGCATATGTGTAGTTTTGTAAAAGAGCACTAAAACTGTCTTCCAAAGTGGCTGTGCCATTTTGCATTTGCACCAACAATCTATGAGACTTCCTGTTGTTCCACATCCTCATTGACATTTGGTGTTAACAGTGTTCCAGATTTTGACCATTCTAACAGAAGTGCAGTGGTATCTAATTGTTGTTTGAATTTGTACTTCCCTGATGACATATGATGTGGAACATCTTTTCATATGCTTATTTGCCATCTGTATATCTTCTTTGGTGAGGTGTCTGTTAAGGTCTTCAGCTGATTTTTTTTTTTAATCTGGTTGTTTGTTTTCTTATTGTAAATTTATTTTTGTATAATTAAAGATCACAGTACATTGAGTTAAGGCACATAAAATCCAAAATGATGATGCCTATATGGTATAACTTTTTTTTTTAGTCTAGAACTGGTTTCATAGTTTACAAAATATTTCTATAACTATTTCCTTTGACTCTTACAAGAGCTGTGGGGCACTTACAGGGAAAATGTTCTGCTTTGATTATACAGGTAAGAGTACTTAAGCTCAGAGCCTGTACATGTTTGTCTTTTCATTGTCTCTAGAGCCAAGACTCTAATTCACGTCTTCTTTCAATTTTCCTAGAGTTAACTTCTGTTCATGTACTTTTATTTTGTTAGATGTTGAGAAGAGAAAGAGCTCAGGAATCATAGAAAATGTATTTTCAATTAAAATTTATATCTTATAATCTATCTACACATGTAACTTGTCTTGGAGTTAAAACCTCAGCACTAATTCTAATGTTGCTACTCTTTGGCTGTGAAATGTTTATTCACACATGAAACCTCTCCAGAATGTCAGTTTCCTCAACAGTTGGTTTTGTCAGTCTCTAAGGTAACATACAGTTCTGCAGTTCTCTGCCACTCTTATTACTTTAACCAATTAATAATTCCTTTAGTTCATTCTACCTAGAAGACAATAGCATAAGAAATTCTTAATGCAATCAAAAATATTTAAGAAAGAAAAGTCCTTTTGCCTTTCTTTTTTAGTTGATAAGAAATATCATTACCATTCATAAATGTAATTAAATGGTTCATTCACTTCCTCTTTCTCTGATTTTATTGCCTGGTTCTTTTATGGACACAGAAGATACTTAACTTGAAACAAAGATGGTGTATTTCACCATTATTCTGACTTAAGGTTAGAGTAGAACCCTATTCTTTGGTCCCATTGCTCCCTTTTTCACTCATAGATTGAAAAAAAAAAGCCTTCTGTGAGTCCTAGGTCCTTGATGGGAGTGCAATGTTGGGGTGGTAAATGAACAAAGTCTGGGGGAAAAATGGTCATCACTCTGGCTCAGAGGTAGATTTACCATAAAATAATGAACTTAAGCTAATGAATCTAATTTACTTAAAGCTTAATGAACCTTCACAGATGCTCCCTAGCAAAAGTCCCTTCAAGTTGCTGGGGGAGGCCCTAGCAACATCTTCATTCGTTCTTTTTATTTAAAAAAGGGAATGGGGCAACAACATTGCATAAATATAATGATCCACAAAAATATATTCATTCCTGCTCTTGCTGGACACTCATCTGGACATGTGCTCCATGCATTTAACCAGCAGTCCTAAATGGATGATAACTGAGCACTGACTCATCTTCCCTATGGTTCCCTGTTGGTGAAAATAAATGGTGGTTGAGTAAAGGCTTTTCACCTCAATCTCATGCCTCTCCTGTTCCCTTGATCAGTATCCCCTTTGTAACTACTCCATGATGGCTTTTATTTTGGTTTTCTACAGGGACAATAAAACTAATAATGGTTACTTTATCTAAAGATTTCTTTTTTTTTTAACCTAAGTCATTATACTTACTATTTTTTTTCCTACCTTTCAGTTCTTATTCCATACTTATTCTCTCCCATTAAGCAGTGGGTAACATATTTTGTTACCCTAAATTAGGAAAGAAAAGATTATCTTAAAACAGGGAGGAAATTTAAAGTAGTATCTTCTTTGATTTCTAATGATTCTTAGAGTATTTGAAGAGACTTGTCTAGTATTGCTGAATTATAAATATGCATTCCCGTGAATAAACTACCTAGTTGCCCCAGAAATATTAATCCTTAAAATCATATGGTTGATATAAAATACTTTATTTAAAAGTTCTCAGTGTTATGGGGATATTTTAATTTGATGTAAAAATAAACAGAACTTGTTTTGACTTACTTTGTTAAAAATTTTTCATTTACCAGCATAACAGAGATTATGAGAATATAATCTCTCCATTTCGCCTGTTCATTTGGCCAATAATACAGCCATTTATATTCTTGGAGATATTTAGCATCTTGGGGATTTCATTACACTTAATATGAACAGGTATGGTTTTGATAAATGCTCATGAAATATTTCAGATGCTTGGGCACAATAGACATTTATTCTACATAGTTTATTTTCTAATGGCTATTTTCATAGCTATGCTATGGCATTAAGTGCACAATTATAAAGATAAAGAACAGAGAAAGAGCATCAACAATAAAAAGATAGATGAAGTGATCAGTATGTTTCAGGCAGTTTTGTATTTTCAACATAAAAAGGTAAATTATTTGGATAAACAGATACCCAATTGAATATACAACTTAAGTGCAATGTTTAACTGCAATGTGTAATATTGTACCAATTAAAAACATTAAATAACACTGGATTTATTTTTTATTATAGCCAACTATGCTAAATAAGATTATTACTTAAATAAAATGCATTACAAAGAAATATATCAATGAAAATGATTATCATAAATGAGACCAAAGTGAAACCCAAACAAAGGTAAATCAGTTATCTTACATTCCCTTTACTTAACATTAGTACTGCCATTCAAAAGAAGATTTCTTTCATGGAGATTGTCTCTCAGTTTAATATGTAAATTAATCGGCAGTTAGTCTGGTTGCTAAAACCCTGGGGTGTGTTGGCACAATGTACGCACATTGTGCTTCTACAATGAAGGTAATTCAGACATACGATAGCCTACTTCCCAGAAGAATAATGACTTATAAACGACAAGTTATGAAGAATGTTTATTTTACTTACTCTACAGCCTGTTTGACCCTCTTAATTAAAAAGGGTTGGCATAGAATGTTGATGATTTACTTTAGAGTTGAAGAAAGTAATTAAGTTAGAATATATTTGTAAGGAAGATCTATAGATGAGGGATAGTAAGCAGGGGTCAGAATGGTAGCCAATAGGAAATTTTCCACTGTTATGCAGAAAAATAAAAATGAATAAATAAATGACCCAAAGCATAAGACAGAATATGAGAGTTTAAATAGACCCCAGGATAAATATTAAATGAGTAGAATGTAATTAGGGACAGACTCTGTCCTGTTAAACAAGGGAAACAGCTGTATATTATCAACCTACATTTCTTAAATAGATAATACTAGTGGGTAAAAAAAAAAATGTTTTGGGAAATTCAGATAGTAGGATAAGCAGAATTGACCCTAAGATAAGAAATTATTTACAGAAAGAAACTGCATTAAGCAAAAGGAGGGATAGTAACCATATTTTAATGTATTAGGATGATTCAAAATATTGTATAAATTAAAGTCTAAATGTAGTTATGACTGACTATATAAAGCAATTGTAGTATTCTGGTTTCCTGTCCATATCCACTTCACTGGCTGATATACCCATCAACCTAGCTGTGGGGGGCTGTGTTAACATTTGGGACACTTGTTATGTCTTTACTCCAGTGCAGTCAGTGACTTACTGATACAGGGCACTATGGTCTATTTGCTTTGCGTCAAAAGGATGACTCTGCAGTGTGATTTATGCTCCAAAGCATGCTTATGAATCAGATCAAGGCTAGAATTTATGTAAGAATACAGTCTTGTTCAACTTCTTCCCTCTCCCTATTTTGTTTCCCTCATTTTACTGATGAGAATTTCCTTAATTAATCTCATGCATCTGAATCCCTGACTCTGGCTTTATTTGTGTGGGCCTAGCTTTGGAGAGTTGGTATCACAAGTGGTCCTAGGAAGAACACTAAGGATTTGATTACAGAGACAGCTTATCAGCTAGCTACCTGACAATGAGCACTCTGTCACTTAAGTAGGTAGAATATTAATTGCTCTTAGCGTTCTGTTGCGGTTTGTCATTAAGAATTTACTGTGGTAAACTGGGAAAGGATAGAGGCGGAGGAAAGTGTACTAGTTCATGCAATGGCAATAACTCTGGTATTTGAAAAGAACAGGGAACATACTTATGATAAGGACATAGAAACTGGGTGGCTATTGCTGAGCACCAATGATGCTTACCAGAGAGAAAATGATGGATTCCAGATGATTAGTCACCAATTTAATACAAAGCATGAAAATCAGAGGGCCTCAAGGCAGTGTTTAAAATCATAGTCATGTCTCGTACCTGGGAAGTTGATCACACTGAAGAGTAGGTTAGAAAACTATATGGAGAAATAACAAAAACTCCAGAAAAAGTTGAATTCTCATCTCCAGCAAGTCTCTTACGCCTAACAGGAAAGAAGTAGGGCTGATATAAAAAAAAAAAAAAAAAAAGGTAACTGGATATGTACAGTTGAGAACATTGAGAACCCAGATTCCCTTGACACTGGGTTCTAGATGTGGCCCACTCCATCATGTCAAAGAGTAGCAATTAATGCCCCCATTTTCCATTTCCTTTATTTGTAGTTATTTCAGAGACCTCAAATCAGTGGAATGCCTTACAGGATAATGATTCCCGAGTTAGGATCTTCTCCAGCTTCCTGTATAGGCCATCAAAATGAAAAAAAAAAAATCTGTTTCAGAAAATTTCAGCATGACCCATCTGGTGAAGTGCTGAGAGAGAAGAAAACGAGAGGATTATAGGCTGAGGGATCATAAACTGTGGATCTTGACTATGTTTATGAACAAGAACTGGAAGAGTATGCCTGGGAGAGCATACTGATGGAGTTAGATAAGCAGGAGTGGAACATAAACCTGGATACGGTCAGTGTTTGTGATATGGGGACAGTTGCCTATCAAACAAGATTTAACATTCTGGCCAGGGTAGCAAATAGGGGGAGACTAGTTCTAATTCAGTGTTATAATGGCTCTTGGAAACTGGCAGGCAAAGTGGAGATTAAAAAAAAAATAGCCAGCATTATTTGAAGTAGAAATGCTAGAACTGCCAGGAAGACCATGGAGGAAGGGGCAAAACCACTCAGAGAAGTAGGCATGTTAAAGGAATTAATTATGTAAGACCAGAAGATCCACAGCTGGATATGGTTTTGTGTTGTTTTGTTTTGTTTTGTTTTGTTTTGTTTTGTTTTGTTTTGTTTTGTTTTGTTTT
>NW_024412403.1:38070191-38174501 GCF_014898765.1 Herpailurus yagouaroundi | reverse complement strand
TTGTTTTGTTTTGTTTTGTTTTGTTTTGTTTTGTTTTGTTTTGTTTTTAGAAGAATCCTCATTTGTTAAGGGAGCAAAGGATATACAAGTATAGGGAGATAACAGTGACACTGAGAGGCTCTATAGGATGAGACTTTTATGGTAGGAGATTCTGGCCCATAATTGTGATCACTGACATCCCAAACAGGAAAGGCCAGGTAGCAACAGTTAACAATCAGAAGTAAGATGGTTATTATCATCCTAATGGCTATCAATTTCTAAATGTCAGTCAGAGTGATATGACTGGTGGGGATCTATAAAAATGGATATCAAATTAAGGTTTTCCTAGAGAAGCAATGCCAGATAAAATACAAGGCATGCAGTTATATTTAAATTTGATAAACAACGCTTAATTTTTAGTGTAATTATGTCTCGAATATAACATGGGGTATGTTTATACTAAAAGCATTTTCTGTTTTTATCTGAATCTTTATTTAACTAGTATTTTGCGTCTTTATTTGCTAATATTGCACATTTATCTTAGAAGATGGACAACCCACAGGAGTATTGTTTAATATATATAATTAAAGTTTTTCAAGAATGGAAAGGTTAGGGTCAGCTAGCCCCTATAGAAAGGTTGCTATCCCTTTCCGATGTTCCAGAATTAAGCAAATTTTCACACTTGGAATTCAATAGTTAATGGAGAGATTAGGGTTCCATTGAGGAAGGAGCAGTATGCATAGTAATGATTTTCATAGATGTTCTCCATAGAGATTTAGGTTCATGTGCTCAGTAATAACTTATTGAGGAAAAGAGAACACCTAGACCTATTAGGTGACCTATTACACCAAAGGAAAAAAAACATAACATCTTTGTGGCATGCCTATTAGAAAATTGGTGCATGGGAATTAGGTGATAAATGGAATCTTGGCCCAGGACTGTATGATTGCAGGTCCACTGACTCCACAGGCCCATCCCTCATCATTTCCCAGGTCCTTTCAAAAGCCACTTTTACAGCATCCTGCAAAATGTGTATATAATACTTAAATTCTTGTTCTGATGCCTCAATGTTGAGATCTGAGTCAACCCAGGCTAGCCATTAAGTACTAGTTGAAGGGGACTGCAATAGAGATGGGTAGAGAGTTGATGAGTATCAATTAAAGTCTCTAAATCAACTCTAGCATTAGTGTTATCGTTTACCCCACCAATCATTCTCTTACAGGTTTTCATGGAAATTGTGATCAACCATTACCCTTGATATTCTATGTCTTCTTAGAGTGAACTTAATTTGTAAAGTAAGTAGCTTTATCTGTGTGGGGCAAGGAGCTAACTACAAGAGATGCTCTTGTCATTTATCAATTGGCATACGTTTTCTCCCTAGCTCCGGTGAGTTCTGAGGCATGCTGTAGCTAATGGTATATACCTGAAGCCTTGTTCAGAAAACTGGCTTTGGCCATGATCAGCTATATAATTTACACATTCCAGTGAAAAATATAAATGTGGGGGCTTTGTTCAAAAAAACAGGAAATAGTGCCATTATAGGAACTAATCTATAAAGCTTTCTCTTTTTTCATGATGTTTCTCTTGTTCTGAAGTTTTTTTTTATTTGCTATTTAAAATTAAAATATTAAAATTATTTGCATGAATTTTATCATTTATCTTTATATTGTATAATGCCAGTTTTAAATGCAACTATTAGAGCATTTAAATCATTTTTAGAAATACTAAAGTTATCCAATTCAAATTTCATAACTAATGTATGCATATGTATTTCATTCTTACCAGAAAAGTGGAAAAACACAAAACTAACTCAACTGCTTTTATTTTACTTCTTGACTTTCTCACATTCTCGCAACACTGTCTTTTTAATGAGGAAGGAAAAACTGAAAAGTAAAGAAATTATTGGTGGCCCTTTCTTTCCCCTTCCTTCTTTCATCATTTTCAGAGTAATAGTTGGCTAATAGAAGTAACAGGAATAAAAAAGGATATGATAGGATTTCCTGGTCATTTGTGTTTTGAAGAACATAATTGACTTTCTTCAAAGCAAGTTCTGGTTGATTCTCAATGAATTCACATGTTATGGCTCCACTGAAATTCCATGCTCACGGGGCATTATAAATGCTATATGCAAATGAGGCAGCAAGCAATGCGGAACACACACATTACATGCAATTCCTCTGCTCATTCACATACTCCATTATCTCACTGAAATTCACAAGTTCAAAGCAACTATTATAAAATTCCAAGACAGGGACAGGAGATCACTAAGCCAAGTGTGAGGCCCTTCTGAGTGCAGGATCCTATGTGATCATACAGATTGCACTCTCATAAAGCCACACTGATTCTGTCTGAGGGGTGCAATGTGACTGATGGGAGGAGCCTTAGTAAGACCACCTGGCAGGTTATCCTTCACAACCCCAGACAACAGACAATGAGTTATTCATTGAGCATAAAAGGGTAGTCCCCTTGCTTCAAAGCCGGCCCACTCTGGTGAGTTTTGTGATCCTGAGCCCCCTTGCCTTTCCCTTGGATCTGCCCAGAACTAGACTTTACTGGAGACCACATTCTTGTTGTATCCTTCCCTTTTCTTATCTTCTTTCTCTCACTCTCAGGTTTATCCTGAAGAACATGTAAATCTGTCTCTGGCTCTGTTTTTAGGAAACCTAACCAAAGACAGCATTTGTTTTCTAAATCCAAGATGTTAAAGCTTTCTTATTTGAAATCTGGTAATTAATGTCAATTTTTACACCCAGAAAAGTTTCTGTTATACATATATTAAGTATGTGGTTTTAGAGATTAAAATGAGTGCACTTCCTCCCACTTTGTAGGAACGGATGTCTACTGGAATGGCAATTCTCTGAAGTCCTAGACATAGGCATGCACTTTAGAATAAAAAGAAATTGGGAAGAGGAAGGCAGCTTTGCAATGGGTGTTGGAAGAACAGCCACTGGGAACAGAACTATAATTCTTTAAAGGTTTAGGTAATTATTGGTTTAAAGAAATTACTTTTCTCTCAGTTATTATGCAATCTTTAATGATTCCTTATGGTAGGAATCCAATAACAACCAGGGTATGATGTCAAATGTATTGGTCATGAAGCATAAAAAAATAATTTATCTGAAGGTAAGAGAGAGTGACAAAGAAAAAGAGAGAATACAACTAAGCTACTTGTGTGTATATAGGTTGCATAAAGACTCAGATGGTCACTCTCCCAAACAAAAGGTATAGACTGGATAAGGAATTAATTACAGAATGAAAATTATAATGTGTTCTAGTTGCTTCCCTAATTAATTAGCATGGCTTTGTAGATGTAGAATAGGGCATGGAAGATAGAAATAACTTCAGTCAACTCTTCTTGGGTCTACTTGACCCCTCTCCCCAAGTCATATGTAAATGGATCAAAACCCTTATATTCTGATTCCTGCTCCTATACCCAATATGACCTCATATCAAAAACCCTTCAGAACGCTAATGCTTTCAAGTTGTTCTACTCAAGTCACCTCTTTTCCAACCCTGTGGGGTGGCAGTGTGATTCCAAGCGTCATTATCTCTTTTGTTTCAACTTCATTTTGTGGAATGCTACATTATAAAAACATCTATGTTCAGTTTCATTTTCTTTTTTTTTCTTCATCCCAAGTTCCTGAATTCTAATTATCCTTACAAAATATATCAACTGGTTTAATTTTTCATCCAGTACCTGAGGGCATCCTGATGTACAGTTTAGAAGCTATCCATTAATGCAATTTTCCCTTATTTATGAGCCTTCTTTAACCAACCCATTTTCAGAACCCTCACTACATATAAACTCCATTCTTAATGTGATTCTTAATACATTTCCCTCTTTCATTTCCTCTTGCTGCCCTTTCTTCCAACAAATATTTTATGCAACTAGCAGTATATAAGTGTTTCCCTTGCTTTGTACCCTGCCAACAATTAGTATTACCAGATTTTGTAAGTCTGGATTATATACTATGTGTAAAATGGTATCTTACTGTGATTTTAATTAGAATTTCACTAATTGCTAAATGAGCCAGGCATCTTTTCATGTGTGTATATTGGCCATTAGTGTATTCTCTTCTGTGAAATTCCTTTTACTCACATTTCTAACAACCTGTTTTTTTTTCATATAACCTAGATGTTTTTCCATTTTATTTATGTCTCTACCAACATTTTCTCCTAGTTTTTGTCTTATGTTTTACTTTTTCTTAATGGACTGAAGTTCTTAATTTTAATGTAGTCAAATTCATCAATCTTTTCCTTATAGTTAATATTTTTGTTTCCTTTTTAAATGAAATTCTGCATCCTGAGAACATAAATGTTCTATCCGGTATCTTCTTCCAATGTTTATAACATTTTGCCTTTCATATTTAAGCTCTTTTCTCTATGGAATTTACTTAGTATATCATGAAGTAAGTATCCAACTGCATATTCACATTTACAAAATTATGTAAATCAGAATTTCTTTGTTAACATATTATATTAATAAGAAACATATGTAATATAGTGAATTATGTGCATTCAAAAATCGTGGGAGGGTTGGAGGAATAGGTTGTTCTAGACTGGGTCTCCAGAAATGATTACTAACAAACCAATACATATATAGCTAAGAAAACATCTACTTCTGTTATAATCCAAAAACAATAGAACAAGAAGCTTTTGTGACACTATTGTCTCCAGGCTAATACCACTTTAGCTGCACTCTGAGAATAAGATGGCTGACTCACAAACTGTTTCATCCACAGATACAGCATCACATTGGATGTCTTGAATGCATAGATTTTCTCTGTCCTTCATTTGGTTCTGAATTTAAATTTCATGTCAATCAACTAATTGGTAGAAAATGAGCCATATCAGGACCATAGCTGCAAGAGAGTTTATGAAGTTTGGTATTTAGCTTTCTAGATGTTATGGTACACTAGGAAGCAGTAAGAACAGCTCTTAATTAGTCAATCTACTATATTTGTACCAATAATAAAATGTCTCAATTCCACCTATTGAATTATATATTTGTTCCTCAGTAAATTATAATGTTACTTATGTCATACTGCAAATTTCCATATATTCACAGATATCTAGGCAGACTATTCATTTCAAGAAAAATCTATCCTTGCATCAAACCACAGAGTTTTAACACTATAGCTCTATAGTATAGTCTTGACATCAGATAAGAACAAACACCTCTCTTATCCCAACACATATTCTTCTTCAAGAGTGATTTAACTATTCTTGAGCCTTGTACTTTTATATAAAATGTAGAATCGACTTTTCAAGGTCTTAAAAAAATGGGTATACATTGATTTGAATGGGTATTACCCAATATCAGGTATTTTTATTGTATCTTTTGAAATGATTATAGGCATTTTCTCCTTTAATTGATTAATGAGATGATATACATCAGTAGATTTTTCTAATATAAACTACTGTTGTTATATAAAAGTTTTTGTAAGATTTAAATGATTTGCTCCTTGAAATTTTTCTAAGATTATCCTATAAAAATATGTTACACAGTTGACCCTTGAACAATGCATGAGTTAGAAGTACTTATCCTCCATGCAATTGAAAATCTGCATATAACTTTTGACTCCCCTAAAACTTTAGTACTATTAGCCTACCATTGACTGTAGGCTTTATAGATAACATAAAAGTTTATTAACATATATTTTGTATTATTCACTGTATTCTTACAGTAAGGTAAGCTGAAGACAAATGTTATTAAGAAAATCATAAGTAAGTAAAAATACATTTACAGTATGAAAAAAACTGCATATAAGTAGACTCATGCAGTTCAATGGTCAACTGTACTATAAGGCAAAAGTAGAATTATTTTGAAGATGTGATTAAGGTACAAGATCAGCGAATTTTGAGTTAACCAAAGGAAGACTTCTCTGGTGGGCTTGACCTAATCAGATAAGCCCTTTAAAACAGAGTCTACCATCAGTTTGTTCTACCATCAGATTGTTACAAGTATGATCCTGCTTTTTATTTGTTTATTCACTTGTTTTGTTTTTTTAGACTCCACATATAAGTGAAATAGTATGGTATTTGTTTTCTCAGTCTGGCTTATTTCACTCAGCATAATACCCTCTAGGTTCATCCATGTTGTCATAAATGACACAATTTCATCCTTTTTAATGGCTATGTAATATTCCTGTGTGTGTGTGTGTGTGTGTGTGTGTGTGTGTGTGTGTGTGTGTGTACCACCACATCTTTATTCATTCGTCTATCAATGAACATGTAAGTTGCTTCCATATTTTGGCTATTTCATTTTCTTTGGGTAAATATCCAGTAGTGAAATTATTGGATATGATATTTCTATTTTTAATTTTTTTTTTAAATTTTTTTTCAACGTTTTTATTTATTTTTGGGACAGAGAGAGACAGAGCATGAACGGGGGAGGGGCAGAGAGAGAGGGAGACAAAGAATCAGAAACAGGCTCCAGGCTCTGAGCCATCAGCCCAGAGCTTGACGCGGGGCTCAAACTCACGGACCGCGAGATCGTGACCTGGCTGAAGTCGGACGCTTAACCGACTGTGCCACCCAGGCGCCCCTATTTTTAATTTCTTGAAGAAACTTCATACTGTTTTCCATAGTGACTATACCAATTTGCATTCCCACCAAAATTGTACAGGATACCATTACTTTTTCTCTGCATCTTAACCAACGCTTATTATTTCTTGCCAGAGGGGAGGACAGTAGGGGGATAGGCACAATGGGTAAAGGGGAGTGGGGGACTCAGGGTTTCAGTTATGGAGTGACTAAATCATGGGTATAAAAGGCCCAGCATAGGGCATATAGTTGATGGTATTATAATAGTGTCATATGATGACAAATGGTAGCTACACTTGTGATGAACTGAGTATAATGTATAGAGAATTTGAATCACTGTTATACACCTGACACTAATGTAACATGTATGTCAGCTACACTCAAACACAGTTTTTTAAAAAATTTAAAAAAATAGTTTCTAGAAGTACAGACCTGAAGAAATACACTCTCTCTTTATTGCTGTCCTGGAGAGAGCTACATACCATAAATCCTATCGTTACAAAAAAATTAATTCTAAGAAGAACCACAGGAGCTCAGAAGAGCACAAGACTCAGAAGAGATCACTGTCCCTGATTCCACCTAGATTTTAGCCTTATTACCCCAGAGAAGTAATGCCCAAACTCTTGATTCATAAAAATCTGTAAGATGATAAATGTGTGTTCCTAAGCAATTAAGTTTATGGTAATTTGTTGCACAGTATAGAAAAATAATACAATATCTTTCATTTGAGGCTTTTTTTTTTTTTTAGCATACCCTGGTGCTTTAACATTTTATCTTTCTTCCTAAAGCTTTCAGTGTTTTACCATTTATTATTATCCCATTGTTTTAGTGAGCCTTTTGTAAATATTATTTGGTTTTCCTTTTTTATTCTATTCTTACCTTATCTGCATTAATTGATAAATTCCATACATTTATATTCATTTTGATTTCTTAATCATTAAGATTTTAAAATATCATCTCTCTTTTTGTTTTCTCCTTCTTCTGCTTTTTCTATAGTCTTTTCTCTCTTTTCTGCTCTTTATTTTTTATTTCTGTAAACAGACTATTTTTAGACTAGTTTTAGGTTTAAAGAAATATTGAGCTGAAACTGTGGAGAGTTCCATATATTCCCTGTCCCCTCCTCTCCAGAGTCTCTCCTACTATCAGCCACCCCTCCACAGTGGCACATTTGTTACAATTGATGAATCTACACTAAAATGTCATTATCACCCAAAGTCTATAGTTTATATCACTCTTGGAGTTACACATTATATGAATTTAGACAAATGTATAATGACATGTATCTATTATTATAATATCATACATATATTACATTCTTCCACCATAACCCCTAGCAACTACTGACTTTTTTACTGTTTCATAGTTTTTCCTTTACCAGAACATTATATAGTTGGAATCACAAAGCATAGAGACTTTCGGATTGGCTTTTTTGCTTAAAATATGCATTTAAATTTCCTTCATATCTTTTAATGGATTAATAGTTCCTTTTCAGTACTGAATAATATTCAATAGACTGAAATACCACAGTTTATTTATCTATTCACATATAAAAGAATATCTTGATTGCTTCCAAGTTCTACCAATTATGAATAAAGCTGCTATGAACATCTGTTTTCAAGTTTTTGTGTGAATCTGTTTTCAATTCCCTTGGGTAAATACCAAGGAACACAAATGCTGTACTGTATGGTAAAATTATGTTTGTTTTGTAGGAAACTGATAACTTCTTCCAAAGTGGTTACACCATTTTGCATCCCCACTAGTATTGAATGAGGAGTTCCTGCTGCTCCATATATTTGTCAACATTTGGTGTTGTCAGTATTCCAGATTTTGGCGTTCCTAATACATGTGTAGTGGTATCTCTCTCTCTTGCTTAAGTTTGATGACATATAATATAGAACATCTTTTCATATGCTTACTTACCATCTGTATATCTTCTTGATGAGGTGTCTATTCAGGTCTTTTGCCCATTTTTAATCATGTTCATTTTCTTACTGTTGAGTTTTAAGAGTTCTTTGTATAGGAGCACCCGGATGGCTCAGTAGTTAAGCATCCAACTCTTGATTCAGTCACGTCATGATCTATCTCATGGTTTGTGAGTTTGAGCCTTGCATGGGTCCCTTCATGGATCCCTGCATTGAGCCCCTCATTCCCTTCTTGGGAGTCTCTCTCTTTCTCTCTCTGCCCTCCCCTGCTTGTGTGCTTTCTCTCCCAAAATAAATAAACTTAAAAAAAAAAAAGTTTGTTGTAGATTTTTTAGTAACAGTCCTTTATCACATGTGGGTTTATTTGCAAATATTTTCTCCCAGTGTGTGTCTTGTCTTCTCATTCTCATTCTCATTCAGTATCTTTTGTAGAGTAAAAGTTTCTAATTTTAATGAAGTCCCTCTTATCAATTATTTATTTCACAGACCCTGCCTTTGGTGTTTTATCTAAAAGGCCATCATCTGTAAGATCAAATAAATTTCATGTTATCTTCTAAGAAGAGTTTTATACTTTAAATTTATAACTAGGATGCATTTTGAATTAATTTTTGTGAAGGATTTTTGTGCAAGGTTTCTTCCTAGATTTTTTTTTTTGCATATGAATTTTCAATGCAACTTCAAAATTGTTCCAGCATGATTTTTTGAACAGATTATTTTTTTTCTCTGTTGTATTGTCTTTGCTCCTTTATCAAAGACCAGTGGACTACATTTATGTGGGTCTATTTCTGGGTTCCTTGTTACATTGATTCATTTGTCTATTCTCTCACTATTACCATTGTTTTGGCTACCTTAGCTTTACAAGAAGTCTTGAAATTGGTTATATCAGTCCTCTGACATCGTTTTTCTTCAATATTGTTTTGACTATTCTGGGTCTTTTGCTTGCTCTTTATTTTTAATATTTTTTTAATTAATCTGTTATCTAACTTTTGCTTTGAAAATAATATACTACTACCCTAAATCCTGCTTGTTTAATTTCCATTTTAAATTAGTCACACTTGAGATTTTACCACACAGAGTTATATTAATAACTCAAAAACCTTAGGTTGCTTAATTTTTATTTCATAATACATGCTATTTTTTGTTCAGTATTTTAGTCCTCCATTCCTTTTTTATTCCCATTACCATTACTAATTTTCATGGAAAAAATTTATCCAGTTTCATCTTATTTATTTGTTATTCTTAATGACTAGCATTGCACTCCTTCTTGCCAGGGTTATTTTTAAGTTTCATTGGGGTACATATATTATAAATTCTTTTAGTGAAGTTCAGTTGGTGATAAACTCTTATACTTATTTTGAATATTTTTATGTTTTGCCATCATTATGAAAGAGTTTTTTTAGGTATGCAATTCTGTAAGATAAAAACAGGGCTAAGAGAAGTCTGCAGGCTAAGAGCTCATGAATATAAGTGCCATTGGGGCTGATGTGCCCCAGGAAGACAGTGACTCCTGAGTACTTTCCATGGTGTTCCAGGCTACTGAATCTAAGACAATTCCCTAAGAAGTGGATGGAAAGGAAAAAATTGCAAAATGAATCCCCCAACTCATGTCAGCCTAATGGAATACTCTTAAAAAGAAGGATTTACTTACTTGTGGAAAAATGTTTACATCATCTTTGCCTGGACCATAGATATATTCCCTAGGATGTTTCCACATGGAAATTACTTCTTTTTTTTTAAATTTATTGTTTCCACTTTAATTCAGTATAGTTAACATACAGTGTTATATTAGTTTCAAGTGTATAATATAGTGATTGAACAATTCCATACATCACCCAGTGCTTATTATGACAAGTGTACTGTTAATCCCCATCACCTATTTCACCCATCCCTCCACCCACCTCCTCCCTGGTAACGATCAGTTTGTTCTCCATAGTTAAGAGTCTGTTTCTTGGTTTGTCTCTTTCCCTCTTTTTTATTTCCTATGCTCATTTGTTTTGTTTTTTAAATTCTACAAGTAAATGAAATCATATGATATTTGTCTTTCTCTGACTTATTTTGCTTAGCATTATACTCTCATCTCCATCCATGTTGTTGAAAATGGCAAGATTTCATTATTTTTCTGGCTAAATATTATTCCATATATGCATATATATAACATATTCTTTGTGCATTCATCAGTTGATGTATACTTGGGCTTCTTCCATAATTTGGCCATTCTAAATAATGCTGCTATAAACTACAGGCTGTATATATATCCCTTTGAATTTGTGTTTTTGTATTGGGGGGGGTAAATACCCAGTAATTCGATTGCTGGATCATAGAGTAGTTCTATTTTTAATTTTTTGAGGAACTTCCATCTGTTTTCCACAGTGGCTACACCAGTTTGCATTCTCAACAACAGTGCATGAGGATTCCGTTTATCTACACCCTTGCCAACACTTGTTGTTTCTTGATTTTAGCCATTCTGACAGGTGTGAGGTCATATCTCATTGTAATTTTGATTTGCATTTCCCTGATAATAAGTGATGTTGAGCATCTTTTCATGTATCTGTTGGCCATCTGGATGTCTTATTTGGAGAACTATCTATTTATGTCTTTTGCCCATTTTTAATTGGATTATTTGTTTTGGGGGACTGAGTTATACAAGTTTGTTTTTTTAATTTGTTTAGCATTTATTTATTGTTGAGAGACAAAGAGAGACAGAGCATGAGCAGGGGAGGGGCAGAGAGTGAAGGACACAGAATACAAAGCAGGCTCTAGACTCTCTTTGAGCTGTCAGCACAGAGCCCAACATGGGGCTTGAACCTACGAATTGTGAGATCATGACCTGAGCTGAAGTTGGATGCTTAACTGACTGAACCACCCACACACCCCTGTACAAGTTCTTTGTATATTTTGGATACTATCCCATTATCAGATATTTCATTTGCAAATATCTTCTCCCAATCAGTAGGATGTGTTTTAGTTTTGTTGATTGTTTCCTTTGTTGTGTGGAAGCTTTTTATTTTGATGTAGCCCCAATAGTTTATTTTTGCTTTTATTTCTCTACAGGGAAATTATTTCTGATAAGGGACTAAAACTAGTATAAAATTTTGTCTTAATTTTTATTTTTTTAAAAGAAATACTACCCCATAGGCAGATAAGAGGATTTGTGAAACATGAATGATTATATATCCAAGAAGTTGCTTGACTCCTACTTATCTCAGTCTGAGAAAAGCCATAGGTTGACAGAATCAAGAGTGGCAGGATTTCTAAGTATTTGAGTATGTGTTTGAGTAGATGATCAGGAAAGATGGGTAACCCTAATTAATATAATATACTTGTGACAATAAGAAAAGTGTTTTCTATTTATAATAACTAGTTACACCCAATTGAGAAGTTTTGTGTATGTATGTGCACACACATACCCCTTATTGAGTCTATAATTAAAAATTACATGGCTATTAGTTACATTAAAGAAAGGAAAATGGATGGCAAACTGAGACAGGCAAACTGAAACATCTAATATCTGATGTTGAAGGATATGGGGCAAAAAAAGGAGGTTTCAGGAGAGGAGTTTTGGTTAGGAAGGGAATTGTGTTGGTGGAAACTAAATTTCTGGGTAGCAGTTCTATGGTACATTCCTTACTATTGGCCTTCTAGACAATAATGTAGGTATTGTAAGGAAAAATGTTTCTTAGTTAAGTTGTTCTTAATATAGTTCATAGAAAAGATGGCTGAATCTATGTGGGATGTACATCTGTTTGGATTTGATTTGGGACCTCGTATCAACACAGATTCAAAAATATTTTTTAGAGTTCAAGTCAAAGAATTCCATCAATGGCAGGTAACACAGCATGTGGAATTGTAAATGAGACCTGATTTCTGAGGAAAGTGCCAACAAGAGATTTTTGGGTATAAAACAATTCCAAGTAGAAAATGAATTGGAGTATAGGGAAAGGAAACATGGTATAGGAAAAATAATTATTTGCTTTGGAGACAAACTAACCTGGCCACCAAAGATTGAACTACTATTTATTGACTTAGAAAACACACCATTTTACTTTTTTATGTTCCATTTCTTATATAAAACTAAACACACAAACCAGCAATTATAAAACCTACATCAAAGAGTTATTTTGAGGACTACATGCCTTAGAATAACAGTATGTTTTCTACATAATGAGAAGTGAATAAATTCCAGTTCTGTCTTTTTACAGACCATATGGATTTTAGAAAGCTGTGGTTTTTGTGGATGAATAGATGTAGCCTAAGAGACAACTCTGTCTCTCTGCCTCTTTGTCTTTGTCTTTCTTTTTCCATCTGTCATATCCACATACATCTAAAACTTTATGTTTGCATTCAAATTTTTATTGTGGCAAGTGTCTCAGGTCTTCTAAGTTTTTTTTATTTCCTTTGAGTTTTTTATTTCCAGAAGGAATGTGTCTTTCTTCTAAATATTATTGTTTTTAATTTAAATTCATGTTAGTTAACACAAAGTAGAGTATTGGTTTCAGGAGTAGAACCCAGGGATTCATCACTTATATGTGACACCAAGTTCTCATCACAAAAAAAAGAAAAAAATACCCTCCTTAATGCCCATTATCCATTTAGTCCATCCCCTAGTCTGTAATATATAGTATATTTTTATTGTGGTAACTGGCTGTAAGCTTATTTATATAAAGTAAAACATAAGATACCCAATATATTTAAGCTGGTAAACTAAATATATTATTGGACATAACCCAAGGGAAAGAACAAATGATCAAATACCTACAGTTATTAGTTTTCAGTTACAAATTCTATTGACTGTAATGCTTAGAGTTGTTGGTTACCTTTTTGATTTACCTAATGAAGTAAAATAGAGTAAGAACTCTTTGCTACTTCAGTTTGTCAGACATTTTTTTCAAGTCAAATTTCCTTTTCAAAGGGAAATGACATTGTAATTGAATACTATCTTGCATTATATAAATGCATGCTGTGGTGTCATTTCAACACTTGCTTTGGCTTTCCAAACAGTTGGGCATTTACAGAATTATTAAGAAAAGAGACAGTGGAAGTGTAAGAAGAACAGAGAATCTAGATTTTGTGAGCAATAATCCGTCATTCAAGTAGTACACAGAAGTCAAAAGTATTTGCAGAGAAATTATAAAGATTATTTACTTCTCTATAATGATATATATAAAAGAAGGTTTAAGCTACCAAGGTAAGTGAAAATTCTACATAATGAGTAAGTATCCCAGGAGATAATTATTAGAATCAGTATCATGCCAAATAGCAATATGTATTATTAGTACATTTCCTGCTCAACATGATTCTCCACAAATTATAGAATGACCTCTCCTCTTGAGATTTTTTATAAATAACTATTCAACATTATTCTTTTTTAATATAATGTCATTCAATGCTATATATGCAATGCTATTTACTCATTGTATTAGAATGTCTTATTTACAATTAAAAATATAACCTTTCAAATTATGGTGATAATTACCTTGCTCATTATTTATTATTTAAACATTTATAGCATTGGACTAGGTACTAAAAAGCTCTCAATTTAGTGTGGGATTTTTAGACACAAATATATGTATAAATATATATTAATATAGCTATATAACTATATAAAGTGATGCAGAATTATAGAAATAAGTAATTAATTGGTTTAAATCTACAAACAGAGCCTTACGTATTATTTGACTAGCTGGTAGATGTGACAGGTTGAATGCTGGTTCCAAGTCTTTACTCCATACCCTTGCCATGGCTTCATGGTAGGCAGAATGTTATCCCTGTCCTTTACCTTGGCCTTAGCTACATGACTTGATTTTTGTTAACTAGATATCAGAGGACTCAATATAAAAGGAGGCTTCAAATGTGCATACATGTTTGGGCTATCTAGCTCAGCTCCTGGCATCATCATGAGAAAAGGATACCCCATGTCTGCCCCTTTAACCTAGACCCTGATATAAGACACAAGAAGCATACTTGAACTTGAGCTGTAGCCCAGAGCCAGAATGATTAGGTCCAGCCAAGCCTGACCAAGATCAGCCAAATCCCACTGGCACATATATCTCTGAGTGAAAAAAAACAGATATTTGTTGTGACAAGCCACTAAACATTTGAGAGTGTTTGTTATACATCATTACTGTGAAAGGGATTAGTTTAAGTATTGAATTTCTTTTGTAAGAAATAGAAAAATATATACTGTATAGCAAGATTTTTAACTGGGGAAATTTTTGATCCAAAGGGGGCATTTGGCAAGGTAAATAGATACCTTTGGTTGTCACAAATGAGGAAGTGCTATTGGCATCCAGCTTAGAATGTCAATAGTGCTCAGGATGAACATCCTTGGTTTAAAGTATTATATTAGGTGTTAAAATAAATCAACTATACAAGAAAAAATAATTTTCAAGTGCATGTATTTAAATTGCTGACCAAATGTTCATAAAAAACCTTAGCAATGTACCCTCTAAATTGCCATATATCAATCCTTCTTCATTCTCATTGTTTCTTCTGAGTCTTATTCATTCATTTAGAATATTATGCCTTGGGATGAGCAGCCTGATTCCAACATTATTCGTGATTCCAGTATCAGGTACACTGCTACTAGCCTAATTTTTATAAAGTTTCACTTTGATCATATGGCACAGAGAACTTGCATAGGTAATTTTTATGATTTTTAAAGCATTTCATATTTTGATTAGACTCAGATTCTAGAATTTCTGCTTGAAAAAAACTCAGACCCACTATTCACATACATACTTTCATTGCATATAGTAATTATATTCATTGAATATTTACTCATTTATTCTCACATTGAATCTATTTTTTAATGCTTGTTCCAGTTGAACCATATATGTAAAGCAGTTTATTTCCTTCAAAGGGAAGGTTTTAATGCGTATGTATATATGTAATATAAGCATATAAGAATGTATGTGATATGTATAGAGGTGTGTGTGTGTGTGTGTGTGTGTGTGTGCGCGCGCGCGCGCGCACGTGCCCTTGGGTGTTGGATCTGGTTTTAGGACTACACTGAAGTGTCCTCTCCTATTGGTCTGACATATTTAATTTATTTTATCTGCTTCTCTCTGGATATGATATATACGGTAAAGAAAAATCTAGTAGTTAAACATGTTAAAATCACAAACCATGGGTCATAGAAAAAAAGTTCAGGACACAGGGTAATAATGTGTATAGAAAGATTAAACATAGCACTTCACAGAGTCAAATTTTGAAATGGCAATTAAAATGATATAAGCCTGTCATTGTTTTTTTTAAATATAAATAGATATCCTAAGTAAAATTACATTGTGTTGATGGGGAGGGGCTTTAAGGTTGCATTTTTAGTCAAATTTGAGTCAAATGTTCCTCTGTTATTGCATTTATTATAAGTACATTATTTTTGCCTGTTTACTTCTATCTTTCCCCCTTGTGTGATAATCTATAGGACAGCTACTATATGTCTATGTGTGTTTTTATTCTAAATATTTATATCCATAATAATATGTCAGGAAACCTAAATAATTGCAAGTACACAAGTATGTTGTTGAGTAAATGAATGAATGCATGCTGTAGCAATACTCTTAGATACCATGTTAAAAAAATGTCTTTAAGGGTGCCTGGGTGGCTCATTGGGTTAAGCATCTGGCTTTGGCTCAGGTCATGATCTAATGGTTCGTGAGTTCAAGCCCTGCATTGGGCTCTGTGCTGACAGCTCAGACAGAGCCTGGAGCCTGCTTCAGATTGTGTGTGTCTCTCTCTCTCTGCCCCAACCACTTCCGCTCATGCTCTGTCTCTATCTAAAATAAATAAACATTAAATAAATGTTAAAGATGTCTTTACAATAAATGGTAAGGAATCAGTATGTTTAAATAATGCATATACTTAATCAAAATAATCATTTCATTAAGCATTGACTAGAAAACACTCAGCATAGATTTACATTTTTCTTTTGCTTCAAGGTTTGATAGAATGTCTGAAATGATCCCAAGTGTATTTCTGCTTAGGCATTTACTGCTTGGAACCACTGGAATTCCTTGTAAGTTACAATTTTTATCACCAATTCTAATTATTTTTAGTTAAATATAATGAACAAATATTATTCATCATGGGTTTATCTTTGTTGTAAAATGCAGATCAAGACATGTTTTTAATGTAAAAATTTTGCAAATGCATATAAATAGAATTATTTTAGAAAGAAGCTTCTGCTAAATATTTGATTTAATGTTTTTATTATTGGGATTTCTTAATATTTATATTAGAATAAAAATATCAACAAAATTCAAGTAAACTGAAATATTTTAAAATCAATATCTGTGAGTTGAGCATGTATCTGATGTTGTAGCAAAGTTAAGTGCATTAGTAAAAGTTATCTTTATATTAATAAAAGTAGAATATATTTTATTTGAATAGTTTGATTGAAATGAAAGTCAATAGAAAATGTTCCCATACACAAATGTTAGAAACGTAATTACCACTAAATTTTAATGTGAACACAGGATCAAAGGGAATATGTGAAATCCTAAAACTTACATACTTTACTCTTTATTTGGTTCCAATAACTATCACTATCTTTAAAACATCTTGTTTTTGTAATTGGAATTAAATTCTCAGTCCCTAATATATGTATCATTCTAGTTTGATTCTTACTGAATATTAAAATACTACAGAAAATGCTCTAAGATTTTATAATAAAGAATTCATCCTTAGACACATGGGTTTTTATTTGTGTGATATCCAGATCTTCTAGCTAACATGGAGTTTTTCCATGTCCCTGAACTATTCAATTAAGTGCAATTTTTAAAAACAGCTTTTTCTTTATTATTTTTTAAATGTTTATTTATTTTTGAGAGAGACAGAGACAGAATGTAAGTGGGTTAGGGGCAGAGAGAGAGGGAAACACAGAATCCAAAGCAGGCTCCAGGCTCTGAGCTGTCAGCACAGAGCCCAACTCGCGGCTTGAACTCACAAGCTGTTGAGATCATGACCTGAGCCAAAGTCGGATGCTCAACTGACTGAGCCACCTAGGCGCCCCTAAATACAGCTTTTTAAATAAAATATCACTTTATGACCCTACATGGCTTACATAATTAATGTATTTTTGAACGGCATACCTTTTCCTTTTTATTAAAACAATTATTTTCTGGGCTAATAAACTTTTAATTCCAAGTTATACTAGACAATTTTAATGATAAAGTTTGGATATTAGTTTGTCTTCAAGTTCTGAGAACAGAATGAAGGTATCAGAGTTAATGATAATTCACAGAAGAATTAAGTGTTCCTGAAACCTGAGAAAATTCTAGTTTTGAGGGAAACTGGAATGGCCAATAGGACACAGGGATAAACTAGAATTGAGAAACTCTTAAAAACGTGAATTAAGGGGCGCCTGGGTGGCACAGTCGGTTAAGCGTCCGACTTCAGCCAGGTCACGATCTCGCGGTCTGTGAGTTCGAGCCCCGCGTCAGGCTCTGGGCTGATGGCTCAGAGCCTGGAGCCTGCTTCCGATTCTGTGTCTCCCTCTCTCTCTGCCCCTCCCCCGTTCATGCTGTCTCTCTCTGTCTTAAAAATAAATAAACGTTGAAAAAAAAATGTTTAAAAAAAAAAGTGAATTAAAAATTAAGCTGCTAAATTTGGTGAAACACTTTGTTTGTATCATAACAATTCCTTTTCAGTGCAAACCAGCTGGCTAAAATATATCTTTAATTTTACTATAGAATTTAGTGACAGGAATAAACTCAACTTCTTTAGAATGTATTTTTTTCTATATATGTTTATCTCTACACTTTTCCTATGCAAGTATATTCAAGAAAATGAAATTTAAAGAGATATTTTGAGCAATGGATAGCTACCCTACTGCTCCCTAACTACACTGGCCTAAACCTTCAGAAGAGTCTAAAAATTGGGTGACTATGTAGCTCAGTTGGTTAAGCATCCAACTTCTGCTCAGGTCATGATCTCATGGTTTGTGGTTTTGAGCCCTGCATCAGGCTCTCTGCTGTCAGGACAGAGCCTGAATCTGATCCTCTGTCTCCCTGTCCCTCTGACCTTCCCCCTTTCACACACTCTCTCTCAAAATAAATAAATAAATATTTTTTAAAAAAACAACAACAAAAAACAGTAAACAGTAGGTTGCTACTACTGTTTACCAATTGAGCCACCCAGGTGTCCCTGGCATCTGACTCCTGATTTAGCTCAAGTCATGATCTCACCATCATGAGATCAAGCCCTGTATCAGGTTCACCGTGGAGCATGGAGCCTGCTTGGGATTCTTTCTCTGTCCTCTCTCTCTTCCCCTGAGCCCTTCATGCTTGCGTGTTTGCTCGCTCTCTCTCTCTCTCTCTCTCTCTCTCTCTGAAAATAGATAAATAAGCTTACAAAAAAGAGTCTAAAAACTACAAAACTAAATTTCCTACTTTCTGGAGGGAACCCTTAATACAAGAGATTAAAGGGGTGGAAAAAATTTCCCTTCTTCCCTTCTAGGTTCTTCAGCTGGTCTAATAACTCAATGGACATAAAACAGATTAATGGGAGCTAAACAAATTTTGTACATATGGGAGCCCCATAAAAATCTGAGTCCCAAGCGTAAGTCGGGTAATTGAGGCTTACATGCCATACAGATAGGTCTTCCAGATAAAAAAGTTATCTCTAATAATCAGTTCTTTTTCTGGGATAGGTCCCCTATCTAAATTGTTTTAGGTAGTTAAGGAAGAGGTAAAAGTTTTTCCTGAGTTGGTTGGGACTTGACTGCCTTCAACTCAAAATAATCCACATGCCACAGTGGCATATTTTGGGGTGGCATATTCTGCTTCCCTTCAAGATACATTTACAAAATTGCTTTTATTACCTACAAATACCATAAAGAAAAGTGACAGTGCTGCATAAGCAGAGAACTACATCACCAGAAGCTAAAGGGAGAATGCATTTTCTATCTAACTTTAACTGATGAGAATGAATAACCAGAAAAAAATGTTACAGAGAATAAAATACCAACAAAAGACTCCAAAAGTGACATGAGGAAAATAAGGGGCTCGTCATTCTAAATTCCATGAGAGAACACTAGAATAAATCAGGAGAATCACGCATTATGTGGTAACTTTTACAATTTTATGCTTCTTTACACTTTTTATTAATTGAATGACAATTTCCATTTACTGTGGAGCACCGGGAAATTCTGACACACACTGAAATATTCTGCCTCTCAAAAGAGTGAAGGGTACTTCCCTTAAAATTGAAATAAAAATAAAGATTATTGTGAGGCTATTAAATGCCAAAAACAAACATTAAAAAACATTATCCTGAATGAGTAATTATTTTAATTTACAATCAGTTAGAAATTAATAAGTAGATTACAACTTCTGCTCTAAGACAATGGCTGCCAGACATACATATACTTCTTGACATTCTGACCTAAATGGCAACTTCACAACATGAGCCAGTGCATAGATTCTGAAGGGGTTTAAATAACTAACACATATTCTGGTGAACAAATATACCTATGGTGACATTGTTAAGCACATTATCTTCAACCTAAGCAGCTTCCAGCCAGGGTAATAATATGTCTGGCTACAATTGAACAATAATATACAACTTATACTGTATGTTTAATTCCTAAACACTTTAATTTTTGTGTACCTTTCACTTCACATCAGCACTGTTTTACAAAATATTATGGATTTTGAGTTTTGGGCTATAAATCTGTGTTTTAATTAAGAAAAAGTGAAAGAAAATCATTAGGCAATGGACTTAAAATATTTCAGTGGAATACTTTTAACATTGCTATTAGAGAGAAAGCAACATATGATGTAGGGGATATATTTGCCTTTTGTAAAATTGATTTCAAAAATATAAAATATTATTTTACTTTCAGTTTTTCTTAAACTTGTGGTAGGCAAACTAAGGCCAACTTGCCAAATCTGGCCCAGTGCTTGTTTTTATAAAAACACTTTATTGGAAAAGTGATGTTATCTATGGCTTTTTTGCCCACAACAGTATTGCTGAGTAGATGTATCAGCATGTTACTCCTTTTGGGATGCTATAATAAAATACCACAGTCTGGGTAGCTTATAAATTTATTGCTCGTAATTTAAGAGGTGGGAAGTCTGATATCAGGGTACTAGCATGGTCACGTGAGGGCCCTCGTCCAGGTCACCAATTTCTCCCATACACTCACATAGTACAAGCGGCTAGTGAGCTCTCTGTAGTTTCTTTTATAGGAGCACTAATCAACTCCCAAAAGTCTCACCTCCTGACACCATTCTATTGAGCACTGGAATTTGAACATATGAATTTTTAGCGGAAAACAAACATCTAGACCAAAGTAGGCAGAGATCATATGGCCTACAAAGCTGAAAATATTTACTATCTGACATTTTAGAAAAAAAATTGCTGACCCCTGCCCTAAAACATCAAAAGGCAAACATCAGTTCTTTGCCACACCTTTTTGATAATTTGTAATTCTTTTTCAAATAATACATTTTATCAAATTAATTGTGGATTTTGGAATGTTAGAAAGTTATCTGAGTTGTAGATTTTTCTACCTAGCCTGCTAGGTCAACTTCTGCAACCAATATGAATGTTCAGAGAAAAAAAAAAAAAAGTTTAGTGAGAAAAAGTCAATAATACAATATATGGAGCAAGACTGAGGAAATACATAGGATTATGAGCACATCTTGTGGTCACACAAGAACATATTATCTCAGAGTTGCTAACACCTAAAATTTGACATCATCAATATGACTGAATATTGGATTTCACTGGTCAGTCCAATCTCGCTGATAAAGCAAAACCACAGTATGAGAAAACAGATGCAATCAATCTGGGTAGAAATGAACTCTCACTGTTTCTTTCAGTTATCAGCTTAGTAGATAGCCTAATGAAAAATTTTATCTAATCAATGGTCTTACTAATGACTAATACCTAGCCTTTGTTTCCTCTGAAATATTTCTTAGATGTCCCCTGGTTGTATAATATTGTATTGGGAGTCACGTTACTCTGATGCTTTTCTGATAGCTGACCCACCAAAGTTACATCTCCTGAGACTGCTAGTAGTTGTATTTTCACAGTTTATTTTTGTGTTTCCTTCAGTCTTCTAGGTCAGAATGATTTATGCATAGTGTTGTTTCTCCTCTTGCTCCTGCTGTCATCTTCTGTCTTAATGGCATGCTTATGAGGATGAATGCTATTATTAGTCTCACTTGCTTACATAGTATGGAGCCATTATAATCTCAATGGAAGAAGAGGAATAGAATGATTCAATTATAATGGCTTCAGTAGAAGAAGCTCATGGATCATACTGTTTCTTTATCTTTTTATTTTTGCTTTAACATTTGACTTTTAAAACTTTTTACACCAAACTATGAAAATATTAATAAAACTTCCTTTTTTGCAATTTCAATGATTTCTGAAGTGTAGAGTTCTTATATAGATATACTTAACATACAAAGAATATTAGAGTTTCTACCTTAATGTCAGGATCCTAACAAGCTTTCCCAAAGATATGCCCATGATTATTTACATGAATAAGGCCAAACTGAAAATCTCAATATTTTTATATAAAGAGCACACTAAAAATATATGACTCTACCTTATGATAAAAAAGTTACAGGGGTGCCTGGGTGGCTAAGTCGGTGAGGCATCTTACTCTTGATTTTGGGCCTCGGGTCATGATCTCATGGTCCAGACATTGAGACCCTCCTCAGGCTCTGTGCTGGGCCTGAAGCCTTCTTGAGATTCTCTCTCCCTCTCCTTCTGCTCCTCACTCTCTTTCTCTCAAAAAAAAAAAAAAAAAAAACAAAAACAAAAAAAAACAATAGAGTTTCACCATAAAGTCCTCTTTAAAAAAATATATCATTTTCAGTATAAAATTTTTCTATTGTTTCTCAACACAAAAATTAAGATGTAAATCATTTTGTTTTTTTCATTACCTTGAAACTATCTCAAAGTACTCTCAGTCAACAGACATTTCTCAAATTATTTGTAAATTTAAGTTCCTTCTTGAAATAGGTCCAGATTCAATAGTAAGTAAACATTTTTAGCTTGTCAAGAAATTAACATGTTTTGCTGCTATCACACTTTTTCCATTTTAATAGCACTATTATTTTTCTACCTGTAAAGATGTGAGCACAGTGAAAATACTCTTGAAATAATCAAACTGTCAGTGTGTTATTCTGCTGATGAGATTAGACTACCATTGATAACTCATATCATCACTTCTGAATCTGAGCCTGAATCTGCTTACTGGCTTAAAATTACTGCAGTTACTATATTGCCATAGGAAGTACATTTCTTCCAATTGCCACAATGGTTCCATGTCAATACACGGAAGCTTACTTAGTGTATCCAATTTCAAGGAACCATGGAAAGACTCTTTACACTCTGTAAGTGACACATGGCCCTTCCTTGTGCTATGGAGAGGCTCTGGCCAGCAAAAGATAAATTGTTTTGCATGAATATAAAATTTCTGCTTATTACAAATTTTCACTCCCAGTACTTTGTAGTAGTTCAAAACAAGTTGGCCAGACAAATGAGGACACATTTAACTTTCTAGGGATAGGAGTTTTAATGGCTTCTCCTGGGGAATTTCTAAACAAATACATAAGGTTCATAAAGTGAGTGTCATAAATAAAACTATAATCTTCTGAGTAGACACCACAAATAATAATCCCCTTGATAACTAACTCAAAGATCCAAACTTGCAGAATGTTAATTCACAGGTTGAGATTGTGACATTGGGTATTAACTGTTTCACAGACAATCATTAACCTACGTGTCTTAGAAGTCAATCCACCTCCTTGTTGACTATACACAAAGTTAAACCAATCAATAGTCCTTAATGGTCCTAGTTCTTCTGCAGATTGATGCAGATGTTGTCCAAGGGAATGGCTGAATAAAAGGAAGTTTCTTTAAAACCTTTGAAATCTTGCCATTTGCAACAATGTGGATGGAACTAGAGTGTTATATGCTAAGTGAAATAAGTCAGAGAAAGACAAATATATGGTTTCACTCATATGTGGAATTTAAGAAACAAAACAGATGAACATAAGGGAAGGAACCAAAACACACAAAAAAGATAAAGACAAAGAGGGAGTCAAACCATAAGAGACTCTTAAATACAGAGAATAAACTGAGGGTTGCTGGTGGGATGTTGGGTGGGGGATATGGGCTAAATGGGGGCTGGGCATTAAGGAGGGCATTTGTTGGGATGAGCACTGGGTGTTATATGTAAGTGATGAATCACTAAATTCTACTCGTGAAATCATTATTACACTCTATGTTAACTCACTTGGATTTAAACTAAAAAGAAAGAAAAAAAAAAGGCTTATTCTTATTTGCAACTTTGTATGGCTCTGGCCAGTGAAAAACATTGGGGTACAGGTGATGAAGTATTATATATTCTTGGCAAGAGTAAGCAATAAATAAGTATTAAATATTATTATCACTGCTACTAGTAGTATATTATTACCAGAAAGAGACCATCTGAATAAAGATAAAATACTAGGGGTACCTGGCTGGCTCAGTTGGTACAGCATGTGACTCATGATTAGGGATCCTGAGTTTGAGCCCCATGTTGGGTGGAAAATTACTTACAAAAATTTTTTTTAAAGAAAAAAAATACCAATGATCGATCGATCTATCTATCTATCTATCTATCTATTATCTATCTATCTCCTTTGGGTAAATTTTAAATTATGATGAGAGGACAATTTCACTTTATGTCTTGGCTGACAGACTTCCTTTTAGAAGTTTCAGGACATGGAAAAGATGTAGATCTAAACAAGATCCATAATTTTAAATGCATACATTATATTAGGCATAATAATGTTAATATATTCTTATTATTTTATTTTAGGCTATAAGGTAAAATGAAAATCACAATGTCTGCCTGAATGAAATTTAGGATGTGGCCATAATGCTAAGAGAGAAGTTTCTGATATTCTCCTGCCTGTGTCTGTAACTCTGTCCTGACTCTTAACATGTTCACATCCAGCAAACAGTCCTGGCTTCCACTTCTGTGGGGAAATATCAAATTCTCAGTGCTAGGTTGAGGTGTGGTATATAAATCTGTGTTCTACTCAAGAAAAAGTGCCTAATGATACAACTGAGAAAATGCAGAGGACACAGAAGAATAAATACATTGACCACCTATTCTGGCAGGGATGGATGAGGTACTTTTTGGTCATGTCACTGTCTCTAGATTATTGCCTATTGTGCACACCCAAAGGCCCACTCATTTGTGCCTATTGTGCACACTCAAAGGCCCAATCAGGCCCACTCATTTTTATCTTTTGTGATCTTGAGTTTCTTTTTTTCTTAATTTTTTAAATGTTTATTTATTTTTGAGAGAGAGTCAGAGACAGAGTGTGATTGGGGAAGGGCAGAAACAGGGAGACACAGAACTCAAAGCAGGCTCCAGATTCAGAGCTTGGAGTTGTCAGCACAGACCCTGACTAGGGGCTTGAACTCATGAACTGTGAGATTATGCCTTGAGCTGAAGTTGGACGCTTAACCAACTGAGCAACGCAAGCACCCTTGTGCTCTTGAGTTTCCAAGCCTCTTTCCAAAATATGTAATTTTCAAGGGTAAGGAGTACAATTCAATGCTTAGTCCTCATTTGTACTTCTTGTATGTAAACTAGATCTTAAAATTTAATCTAATTTTGTACATTTCAAAAATTCTAACTTAATTGCAAAAATCTGTAGCAATACAAGCTTTAGGAGAGTTTTCATGGACAGTTTTACCAGTACAAAATCTTTATTTTCAAAGTTTTTTTTTTTTCTCTCTCTCCCATGGGACTGTATATACTTTGATAACTTAATGGGTTATTAATACAGTAAGTATAATGTTCAATAACTAATACCTTGGCATGGTCTTAGTTATCTCCTAGAGAAGATTTGGGGAGGGATAGAAGAGAGACAGAAGGGATCTAGATGTTTTCAAGTTCATCCCAAGTTAAATTGGGATGTTAAATAATTCAGATCACTATTGAGAAAACACTGAACTATAAGTTCACCACAGGCAGATGTTGGGGGTGGTGAACTCATTATGTTGACAGGTAGGGGATACAATATCCATTCTAATGTTACAGAAAACCAGGTCTAGGATTCTCTGTTCATTTCTTCTTAAATCAATGGAATGATCTATGTAAATTCATTAAGCGATATATTTCACATAAGACTATGATTATTTCTTCTACCTATATGTTTCTGGTTTGTACCTGAATCTAAATAGAAGCAGCAGGAGTCTAAGGAAACTATACTCAAATATGTGCTTTGAGAAAATCAATGGACTGCTTTGACTGGCCAGGTCAATCAAAATAGCCTGTGCATACTGGAATAGCCTAACATAACTGTAGAGAGACTGACGGCTTAGGAAGCATGACTGACAAATATGTTGTAACTGTTATTAATTTTGAATTTATTGAAAGGGAAGAGAAGAGAAGATTTGGCTATACTTCTAACTCTCAATGAGGAATCAAGGTTTGATGTTTTAGCCAGTAGTTGAACGCATGAGTCATTTGACCTTTTATAATCCACGATATCATTGCTCTTCAATTTGCACTCAGGCTATGAAGCTCTTTATATTTAATTTTATTTTTCTTAATTTTAATAGTCATGTTTTTTTTTATATCCCCTTTAATTCAATGGAGGTTTTATCAGTGAGAAATAGCAATTAAATCATTGCTAGTTGATCTTCATTCAATATTAAATATCAATATTCAGACATTTTGCAGTTCCACCTAAATCTGATAAATTTCCATTGTGATAATTAAATATCAAAACAATGATACGAATTGTATCAATTTCAAATTTATTATAGTTAGATGCTTAACTCCTTTAAATCTTGATTTCTCTTTCCACAACTGACAAGTGTTTGGTTTCTGAATTACTAGTCATGTTACAAAAATTAATTTCTTTTTTAGAGGAAGAAAACACCTCAATTTTTGAGCTCTAATATTAATTTTAGGAGCAAGATCAAATTATACCTCATTATATGTTATGCATATCATTAAATAAAATATTTTTCTAAATGCTTCCCTATAAAATTTGGATTTTACTATGAATAGTGAGATGATAAAATGGCATGTTGTATTCACCCCAAAAAATAGTGACATGACACAGCTTTTCAAAAACCCCTTTGCCTGTTGCAAGGTTAGCAGTCAATATGGTAAATGGGATGGATACCATCACTCATGTCATTTTCTCATGTCATTCCCTTTGCTCCTGGAAACACAGAATCTACTTAAACACAGAACAAGGTATTTTCCATTATTAAATAAGGAATAGGCAAATCAGTAATTTGTTGCACAAGTAAAAAGAGCACACCTGAGGAGAATGGATGATTAGTACTAAACTGTCTCTGTTGAAGTCCCCCTTTCACACTCCTTGAAATAAAGATTATGTTACATCAAAGTGGCTAAAATCATGGTGAAGACCTAATCACTAGTAAACTGTTTAAGCAAAGATCTGAACTAAGCAGTTTCTCTTTATCATTTGGATTTTAGCTGACAAAGAGACCCAAACTTTTGATAAATATAAGGATCTCACAATGTGGTAGAGACCATGCTATGCTTTTATCAAATCATTACATTTTACTTCTACACAGAGACTGTTTCCCACATTTGCATCTAGGTAGATCCATAAAACAAATTCTAATCTGTAGAATATGGGCAGAAGTGATCTCCATTTCATCTTGTATTACTCTTCAGATGTCTGAAGGAAAATAATCCAGTGAAGAACTCTCAGATCTTTGCATAGTGAAAACCCCTTGAAGCCTGATCTATGAATCACTTTATGAACACCCAGATAGTTTAATGTATGGCTCTTCGTGACTATTACCAGAACCATAGTATATGTTCCTCCCAATGTCATTCCTTATAAGTAGTCTATAGTTGATTAAGAGATTTTAATTAATCAAGAAACAAAAACAAATCCCTATATACACTTACATAAAACAAGAAACTAGTATCAAATTCTTATGTACTTTTGAAAATTCTTGAGAAAATTAAATCTTTTTTTTTTAATTTTTTTTCAACGTTTTTTATTTATTTTTGGGACAGAGAGAGACAGAGCATGAACGGGGGAGGGGCAGAGAGAGAGGGAGACACAGAATCGGAAACAGGCTCCAGGCTCTGAGCCATCAGCCCAGAGCCCGACGCGGGGCTCGAACTCATGGACCGCGAGATCGTGACCTGGCTGAAGTCGGACGCTTAACCGATTGCGCCACCCAGGCGCCCGAGAAAATTAAGTCTTTAGATACCCATTTGTTGTACCACAACCATTGATTAAGAAATATATACCATAAGGGGTGCCTGGGTGGCTCAGTCGGTTGAGCGACCGACTTCAGCTCAGGTCATGATCTCACGGTTTGTGGGTTCAAGCCTCGCATCGGGCTCTGTGCTAACAGCTCAGAACCTGGAGCCTACTTCGGATTCTGTGTCTCCCTCTCTCTCTGCCCCTCCCACACTCACACTCTGTCTCTCTCTGTCTCTCGAAAATAAATAAATGGAAAAAAAAGTGTTTAAGAGATATATAATAGTCTTCCTTTTGTTATTTATATATACTTAATGTTGGAAGTTATTTCAGATGCAGAGCATTAAGACCTCACAAACTGTCACATCCCAACTTGCTCAATACTTGCTTCATTAAATGATTTTTATTCTATGAATTGCACACCCAGGCCACAGAGCTATAATTAAGAAAGGACAATAGGTACTATACCCTATTTCACCCAAATTTAGACAGTGCAAACATGAAAATAATAATTGCAAAGTGTTGGTACCTACTTAGTAAAAATGATTAGCTAAAATAAGAAGTTACCAGATGGCACACATGGTTAATAATGCCCATCTGTGAGTCACACTGTGAATAACAGAGTTGATTTGAGGGCACATTTAGTGTTGTATATACCAAATATTATAATAGATTACTATATCTCTGTGGAGCCATGTTCTCTTTTGGGTGTATTGCACACTAGTCTCTTAAGCCTAATTCTAGCAGAGTGTATGTTTTTGTTCTTGCAGAAGAGATAAACAAAATATGCTAAGATTTGTGGGAGCAGAGAAACTGTTTTCACAACCCCTGTTGGCCTTACCTTGTCCCCTTCCCCATGAGACTAGTAAGTAAAGACAATTTGTAATAAATTAGTTTTTAGTGGAAAGAGATACAGTTGGTTGAATAGAAAGATAAAAAGATAGACACAGAGATACCAATAATTGATCAGGAATATAGTATTCTAGCATCCAGATGAAATACTTTAGATTCTGAAATACATAATTATAAGTATACTATAGGAGTTAAATGCTTGAGATTTAAAGCTAGACTACGAAAGTTTAAGACTCATCTCCTTTTCTTACCATCTATATGACTTAGACAAGCAAATTAACTTTTCTGAAGCTAAATTATTCCTTCTTATCCCACCTAGAAAGTTGGGATAGTAACAACTATATTACCTACCCACCAGGGTAGTTGGGAAATAGAAATCTTCTATTTTAAGGCATTTAGAACATATTTTTGATATAATAAGCATAATATTGGTTTGACTGATTTAATACCTGTGATTTTTTTTCTACTACTTAAATAGAATATTTGGCTTGTGTGACCTTTGTACTATTTTCTAACACAGTGTGATAAGAATTAAAGCTAACTTTTAAATGCATTTACAATGTAATATAATGCATTAGTATGTAACAAATGTAGTGCAAATTGGCAGGAAAATGTGATTTGAACCATTATCCAATTGAGAATAGCTTGAAGACCATGGAATCTATAAGCACATATATACTCATAATTGAATGCATATCTATTTTTATCCTGCTGATGATCTAAGCTATATCTGCTGTCACTAGAGCTCATTTGATCTTTTTTTTTTTTTTCCTGCCATGAAACCTACTATAAGTGATGAAAGGTGAAGGATACCTAGGTGAATTGCCAGTGGCCTCCTTCAGATTTCCAGAAAATCTTGAACTTGTGATAAATCCAGACATGTCAACACTGCCTTGTAACTTGTTTGCAACTGTTCTGCAAGACTACCAAACATTTCTAATAAATTTTAACCTGATAAACAGGCAGCGTCTTGCAATACAAGTAGTACATGACTCCAAATGTCACATGATCACAAATGAACCAATGGTTCTTCTCTCTCTCTCCCTACCCCCTAGCCCCTTCTATTGCTACAGGATTGTGGGTGATCATCTCCCATCCTCGGATGCTTGGTCTCAGGCTGTGGTGTTTGGCAGAAATCAGTGATTTTTCAGAACGTTGGAAGGTGCCACAACTTGCATTAGTGTATTTTTTGTCACTTTATAGCACTTATAGACAGTCCTTTGCTTTTTATATACAAGAGTACACTTAGGAATGCTTTTCTTCATTCTAGGTCAGGTCGCCTCTGCTGCCTTATTGCCAGTTACATTAAATACAATATATGACAAGAGTTTATTAATACCATACTGTAGTCAACATCCACATGAGCATATACAATGGTCCCCATGCAGAAAAAGATTCCATTGAGCCAACAGACAGCAGTGACTGTTAGTTATAGTGAAAATCATCCTACACAATAACCCTCCTCTCTCTTGTCTCTCTCACACCAGCCACGAAGGTTTTCAAAGGTAAGTGCAAGTTAAATTATTTTTCTTTATATTTTGTGTTTTCTATTTCACCTTATATTATATTGCAGTATGTAATCATTTTTATATGAATATTTTTGGGTTGTGGAACAAATCATCTGAGTTTCCATTATTTCTTATGGGGAAATTTGCTTTGATATACAAGTGCTTTTATTATAAGCATGTTTCCAGAACAAATTATGCTCAAAAACCAAAGTTTTACTGTATTCTTAAACATGTAAACATTCAGTATTATGGAAATGTAATCTCGTTATTTTCATCACTTTCTTCCAAGTGTATGATAATCTCAGTTCTACCTCCTGCTGCTGTAACACCTAACCCCATGTGTTTTTTTGTTTGTTTGGTTTTTGTTTTGTTTTGTTTTTTGGGGTTTTTTTGTACTCCGCATTGACTGAATTTCTCTGACACTTGTTACATGTAACCATTACTTCCTCCCAAATCTGTCTCTTCTCTTGACTTCTGTGACCCTGGAATTTCTGTTTCTTCTTCCTTCTCCTCAGTTTCCCTCTCAGACTACTATGCTATTTAGGATTTGATCTACCCCCTAGAATTACTCTAAGTCCCATTCGCTTCTCATTCATCATATTTTCCTTCAGTATCATTTGGCCAATACTTTCCTAAGTTGTGTGATATAGGGAAACCAGTGACCAGCAATGGCTCCAGTGTGTCCTTCAGATCCATTGGAGCCATTGTTGTGAGGTCAGATAAGATTGAACAGCAGGTATGAATAGAGTTGTAGTCAGATAATGATAATCACACCAGTAGTTAATGTTTAAGAAGAGCTCATTCTGTGGTGGACATTGCACAAGCAACTTACATATTCAGGTTCACAGTCAGTCCTCTGAAACTCTTTCAGTCAACTGTGTTTTGCATTTTGGATTTTCCAAATTTTTAGATGCTAGTTCATTGACTACACTATATAATTAGCAGTATCTTCGAATCAAACTTAAATGTTCACACTATGTGTAATAAATAAGGACTACAGATAGCCTTTCTACAAGTCCGGCCAAATTTTGCCATCACTGATTTTGCAACAAGATTATCAAAAACAACAAAACAAAACAAAACCTTTCAGTTTTCAGAACTTTGTGGATTTCAGAATTGTAGAAAAAGGTATTCTGTGCCTACATAATCTCATTCAGTCAGCATAAATTTATTAAAGTACTATTATTATTCGCATTTACAGTCTGGAAGCCTGGGATGCACAAATAAAATAATCTAAGAATACATATACATAATATACATATACATAATATACATAAATGGTATGTGTATGTATATGACGAAGCTAGTAGTTGAACCCCAAGCCTCTTTGAACAGCCCATTCATTTCATGATCCCCTCAATACAGTGCCTCAGTGAGGATAATCTGAGAAACATCAATGCTCTTTGATGCAAATCTCACTAAACCAAATCGAAAAAAAAGTCTAATTGCTTTTTATGTTCCAATAATATTTATATGCCTATGATCCCCAAATCCATCTGCAGAGTTTGCATCTCCCTGGATGTTTCCAGACCAGTATTGCTAACTACCTAGGTGTATGTCTATTCTCATGACCCTCAGGCTCCTCTAAACCCGTATGTTCAGAATTCTATCAGAACTTTTGCTGCCAATTAAGAACTTCCTACATTAGCCTTTAAAAGTAAATCTGCTTCAAGTCCTTCCCTCTTTAATTGTTACAAAGATTACACTTAAAGCCATTTTATTTAATTATACTACTTCTGTGCAATAATGCTATCTCAGCAGTTGCCAATATCTATAAAATAATTTTCAAATTCCTTAACATGTCAGGAAATGGTTTCCTAGATCTGACCCAATTTTTTTAACCATTTTAATTACACCTCCTACCATTCCCACAATCTCCTCTCTAATCTAGTCATTTTGAGCCTCCAATTCATTTTTGTTGCCTGTGATCTTTTTGTGCCCAGGTATGTTAGTACACATAGACCTTCCTGCCTGGACTATGTCTCTTCTTCTGTTCCTCTTGAGAAGAATGTAGTCTCATAAATTACTGAAGCAGAGATAACTGTTCTCACTTTTAGGCTCAGGTGGCACTCTATTTAATGTTTGAGACAATAATCATCACACTTCATTTTATTTATTCAAGTGTGTTTGCCACTCACTAATTCCAGTTTCTAGGTGACAGAGATCAGTAAAAACATAGCCTGCCATAACCTTCACCCATACAATGTTAAACATACGGTGAATATTCGCTGAATAGATGAATTAGAATTTTAATTTAATTTAACATGTTGTGAAATACATCAGTAATAAGCCGCATTCTACTGTTAATTATCTCTGTTCACGAAAAATAAATAAATAAATAAATAAATAAATAAATAAATAAATAAGCAGGAGTTAATCCCTGTAGGTTTGGGATCACTGTGTGTGACCTAGACAAATCTTAGAAATTCATGGGAAAATTATCCTCCATACCTGCCTCCTCCCGTTCTATTCCCTACTTTTATTGACATGAAAGGGTAATTAATGGATAGTTCAACAGCGAATCATCCAGAGTTATGTAATGCTGCATAAAATAAAATAATTTCAATTAAATTTGCAAACTGAAAAGTAGTGGATTTGCTATTAGTAATCCAAAGCAAGTCACTGAAATGCTTTTTGGGTAAAAAGATGACGACACTTTAAAGTTATGTTAACTAGCTTCATGAGAATTTAAGATGCACTAGATGAGATGAAGCATTCTACTTTTGCTTATCACACCATGAAGAAAGTGATACTTTATTACTAATTCAGGGTCATTTTCATCTTCTGTTACTAAATCTTCTATCCTTATGTTAAAACGAAGCCACCCATACAGGCTTAAAAAGCTTAACTACTAAAAGAGTGAAGGAAATAAAATAAAGCAGAGCAATATTAAATATTTAATTTTGTTTATTAAAACACCAATTGGAGGGGGCGCCTGGGTGGCTCAGTCAGTTAAGCGTCTGACTTCAGCTAAGGTCATGATCTGACGGTTTGTGAGTTCAAGCCCCGCGTCAGGCTCTCGGCTGACAGCTTGGAGCCTTGGGGCTTGCTTTGGATTCTGTGTTTTCCTCTCTCTCTGACTTTCCCCCACTCACACTCTGTCTCTCTCTGTCTCAAAAATGAATAAGCATTGAAAAATGTTTTTTTAATTTAAAATGTCAGTTGGGTATGGTTACTACAATTAAAAATTATTCAAAACTTTTGAAGTTTTAGTTTGGACAATGATTATTCGGATACATAAAAACGGATGGAATTACATTTTAAAGAGATTAATGTATTAGTATACATGACATAAAGTCTGTTATCACATAATAACTTTTCATTAAAAATAAAAACTCTTTCAAAAGTAAACAGTGTGACATATAAAACCACAAATTATTATACATCCCAGATGACTTCAAAAGTGCAGTCATTGTATTAAGGCAAACATCTATGTGAGAAGAAATGGGGAGGGAGCCTAGAAAGTCAGGGAGAACCATCAGACCATGCTTCAAATCTAAACCCAAGCAAAGGAAAGAGGTAGAGAAGGTAGAGTGAAAGTATCCTAGATTGTTGTAGAAGTTGATAAAGGTTCAATAGGGCCATCTGGAATCCATGAGCCAAAGCCAGCTATTAAAGAATTAGGTCGTCCAATAATGGACATGCCTTACTATTAACCACTGCACTTAGTTGTTGAGTAAGAGCTACCTATACTCCCCATATTTAGAAGTCTGTGAGGTGCATTCTCATGGACACTGAAGTATCTTTCTTATGTTTCTCTGAGATTCAATACCATGTGTTGGAACAACAGGAGAACTGGTAGATGTTAAGTGTTCTGAATTCTACATTGCTAGGAGTTAGTTTCTTTATAAAAGGTTTAAACTATAAATTATCTAAGCTATCCACTGATTATAAAATATGCAACTTCTCTGCTCAGGTGACAGGGCAATGCCTGGTCAAAGAAGAATTAAACTTGAGTGTTTTCATTTAGAATCATTCTTATAGGTTTGTGTTTTCTAATAGATGCTCTAGGATGGTAGTTCATCACCCTTTCCTGATCTCTTTTTTTCTCTCTCTCTTCCTTAACTGTAGAGACTACAGATATTAATGCTTTCTATCAGTTCACTTGGAAGTAGGAAAGCTACATAATACAGTTCTGGAAAATGAAATGTAAAAGGATATTTCTTAGGAAAGAGAGTTAAGACTGGTTTTCTTTCCCAATAAAAATAAAGAGAGGTGCCTGAGCACCACTCCTTCCTCTGTTTTCTGCCTTGAATGTGGAAAGTCTGTATCTCAAACTATAATTGCTAACTAGCAACTGTGGTGACAAGTATGTTAACAGAAGTCACCATGCAAAAGACAGTGTGATGAAAGAGCACTGAGCAGCCTGATACACATCCAAATATTTTGCATTCATAGTATCAAATATTTCCCCCTACCTGCATGGGTTCCATCCCTGAAGTGATCTGACTTGTCTGCTCTCAACATAAACACCTGATATTTTTATAACGTTCCTTAATTGTTACAAACACATCCAAAATTACCTTTATTGTGTCTCATTCCTTTGATATATATGTATTTTGACTACATGGCTAGCTAGTGTGACACATAAACACATGGTAGAGTATTAAAGGACAACAAAGAGTTAATGTTTGTACTTTTACAGGGCCTTCTGGAGAATCAGTATCTTATTTCTAAAACAATTTTTTTAAAATAAGGAGGCATCATTTTAAAAATTCCTTCATCTCCCACCAGGATGGCAGTTATAAACTCTGCATTTACTAAGGACTCATCCTAGAACCAATAAATATTTATCAGATTTCTGAGACTTCTATATTTAAAATAGTTTACTTATATGAATTTTGTTTGGGTCGAGTATGTTGAGTCTGAAATATATTTTTGAGGGAACTGGAAATGGAAGAAAAAAAATTCCAGAAGTTGTAGGTGTTATGTTGGAAGTGTTTTATTTCTGATAAAAAATACTTATTTTATTTTTAACTCCAATTTAGGATATTTTTATTTAAAAATTTTAAGACTAACAAAGGACCAATTTACACCATCTGCTTCAGTTTCACTCTGATGCAGATTTTCTCTCCATTTTTTTTTTTTTCTCTTTAAATAGACACTCTGTTTGGCACCTTGTGCTTTAGTACATGCCTTTGAGTAAAAAAAAAAAATGTAGTTTGTCTGCCTTCCTGTCAAACCAATATTTATTCACAAATATCTGTTTTGTTGCTTTCTCACTTAAAACCATATAGCACTTTTCCCATGTGAAAAGTTGGCTAGTTGGTGGTAGTGTGCGGTGCCAGCTGGAGCTTTTACAGTTTTTAGTAAGCCAGCTGCTTTCATGATGGACAAATTGTTCCCTGCCTTTAGTTTTACTTTTATTTTGTCTAATGAAAGTGCATTCCTTTTGCTCTAATTGTGAGAGGAGAGGGTATTGCCTGCTATATTCTACATGTACACATTTTGATTGCTCAGTTAACAATAAACAATAGCATTGCTTTTGAAACTATTATCCTGGTGAACTGTTCTTGAGACAAAGGTAAGCCAGACACTAACATGCATTGCTTTGTAAGAAACCTTTCAAATATCTTAGAAGAGTTCATTGGAACTCCAAACATGGAAGAGTTGCTGGAAGGGTTGACCAGGATATTTAACTCACAAGATATATTTTCTGTGTTATTACTGCTGTGCTTCTCTAACATTTCTGCCTGACCCTACTGCTGCTTTAGGAAAGTTAGTCTCAGAACTGCTTATCCTGCCTCAGCTTTGGGACTATTTGACAGTGAGTGGGAATACCATAAATGTATTTCTCTAAGTTATTTGACTATATTTTTGAAAGAAAACTTGAAATATGAATGGTAAAGCAAGAAAAGTCCCAGTATAATGAAAATTTACTAATTGTTCTTGGCTATTTATAAGATTCTTTCATTTAGAGGAGAAGAATGCTTCTGTTTATGTCATTGTCATAGATCATTTCTCAGCCTATGTGGCACTTGGAACACAAACTAATTTCAGCACTGATTAAACAGAAAATTTTTAGTTTTAAAACTTACCATATAAATGTCCATTACCTTAAAGAGAATTAAAATTTATCTATTAATAACATTTCCACTAACTTGCAAGTTGAACTAAAAAACAAAAACAAAAACAAAAAACAATCTAAGTCAGATTGTATATATACACAGCCTAAGACTTTGGAAATTAAGATCTTGCTAGGGGCGCCTGGGTGGCGCAGTCGGTTAAGCGTCCGACTTCAGCCAGGTCACGATCTCGCGTTCTCGCGGTCCGGGAGTTCGAGCCCCATGTCAGGCTCTGGGCTGATGGCTCAGAGCCTGGAGCCTGGTTCCCATTCTGTGTCTCCCTCTCTCTCTGTCCCTCCCCCGTTCATGCTCTGTCTCTCTCTGTCCCAAAAATAAATAAACGTTGAAAAAAAAATATTAAAAAAAAAAAGATATTGCTAAGTAGTGAATGGATGTTCCTAAAGTCTTGTAAGATAGGAATAAGAAGGACACAGGAAAAGAAAGCAATGTCTACTTTTGTTAAAATGTGATTATCAAATATCCTTCTTTGTAGTGCACTCTTATCTATACCAGGTTAAAAAGAAGTTGAAGAACACTTCTTTTTTTTCCCCCAAAAGTGTATATTTTAGCCAAAGAATTTACCAAGGGAAAGAGTATTCACATAAAGCTTATTATTTATTCACCCACTCAAAATTACTACTAATTAAACTGCTATACACATGAGCTATGTACATATCACCAAATCAATTTTATTCTAAGGTTTTGACTATTTCTTAACTGTGCTAATGAGAAAATTGAATAATGGTTAGGCTAGTATTTTGAGGGGGGTACTGTGGATCTTAGACTATGTGTGTATACTTCAATAATGAAGTTAACAGTTGAGAACTGAGTTAAATGTAAATAAAAAGGAAAATTATACCTAATGACAGTTTATTCTGTCTTTAGATATCTTACAACATGGGATCATACGTTAAGTTTTAAGTTAAAATGGATCTAGATATATGACAAAAAAATATTCAGATTTATTGTACTACCAAGGAAAATAGGTACTGTTAGTGATCCACAGATGCAATGCAAATTTATCACTGGTGAAGTTATTTATCTTATATATACATACGTGTGTGTGTGTGTGTGTGTGTGTGTGTGTGTGTAACATACCCATACTTCCCTTTCAGATTACTTGGAATATGTTAATAAGGAGTTAATTTTTGAAATTTTCTTCTTGAACTGATTAAGGGAGTGCGATTGAGTATATTTAAAAAATTTTATCTAAATACATATGTAAAATTATCTATATAGATATTTAGATTCCACATGCAATTATTATTTTACCTTCATTTTTTGAGGCATAATGTACAAATCATGTACAAATATCAGTCTTACAATAAAAATAAAGGCTTTAAATACTATTATCAAATTATTTAAGCAAGTTAATATTTAAATTCCTGCCATCAACTATTACAACTGGAATTGTAATTCTGGATGTTCAGATTTTTCAATAAATTGCAGAATGGCTGTTCCTAAGACAAAAATTCTATATGCTATTGATTTATAAATTAAAAAAGCAAATGCTGAGAAATAAAAAGTAAATGGGTATAACCCTTGATTCTGACTGACTCCATTTTTGTTACCATTTTTCCCAATTCTATTCTTACAAAACAATGCATGAACAAACAAACCAAAAACACAACTGTTCTATCAGTTTAAAATGTGTGTGTGTTTGGTTTAAATATATATTTTATTGGATTAAAAAATAGAATCCATACAAGGCTAGGAAGACACTTTCTGTTACTTCATTATTTTGAAATGGATTATATCTTTTTTTTTCTAAGACATAAGTGTTTTTATTTTTTTTTAGTTTTTATTTAAATTACAGTTACTTAAATACAGTGTATATTTGTTGCAAGTGTACAATATAGTGATTCAACAATTCCATATAACACCCTGTGCTTATTACAACAAGTGCACTCCTTAATCCCTATCACCTATTACACCCATCCCCCCACCCACATCCCTTCTAATAACCATCAGTCTGTTCTCTACATTTAAGAGCCTATTTCTTGGTTTGCCTCCTTCTCTGTCTCTGTCTCTTTTTTTCTTTGCTTGTTTGTTTTGTTTCTTAAATTCCACACATTAGTGAAATTATATGGTATTTGCCTTTCTGTGAATGATTTATTTCACTTAGCATAATACTCTCTAGCTCTATCCATGTCATTGCAAATGGCAAGATTTCTTTTTTGTATGGCTAATATTCCAGTGCACATATATACCACCTCCTCATTATCCATTCATTAGTCAATGAGCATTTGGACTGCTTCCATAGTTTGGCCACTATAGATAATGCTGCACTAAACATCTGGGTGCAGGTATCTCTTTGAAACAGTATTTTAGTATTTTGGGGGTAAATATTTACTAATGTAATTGCTGGATAGTGAGGTAGTTCTATTTTTAATTTTTTAAGGAACCTCCATACTGTTTTCCATGGTGGTTCATATCACATTGCATTCCCACCAAGAGAGCACAAAGGTTCCTTTTTCTCCATATCTTCACCAACACCTGTTGTTCATCGTGTTGTTGATTTTTGCCATTCTGACAGGTATGAGGTGATATCTCATTATAGTTTTGATTTGAATTTCCCTGATGATCAGTGATGTTGAGCATCTTTTCATGTGTCCATTAGCCATCTCTATGTCTTGGAGAAATGCCTACTCAAGTTTTCTGCCCATTTTTAAATTGATTTATTCATTTTTAGGGTGTTGAGCTTTAAAAGTTTTTTATATATTTTGGATTCTAACCCTTTATCAGATATGTCATTTGCAAATACCTTCTCCAATTCCCTAGGTTGCCTTTTAGTTTTACTGACTGTTTCCTTTATTGTGCAGAAACTTTTTATCTTGATAAAGTCCCAATAGTTTATTTTTGCTTTTGTCTTCCTTGACTCAGGAGACAAAGCTAGAAAGAAGTTGCCACAGTCCCTGTCAAAGACATTACTGCCTGTGTTCTCCTCTAGGATTTTTATGGTTTCAGGTCTCACATTTAGGTCTTTCATCTATCTTAAGTTTGTTTTTGTGTATGGTGTAAGAAAGTGGTCCAGTTTCATTCTTTGGCATGGTGCTGTTCAGGTTTCCCAACCATTTGCTGAAGAGACTGTCTTTTTCCCATCAGATATTCTTTCCTACTTTGTCAAAGATTAATTGACCATATAGTGGTGGGTTTATTTCTAGGTTTTCTATTGTGTTTCATTGATCTGTGTGTCTATTTTTCTGCCATTACCATACTGTTTTGATCACTACAGCTTTATAATACAACTTGAAGTCCAGAATTGTGATGCCTCCAGCTTTGCTTTTCTTCTTCAATGTTTCTTTGGCTATTCAGGATATTTTGTGGTTTCATAGAAATTTTTGGATTGTTTGTTCTAGCTCTGCGAAAAATGCTCCTCTTCAATTTCTTTCATCAGTATTTTATAGTTTTCAGAGTATACGTCTTTCATCCATTTGGTTAGGTTTATCCCTAGGTATATTATTATTTCTGGTGCAATTGTAAATGGGATTGATTCCTTAATTTCTCTTTCTGCCCCTGCATTATTGGTGTATATAAATGCAACAGATTTCTGTACATTGATTTTGTATCCTGTGACTTTACTGAATTTGTGTATCAGTTCTAGCAATTTTTGGTGGAGTCTTTCAGGTTTTCTATATAGAGTATAATGACATCTGCAAACAGTGAAAGTTTAACTTCTTCCTTGCTAATTTGGATGGCTTTTATTTCTTTGTGTTGTCTGATTGCTGTGGCTGGAATTTAAGAAATATGTTAAATAACAGTGGTAAGAGTGGACAGCAATGTCTTGTTCCTGACTGTAAAAGAAAAGCTCTCAGTTTTTCCCCAATGGGGGTGATATTAGCTGTGGGTTTTTCATAATTGGATTTTATTATATTGTGATATATTCCTTCTAAACCTACTTTGTCAAGGGTTTTTATCATGAACGGATGTTGTACTTTGTCAAATGACTTTTCTACATCTGTTGAAATGATCATATGGCTCTTATCCTTTTTTTGATTAATGTGTTGCATTATGTTGACTGATTTGCAAATACTGAACCACTCTTGTAACCCAGGAATAAATGCCACTTGATTCTGGTAAATGATGTTTTTAATGTATTGTTGAATTTGGTTTGCTAGTATTTTGTTGAGAATTTTTCCATCCATGTTCATCATGGATATTGGTCTGTAGTTCTCTTTTAGTGTAGTCTTTATCTGGTTTTGGTATCAGGGTAATGCTGGCCTGATAGAATGAATATGGAAGTTTTCCTTAGTTTCCTATTTTTTGGATTAGTTTGAGAATAGGCATTAACTCTTCTTTAAGTACTTGGTAGAATCCCCCTGGGAAGCCATGTGGTCCTGGACTTTGGTTTCTTGGGAATTCTTTGATTATTGATTCAATTTCTCTTCTGGTTATTAGTTTGTTTAGATTTCCTATTTCTTCTTGTTTCAGTTTTGGTAATTTACATGTTTCTAAGAATTTATCCATTTCTTCCAGAGTGTCCAATTTGGTGGCATATAGTTTTTCATAATATTCTCTTATAGTTGTTTGTATTTCTGTGATGTTCGTTGTTATTTCTCCTCTCTCATTTGTGATTTTATTTATTTGGGTCTTTTCTCTATTCTTTTTGATATGTCTGGCTAGATAGACATTTATCTTGATCAATTGTCTAGTTATATAAACTATTCTGATAGAGAAGAGTTTTTGAGAGATATATAAATTAATTTCAAAGGAGCTTACATATATGATTTGCATATACATATTTAAAATAAATTTTCACCAAAATAACATATGTACATGGTAAAAAATAAAATTGCACAGAGGATCTTAAAAGAAAAAAAAGAACACTACATTTTCACAACCCTGCTTTTTCTACCTCTGCACCACTCCTTTGAGGCAAATTATTTGGTATCTTTCTTATTTTAGCTCTTCTGGTAATTTCCTGCAAGAATCTTAAAAGCATGCCTACACTTTACTTATTGATATATCAAATTTGGGCAGTGCATGATTATGTCCTGATTTATCTATTTTTTACTCTTCTTAGCTTTCATACTTATATTTTAACTTTTCCATTTTAAGTTTAATTAATGTAATAAAAACTCTTTGTCTTGTTTCCTATATTTCTGACAATATTTTTTGATTCCCCACCTTGTAAGAAAGTTATGTTAGAAATTCTATTCTTTCCTCTACCATTCCTGACAATTTCAAGTCCCGCCCTCTGTTTATCTTCTGTCTTGGAGCTACAATCAAGACTTTCTGGTTTTGTCTTTAGGTTGATTCTTATATCTAAAAACTAAGATATTACGACTATTTCAATATTGTGCAATTTGGGATCAAGTATTTCAGTAGGATTACATTTCCTCCTCACCTATATTGTCTTAAACCTGAGCCATGGTAAGTCAGTATTCTTAGCATTTACAATTACACGTATGCTATTTTTAAAGATCATTATTTGCTACATGTAATAGTTTCATTTTCTTTTTAATATCTGAATTAGCCTTATTTTTCTTTGTTTTTATTTCATATGAGTTTTTAGTTTAAAAACTCATGTGTGTGTGCATATGTGTTGTGCCTATTAATTATACCAACCCTCAAGTGAGTTAACCTTTCTGTACTACCACGTTTCCTTTATACCTAGATCCTGTCTCTAAGGAGCCCTCCATTCTCGTGTTAAATTATTCCTTATTCATTACCTTAACAAGTGTTTTTCAGTACTGCTTAGATAACAGATATAATTTTAGGCATTAGGGTTATCAGCAGCTGTATGTTCCCTAGGCTTTCATTTGGGGACTTTTTTTTTTTTTTTCCCACTACTTTTATACATTAGAGTCTAGGTTGTTCAAGATCCTGTGCCTTACTTCTTGATTTTTGTTTCATTTTATTGGAGAATATCCTGAAGTAAAGATGGGTATACCTAAGGCAACATTTTTGAATTCATCAATATTTGAATGTGGTTTTATTCAGCCTTCACGAATTGATTTGTATTCATCTTTCTAGACTCCAAATTTTACTTCAGTCTTCAAGACATTCCTCCACTGTCTTCTTGCATCAATATTTCTGATGGCTAATATGATAGTACTTTATAGAGGGCTTTTCTTTGACTCAGAAACCTTAGGGTCCAGGGTGCCTGGTGGCTCAGTCGGCTAAGCATCTGACTTCGGCTCATGGTTCGTGAGTTTGAGCCCTGTATTGGGTTCTGTGCTTACAGCTCAGAGCCCGGAGCCTGCTTTGGGTTCTGTGTCTCCCTCTCTCTCTGTTCCTCCTCTGCTTGTGCTGTCTCTCTCTCTCACAAATAAATAAAGATTAAAAATTAAAATAAAAAAAAAGAAAATCTTAGGATCCTTTATTTGGGCATAGGTTTCAAAAATTTTTCAAGACTAAAGCTTTCACCCCCTCTCTGCTTTTGAAACTATTGTCTAGTATTTCATTGATCATTACTTCTTTCATCTTTTTTTCTGTTCTCTCAAGCTGGAACTTTCACATTTCAAATCCCCAGTGTTTATTCTTATTCCCTGATATTTACTGCTTTTTACTAAGATAACAATATCTTCTATATGCTTTACATTCTCAAATAATCCTGCAAATAATATGCAGAATTTGAAATATATTTTCTCTAGTCTCTTTTCTTATGTTTCCTCCAAGGTTAGTATTTTTATTTGACTTCAATCTTTCTATTTCATGCCACCTATTCTTCAAATAGACCAGCTTACTGACTCTGTTTATACTAAAGCATTAGGCTTGAGTAGCTGATATGTGCTTCCTTCATTGCTGTACAAGTAAATCTTTTTTTTTTTTTTTCAGTAAATCCTAGAAGGCATTTTAGTAAATACCCCCAATTGAAGGATCAATGAGATTTCTTAAAGTATTATAAAGATTTAATCAGGAAAAGAGATCAAAAGAGTAATAGCTAGAATAGACATAAGAGCAAGAAACAGAATGATTTTGTTGTAGACAATAGTACATTCATATTTATTGGATGGGCACAGAGGTGACATATGTTTTAAGGGTGGCAATATGGGCAAGACCCCTATGACCTTGGACTTGCTTCAGCACAGACTGGAAAGAGAATCCAGTTAGAAAGTCCTATATTCTTCCAGATGAAAATTAAGATGGACCTGAATTTGAAAAGAATTGATAAGAAAAAAATAAGAAAACTACTAACCTAGGCATTTGGTAGTATGTGACTGTAACTAGAAAAGAAAAAAGCATACAAAATATGGAGAAAAAAAATAATTTAACAGAGAGGAGAGAAAAATGGGTTAGGGCTGGCTCTTACGTTATGTAGCTTGGGTACCTGAAAAGATTATTCTTCTATTGATGACCATTCACGAGGAGAAATGATTGAGAATAAAAGATTTAATTTATAAATATCAATTATTAATGATATTGTAATATTAATTATTAATACTGATTTATTAATTTATCTTTGAATATGGTACATATGAGGGGACACTGGGTCATCTAGGTGGGATATAAAGCAAATAGTGCTTTTTTAGAAATTTGAAGTCTACTAAAATAGTTAAGCTTTAAATTATAGACTAGATCATCAATTTCATATAGGTGGTAATCAAAAACCTGATGATAGTTGAGAAAATATAACCAAAAACATGTGAAATAATATGAAGAAAACATCTTAAAAACAACCTAAATATAAAAGAGGTAGTACAAGAAAGGCAATGAGAAAATGAAATATAGTTATCAGAAAATTAGGAGTTGTAAAAGAAAACATGAATATATGTCACCAGAGGAGGGAAATAGTATAGCGAATATTTTCTGACAGTGGAGCTTTGTACCAGTGGTCTCCTCTGTTGAAATGTTTGTTTACCTAATCCATGTAGGCTATCTCCTAATTATCTTTCAGGTCTATGCCTAGGTATAATCTTCTCATAGAGACTTTCCTAGACCACTCAGTCTAAAGTAAGTTCCACTATTATCAATTTCATAGTAATTGGCTTTTTTATTTATGTAAGTTTTCCTATCACAATGACCCTCATAAACATAGATGTGTTTGTTCATTCTTGTTTATTTGCACATTGTTTTTCCCTCTAGATAGGAGAGCCATGGAGAAAAGTGTTCTTTATTTTATTAATCAATATACATCATGAATTTAGCTCTGGTCTTGACACATAATAGTTGTTCAATAAATATTTCTTGAATGAATGAATGATTACAGTAGACAAGAAGATAGGATAGGAAAAAATTCTGTTAGATTTGAATAAAAACATATTTTTGGATAGTTTATGATGAGAATTGGAGGTTGATTAATAATAATGGGAAGAAATTAAGTATTTATTGTGTTTTGAGCATTGTATTAATTGTTTCTCATGTGTTCTTTTATTTAGTACTCAAGACAACAGTATGAAGTTGATATTATTTTTATCCCAATTGTAAACATTAGGATAGGTAATTTAAGTTTCCTTAATGAAGATGTGTTGACATTAGGATTCAGCTCCATTTTGTCCATGTAAATACTATCCTTTTCATAAGCCCTGATTTTACTGGGTTGAGAAGTAAATGGGAAGTAGTGCAGAGAGTGTGAATATATTCCATTTTTGAGAGTTTTAAGAATAAAAGAATATCGTATTGAGGGTATTTGGAGAGATTACCTTACAGAACCTGAACATATCTATATGTATGCTAAAACTAAGAGGCACTTCAGTTCTTGTTGGTAGATTTTGAAAGGAGGAAGGTCAATTGATGTAAAATCTTGGAAGGGTTTGGTTGGTCATGTAATGATAGAGATGGCACTAAAGTAGTCTTAGACTAAAATAAAAAGGAAGATACTGAGGGTGGACATAATAAATTTGTTGTTGAGAAGGCACACAAAGTTAAGACTTTACACATAAAGACTTCAGTGTTTGTTTTTTTGTTGTTGTTTTGTTTTTTTGTCTGTTTGTTTTGGAGGAGGGTGAGCATGTAGGAGAAAAGGCCCTATGATAGGTCAGGAGATCATGAAGTGAAAAAAAATGGTCATCACTAAAATGTTGGTCAAATATAAGGCACTGAGAGTAAAGAAGTGCGAGAGTACTGGCAGACTATCTCCTAAATTTTATACCATAGAAAGGGGAAATCATTCTAGCCAATGAAACTGCACCTAGGTAAATGAAAATATCTTCAGGAGAGTTATTAATTGCTTTCATGAGCTGTCCATGAAGTATTATTTAGATATCATATTGCACAGAGCACCTTGAGAATGATGAGTATTAAGATAATTAGAATTATTTGAGACATCCACTGGTCTAAAATGTAATGTTATTACCCTTAGCCTGTGGGCTACGTAAAAACAAAAACAAAAAGAGAAAAGAAAGAGGACTCTAGCATGTGTCATATTAAAATGTTAGTATAAGGACATTTACAAAGCATTTTGTTAAAAATTACTGCAAAACTGTGTTCAAAGTGTCTTACCCGATACTTAGTTGATATATAAGCAGAAAGTAGATCAACTTTTTTTTTTTTTGCATTTCTTTATGCACACATTATGTGTTCTCAGCTCAGTATAAGTTACTGTTGTGACTATAGGAGTAATAATAATAACATAGAGCATGATCCTTGCCTTCAAGAGACCAATAATGTATCTACAGTGACAAAAGAAAACCTACGAATTAATTAGAGAATACTTGTGAGATAAACTGTGAAATTGAATTACATATACAATAGAAGAAAAAGAAGGGAAAGGTCAAGGTCAGCTAAAGTAATCAAAAGAAAGCTACAATTAGGTAGATTGGACCTAATCTGGCTCATGGGAAACAAATTAGATTTAGATGAAAAGAAGGAAGGTGAGTGAAAATCACAATAGCATAGTGCCTGGAGACAAGGCTTGAAGGTGATAAAGGGCAAGGGTCTTGAAGGACTTAAATGTTTCAGCAGGTAGCTGAAGTAATCAAACTACAGTCAAAAGCATTTGCACAAAAATTCTAGCAAATAAGAACCTGAGGAACTTGTAGCAGATAATTTTGACTGTTTGCAATGTTAGGAACAGCAGACCGACCAGATGGGACTGCAGAAACCAGAGATGGGGTGGATCTTTTCAAAAATAGGCATCAAACTACCATAAAGTTGAAAAGAAGAGCCCAGGATGGTGGCAGGTTTTGAAAAGAATGGGCGGGAAGAAACATAAGACACAATTTTGTTTTACAAAGCCACACTTGTACAAATGGAAACTATCTTTAAATATGAAAGATGAGAGTGGAGAGTATAAAACTCAGAGAACTTCAACTTCCAATCTGAGTTTTCTCTAGATTTTATATAGTTAAGTCTCATATGGACCATCATTATATCAAATATTATCCTGTAATATCTGATTGTATATTTAATTCCGCTAATGAGTTAAAATGGAAAAAAAAAGTAAACTTTGGATAATAGCCAAATCAGCACTAAATAATCTTCATAAGAAAATAGTGCTTTTTAAGGCAACAGACAGCACTTTTAAAATTTACCTCTTTATTTTAAATTTTATTATAATAATTGTTATTTTGTGCCACTTATTACTCTTTTGATGGATGATATACGACATATTTCTCTGAAATCCTTTACTAATTTTGAATTATTCCTTTCATGTATGGTTGTATTTTAAAATAGATCATGACTTATATTGTTAGTATCTCAGATACATCAGATTATGTCTACCTACTTTATGTATTTCATAAGTCACCATGAAGTCTAATGAAAATCTCAAATTTTCAATATATCCTGGCACCACAAATATTAAAGAATGATTGGGTGAGTGAAAAAATAGATTAATGAATAAATAATTAAACTCATAATTTTTATGAGATTATCTAATAACCTACTGGAATATAAGAAAACTGTAATTTGTTGCTAATAATTTTCCTTACCTCTAAATGGGATAAACATATTATAAAAAAAACATATAAAATTATAAATTTGTTATTTGTTATAATGGTCTTAATGAGCCTTAATTTAAATGAAAAAAAATGAGTGATCAAAACTTTCCTTTATGCAACAATAAGATGGTTTGTTTTTATTTGGTCCTTCCCCACTCCCCAGAATGACATGAATTAAATAAAAATGAAATAATTAAATAGATCTTGGTATAAGAGTAAATTATTTCCTTTTGTTTCAATCATTATAATGTTTGAAAGAATTGTAACTATTATTAAAAACTGTTTTCTTCCAAAATTATTCTATAAAGCCAGCATAATTTTGCTGCGAGAACCCTACTAAGATAAGAATAAGACTACATAAGAACTTCTATCATAGTCATAAATGAAACAAAAACCTAAACACTAACAAATGGAATCCAGAGATGTTCAAAGACAATAACAATGCCTGAACCGCCTTTATTCTAATAATGCAATAGTGGTATAATACTTGAAAACATTTGAATAGTAATTCACACATGAATAGAATAAACAGAAAAATCATAAATCGTCTCACAAATGCAGGAAATGTATTTCATAAAACTCAAAACAATTTTATAATAGAAATACTTATCCAATAAATAATATGTAGAAACTTTTTATCCTGATAAGGAATATCCTAAGTAATTATACAGCAAATGTGATATTTTGTGACAAAACATTGCAAACTTTCCTTTCAAACTGGTAATGAGATGAAGGTACCCACAATTACTGCTTCTACTTATTATATTTTGGGCAAAACAGCAAGAAAAAGCAAGAATGAAGATCAAATATAATTGCCTCTATTTTCAGAGGACATGAGAAAATCCCAGGAAATCCAATATAATCTACAGGCTAGTTATCAGGCTTTAAAAGCAAATTTTAAAAAGTTAATAGATTCAAAGTCTATATAAGTATTTAATCAGATTTATACATACCAGGGAACACAAAGAAATTTTTAAATGAAAAAATACTATTCTCAACAGCAGCAAGATTATCATTTATGACATAATCTAATGAACAACACACAAGAATTCTATGTATCAGAAAAAAATATATAGCATTACTAAGAAACATCAAAGAAAAACTAAATAAATGGAAGGATATATTAAATTTATGGAATTGAAAATTCAATTTAGAAAACATACCAGTACTCTCCATATTTATCTATTGATCCAGTGCTATTCTTGTTAAAATTTGCCAAGTTTGTTCATTCTCTTTTCTTTTTTTTTCTTTTTTTTCTTCATTCCTTCCTTTCTTCCTTCCTTCCTTTCCTTTCTTTTCCTTTCCTTTCCTTTCCTTTCTTTTCCTTTCCTTTCCTTTCCTTTCCTTTCCTTTCCTTTCCTTTCCTTTCCTTTCCCTTTGTTTTCTTTCTTTCTCTCTCCCTCTCTCTCTCACTTCCATTTTTCCCCACCCCTACCCTTTCCTTTCCTTGTCTTTCTTTTATTTTTATCCTCCCAGGGGAACTGAGGGGCCAGTTCTCAATTTTAGGTAGAAAATCAACATGGCAAGTGTAGCCAAGACAATTTTAAGGAAAAACAACAAAATAGAGGCTTAAGCTATAAAACTTTATTATCAAATGACAGTATTTAAGACCATGTGATATTGGTATATGGAAAGACAATTTTAGAAACACACTTATATAGTCATTTGATTTATGACAATGATTATCCTTTAGTGCAGCAATGAGGAACTTTTCAAATGGTGTTAGACAAACTAAATAACCCTATTAAAAACATTTTTTTTTCATGTATTCATTTTTGAGAGACAGAGAGAGACAGAGCACAAGCAGGGGAGGGGCAGAGAGAGAGGGAGACACAGACCCAAAGCAGGCTCCAGGCTTTGAGCTGTCAGCACAGAGCCTGACCAGGGGCCTGAACTCACAAACCGCGAGATCATGACCTGAGCCAAAGTTGGATGCTTAACCGACTGAGCCACCCAGGCACCCCCCCCCCCCAATTTTTTTCATTCATTCATTCATTCATTCATTCATTTATTTATTTTGAGAGACAGAGAGAGACAGAGCACAAGCAGGGGAGGGGCAGAGAGAGAATAGGACAGAGGATCTGAAGCAGGCTCCAGACTGAGCTGTCAGCACAGAGCCTGACGTGGGGCTCGAACTCACAAACCACAAGATCATGACCTGAGCTGAAGTCGGACGCTCAACCAACTGAGCCACCGAGGTGCCTAACCCTAGTTTCTTAAATGAGTTTTTATCTTCCATTATACACAAAAAATAATTCCCAATGGATTATATACCTACATGTCAAAGATAAAACAGTAAGACTCTCAATGTAAATGTGAGAATATACATGACATGAGAGGAGGCAAAGATTTTTTTAATCAAGGACACATGAGGAATTAAACATAAGGAAAATATTGATAATTTGAGTTCACTTAAATTAGAATATGTGTTTGCTAAAAGGAACCAAAATGAGAGTGAAATTCAAGCCAGAGTGGGAAGAGATTTTTGCAATATATATCTGACAATGTATTCCCATTTAGAACATATGAAGAATTAGATGTCAATGTCCCTTTAGAATGCCTATTTATGAAAAATGCAAAAATATCAAGTATAGGTGAAGACAAACAACTGAAACCTGTATTTTGGTATTATTGTGTATCAATGACAGCATAATTTACTTCAATCATTTGGGGAAATTCAGTTTACAAAGGTGAACATACACTATACTATGAAGATCTTTTTTTAAATGTTTATTTATTTTGAAAGGGAGAGCACGAGCAGGGGTGGGGGTGGGGTGTTGCACAGAGAGATAGGAAGAGAATCGCAAGCAGGCTCTGCACTGTCAGCATAGACCCCCATGCAGGGCTTGATCTCATGAACCATGATATAATGACCTGAGCCGAAATCAAGAGTTGGAAGCTTAACCAACTGAGCTGCCCAGGGCCCTCATCCTATGAAGATTTTACATATTTGTGTACATATTGTACACCAAACATAACTGTGCACATAGTATGCCAATAAAGGGCATATTTAACAGCATTATCATTGGTCAAAATATTGGAAACAATCCAAATAATCATCAACTATAGAATGATAAATATTGATATTATCATATGATACAAAAGAAAACAACAATAAGAAAGAACAAAGTGTTCTGGACACGACATGGATAAATCTTGCAAATATAATGCCAAATATAAGAAGGCAGACATACCAAGAAATAAACCTACACATTATGTCTGATTTCAAATAAGACAATACTAATTTATTAGACACAACTAACAGAAACCAAGATAGTAGTAGTTAACTTTACAAGGTGATATCACTGGAAGTTCTGGTAATATTCTAATTCTTGATTCTGGTGCTAGTTATTTAAAAATTCATCAAATTTCTGGGACACATGTGTGGCTCAGTCAGTTAAGCATCTGACTCAGTTTCAGCTCAGGTCATGATCTCACAGTTTCATGAGTTCAAGCCCCACATTGGCTCTGCACTGGCAGTGCAAGGCTTGCTTGGGATTCATTCTCTCTCTCTCTCTCTCTCTCTCTCTCTCTCTCTCTCTCTTCCCCTCACTGTCTGCCCTTACCCTGCTCATGTTGTCTCTGTCTCTCTCAAAATAAATACATTTTTAAGAATAAAAAAATAAAAATTCATCAAATTGTAAATGTTAGGGCCTCTGCACTCTTCTTTATTAGTTATGCATTAATTTCCTAGGTCTGTCATAACAACTACAAATCGGGAAGCTTAAAACAACAGAAATATATTCTTTTCACAGTTCAGAAAGCTACAATTCCAAAATCATAATGTTGGCAAGATTGGTTCCTTTTGGAGTCACTATAGGAAAATCTGCTCCATGCCTCTCTCACGGCTTTTGGCAGCTGTTAGCAATATTTGGCATTTCTTGGTTTGTAGATCCATTACCCCAATTTTTGGCTCTATCCTCACATGACCTTCTTTTCTATGTCTCTCTGTGTCCTTTTCTGTCTCTTATAAGTAAACTCATTGGACTTAGAGCCCACCTTAATTCCAGTGCAAACTCATCTTGATCCTTATCTTAATTACATTAGCAAAGACCCTATTTCCAAATAATGTCACAATCTGATGTTCTGGGTGTTTATAAATTGGGGGGAGACAGCATTCAACCTGTTACAGTTATGCTTCACTAAATTACTGTCAAGAATATACTGTCAAAATAATATTTAGTATTAGGTTAATCAAGTGTTTAACACCCATGGTGGTGCATTAGTTTTAAGCTGAATTTTATGGGACAAATGAATTGTATTTTGAATACCTTTTTATTATCCATAAGGATCATATAAATAAGAATTCTATATTTTATTTCTGACAAAGAGTTTCTGCCATATTGGAAAATATGAGTATTTTCCATCATCTGTGCTAGATGTTGCTTATTTTCCCTTGACTTTGATACTATAGATTTATAATTTTAAATTTGGCAAAATGGAAAAACAAATGAAACTGATTTTATGGAGACTATTTAATGTTAAATAACTACATTTATAAGCTTAAAATCACTCATCATAGAATGAATGTACTGATATTTTACTGTTAATAACTATATCTTAGTATGCTACAAAACTGAGTTTGATCTGTAAAGTAGAAATTTGAAAACCAAAATACTTTATTTCTTATATTGGCACACAATTTAAAAAATCATCCCAAACATACATCAGATTAAATATACTTATCACATAAATATATAATTATAGCTATCTTACTTATAAAAACTGTTTTTTTTAATTCTAGAGACAATTTTAGATTTAGTCCTCACTTTCTCACAAGCTAATTCCTTTATCATTTTACATGCAACATATTCATCATGATTTTCTATGTAGTATATTAGCATACAGAATCCTGCCTCTATTTAATCCATATAGCATTTAAACTAAATCTCAATTTCCAAATTAAGAAAGGAGTGTTTTAGCATTGCTTATTTATATGCATACCAAATACCTTATCTTGGTTTTATGATGTTGTTTGTAAACTCTGGAGATATTAATGCTAATTTCATCTTTGTTACATCTTGGATAATCTGTTCTGAGGCTCTGTGTATTGCTGACATACAATGTTCAGATTTTATTTTTCCTTAGTGGAGTCTGTTGTTTTAGGCTATCACTAAAGCTTGTTATTGTTTATCCTGCTCATGCAGCTGCAAGGTTCAATTCCTGTCCATCATAGTCTCTAATGCCCAATGTCTGTACTTCCTTTTTGTTTTTGTTTATTGGCATAAGCTCTTTTTCCCCTTCGGGAATGTTATAGCTGGTCTAACGATAAGAATCATTTAAAGATATTCTTTCATTTTCAAAATATAGTTTAGCCTTTATATAGAGAAAGAGAGAGGGAGAGAGAAAGTAATGGTGCTTTTCAATAATAATATGTTTAACATAGGAAATTAGAGAAAGCTAATGGAAAACAAATTTAGTCATTATAGAGTTATAGCATCAGGAAACCAACATATACAAGGTATTTTTAAAAAACTACCACCAAACAACCCCCAAAACATTGGTCTTTCAAATCTTCTGGGAGAAGAACTATTAAACATCAGAACTATCACAGAAAATCTACACCATCAGTCATGTGAAGTTATGAAATAGGACAGTAGACTCTGTCATCCCAAAATGTATGGATTAATAAAAATTATTTGAAAACAGCATACTTCAGCAAGAGAAAAATCTTCTATTCTATACCACTTGCACGTAATACAACAAGTGATAAAAGACACCTGTAAGGTGTGTAGCAGATGTTATAGGTGTCCCATTCTAAATCACCTTGGTACTCTCCATTCCAGGCATTCAGATGTCTTTCTACTGCAAACTCCTGCAACTCTTTACCTGATGACTTTACCACAATCATTCAGTTCAAAAGCAAGCTAAAAAAAACTAGGCAAGATGCCCAGGGAGCAGCCCTCATCCACTGACATATAAGAAAATATGTAAGAAACTAATTATATAAGAAAATATTTATGACATCTTCCTTAGCTCATGAGTGGGACAACACACATGTTTACTCTAACTCACAGTTATCCCAAGTCTGAATACTAGCAGCATCAGCATCAGCTAGGGACTGTTGAGAAATTCTAGGGGCCCATCCAAGACCTACTATGTCAGAATCTCTGGGGATGAGCTTCAGAATCTGCTTTAACTAGATATTCAGTAAGCCCTCATATCTGCTAAATTTGAGAAGCATCATTTTACATCGGGAGTCAGAAAATGTTTTTTTTTCTGTAAAGGGTCCTGTATTAGTTTCTTATGCTGCCTCAGCAAATGGTCACAAAACTGAGTGGCTTAAAACAACACAAATTTATTCTCTTACAGTTCTGAAGGTCAGAAGCCCAACATTAGTCTCACTGGGCTAAAGTCAAGGTGTTAGTAAGGTTAGTTCCATCTGGAGGCTTTACAGGAGAATCTGTTTCCTGGTCTTTGCTAGCCTCTAGAGGCTATGTGTTTTTCTTGAAATGTAGTCCCTTTCTACAATCTTTAAAACCAGCAGTGTAGTGACATTATACTTCTTTCATTGACAATTTACTTTGTTATATCACCTTCCTCTATTTGACTTTCCTGCATCCCTCTTATAAGGACGCTTATAATTATACTGGGTACACAGGATAAACAGGATAATCTCAAAATCCTTAAATTAATCACATCCATAAGGTCTCTTTGCCAAGTAAGAAAACATATTCATAATTTCTGGGGATTAGGACATACACATCTTTTGAGAGGGTATTATTCAGCCTATCACAGGCCAGACAGTAAACATTTTTAAATGTTTGTTTGTTTGTTTGTTTGTTTGTTTATTTTGAGAGACAGTGAGTATGTGAACAGGGAAGGGGTAGAGAGAGACAGGAGATAGTCCACGCTGATAGCGTGGAGCTCAATGCAGTGCTCCATCTCATGAACTATGAGATGAAGAGTCAGTTGCTTAACCAACTGAGCCAGCCAGGCATCCCTCAGATAGTAAATATAGTAGGCCTTGTCTGCCAAGAGGCAAAATTGAGAATATTATGTAGGTACTTCTATAATGAGAGAGAAATCTCCTGCCTTGCTTCATTTTCCTAGGATGTGTCATCCCAGGTAGTGAGCCTGTTTCAGCTCAGCTGGAAACAACTGGCTCATGAGGGGTACCTGGTAGTGAGAAATCTTGGCTACCTCCTCATCAGTTTAATTCTCTACCCTAGAAATCCCTACATTCCCTTCTCTCTCCCTGAGAATTTTGCAAACTCCATATGGGCAGCTGGACAGAGATGAGGTGACAATCTGAGTTCCTGATACCTAAACTGAGATTTCCAGCACACAGGGAGGGCATCTGGACTTAGTGTCTGTGGCTTATATAGTGCTAGACTGCGGCCGTGGTGCTCCTGACTGCAGGGGATGCAAAAACAGGTGATGGGGCAGATTTGACCCAGGGCTAAAATTTGCTAATTTCTATTGTAAACCATCTTCCAGAGGTTACCATTGGAACTGAGCTCCAGTTGCCTACAGAAATGACCTGCTCATATCTGTATGCTCTATTTACTTCCTTCCGTTACTAGCCTCACTTTCTCTGCCCCCACTGATGCTTCCTCAAATAACTTCCCAAACTATTTGCACTTAATTCCTTCTTTCAGGAGCACTGCTCAGATAACACAACTAGGACATGGTGTGACCAGAAATGATAATAATGTTTTTTAAAGTCAATTCTCTTTGTCAAATACGTACCAACTATTAACTTCATTTCTCATATAATGTCAGGTTTGTAGTAGACAGAAAAATATGCGCTTTTTTTTCAAATATGTATGTTTTGCTCACTTTTTTCCAGTTTGCTTATCTGTTTTTGTTATGGTACTGTGTATAGACGGGAGAGTACAATATTAATAAGGCAAAATCCGGGGCGCCTGGGTGGCGCAGTCGGTTAAGCGTCCGACTTCAGCCAGGTCACGATCTCGCGGTCCGTGAGTTCGAGCCCCGCGTCGGGCTCTGGGCTGATGGCTCGGAGCCTGGAGCCTGTTTCTGATTCTGTGTTTCCCTCTCTCTCTGCCCCTCCCCTGTTCATGCTCTGTCTCTCTCTGTCCCAAAAATAAATAAACGTTGAAAAAAAAAATTTAATAAGGCTAAATCCGTGGAGGATCTCTGAATGAAGCAAACAAAGGGGAGAAATTATCTAGAGATTCCAGAAAATTAATGAGGAGTAAAAGACCACTCTGCATTGCAATTTATTGCTTGACCTCTAACACTTGAAAATCATTCTAGAAGAATAAAGAGCTAGTCTTGTTTTGCCCACCTGGCAAGATATTTTCTACGTCCACTAGTAGCCAGTGTTCTACTGAAAGCCTGAATAATATTTCTCCAGTACAAAGTCAAAATGTTAAGTTGGAAGTCAGGAAAAAAAAAAATGTTTGCTTTCAATCAGATGAAAGGAGGGACCATTTTAAAACTACCATCATATTTATAAAAAATATATTTTTCCTGTCTGGGGAAAAATAAGAACAAGATGGCAGAGATGGAATATTTAGAAAATAAGTTATATATTTCAGGTATGACTTAATCTGTTTTGGTTAAAATTAAATATAATTTTATCCAAATAAAATCTATTTTTAATCCAATGCCAAAGAACACTATATTTTTTTTCCAAAATATGTAGCTACATGCAACAAGAACCCACATTTACAAGTTTTAACTAATCAAGCTAACAGTTTTCACAACATATCTTCTTCTAATATCATAATTAGAAAGAAACATTTCATGTAGTGCGATTGTCACCAGCAAGATTCCAATTTAACTATAATAGCATTAGTGAGTAACAGGGCATGGAAATGAGCTGTACAAACTGGCAGCATAAGGAAAAGATTTTATATCCACACTCTACTTAGAATGTGATCACTACCATCTCAGTGTCTCTGTGATTGCTCAATTTCTCAGGTAAAAATAAACTTAACATGTTTAAACAACAGTTAAAATGAAAAATCCAAGTCTACATAAAGTCAGAGTTTGAGGCAAGGATACAATTCATGTTTCCTTTACCTGCACCCTCCCCCATATATGCATAACTAAAATCAAATAAGACCTAGTATCTCAATTAACAGTAAATTTAATATAGACTAACATATGCTTATCCATTTTAAGCTATTCTTTTGTCTCAGATTTTCAGTATACTTTGTTACATGCAGGTGTAGATATAGATCAAGACTAGATAGGTATCTGGAATATAGTGATTTTGACAGGTATAAACAAAGATAGGGAAGTAAATGTATTTCTTAATTCTAATAACTTTTGGACATATGACAAAGAGGTAATTATCAAACTGGGAAACAGTGTCATTATCTTTCCAACCTATACATTCTGAGAGGTAATTTTAATAACATATCGATTAATATATTTCAGTATTGGTAAAATAAATGAAATATTGTTTCTATAAATCAAACCATAAAAATGGAAGTGTATTAAAATTTGGTCTGCTATTAACTAAAGATAAATGTGTGTATTTCAATAGAGCAGAAGGTATTAAATTTCAGAAAATTTGCAGGCCCATGAGACATTTCCATTTTTAAAAGAGATCACAAGTAAGAAACACTACTCTACGAATTTTATACCCATGCAACTCTTAAATTTTAAAATGAAACATGGGGCGCCTGGGTGGCGCAGTCGATTAAGCGTCCGACTTCAGCCAGGTCACGATCTCCCGGTCCGTGAGTTCGAGCCCCGCGTCGGGCTCTGGGCTGATGGCTCAGAGCCTGGAGCCTGTTTCCGATTCTGTGTCTCCCTCTCTCTCTCTGCCCCTCCCCTGTTCATGCTCTGTCTCTCTCTGTCCCAAAAATAAATAAACGTTGAAAAAAAATTTAAAAAATAAAATAAAATGAAACACATAATGTGTCTCGTTCCAAAAGTATGATTGACTTAATATGTTGAGGTTTCTAACAGTTTCTCCGTGACTAATTAGTAGATGTATAACGCATGTGTCTTCTCCTACAATATGTGATGCACTGGTGGTGAATATCCACTGTATTTGTTGCTTCATAACAATTCTTATAATTATCTAACAGCTCTCTACACAATGGCTACAGAGTGACAAATATTTATTTATTTATTCAAAATTCTATTTAAATTCTAATTAACATATGATGCAATATTGGTTTCAGGAGTAGAACTCAGTGGTTCATTACATACATATAACACCCAGTGCTCATCATAACAAGTGCACTCCTTAATATCCATCACCCATCTAGTCCATTGCCCACCCACCTCCCTACATCAACCCTCAATTTGTTCTCTATAGTTAAGAGTCCCTATGGTTTGTTTCCCTCTCTCTTTTTCCCCCTCCCATATGTTCATCTGTTTTGTTCCTTATATTCCACATATGAGTGAAATCATATGGCTTGTCTTTCTCCCACTTATTTCACTTAACATAATACACTAGCTCTATCCATGTCATTGCAAATGGCAAGATTTCATTCTTTTTTATGGCTGAATAATATTCCATGGTACATATATACCAGCTCTTCTTTATCCATTCATCAGTTGATGGACATGGGCTGCTTCCATAATTTGGCTATTGTAGATAATGCTGATATAAACAGAGTGCATGTATACCTTAAAATCAGTATTTTTGTACTCTTTGGGTAAATACCCAGTAGTGTAATTGATGGATAGTAGGGTAGTTCTATTTTTAACTTTTTGAGGAACTATTTTCCATAGTGGCTGCACCAGCTTGCATTTCCACCAACAGTGCAAGAGGGTTCCTTTTTCTCCATATCCATGTTAAAACCTGCTGTTTCTTCTGTGGTTGATTTTAGCCATTCTGCAGTTATGAGGTGGTATCTCATCATGGTTTTGATTTGTATTTCCCTGATAAGTGATGTTGAGCATCTTTTCATGTCAGACTGACAAATATTTATACCTTGCTTCTTAACACAGTGTCTATTAACATTCAGCTTTTCTGGCATTTTGCATATAGGAATTCTAATTAGAGAAATCATAGCTAAACTATGTCTTATATTAAAAAGTAATTTTTTATTCTTTACATTTATTGTTTAAAATGGGATATGGGATTGCTAAAGTCTCTATACTAGTTTTATGCTAGTTTTATTTTTTGAGATGTAATTAACCTACAATAAAGTCTAAGTAGTCATAGTGTATGACTGGTAAGTTGTGACAATGAAATAATTTCATCTGTGAAATAATGAAAGCAGTGAGGATATTGAACCCATCTCCATAACCTGCAAAAGTTTGAGTCTTCCCTTAGTAATCACACTTTCCAAGTAACCCACACCCAACCTTTCCCAGGCAACAACTGACCTTATTTCCGTCATCTCTGATTTCTTTGAATTTTCTGTAATTTTCTATAAATTCAGTCATATAGTATATACTCTTTTACGGGTGTCTTATTTCGTATAGCATAATTACTTTGAAGTATATCCTTGTTGTTGCATGTACTCATAATTCTTTTCTCTCCTCTCTTCCCCACATCTTTCCCTTTTTCCTTCCTTCCTCTCTTCCTTCCTTACCTGAGTAGTACTGCATTGTAAATATACTGCTTTTTTTTCCTCTCCTGGGTAAGATATCTTAGTTGGATCATATGGTAGTGTATGTTAACCATTCAATTTTTAAATGTTACTATTTGTTTCTATTTTTCCATGTGTTCTTTGTTGCCCTTTTTTCTCCTTCTGCCTTAATTTATATTGATATTAAATTTATATTTATGATTCTATATATCACCTTTGTTGACCAATTACCTATACTTTTTTGGTTACTGTAGTGCTTGCAGGTTGACAGCATCTACCTCTAACTTTTCAACACTTCAAGTGATATTAAATCACTTCATGTATAGTGTAAGACACTTATAATAGCATACTTTCATTTCTTTCCTGTGGGCCATTCTATTATTGTTGTCATACATTTATTTCCTCATATGTTATGAACTCCACACCACATTGTTATAACTTTTGTTTTAACAGTAAATTATCATTTCTCCCAGTTTTTAAAATTGTGGTAAAATGCACATGATACAAAATTTACCATCTTAACCATTTTAAGTGTACATCAGTGGTACGTTCATATTATGCCACCACCACCATCAACATCAATCTCCAGAATTCTTTTCGTATTGCAGAACTGAAACATTAGACCCAGTAAACAATAATCCCCCACTACTTCTTACCCCTAGCTCTTAGCAACCACAATCCTACTTTCTGTTTTTTATGATTTTGAGTACTCTAAGTATATACAAGTGGAATTATAGAGTATTTGTCATTTTTTCACTGATTTATTTCACTTAGCATAATGTCCACAAAGTTCATTCATGATGTAGCATATGCCAGGATTTCCTTTTTTAAGGCTGCATAACATTCCATTGTATGTATAGAACACATTTTAGTTATTTGTTCATCCATCAACATACTTGGTTTGCTTCCACATTTTTGCTATTGTGAATAATACTGCTATCAACATGGTTGAACAAATATAATTTTGAGACACACACACATATATATATAGATATAGATATAGATATATCGATATATCTATCTATCTATATAGATAGATATATCGATATATCTATATCTATATATGAAACACTGCACCATTTTCTACAATGGCTGTGCAAGTTTGCATTCTGATCAACAGTGCACAAGGGTTCCCATCTCTTGGGAAATATTTCATGTGCACTTGAAAATAATGTGTACTCTGTTATTGTTGGGTAGAGTACTCTGTATATGTTTGTTAGATGTAATTGGTTTAGTGGTGTGGTTCAAGTCCTCGTTTCCTTACTTCTTTTCTATCTGATTGTTCTATTCATGATTGAGGGTGGAGTATTAAAGCATCAAACTATTACTGTATAACTGTCTATTTCTCTAAGGTTCCTGCCATGGTTTGCTTCATATGTTTTGGTGCTTATTAGGTGTATAAAAGTTTACATATGTGGTATCTTGCTGTACCAAACCTTTTATTAATATAATGTCCTTTGATGTTTGTTATTCTTTTTTTATTGAAAGTCCATTTTTTCTGGTATTACTATAGCCACACCTGTTCTCTTATGGTTACTATTTGTATAGTATATCTTTTTCCATCTCTTCACTTTGAACCTGTTTGTGTCTTGGATCTAAAATGAGTCTCTTATAGACAGCAAATAGTTTCATCATGTTTTAACACAGTCAGCCAGTCTCTATGTTTTTATTGGAGAATTTAATCAATTTACATTTAAAGTAATTACTGATACAGAAAGACTTACTTAAGTCATTTTGCTTTTTGGTTTATGTATGCCTTGTAGCTTTTTTGTCCCTCATTTCCTGCATTCCTATCTTCTTTTGTGTTTAGTTGATTATTTGTAATGGAACATTTAAATTCCTTTCTAACCACCTTTTGTACATATTCTAGTATATATTATAAAGCTATTTTATTTGTGGTTACTATGGGGATAACATTTAAAATTATACCTAAAATTAATACCTGCTAATTTGAATTTATCTTCAATATTAACTTCAATAATATAGGAAAGCTCTGTTCCCTCACAGCTTTACCTCTTTCAGTTGTTGATGTTACAAAATTACATCTTTATATGTTGTGTACCCAAAACCATAAGCTGATATATTTTTTAATTCATCAGTCTTCTAAATGATATAGAAAACAAAATGTGGAATTACAAACAGAACCTCCAATGACACTAGCTTTTAGACTAATCCTTGTATTTTTAAAAAGTATTTGTTTCTTAAATCAGGTAGAAAACAAGATAAATACCAATTATTGTTACAAAAATAATAGCTTTTGTAATTGTCCATATATTTACCTTTACTGAGATCAGTATTTCTTCACATATCTTTTAGTTACTGTCTAGTATCCCTTAATTTCAACCTGCAAGGCTCTCTTTAGCATTTCTTTTTTGAAAGGTTTAAGTTTATATATTTATTTTTGAGAGAGAGAGAGAGAGAGAGCACGTGCATGCATGTGTGCAAGTGGGGGAGGGGCAGAGAAAGAAGGAGAGAGAAAGAATCCCAAGCAGGCTCCACACTGTCAGCGCAGAGCCTGATGTAGGGCTAGAACTCACAATCTATGAGATCGTGACCTGAACCAAAACCAAGTGTCAGATGTTTAACGAACTGAGCCACTCAAGCACCTCTATTTAGCATTTCCTACAGAGCAGGTGTAGGGTTAAAAAACTACCTCAGATTTTTATATCACAATATGTTAACTTCTTTCTTACTTTTGAAGTACAGTTTTGCTGGATATATTATTCTTGGTTGATACATTTTTATTTCTTTTAGAACTTTTAATATATCAACTTATTCCCTTATGGATTCTAAAGTTTCTGATGAGAAATCTGCATATAATCTTAGTGAAGATCCCTTGTATATGAGAAGTCATTTCTCTCCTGCTACTTACAAGATTCTCTCATTGGTTTTGGCTTTTGACAGCCTAATTACAACGTATCTTGATGTGGGTCTTTGAATTCATCCTGCATAGATTTGGCTCCTATACTGGCTTAAATAGTGTTCCCCCAAATACTTGTTCATGGAAGCCATGCAGGTGGCCTTATTTGAAAGTGTCTTTATAGATATAATCAAGATGAGGACATAGTGGATTAAGGTGGGCCTTAGATCCAATATGATTGGTGCCCTTATAAGAAGGAGATTTAGACACAGACCCACAAAGAAAGCACAATGTGAAGATAAAGGCAGAGAATGAGGTGATATATCTACAAGTTATTTCAAGGATGGCTGGCAACCACCAGAAACTAGGAGAGACACACAGAATGGATTCTCCCTCAGAACTTCCATTAGAAACCAATTTTGACAATACTTTAATTTTGGATTTCTAATCTTCTGAATTATGAGAAAATAAATTTAAAAAAATTTAATGTTTATTTATTTTTGAAAGACAGAGAAAGAGAGAGAGAGGGAGGGAGGTGAGGGGGAGGCAGGGGGACACACAGACTCCAAAGGAGGCTCCAGGCTCCGAGCTGCCAGCACAGAGCCCAATGTGGGGCTTGAACCGAAGATGGATGCTTAATTGACTGGGTGAGCCAGGTGCCCCAAATTTCTGTTGTTTTAAGTCACCCAGTTTGTAGTAATTTGTTACAATGGTCCTAGGAAACTAATAAAACTTAACTTCTTTATGTACATAAGCTTAAAGCTGGAGCTGGAGCTTCAATTGTAGATCCATTAGAATATGTGGAGTTCGATGCAGAGGAAGAAGGTGGCGTAGGAGGACGCTGGGCTCACCGCGCGTCCTGCTGATCACTTATATTCCACCTACACCTGCCTAACTAACCCAGGAAACCACCAGAAGACTAGCAGAACAGAGTCTCTGGAGCCAAGCGCAGACGAGAGGCCCACGGAAGAGGGTAGGAAGGGCAGCGAGGCAGTGCGCACTCCACGGACTATTGGGAGGGAACCGTGGCAGAGGGGCGGCCTGCCAGCCAAGCAGAGCCCCGGAGTCTGGCTTGCAAAAGCAGAGGGTCCGGACTGAGTGTGTTCCAACAGCAAGTGAGACTTAGCATCTCGGAGGTCATAAATTAACAGCTCTGCTTGGAAAGCGGAAAGGCTGGAGGACAAAGGGAGGGAAAGTTGCTGAGACCCTGGACAACAGAGCTCAGTTTGTTGGGGAACAAAGGCGCTCACCAGTGCCATCTCCCTCGCCCATCCCCCAGCCAAAATCCCAAAGGGAACCAGTTCCTGCCAGGGAACTTGCTTGATCCGCGCAAACACCCAACGCTGTGCTTCTGCAGAGCCAACCCTCCGGCTGCGTGTCTGACTCCCTCCCGCTGCCACTGGGCCCCTCTGAAGTGGATCACCTAAGGAGAAGCAAGCTAATCCTGAGCCTCCTGCCCCCGTGCACCTTGCCTACCCACCCCAGCTAAGACGCCAGATCCCCAGCACCACAAGCCTGGCAGTGTGCAAGTAGCCCAGATGGGCCATGCCACCCCACAGTGAATCCCGCCCCTAAGAGAGGGGAAGAGAAGGCACACACCAGTATGACTGTGGCCCCAGCGGTGGGCTGAGGGCAGACATCAGGTCTGACTGCAGCTCCCCCCACCAACTCCAGTTATACACCACAGCACAGGGGAAGTGCCCTGCAGGTCCGCACCACTCCAGGGACTATCCAAAATGACCAAACGGAAGAATTCCCCTCAAAAGAATCTCCAGGAAATAACAACAGCCAATGAACTGATCAAAAATGATTTAAACAATATAACAGAAAGTGAATTTAGAATAATAGTCATAAAATTAATCGCTGGGCTTGAAAACAGTATAGAGGACAGCAGAGAATCTCTTGCTACAGAGATCAAGGGACTCAGAAACAGCCAGGAGGAGCTGAAAAATGCTTTAAACGAAATGCAAAATAAAATGGAAACGACGACGGCTCGGATTGAAGAGGCAGAGGAGAGAATAGGTGAACTAGAAGATAAAGTTAGGGAAAAAGTGGAAGCTGAGAAAAAGAGAGATAAAAAAAATCCAGGAGTATGAGGGGAAAATTAGAGAACTAAGTGATACACTAAAAAGAAATAATATACGCATAATTGGTATCCCAGAGGAGGAAGAGAGACAGAAAGGTGCTGAAGGGGTACTTGAAGAAATAATAGCTGAGAACTTCCCTGAACTGGGGAAGGAAAAAGGCATTGAAATCCAAGAGGCACAGAGAACTCCCTTCAGATGTAACTTGAATCGATCTTCTGCACGACATATCATAGTGAAACTGGCAAAATACAAGGATAAAGAGAAAATTCTGAAAGCAGCAAGGGATAAACGTGCCCCCACATATAAAGGGAGATCTATAAGACTCGTGACTGATCTCTCTTTTGAAACTTGGCAGGCCAGAAAGAATTGGCACGAGATCTTCAATGTGCTGAACAGAAAAAATATGCAGCCGAGAATCCTTTATCCAGCAAGTCTGTCATTTAGAATAGAAGGAGAGATAAAAGTCTTCCCAAATAAACAAAAACTGAAGGAATTTGTCACCACTAAACCAGCTCTACAAGAGATCCTAAGGGGGACCCTGTGAGACAAAGTACCAGAGACATCACTACAAGCATAAACTATACAGACATCACAATGACTCTAAACCCATATCTTTCTATAATAACACTGAATGTAAATGGATTAAATGTGCCAACCAAAAGACACAGGGTATCAGAATGGATAATAAAACAAGACCCATCTATTTGCTGTCTATAAGAGACTCATTTTAGACCTGAGGACACCTTCAGATTGAGAGTGAGGGGATGGAGAACTATTTATCATGCCACTGGAAGCCAAAAGAAAGCTGGAGTAGCCATACTTATATCAGACAAACTAGACTTTAAATTAAAGGCTGTAACAAGAGATGAAGAAGGGCATTATATAATAATTACAGGGTCTATCCATCAGGAAGAGCTAACAATTATAAATGTCTATGCGCCGAATATCGGAGCCCCCAAATATATAAAACAATTACTCATAAATATAAGCAACCTTATTGATAAGAATGTGGTAATTGCAGGGGACTTTAACACTCCACTTACAGAAATGGATAGATCATCTAGACACATGGTCAATAAAGAAACAAGGGCCACATTGGATCAGATGGACTTGACAGATCTATTTAGAACTCTGTATCCCAAAGCAACAGAATATACTTTCTTCTCGAGTGCACATGGAACATTCTCCAAGATAGATCCTATACCGGGTCACAAAAAAGCCCTTCATAAGTATACAAGAATTGAAATTATACCATGCATACTTTCAGACCACAATGCTATGAAGCTTGAAATCAACCAGAGGAAAAAGTCTGGAAAACCTCCAAAAGCATGGAGGTTAAAGAACACCCTACTAACGAATGAGTGGGTCAACCAGGCAATTAGAGAAGAAATTAAAAAATATATGGAAACAAATGAAAATGAAAATACAACAATCCAAACGCTCTGGGACGCAGCAAAGGCAGTCCTGAGAGGAAAATACATTGCAATCCAGGCCTATCTCAAGAAACAAGAAAAATCCCAAATACAAAATCTAACAGCACACCTAAAGGAACTAGAAGCAGAACAGCAAAGGCAGCCTAAACCCAGCAGAAGAAGAGAAATAATAAAGATCAGAGCAGAAATAAACAATATAGAATCTAAAAAAACTGTAGAGCAGATCAACGAAACCAAGAGTTGGTTTTTTGAAAAAATTAACAAAATTGACAAACCTCTAGCCAGGCTTCTCAAAAAGAAAAGGGAGATGACCCAAATAGATAAAATCATGAATGAAAATGGAATTATTACAACCAATCCCTCAGAGATACAAACAATTATCAGGGAATACTATGAAAAAATATATGCCAACAAATTGGCCAACCTGGAAGAAATGGACAAATTCCTGAACACCCACACTCTTCCAAAACTCAATCAGGACGAAAGAAAAGCTTGAACAGACCCATCACCAGCGAAGAAATTGAATCGGTTATCAAAAATCTCCCAACAAATAAGAGTCCAGGACCAGATGGCTTCCCAGGGGAGTTCTACCAGACGTTTAAAGCAGAGTTAATCCCTATCCTTCTCAAGCTATTCCAAGAAATAGAAAGGGAAGGAAAACTTCCAGACTCATTCTATAAAGCCAGTATTTTTGATTCCTAAACCAGACAGAGACCCAGCAAAAAAAAGAGAACTACAGGCCAATATCCCTGATGAATATGGATGCCAAAATTCTCAATAAGATACTAGCAAATCGAATTCAACGGCATATAAAAAGAATTATTCACCATGATCAAGTGGGATTCATTCCTGGGATGCAGGGCTGGTTCAACATTCGCAAATCAATCAACGTGATACATCACATTAATAAAAGAAAAGATAAGAACCATATGATCCTGTCTATCGATGCAGAAAAGGCCTTTGACAAAATCCAGCACCCTTTCTTAATAAAAACCCTTGAGAAAGTCGGGATAGAAGGAACATACTTAAAGATCATAAAAGCCATTTATGAAAAGCCCACAGCTAACATCATCCTCAATAGGGAAAAACTGAGAGCTTTACCCCTGAGATCAGGAACACGACAGGGATGCCCACTCTCACCGCTGTTGTTTAACATAATGTTGGAAGTTCTAGCATCAGCAATCAGACAACAAAAGGAAATCAAGGGCATCAAAATTGTCAAAGATGAAGTCAAGCTTTTGTTTTTTGCAGATGACATGATATTGTACATGGAAAATCCGATAGACTCCACCCAAAGTCTGCTAGAACTGATACATGAATTCAGCAAAGTTGCAGGATACAAAATCAATGTACAGAAATCAGTTGCATTCTTATACACTAACAATGAAGCAACAGAAAGACAAATAAAGAAACTGATCCCATTCACAATTGCACCAAGAAGCATAAAATACCTAGGAATAAATCTAACCAAAGATATAAAAGATCTGTATGCTGAAAACTATAGAAAGCTTATGAAGGTAATTGAAGAAGATATAAAGAAATGGAAAGACATTCCCTGCTCATGGATTGGAAGAATAGATATTGTCAAAATGTCAATAGTACCCAGCGCTATCTACACATTCAATGCAATCCCAATCAAAATGGCACCAGCATTCTTCTCGAAACTAGAACAAGCAATCCTAAAATTCATATGGAACCACAAAAGGCCCCGAATAGCCAAAGTAATTTTGAAGAAGAAGACCAAAGCAGGAGGCATCACAATCCCAGACTTTAGCCTCTACTACAAAGCTGTCATCATCAAGACAGCATGGTATTGGCACAAAAACAGACACATAGACCAATGGAATAGAATAGAAACCCCAGAACTAGACCCACAAACATATGGCCAACTAATCTTTGACAAAGCAGGAAAGAACATCCAATGGAACAAAGACAGTCTTTTTAACAAATGGTGCTGGGAGAACTGGACAGCAACATGCAGAAGGTTGAAACTAGACCACTTTCTCACACCATTCACAAAAATAAACTCAAAATGGATAAAGGACCTGAATGTGAGACAGGAAACCATCAAAACTTTAGAGGAGAAAACAGGAAAAGACCTCTCTGACCTCAGCCGTAGCAATCTCTTACTCGACACATCCCCAAAGGCAAGGGAATTAAAAGCAAAAGTGAATTACTGGGACCTTATGAAGATAAAAAGCTTCTGCACAGCAAAGGAAACAACCAACAAAACGAAAAGGCAACCAACGGAATGGGAAAAGATCTTTGCAAATGACATATCGGACAAAGGGCTAGTATCCAAAATCTATAAAGAGTTCACCAAACTCCACACCCGAAAAACAAATAACCCAGTGAAGAAATGGGCAGAAAACATGAAAAGACACTTCTCTAAAGAAGACATCCGGATGGCCAACAGGCACATAAAAAGATGTTCAACGTTGCTCCTTATCAGGGAAATACTTATCAAAACCACACTCAGGTATCACCTCACACCAGTCAGAGTGGCCAAAATGAACAAATCAGGAGACTATAGATGCTGGAGAGGATGTGGAGAAATGGGAACCCTCTTGCACTGTTGGTGGGAATGCAAATTGGTGCAGCCGCTCTGGAAAGCAGTGTGGAGGTTCCTCAGAAAATTAAAAATAGACCTACCCTATGACCCAGCAATAGCACTGCTAGGAATTTACCCAAGGGATACAGGAGTACTGATGCATAGGGGCACTTGTACCCCAATGTTTATAGCAGCACTCTCAACAATAGCCAAATTATGGAAAGAGCCTAAATGTCCATCAACTGATGAATGGATAAAGAAATTGTGGTTTATATACACAATGGAGTACTACATGGCAATGAGAAAGAACAAAATATGGCCCTTTGTAGCAACGTGGATGGAACTCGAGAGTGTGATGCTAAGTGAAATAAGCCATACAGAGAAAGACAGATACCATATGTTTTCACTCTTATGTGGGTCCTGAGAAACTTAACAGAAACCCATGGTGGAGGGGAAGGAAAAAAAAAAAAAAGAGGTTAGAGTGGGAGAGAGCCAAAGCATAAGAGACTCTTGAAAACTGAGAACAAACTGAGGGTTGATGGGGGGTGGGAGGGAGGGGAGGGTGGGCGATGGATATTGTGGAGGGCACCTTTTGGGATGAGCACTGGGTGTTGTATGAAAACCAATTTGACAATAAATTTCATATATTGAAAAAAAAGACTATGTGGAGTTCACAAATTAGAATAGTAAGTTAATGGAATCCTTTACTTCCTAGTGATGGTGAAGGTTTAGGTAATGCGATATTATACACCATTATGGAGTTTGAAAAGTGTATAATTTTAGATGTATATGGACATAATACACTTGAGGTCCTTGCTTTTGGTTGCCCTTTTAAGATGTATTTAAGAGTTATTGTCTAAACAGAAGGATTTTCCAGAGAGTGGAGCCAAGGCTAAAGAGGAAAAGCTCTGGGAGTTATTTCTAAGGAGGAGAAAAAAGGCTTAATCAAGATTTCTTTTCCCAATACTGAGTCTCCTCCTTAGGTTTTTCAGAAGATTTCAGAATTTCAATGAGCTATTGACTTCTATAAGCATCTCACTTTTACCCTTCCCTGAAAGAATTACTTATTGTAGCTATCCTGTACATGTTAACCATTATATTTTGATGTGTGGTGAATAAGTAACTTCATTCTTTTATTGTATTTTTGTTACTACTGTCATTATTTTAGATAATAAGTTCCAGATGATATGAACTATATCCAGGCTTGAAGTGAGGATTGGGAGACTTCAGGCAGGATATAATGATTGGATAGGACTTTTTGCATAACTTCTTTTGCGAGTACATGTGTGATCAATAGGGCAGACTGTGGCATATTTTACTATTATCTGCAATTATGTATTTCCTATCAACAGGGACTATATTCTCTCCCCACTCACTGCCCCACCCACAGTGGGAAAATAAATTCACATCACTTTAATTTTGGGCATGACTATGAGATGCAATTTGGCAATTTGAACATGAGCATATATGATTTATAACACACTTGAGCAGCAAAAATAATTAAGTTTATATCAGCTATTTTGCTTTTTCCTATGGCCAATAGCAGAGATATCCCAAATAGAGATTGTTCCTTTGGCCACAGTCCAAAATTTAAAGACACATGGAACATATATGGTTCCTGACTAAAAGTAAATGTACTTAAAATTACTAAAAATAACGTTGTATGCCACTGAAGTTTAGGGGCTGTTTGTTACAAAAGCAAATCTGTCTAAATACAGCCTTTAAAACTAAAAATGTAATAATACTTACAAAATAATTTTAATACCTGCAGATGATTACATGGGCAGAATGAAATTTTGTAAATTTCTTCATCTTTCACAGCTTAGATGTAATATACATTGTTGTAACTAGAACATTATGTTAAAAATGGAACATGTGAATACATATTATTGTAACTGAAACATTACATGAAAAATGAAAAATATGACTACTATGATTATTATTTTCTTAATCCTCTTTCTTATCTGTAGCCTTAAATTACACTTATCAGAAATTTAGCAAGTATGTGTCCATTGCAATGGGACTTTGTGGCAACTCATATCATGATTTGGAGCCTCCTCCCCCCTTCGTGAATTGGGCTATCCTTCTGATGTGTTCTTGGCAATATAATATGAGGGAAATGATAGTGTATCCATTCTACATTTAGGCCTCAAGTGGTATTGAATACATCTGTTCATTTTCTGGGACTTATCCTATCACTGTGAGAGCAAGCCAAAGATAGCTTACTGGAAGATGAGAAACAGAGGGACACTAGAGTCCATGCTCATTGATTTGGAGGAGACAATTGTGTGCATATTTTCCCAATTTCACATTCAGTTATATCATATCATCACACTGATAGACTGAAATTATCAAGGCTGAGCAATGGTCTGCCTTTGCAAATCACAATGTTTTCTCAATTTAATCTCTTCATACTAGGGTTTTAATTCAGTAAATTTTTCAATATTTGAAGCCCCTGAGTTTCCAAAATCTCTTTTTTATCTTTTATTCCTACTTGGAAACTGGCCACTTTTTTTGAGCTCAGTTCTCTCTCTCTCTCTCTTTTTTTAATACATTTCTTAAAGAAATCATGCCACACTGAATACACTACCAATATTTATTTCCAATATTTAGATCTAAACATTTCTTAGCTATCCAATCTTCTTTGTAAATTATTTCAAACAACAATTTTATCAAATGTTTTACCAATGGAAGATTAAACTTCTGATAAAAATAAGTTATTTTTTACAATCTGCTGTATTTATAAGCCAACTCCACATATTTTATTTTTTTAAGTCATCAATCTACTTTTGATACCAAGAATTGGGGTTCATCTCCATATTATACTCTCTCAAGAATGTAATTTGGTGGAGACTCTACTGTCTGCAGAGACATAGGTTGCTGTGGCAGTGAAAGGGAGTATGGAGAATTATGTCCTGATTCTTAGAGGTCTCTACTCTAAAAAGACACATGACTTCATATAATAACTGGTGTGGCAAAAATTTATACTATCATTTTACCAGAAAGAGGAAAACCAAAAATCTCACAACGATATTAATTATTACCACGTTAGCTATTATAAGAAGCAATAATAGAATATCGCACATACAAGACAGAAAGAATGGCATGATTAAAGAAAGAAAGACATGGCAGCTATTGTTTGTTTTGGGGTACATTAATATACTCACATGCAGAGTGTAAGATTGACTATGAAAATAGAGCCAGCATTTGGATCGCTGCCACAGAGAGAGTATTAAAGGCCAGTCAGCATTAGCAAGAGTGGCAGGGATAAAGAAGAGAAAACTACAGTGGCACCCATATGAGTAACCACATGCCCTATTCCATTTTGGCACAGAAGGAAACATAGAATAGCAAGAAGAGGAAAAGTAGAGGAGGTGCAGCCTCAGTTTCACTCTGGGGATAGCTATCTGTCTAGCTTTTGGAGAAAGGAGATGAGCATTAAAATGGTTATGAGACTTACAGAAAAATAAACTCATAATGGATGAAAGACCTAAATGTGAGAGAAGAAACCATCAAAACTCTAGAGGAGAAAACAGGCAACAACCTCTTTGACCTCGGCCACAGCAACTTCTTACTAGACACGTCTCTGAAGGCAAGGCAAATAAAAGCAAAAAAGGACTATTGGGACCCCATCAAAATAAAAAGCTTCTGCATTGCAAAGGAAACAGTCAACAAAATTAAAAGGCAACCGACAGAAATGGAGAAGATATTTGCAAATGACATATTGGATAAAGGGTTAAAATCCAAAATCTGTGAAAAAACTACCAAACTCAACACCCAAAAAACAAATAATCCAGTGAAGGAATGGGCAGAAGACATGAATAGGCACTTTTCCAAAGAAGACATCCAGATGGCCAACAGACACATGAAAAGATGCGCAACATCACTCATCATCAGGGAAATACAAACCAAAACCACATTGAGATGTCACCTCACACCAGTCAGAGTGGCTAAAATTAACAACTCAGGCAGCAACAGATGTTGGCAAGGATGTGGAAAAACGGGAACCCTCTTGCTCTGTTGGTGAGAATGCAAACTGGTGCAACCAGTCTGGAAAACAATGTGGAGGTTCCTCAAAAAAACAAAAATAGAACTACTCTATGACCCAGCAACAGCACTACTAGGAATTTAACCAAAGGATACAGGAGTGCTTATTTATAGGGGCACTTTTGTTTATAGTGTTTATAGAATGATTTTTAATGTTTATGGAAGGATTTTCAACAATAGCCAAATCATGGAAAGAGCCCAAATGTCCATCAACTGATGAATGGATAAAGAAGATGTGATTTATATATACAAAGGAATACTACTTGGCATTAAGAAAAAAATGGAACCCTGCCATTTGCAACAGTGTGGATGGAACTGAAGCGTATTGTGCTAAGTGAAATAAGTCAGTCAGAGAAAGACAGATATCATATGTTTTCACTCATATGTGGAACATGAGAAACTTAACAGAAGACCATGGGAGAAGGGAAGGGAAAAGAATAGTTTCAAATAGAGAAGGAGGCAAACCCATAAGAGACTCTTAGATACAGAGAAAAACTCAGGGTTGATGGCGGGGGAACAGGAGAGAGGGGAAAATGGGTAAGAGGCATTGAGGAGGGCACTTGTTGGGATGAGCACTGGGTGCTGTATGTGAGCGATGAATCATGGGAATCTAACCCTGAAAGCAAGAGCACACTGTATACCCTGTATGTTAGCTAACTTGACAATAAATTATATTAAAATAAGGAAAATAAAGTCACATTGTACTTACTATATGTAAAAAAAAAAAAATGAAAATGAAACTGAAGCTTTAAAGTTGGCCAAAAATTTGTTTATAATTGAAATGACCAGAAAATGTGCACAAAACAGCCTCTATTGTGGAATTGAAAGGAAGATTTCTAAAATATGGCTGAAAGCAATGTTTGGATATAACTAAAGTAGATACACTCATTATTGGTGGGCAGTTATGTTCTAGAGAGTCATCACACATGCAGAAATAGCAAATACAAAACCACTGCTCCTAAGGAAAATGCAAGGTCATATTCCTAAGAACTGATCACAACACCTTTATTAACTGATCAATATACAATCCTATTTTATGTGTTTCTGTTTAAAGACTCCTCCTTTAATACAAATTGTTGATTACTCAGCTTTGAACTAATGACAAATAGCACTATACCTCTTGCCTGAATGCAACTTATCTTTGTAAGATGCATCATAGGCTTTTGCACTTAGGGACACTAGACAGTGCTTCGGCATTTTATTGGAGACCATTTTAAGAAGCTAAATCAACAATCAAAGACACTAATATATAAAAACAAAACAAAATAAAAGAACAAAAAACAAAGTATGGCACCAAATAGAATGAGGGATGTACCAGGAAGAAGGATGGTTGGTTTGAAACTATTCCACTTGTAGGTGACAAAGGTTGAGTGTACTTTGATTCTAAAATTTTGTAACATAATGTGAAAGTCCAGGACTCTAAGAAGTGTTGTGAGAAAAGAGCAAACAAGATATTTGTGTGGTTGGAGTAGGGAGTTCTAGTTTGGAGTTCGAAAAGCACTTTGAAAAAATAATTTTGAATAAATAATAAATGTACACATCTGTATTTGTATATTAATACATTTATAATTGTAACAAATAACAAAAGAGCAGGAACATCAAAAAGGAGCTGTCTCTTTTACTCAAGTCCTCTTACTATTCAGAACTCTTCATTGGATGATAAATATTGTTATGCGGAGGGACGGAATCTAGAAGGACACGCCATTTGAAAGGGACTTTAATAGGTCTTCTGGATTTGGAGAGATGAAGATGGATTATCAGTGCATTTATAGAGACATTATGAGAAAATCTTGATTGAAAGAAATCATGGGGAGAAACTGTGAGGAGTCTTGAAATAAGAAGAAAATTGCCAATTACAGATTTAGTGAGAATTTCTACATTACATGATCATAATACAATTCTCTTTTGAATCATGAGTTAAATATGCCACGGAGTAGAAATTATATCAGTTGATCTCAGAAGTGTATTCTTAATTTCCCTTCACTGTTAAAATTGTTCCTTAATATCCAATGAAAATCTCCACCTATTAATTTTATCCCAGTGATTTATTTTAGTAGGAAAAGGATTATATAAGACTACAAGAAAACCAAATCAAACAGTAAAAAGAAATTAATACAATACAACCTTGTTTGAATTTAACAGCTATTTCTGATAGTTTCAAAAGCCTTTGGGGTTTTAAACAAACTCAACTGAAATAGTTCTACAGTCCCATGAAGTAGGGGCAGGCATTATAATCTCTATATTACAGCTGGGAACCTTGAGGCACAAAGCCATTTAAGTGATATGTCCAAGGTCACTGAGCAAGTCACTGGCGAGGCCAAAAATAGAATCCCAATTCTTCAGCTAGTTCTTTGTTCAGAAAACCATATTGGTTCTTTTATTACTCTAAGGATAAAATTTAGCTTTATATCAGAGGATTTTTTTCTTACATGCCAACCAAAAAATCAACATTTAAAAAGATCATTGAATTAATATTAAATCAAATCATATTTCATGCTTGAGATTTTCAAGTTACTCTTAGAAAAGTGTTTTCTTGTTGTTTAAGAAGAAAATATCCCCACATAGTTTTTCGCTGTTATCTCAATTCATAAAACTTTTCTTCCTCCCCTAAATATTTAATGGCTCTATTTAACTATGAATATGTTCTGGTTTCTGCACAAGAAAATGCAAGCCATAGTAATTGGCTTTGCCTCCAGACAGCTGAGTCAGCAAGAAATCAGGCAGCCTATAGAAACCCTTTTATTTTCTATCAGTTTTTTAGAGTTTCAAGCCATTGAAATATATTGAAAAAATCTGGGAGGGAACTAAACCATGCAAATTAACCTTACATCTGCTTTATACAACTCTTGAACCTCCAGATTTGTAATTCCTTATCTGTGGCTGCTCAAACAATTTTCTGGTTCATAATGCTGTCCGTGCCATGGTAGGAAAGGAAAGTGGATTATAGTCTCCAGTACATATTTGTCTAAAAGTGCTTCTATTTTTCCAGTCATGAAAAGAATCCTTTTCCCCTCTTGTGGGAAGCCGTGAGAGCTAGAAATTCTACTTTTTGAGCTTCATATCTACAAATACGGATTTTGTGAAAAATGATTTTATAAAGTTTAAAGTTGTTAAATATTTTAAAAGAAATATATGTTCACATCCACTAAAAAGCACTATAGACATATTTATTTCTCTTTATATGTATATGCATGCATATATATATAACTCACATGTATGTATGTTTATGTATATAATACATATCATTTCAGAATTATATGCAATTATAATAATAGATAGTAGCATTTATTAAGCAGTCACCTTGTTCCAGGAACTCTGTGAAAGTTTTTATATATGATATTTCATTTATCCCCATCAGAACATTATGGGGTAACTATTATTATTTTGACTTACTTAATGAGGAGACTGAGACACTAAAAACATAAATCAATTGCCCAAAGTTATAGAGCTTTTATGTGGCAGAACAAGGTTATAAACACAGGTGGTTTTAATTCTTCTACATCATGTATGAATAGGAATTATTTTTGGACATGTGAGTAAAATAAAAATGTGGTTTAGAGATTTAGTCAAAACTGACTAAATTCGTAAACTAAGATCCAGAGAAAAGAAATGTCTTCCATAGGTTGTACAGCCACCCAGTTCCCAAACCTGGAGTATGACTCAGGTAGCATTCTACTATTGTACTCACCGTTGGCATCATCAGATAATGTCATAAATTGCAAAACAGGTAGGAACTGTTTTTTGTATAGATACCCATTTTTTATCTAGTGATATTTTTCCAGCTGAGATAATTTTTAAGATTAGGTAGATAAAATATTTTTCATTTGTTTAATTTCTGTTAATGTTTACAAGAAAGTTTACCAAAAAAAAAAAAAAAAAAAAAACAAACCCCAAACAACAAACAAACAATAAAACCAAGACAGTTTGTTACCACATATACAAATATAGGGATCTCTATAGTTTCTCATGACTGGTGTTCAACAACTTTCTCCAATCCCACTCATTATTCAAACTACTTTATAAATGTTAAGGAAATAGCTTGTGCTAAGACACTCAGATTTCTGAAATGCTACTTTCAATGGGACATCTTAGTATTTATCTTGGGGCAATTTTGTTGTTGTTGTTGTTGGATTTGACACTCTTTATTCCTCCTTTCCTTCTCTGAGTTTGACTTCATGCTATTCTGGTCCCAGTTGCAACTTTTGAACTGTACTTCCTCTCATTCTTGTCTGAGTTCTTTAACAAATGTTGACGTTTCTTAATTTTCAGTCTGCAGAATCCTACTATCCTTAGTGTATAAACACCTCACGGATGAGGATCATCACATTCCCTATCAAAAACATATCTGGATAATTCTATATGTGAATTGCATGCACACACACACACACACACACACACTAAAGAGAGGACAATAAGCTTCAGATTCCATTTTTATACTGTACTTTCTAACTCAGCCATCCACAAGTGAGAGTAGAAAACACAAAAATGATGGTCAGAGGTAGTCCTACAGGGATATAACACCTACATTGAGAGCTGAAGCTTGAGAAAGATCCAGTTATGTGACTCTATCTGGCAAAAATTTTTTATAAAGTTCTATTTTTTAATAAACTATTCTTAAGTGGTACTATGTTGATAAAATTCCCTGCTAAAAGTACACTAAAACAAAACAAAAAACCAGACTCAAAACATTCTCTGGTCTCCCTCAGTTTCTGGACTGATCTCACTTTCTCATTTAAGACTTTGACTTGTTACAAGTTAAAGCTTTAGTTTCATACTCAACCTTCTCTCACCTTTTCCACTTGTAGCACAGATTAGTCTTACCTTGATATAGAAAGATGGAGTTAAGGAGAGAAAATTATGGCCTGTCCATTCCATACTTCCCTTTCCTCCTCTGTTGTGTGCTGAGACCTAAGTAGGAAAAAGGAAATTGTCCAATATTTTCTTACTTCCTTATGCAGGATTGCAATCTTTTCCTTGTTTGGTTATAACTGTCATATTCCCTGAATGTAAACTCCAACACACCATGATGATGCATTAGTGTGCAGCTCCCCTACATACTTTTACATCTGTAGGTTTGGCCTAGTCTCTTAACTGGCCTTTAGCTGATGACCTTCAGACTGCATTGCTCTTACGCTTATGTTCCTTTTGTCCCTTCATTGCCCAAATCTGTAGGTGTAATGGCAAGACTACATCCCCCAATTGTATTTATCCTTCTACAGCTGGTGGGACCCTGCAGAATGCTTCTCCTGTATGCTTAGAGGTGTCCCTGCTTCGTCTATGTCTCGCAGCTTACCTACACACACACACATACATGTATACATAATGCATACATTTTCTCCCTCTCTTACTTTCCTTTTCTCTCCTTCCAATTCTCCCTTCTTCTGCTCATTTAGCACAGGAGCATATAAACAAGGCCTTGTTCTAAGAAGACGTATAAACAAAGAATGAAAACTGTTTCCTTTTCTTGAAGCCTTTACAATATTTAGAAATGAATCTCATAGAGTCCCCTTCAATGTCTTCAAAGTGGGAAAACTTTTGCTGAACAGGGATGTCTCCAAACCGTCAACCGCAGTTTTGCATTTTCCAAAACTCACTCTATGAGTAATTGGTGGGGATGTCGTAGGGTTGACACATGTCCCTTCCCTAACTTGCACCTCTCAGTAATTCCAATTTCTGGTGGTTCTCTGAATTTATAGTGCTAAGTACTGAAGACAGTCTATCATCAGCTTAAGCCATAATTCTAGAATAGAAGAAATCATCAACATTTTGTTACATCGGATCAAAGAAAGATAATTCATGGACAGAAAGTAGTTGCAAAGGCTCTGAAATACCATACTCTTTTTGGCATCTTAATAGACTCTGACTTCATTTTTGACATTTAACTGCTGACAGCTTTTAGGCCCTACCCCTTTTGCCCCACAACTGTCTAAGCTGACAAAAAATGCTGGGTGTTCCCTCTTCTGGCAAGAGTAGGAAATTCAAGTCATGCAAACCCCAGCCTATTCACAGAAACACTTACTCAATCCCATCCCTAATTGCAATAAAAGCCAAACTAGTTTCTTTTCTCTGTTCTCTCCAGGGGCCACTTTTGGACCTGGTTGGGAGATTTCCCTGTTTTTAAAGAAAGCTTCATTATGTGAGTAATAAACCTTTTCATATCCTCTTTGTCTCTTTTTGGTAAGAAATCATTTTTTTGTTTAGGTGTAATTGATATATAACATCATGTTACTTTCGGGTGTACAACATCGTGGTTCAATATTTGTATGTACTGCGAAGTGATCACAATACATGCTCCCAACTACACTCCTGGGAAGAAAGAGAATCTGTACCTGATACGAGCCAGGTAATAATCCTTATGATGAGCCCTTTGAGGATGTTCCTTGCAGAAACATAACAGGCCTGCTGGAAGTCAGTCAGTTCCTGATGAAAACAGGCACCTTGGAGTACTCCCACATGTGGGTGATCAAGTTCAAGGGCGGGTGCAGTTGTCAAAGTGGCCGTAAAGGGCAAGAATCTGGGCGACAAACACAAACTGATGGAGGGTTTGAAGCAGCCGGCCGGCCAAGTTGCACCGCATGGTGCAGTACATCATCAAGGAATGGGGGGAGTATTATCACCGCAGGGGAGGGTGAGCTGCACCTGGAGAGCTGCCTCAAGGACCTGGAGGAGGATCATTTCATCAAGAAATCGAACCATGCACCATGAAAACTGTCAGCCAGGAGTTGAACGTGCTCTGTCTGTCCAAGTCACCCAATAAGCATAGTGGGACGTGCGTGAAAGCACAGACCTTCCCTGACGGTGAGGCCGAGGCCATCTGACAAGGCAGAGGCGTCCACAGCCAGGAGCTCAGGCAGCGCATGCTACCTCACAAGAAGCACAAAAACGTGGCTGAGACCCGCAAGATCCGGCGTTTTGGGCCCAACGGCACAGGCACCAACAACCTCACCGATATCATCAAGTATGTGCAGTATTCCAACCACACTGAGGTCCGTGTTGTGCCCCAGACCTAGAAGGCCACGTAGGAGGTGCTTCTGTGACAGGAGAACGAACACTGGCGTGTGCTTTGGCGCCACCATATGACGCTGCGCGCATACGTCATCCAGCGCGCATACGTCATCTAGCGCGCCTCCACTCCAGAGTGCTAAGTGTCTGGCCCTGGGTCTGGGAGCCCGAATGCATTGGGTGTGATATCTAGGGCAAGTGGCTCATGGCATCTACACTGTCCTGAACAGGAAACGGGGCCACAGCTTCGAGGAGTCTCAGGTGGCCAGTATCCCTATGTTTATTATGAACGCCTGCTTGTCAATGAGTCTTTTGGTTTTACTGACAGACGACCTGGGGTTTAACGCAGGCAGCCGGCTAGGCCTTCTCCTCGTGCGTATGTGACCACTGGCAGATGCTGTCCAGAGACCCGTTTTACGACACCAGCCGCCTGAGCCAGGAAGTGGCTTAGACCCCTAAGTGCAAAGGCCTGAAGGAAGGCATCCTAATTCTGGACAACTTGCTTAACGAATTGTAAGCAGGCCTCCCGGAAGTCCATTCCGCCCTGGGCGAGATTCAGTGTGGCACCGGCGTCTGGCTGATGATGGACCGCAACGATCCTTCAGATTTCCTCATGACACCTCAAGACTGTCCACACACAGTGATGCTCCACCTGGCAGGTTTCTGGGGCCTGACCGTGCATTGCATTGCTCAGCGTTAACACGTGATGTCCTTTCCTTTGATACTGATTTCAAGATTTCAGAGGCAACAGAAATGCCCTTTCAGCAGGTACTAATTTGGCCGGTAGGGGTGGGGGAGGGGATAGGACACTCACCCCCCCCTTTTTTTTTCACTTCTTCAGAGGGAAACTCAAATGTCCTCCCGCCTTTTTTTTTTTTTTAATAGTGCGTCAAGAGGTTTATTTGTTGTAATGGCCCATATTTGGGTCCCCCCCCCCCCCCCGAAAGGAGAAAGGAACAAGGACGTAGACATTTTCTTTGGACAGAAACTAGAAGGCAGGAACTCTTGTGTGATGTCATCATGAGCACCTCCAACTGTATTAGCACCATTGGAATAATAAATTTGATATGGTGGTGACTGTGAGAAAAACAAACAAACAAAAAAAACGAAGTTTGAATTGAATGTGACATAATCAGACTTAGTATCCTAACCAAAGTTTAAGTAGTACGTGGGGGGCGGGGGGAGGGGGAGCCCATCCCACCTCTTTGGGATGAGTAAAACAATTGGCACTGTAAGGAAGATGGCCAAACAATAATCACCACCACCAGGACTGGGAGAGGAGGTCTTTTTTCTAATGCTTTTTTTTTTGGTAACTGGTTTCGTTGTCTACTGGCAAGCATACACTTGGAGCTGCTGAATGATGGTTAGTTTATGCTTTGAGATGTGTTGTTTTGTGCTGTATTTGCTGAGCACTCCCCACATCTCCCTTCCAGGTTAGCCAACTTAAGTCAGAAGTTTTTGATAATTGGCACTTAGGTGCAGTAATATGGAAACAGGGGCCTCCTTAAAATGACTGTAGTTCATGTGTCTTGGCTAGGAACTATCTGTGTGTTTTAGGTTGACTCGTTCATCTTGATTCTGATATAAGCCATAACTACTTCTAGCTCAAAGGAATGACTCTTATCCTATAATCATTGGTTGTGTGTCTCAAACTGGCACTGGCTAGCGACATATTGAGTGCCTAAGGGAAAAACTGCAGTGTATAGCCCATAGGTTGTTGCTCATGTGGAGGAAAGGTAGTCACTATGTAGCATGATGAAGACCACACTCCTAAAACAAATGACACACTGTAACTTTTAAAAATGTTGCCTGTGTTGCCAAAAAAAAAAAAAAAAAAAAAAAAGTCTGTATACTCTGGGATATAGGGAATAATACCTATGATGCCCTCCTGACACAGGTAAAGGGCTATTCAAACCCAGTCTCAGTCCAGAGTCCTTAAACCCAATAAAGTTAATATTGCCATGGAAGAGGCCCCTAACCCAATGATACTGACTGTGACTCTCTGGAGGAAGAAACTTACGTGAGTAGGATAGAGAGGATTCCCTCAAAGTACGTCCAGAAACCATCAAAAAACAAACAAACAAAAAACAGAGGTCCATGATATACTAAATTGGAAATCCAAACTTTACTGGAAATCCCAAATTACTAAAAGACTTTCTACACCAAATAGATAAAAGAACACTAATTAAGTCTTATGCCTTTATAACACAGGTTCTGAATTTAACATCTGCTCACGTGCACCAATAATGGCCTTTATCAGTACTGAAGTTCAAATTTCAGTTATCCCTGGGGATACCCACTAAACTTATATAAGGTATCACTTTACTCTTAGAGAAGTTACAAAATATAAACTAGAGGGGGGAAAAGTATGCTTCACTCTAACTATCAGAACTATTACTTTGGTTAATTCCCCATAGTCAGAATACTTGTTATCCTAGTGAGCATCCATAGTGAGCATGACCTCTGAACCAACCAGTAATAAAATTAAACGAAGTGTTTGGCACTCACAATTAGGTTTATAAAATGGGACCCCATCAACCTGACTCCTCATTTTCCTATATTTTCTGGCTTGAGAAATGGATGACTGAGCAATGGCTTCAACAGTGTACTTCTTTTTGCTCCATATTATCCATTCAACGTCACTGACACTCTGATGGCAAAAGGGGAAGCATGGAAACAGGACATGAATGGAAGGTCTGAGATGATGAGGTGGAAAAGGATCACGTCTTTAGTGCCTTTAGTTATCCTTAAGCACTTCATTTCAACCATGGAGGATCTTACCTTTAGTCCTTTAGTAATAGCTACAGGAAGTGTAGATTTTGATGAGGCATGGATTTGGTGAGAATATTTGAGGTGGCAAGTGGGATTTGCTACATAACAGAGGAATGGGGAGGATAAGAATTCCCAGGAATATCAGAAGGATGATCCCTTGTCTGAGTTTATCTGTACAAAGGGTAATTCCTGAATGAGGACCCTTAGGCTATTTTAACCATTCTCTACTCTGCCTAAAGGCAGAGAGTAACATTTAAAGAAGGCTGTGTTTTTTTGTTCAACTGTCCTGTCTTTTTAGCATTTAGAGAAGGTTTTGTTCAGATGTCCTGTCTGTGATCACCCTCTCTTTATTCAAAAGCATTTGAGACTCATTTTGATGAATTTAAAGTGAGAAACTTTTACTTAAAAAAAAAAAAACAAAAAAACAAAAAACAGTGCTAGAAACTAAGTACAAAAGAAATAGCTGCCAGGAGTAAGATTGAGTTATCTGCTTGAAATAAAATAGCCCATTTTCATGCAACTATTTATTGGTTATTTCAAGGTTCTTAAAATTAAGATATTAAATGATCCTTCTTGAATCACTGTTTCTGATTAAATAGGTACTAGAGCAAATAAAAATCATTTTTAACCACATGCTTTTAATTTTACAAATAATGATTCTCAAATAGACAATCTTATTAATTTTATTTTTGTATTCTTCATAGAGCATATGGACATGATTTGGTTGTCAATTACTCAAAAAGTATTTAATTAGTGTCTACTATGTTTCTGTGCTGGGGACGGGGTGTGGGGGGAGAGAGAGAGAGAGAGAGAGAGAGAGAGGTAATGTGAGGGAGAAAACTACTTAGGAAAATAAAAAAAAAAAAACACAAGCAATGGACTCTGATATATATTGTTAAAATACTTTTAAACCATTCCTGTTTTCCCCAGAGCTAGATATACACAAATAGTAGCTTGTGTACCTTGCTCATAGCCATTGTATTTTAATAAAATTAATGATTTATTATCTGTCTGTAATAGTCTGACAGAGACACACTATTGATTTCTCCTCTCTGGATCTCTGATGGCAACCTTGTGTCTGCTAAGTGATGGGATCAGTAAGACTTGATAAATAGACATTTAGTTAATGAGAGCCAGTAAGAAAATAAGCTCCTATAAAATGGAAACACATAGAAATGTGTAAAAAAAAAAAAAAAAAAAAGAAAAGAAAAGAAAAGAAAGAAAAGGAAACTGAAAATAGTTTATGTAGCTTTTTGTTTTAAAACCATTAAATTTAGGTTATGTTCTTTAATAAAATATAAGATATTTAGGTCATCTTGAGTTAGAGAAGAGATGGGATGCCAATTTTGAAGTAGGCCTTGAGGGAGAGCTGGTATTTCAGGAAAAATAATATTACCTTAACATTCATAATTTCAGCACAGTGTCATGTGTTGAGAAATATTTAATTGGAAGATATTGACTTCATCTTCCAAAGAATGATGGGATGTTTCAATGAATGGAAGGATTTGGTAAGATGCTTGAGGAGGGATAGAAAACAGGAAATTACCAACTGACCTCACAATTGGAACAGTCTGAAGCTTCATTTTTGCATTGGAATTTACAACTTGATCCCAGCTATCATTACAGATACAACTTTCTGTATTCTGTCTTCCCAGGAGTATCTTGTAATTTAAAGTTTATCCTATTTTCCTTCTTTGTTGTTATTATTATTTTCAAAAATGCACTGTGATTTATCAGTTGTTCCCACTGAAATGCTAAACTCAGTGACAATTGTCTCTACTTCATTTCTAAATACAGTTGTCTCCAAGATCTCTCAATTCTTCTTTTTCTATAGCTGATACTCACTAGTTATCTTATCTGTTTTTACCCTCTTTCAGGATAGCATCAACTATGGCCAGACCAAGACCCTGGGAGTAGTACTTCTCATAGTTAATTGTGCATTTAAATGATCTGCAGATTTGGGGAAAATTATTTTAACTTAAATGTGTTAGAGTAGGTCCTGAAATTCTTCATTTTTAATAAACTTGCAGTTGTTGATACTGCTGAGCTCAGGCTACATGTTGAGAAGTACGGCTTTATAGATCTTACCAATATCTCCACAACTGTCACACATATACCATTCCATATTAAAATAAAATAAAATAGGAATGATAAGAAAAAAATGAAATGAGTAAAGGTATAGAATAAAATTCTGATTTTTCTCATATTTAAAAAATGTATTTTCTTGGAAATTGCAGAATTCAAATTCTAATTCTCACGATGTCTATTGAGTAATTCAGCTCATTTTTCACTTCATGTTTGTATTTTTGTAAGAACACCTTATTTGATGTTCAATCTTTATCCTTTCCCAAAGAACTTTCCAGAAACCTATGTGACCTTTATTACATAAATACATATGAATCAAATGTTAAAAATAATAAACAAACCAGAAACAAATAATAAACTTAAACTCCTTACTTGCTTTTTGTTGCAAATAAGTTAGACTGGTAATCAAAAGTGTCAACTAATTCCATCTAACCTGATATTATTTTCAAACATTAACACTTTTTTTTCATATGTTAGTCTCCACACTATGAAGACTTGCTGCATACTCATTTACTCATCTATGTGTCAGCAGTATACATTGTTTATTCTGTTAGGTGCTATTTTATGCTTTTGGGCTATATTTATGTACAAGATAGATACAGTTCTTATTCTCATGGGATTCACATCAGTCGGGGAACCAAAATATTAACAAATATTACACAGATAAATTATTAATCATGATTATGTTTATTCAGAATTCCGTGAAATTTTAAATGAGTAAAAGCTACTATAATTGGGGTTAATGCATGTTTCCATAAAGGTTTTCCTGAAGAAGTGATATTAAATTAAAACCTGAAGAATGAGCAGGATTTAGGTGGATGAAGGGTAAACAGTATGTGTGACAGAGTGGAGACAGGGAGTATCTGAGCATGTTTAAGAAAGTAAATGCCAGTGTAGCTAAATGACAATAAATGTAATTGAGATGTCTTGAAAGGAATTTGGAGAGGTAGGTAGCAACTAGATTATACAGAATGATGAAGGCCGCATATAGAATTTCTTTAATATAAGCCTTTACTCATACTCTAATAGCTGGAATGCTCTTTCTTTGATCCTCTGTCTCTGCTAACTCTTTCCATCCTCCAAGTTCCATCACCCGGGAATTAATCATGATGTCTAATATTTATTAAATCCTTGTCATTTGCCAACCCCAGTAGGAAATACTTCATATACAGCTCCTATTTATTTCCTAACTTTTTTATACACAGTGACTTTATCATTCCTTTACAAGAAAGTGGAGTGTGGAGAGGTTGAGTAAATTATCCAGGATTATATGTGGCAGATCATGTTGGAAAGCCAAGCTGTCTGATATAAAGATAATTTAACCACTAAGCACTACAGGCTCTTTTAAAAGGTATTTAATTCCACTAACCTCTGCTCTAACTCTTTTGACAATTCCACTGAAACTTTGTGTTTTCTAGTTTTTAAGAAATTTGTTGATATATGTGGTCCTAGTGCCACCCCACATCCTGGCATTAATTTCTGCCATGGAGACATTATGAAAAGAATACTCAAACTAATCAACTTTGCCTACTATGGAGCTAGGTCCACAAAAGGTATCCAAGTAATATTTTGGAGTAAATGCTTCAGTGATCAAAATTCAGGTTAATCTGTGTTTTGGCTTTGCTATGATCATCCAGAGGCACAGTCTCCCTGAGTCAGTTTAGACTAGGCTGGGACACAAAGAAAGTAGCAAGTGTTTCTTCTAAATGTACCAAAATCCAGTGTTGCCCCAAGAACCCTACTGCACCCCATAGTGAAAAAGAGAGTCCTAAGAATGATTGACTCTTCATTTCATACAAATATCCAAGAGGGCTCAACTTTTCACCAAGGGAATATAATGCACTTAGGACTCAATGGAATTCAAAATTCTAATAACATGAATCTCTTTCCAGCATGCCCAAGTATACAGTATTAATGCCAATTAATTGCATATCCATTTAATAATTGGGATAATAGTATTTAGGTCCAAACTTGCTAAAATATTTATCTATATATCTCTATATATGTGTAATTTTGGCAAAATTATCAGTGCCCTAGTTTGGGTACCAGTATCAAGGGAGAATCTATCATATATGTTAACCATTTCTTAAATAAAAGAGCTCTTGCAAATTAAAAATCGTATTTATGAAAGTAATAGAAATGATTTAACCATGAGTTAATAATATCTGGAGACTCATGAATTGAGATTTCTTTTCGATTCTCGAAATGGCTTACAAGCTGGGAGCTTAATTAACAGAAACACATGGCATAAATTTTCCTGTCTACTATCATTGGTATTCTGTGAACATAAGGAGGAAAATCCATAGTTTGTTCAAAATCACAGTTCTATGAATTAAAATGGTGGTACTTTATATCAGGTGAGGAATAGTTAGGAGAAGATGTTTTAACATTCTGTGTCCCAAGAATGTCTCTTCCATTAAGTAGAAAAGGAATGTACTGAGGACTGGGTCTATCCATTGATATATAGTTACATTTAGGTGGCTTTTTTTTTTTTTTTTTTTTTTTTTTTTTTTTTTTGAGAGAGAAAGAGAAAGAGAACCTGTGTGTGGAAGAAGGGAGAGGGAGAGAAAGAATCTTAAGCAGGCTCCATGCTTAGTGTGGAGCCCAATGTAGGGCTTGATCTCACCACCATAAGATCATGACCTGAGCCAAAATTAAGAGTTGGATGTTTAACCGACTGAGCCATTCAGGCACCCCTAGTTGCTTTATTTTCAATATGTATGTTTGTGCTTGATATTCTGGTCTTCTAATTTATTTCATCTTTTTTATTACAATATTTACCTACTCATTTTCCCTCTTACAACTTCCATAATGTAGATTCTTTAAATTTAAATATCAGGATAATGATATCATTGTCTTCTTCCACGAAGAAAAATAAAATAAAAAAATAAACACTGCTTAAGTGGGAAGAATTTGTGATAACACTATATTAGTAACACACTCTGAAATCTGTGTTCTTTACAAGGTACTAGGGTTATAGTATCATATATTTGCAGCTCTCGACCATTTAATTGCCTTTCCTGCAGCCATAATACTTAACAGTCTAAGGAACTGGACACCTAAATACTTGAGTGATTTTGAGTGTCTCTATGTACTGCTGCCATGAGGTAGAGTTTCCAGGGCTTTTTCAGCTGACTGTTTGAATGACAAATATGGTTCCTTTTATAGGATCATTGCATCATCTGTGCTTTTATAGATATATAAATATGTATTTATAGAAACACTATGGAAGCTTCTTTATTTTTTAATTTATATATGTGTATATTTAGAAACGTTTACCACAATAAGCTTAGTTAACATCCATCACCTTACATTTACAATGTTTTCCTTGTGATGAGAACTTTTAAGAGGTATTAAATTTGCAATTTTCAATAATGCAATACATTATTGTTAACTATAGTCATTATATGTTGTGTATATATGTATATATATATACATTTTCCTTTTTTATTTCATTTAATTTTAATTGCAGTATAATTACTTTCAAGTGTACAATATAGTGATTCAACAATTCCATATATCACTCCTCATCATGACCAGTGCACTCCTTAATACCCATCACCTATTTCCCCATCTATCCACCCACCTCCTCTCTGGTAACTATCAGTTCTCTGTAGTTAAGAATCTGTTTCTTGGTTTGCCTCTCTCTCTCATTTTTTCCCTTTGCTTGTTTGTTTTGTTTCTTACATTCCACGTATGAGTGAAATCATACGGTATTTATCTTTCTCTGACTTATTTCAATTAGCGTAATACTCTGTAGGTCCATCCATGTCATTGTAAATGGCAAGGTTTCATTATTTTTTATGTCTAATATTCCATTGGAAATATATACTACCACTTCTTTACCCATTCATCAGTTGATGGACACTTGGGCTGCTTCCATAGTTTAGCTATTGTGCATAATGCAACTATAAACACCAGGGTTCATGTATCCCTTTGAATTAATATTTTTGTATTCTTTGGGTAAATACCTAGTAGTGCAATTGCTGGATAGTAGGGTGGTTCTATTTTTAACTATTTGAGGAATCTTCGTAATTTTTTCCACAGAGGCTGTACCAGTTTGCATTCCCCCAACAGTGCAAAAGGGTTCCTTTTTCTCCATATCCTTGCCAACACCTGTTGTTTCTTCTGTTTTTGATTTTAGCTATTCTGACAGTTATGAGGTGGTATCCCACTGTGGTTTTGGTTTGCATTTCCCTGATGATGAGTGATGGTGAGCATCTTTTCATGTGCGTGTTGGCCATCTGGCTGTCTTCTTTGGAGAAATATCCATTCAGGTCTTCTGCCCATTTCTTCACTGGATTATTTGGTTTTGTTTTTTTTTTGTTGTTGTTGTTTATTTTGGTGTTGAGTTGTATGAGTTCTATAATTTGGATATTAAGTTGTTATTGGATATGTCACTTGCAAATATCTTCTCCCACTTAGTAGTTTGCCTTTTAGTTTTGTTGATTGTTTCCTTGACTGTGCTGAAGCTTTTATTTTGATGTAGTCCCAATAGTTTACTTTTGCTTTTGTTACCCTTGCCTCAGGAGACATATCTAGGAAAATGTTGAGACAATGTCAGGCCAATGTCAGAGACATTACTACCTTTACTCACTTCTAGAATTATGGTTTCAGGTCTCACATTTAGGTCTTTCATACATTTTGAGTATATTTTTGTGTATGGTGTAAGAAGGTGGTCCAATTTCGTTCTTTTACATGTTGCTGTCCAGGTTTCCTAACACCATTTGTTGAAGATACTGTCTTTTTAACAATGGATATTCTTCCTAGCTTTGTCAAGGATTAATTGACCATATAATTGTGAGTTGATTCCTGGGATTTTTCTTATGTTCTGTTGATCTCTGTGTCTATTTTTGTTCCAGTATACATATTGTTTTGATTGCTACAGTTTGGTAATATTACTTGAAGTCCAGAATTGTGATTCCTCCAGCTTTGCTTTTCTTTTCCAAAATCAGAGTCTTTTGTGATTCCATGTACATTTTAGGATTTTTTTGTTCTAGTTCTGGAAAATGCTGTTGGATTTTTATAAGGATTACATTAAATATGTAGATTGCTTTGGGTAGTATAGACATTGTAAGAACATTTGTTCTTCTGATCCATGAATGTGGTATGTCTTTCCATTTCTTTGTGTTTTCTTCAGTTTCTTTCTTCAATGTTTTATAATTTTCATTCTTGAGTTCTTTCATCTCTTTGATTGGGTTTATTCCAAGTATGCTATTATTTTTGGTGCAACTGTAAATGGGATTATTTTTATCAATTTATTTTTCCACTGCTTCACTATTAGTGCACAGAAATGCAATAGATTTCTGCACATTGGTTTCATAGTCTGCAATTTTACTGAATTATGTATCAGTTCTAGCAGTTTTTGGTGGAGTCTTTCAGGTTTTCTATGTATAATATGTCAATTGCAAATAATGAAGGTTTTACTTCTTCCTTACCAATTTTGATGCTTTTATTTCTTTCTCTTTCATTGGTGTAGCTAGGACTTCCAGTACTTTGTTGAAGAAAAGTGGTGAGTGTGGACATCCTTGTCTTGTTCCTGACCTTAGAGACAAAGATCTCAGTTTTTCCCAATTGAATATGATGTTTGCTATGCATTTTTCATATATGGCCTTTATTATGTTGAGGTATGTTCCCCCTACACCTACTTTGTTGAGGGCTTTTATCATGAATGGTTGTTTTGCTCTGTCAAATTTTTTGTGTCTCATGAAATGACACTATGTTTTTATCCTGTCTCTTAATGATGTGATTTATCAAGTTGATTGATTTGCAAATATTGAACCACCCTTGCATCCTGACAATAAATCTCATGTGATCCTGGAGAATGATTTTTTTAAATGTATATTTGGATTCTGTTTGCTAGTATTTTGTTAAAGCTTTTGCATTTATATTTATATAGGTATTGGCCTATAGTTCTCTTTTTTTGTGTTGTCTTTATCTGGTGTTGGTATCAAGATAATGCTGGTCTCGTAGAATGAATTTGGAACTTTTTCTTCTTCTCCTTCTCCTTCTCCTTCTTCTTCTTGTTTTTTGGAATAGTTTGAGAAGAATAGGTATTAACTATTCTTTAAATGTTTGGTGGAATTTGCCTGTGAAGCCCTGTCATCCTAGGCTTTTGTTTGTTGGGAGGGTGTTTTTTTGTTTTTTTGTTTTTTTTTTTCATTTTTTTTTTGTTTGTTTGTTTGTTTGTTTGTTTACTGATTCAATCACCTTTCTGGGAACTGGTCTATTTAGATTTTCTATTTCTTCTTGCTTGGTAGGTTATGTGTTTCTAGGAATTCATCCATTTCTTTTAGGTTGTCAAATTTGTTGGCATACAGCTTTTCATAATGTTCTCTTAAAATATAACCAATACATTTTCTGTTGTATTGGTTAGTATTTCTCTTCTTTCATTTGTGATTTTATTATTATCTCTCTTTCTCTCTCTCACTCACTGGCAGTCTCACTGTCTTTTAATGAGTCTGGCTAGAAGTTTATCAATATTGTAGGTCTTTTCAAAGAACCAGCTCCTGGCTTCAGTGCTCTGTTCTGTTTTTTGTTTGTTTGTTGGTTGGTTGGTTTCGGTATCCTTTATTTCTGCTCTAATCTCTATTATTTCCTTACCTATTCTAGTTTTGGGTTTTGTTGTTTTTTTGTCTAACTTCTTTAGGTATTAGTTTGGGTTCTCTACTTGAGATTTTTCTTCTTGATGTAGGCCTGTATTGCTATAAACTTCCCTCTTAGAAGTGCTTTTGCTGCAATTCAGATGTTTTGGACCATTGTGTTTGCATTTTCATTTGTTTCCATGTACTTTTGGATTTCTTGCTTGACTTCTTGGTTGATCCATTCATTGGTTAGTAGCATTCATTTAACCTCCATGTGTTTGTGGTCTATCTATCTATCTATTTTTATGTGTGTATATGTGATTTCTAGTTTCAGAGCATTGTAGTCAGAAAAGATGCTTGCTATTACTTTGATCTTTTTAAATTTGTTGAGAACTTTTTTATGACCTACTATGTGATTTGTTCTAGAAAACATTCTGTGTGCACTTGAAAAAAATGTATATTCTGCTGTTTCAGGGTAAAATGTTCTGAATGTATCTGTTAAATCTATATGGTCCTCTATGCCATTCAAAGTCACTGTTTCTATGTTGATTTTCTGTCTTGATGATTTATCCATTGATGTAAGTGAGCACTTAAAGTACTCTGCTATTATTGTATTACTATCAGTTAGTTCCTTTATGTTTGTTATTAGCTGTTTTATGTATTTGAGTGTTTCTATGTTGGGTACATATGTATTTACAATTGTTATGTTTTCTTGTTGTAGTGTCCCTTTATTATTATATAGTGTCCTTTATCTCTTTTTTCACACTTTATTTTTATTTTTATTTCATTTTATTTTATTTATTTTACTTTATTTTATATGCTTATTTATTTATAGAGAGAGCAAGCACGTATGGGAGGGGTAGAGAGAGGGGGAGAGGGACCGAGAGAGGGAGAGAGAGACTCCCAAGCAGGCTTTGTGCTGACAGTGTGGAGCCCATCAGTGCTTGATCTCACAAAACTGTTAGTTCATGACCTGAGCCAAAACCAAGAGTCAGACACTTAACCAACTAAGCCACCCAGACACCCCTACACACTTTATTTTAAAAGTCTATTTTGTCCAATATAAGTATTGCTAGTCTGTCTTTCTTTTGATGGCTTTTCGCATGATAAATGTTTCTCCATCCCCTCACTTTCAATCTGCAGATGTCTTTAGGTCTGAAATGAAACTCTTTTAGGAAGCATATAGATGGGTATTTTTTTTTATCCACTTTGTCTTTTTTTTTAAACTGTATGTCTTTTGATTAGAGTGTTTAGCCCATTTATGTTCAAAGTAATTACTGATAGATATGTATTTATTGTCCTATTGTTACCTATTTTGTGGTTGTTTTTGTCATTTTACTCTGATCCTTTCTTCTCTTTCTCTCTTGTGGTTTGATGTTTCTTTAGTGATGTACTTGGATTCCTTATTCTTTATTTTTTACCTATTATTATTTTTTTTTATTTGTGGTTACCATTTGGCTTATATGTGACATCTTCTGCTTACGGCAGTCTATATTAAGCTGATGGTTGCTCAATTTTGAACTCATTCTTTACTCCTTTCCCCTCCATGTTTCAGATATTTGTTATAATATTTTACATCCCTTTATTTATGGTTTTTGTTTTATACTCCCAGTGTCCCCCCTAACATTTCTTGGAGGGCTGGTTTAGTGATCATGAATTCTTTTAACTTTTATTTGTCTTAAAACTCTTTATCTCTCTTTCTATTCTGAATAATAGTCTTGCTGGTTAGAGTATTCTTGGCTGCATATTTTTCACTTTCAGCACTTGGAATACATCATGCCACTCCCTCCCTGCCTGCAAAGTTTCAGCTAACATAGCTGCATAGTTTCAGCTAACAGTAAAAAAAAACTTCTTTTTTTTATATAACTATTTTTTTGCCATTTTAATTACTGTGTGTCTTGGTGTGAACCTCCTTTGGTTGAATTTGTTGGGGGATCTCTCTGCCTCCTAAATCTGGATCTCTGTTTCTGTCTCCAGATTCAGGAAGTTTTCAATAATTATTTCTTCAAATACATTTTCTGCCCCTACTTCTCTATCTTCTCCTTCTGGGATCCTTATAATGTGGATGTTATTATACTTGATGGGATCACTGAGTTAGTTCTAAATCTGTTCTCATTGTGAAATTTTTATTTGTCTCTCATCTGCTCAGCTTGATTGCTTCTCATTACTCTATCCTCCAGGTCACTGATACATATCCTCCAGGTCACCGATAATGTATGTATCTGATATATACATTGCTTTCTGTATTCTATTTATTCCATGTATTATATTTTTAATTCCATTTATTGAATTCTTCATCTTTGATATTTTTTTTTTATCTCTTTGTGAAGGGTCTCACTGATGTCTTCCACCCTTTTCTGAAGTCCAGTGAGTGTCTTTATGATCATAGCTTTAAGTTTTCTAGTGGGCATATTACTTATTTCTGTTTCACTTAGATCTCTTGCTGTGATTTTGTCCTGTTCTTTCATTTGGGACATTTTTTTTTTTTTTTGTCTTCTCATTTTGTTTATGTCTCTGTGTCTATTTCTGTGTTTTAGGGAGTTCAACTATGTCTTCTGCTCCTGAGAGTAGTAGTTTTATGAGGAAAAGTTTCTATAGTGTCCTGCAGTGTAGTATCCTCTGTTCACCTGAACCTGGCACTTCAGGGAAGTCTCCTGTATGTGTTGCTTACATCCTTCTAGTGTGTTTCAGTTATTTTTCCTTTAAGTTCAGGGGTCTTCACTGACTCTCTGCCTGTTGTGGGCTGTGCTTGATTTCTGTGATTTTAGTGAGACCCAGGCAGGCCAGCTCTGAGGGAACATGACCATAGAATGGCTGGATGTAAGGTGGTAGTGTTAGCAAAATTTGTGCTGAGCTGTTAGTTTTATGTGAACTAACATGAAGGTCATGTGAAGGCCAGTGGCCACTGGGGGCACAGCACACTGCAGCAATGTTGGTAGCTGGAGGTGCCATGTCTGTGCATACAGTGGTTGGCAAGGCGCCTATATGGGGTTAGCAAAATTTGTGCTGAGCCACTAGTTCTAGGCCATATCCTGGAAGCTTGGGTGACCCTGGGGCACCAAGCACTGAGGTGGTGGTTGGGCAGTTTGCCCTGAATCCAGGGTGGAGTCCAGCAGGCTTGGGATAGGTGAATCATCAGGAGAACTCATGGACAGGGTACCCTGCTACAAGTTAGGTAGCAAATGTCTGTGCAACAATACCACCTCCTACAGCTGGCTCTGTGTTTATGTTGGGTGGTGGGGGAGGAAAATGGTTCCTGCCATCTCCTTTGTTCCCAAAGTCTCCCAACACACTCTGAAATCTGTATAAACCAATCTCCTTCCCCTTTGTCCCTGGGTTGTGCAGACTGCTGGCTCTATATTCCCTGTCTGTGAGCTGTTGTCTCTTTAACAACCGTTACCCAGTTTACCCAGTGTTGAGTCAGCTGATTTTAAAGCTCCAGGCTCCAAGTCACCCTGGTTATACAAACCCACACAATTCAGCCCCTCTACTACTCAAGGCCAAAATTATGGGGATTCATTTTCCCCTTGTGCGCTTTCTGGCTTTCCCCTCTCAGTGTCCACAGTTCTCTTCCTCCTGCAGAAAGCTCCTTACCACCATTTTTGTCTTTCTAAACTCTCCAGTGTAGTTTCTCTGCATTTAGTTGCGGAGTTTGTTCTACCAGTCTTAGGATCACTCTCTGGTTTATTCACTTGGATATTAGTGATATCTAGTTGTAAACATGGGGCAAGGTGAGCTTAAGGTTTTCCTAATCTGCCTTCTTCTTAAGCCTACTCCTGTCATCCATTCTGTCTTGGAAAGTTGCATTTATATATAACTTTTCTAAATTTAGCCTTTCTTAACTTTCCTTGTGTCCTTTTTGTGTTGTACTCTTTCCCCTCTGTCTAGAAAAACAAGGTCAAGGCATGTTCTCGGATGCCTGTTCATTAACAACTCTGCAGGTGATGCTCCTAAAGAGGTCTTATGTGTTCTGTGATGTTCTCACACAAACTATGTTAATTTTTGGTCAGTGATTATGAGTTTTAATTGTGTTTAGGTAATCAGAGGTTTGGTAAATATGCCGTATTTTGAAATGTTAAATTGCAGCAGTGAATCTTAAAACCAAGGAATACTCCTAATTTCTTGTGCTTTATTTTTGCATGTTAATTCCTGAAGAGAAAAAACAAGCAGGTTAATAAGGTGTTTATGCAAGACTGAAAATGTAGATATGACTATGATTCTAATTTATTTTTACTAGCATGATGTTTCCTGGTGCACATATATATATGTGTGTATGGGTGTGTGTATACACACACACACACACACACACACACACATATATATATATATATATATATACACACATATGTATATGTATACACTTTTTTTTTGTCTTGCAAACTTGATCTTTAAAAAAGAGTTCCATGATGGATGGAGACAGAGGGGAAGGAGTACAGTAAAACCTTGGATTGTGAGTAACTTGTTCTGTGAGTGTTCTGCAAGACAAGAAAATATTTCTAATAAATTTTAACTTGATAAATGAGTGATGTTTTGTAATACAAGTAGTATGTGATGCTGAATGTCACATGATCACAACTGAGCCAATGGTTCTCTCTCTCACTCTCTCGCTGAGGGATTGTGGGTGATCATCTTCCATGCTTGGATGCTTGGTCTCAGTCTGTGGTGTTTAGCAGAAATCAGTGATTCTTCAGAACACTGGAAGGTACCCACAACTGGCACTAATGCATTTTTTGTCACTTCACAGCACCTATGGACAGTTCTTTGCTTTTCCATACAAGAGTAAGTTTAGGAATTCTTTGCTTCATTCTAGTTCAAGCTGCTTGCAGATATAGACCCTTTCTTCTACTGCCTTATTGCTGGTGACATTAGATACAGTATATGACAAGAGTTTATTAATACTGTACTGTAGTCAACATCCATGCGAGCATATACAATTGTCCTCATGCAAAAAAAGATTCCATGAGCCAATAGATAGCAGTGATTTCATTAGTGATAGTGAATAACAATACCCCTCCTCTCTCTTGTCCTCTCACACCAGCTACAAAGCTTTTAAAAGGTAAGTGCAGGTTAATTTGTTTATTTTCTTTATATTTTTTATTGTCTTTATTATTTTACATTACAGTATTGCAATCATTTTTATATGAATATTTTTGGGTTGTGCAACAAATCATCTGAGTTTCCATTATGTCTTATGGGGAAATTTGCTTTGATATACAAGTGCTTTGGATTACAAGCATGTATTTGGAACAAATTATGCTTGCAAACCAAGGTTTTATTGTGTTTATATTTTGGTCAAGTTTGCTTAGCTAGTATGATGTGGAATTTAGATTCAAATATAGGCAGTTTAACTCCTAAGCCATCACCCAAGTAGGACTGCTTTGGAAGCTCTGGGTGTTCTGTTTCATATAAATACAGGTCCTTGCCATAAAAATAAATTTAATTTGTTTCTTTTAACTTAAAATAAATAGTTTCATCTTGTTTTCAGAATTTAGATTTCTATGCATCAAGGTTCTTAAGGGCTGCTTGGCACTTATTCTTTTTATAATTTCTTTCTGTTTCCATCACTGGTAACTTACTGTCTCTGCCTTTGCAGTTAGATTATGCAGGACAAAACACCTTCTTTGCCTCTTCAAGCCCTCTTTGTGTCCATGGGAAGAAGAGGAAAGATCAGATATTGCTTTTTCTTGAGCTAAAATGATGCCTCTTTCTTTCCTCATTTCTCCCTTACTCCGTCTTATTCTTAGGAAGAATCACTGAGTTCAGTGATAAGTCATTTTTGTTCAAATACCAATATCCTATTACTATTTGAGATGGTTTGAGAATAGTGACTTAATGTAGCCAAGAAAAATTTGTTAATATAATTTTTCTGTTACTTATCTTTAAATAGAGTATTATTTCTGTCTCTGAAGTTGATTTTGACTACTTAAAAATGCTAATGCAATTGGCTTTTGAGCAATACGGAGTTAGGGTCCCCTACAAAGTCAAAAATTCACTTACAACTTTTGATTATTGAAAAACCTTACTAATAGACTGCTGTTGACTGGAAGCTTTACTGATATGTATTCTGTAGAATATATATTCTTACAGTAAACCAGAGAGAGGTACGAGGGTGGATCAGTTGAGTAAGTGTCTGACTCTAGACTTTGGCTCAAGTCATGATCTCACAGTTAATGGCATTGAGCCTCATGTCAAGCTTTGTGCTGACAGCATGGAACCTAGTTGGGATTCTGTGGCTCCCTCTATCTCTGCCCCTCCCCATTCACAGGTGCACATCTACTGTCTCTATTTTTCTCTCTCTCAAAAATAAATAAATAAACATTAAGAAAAGAAAAAATACAAAGAAAAGAAAATGTTATTAAACAAATCATAAGGAAGACAAAATACATTTACAGTATTTTACTGTATTTATTGAAAAAAAAATACACCTATAATTGTATCTGTGAAGTCCAAATTTGTGTTGTTGAAGTGTCAACTGTGCATTATTTGGTGTGCTTTTTTAATACGCATGACCATAGTATAAACAGCAAAGTTTCAATAAGGCATATGGTGAATAGTAAGTCACTTCAAACCTCTTTATCCCATCCAACCATTAACTTAAATTGTTTTCATAACAAACAGTCATATCTACCCTCTACTGTACCTTAAAAATATGTCTTCTGTGGTAGTTCCAGATAAGATGTCAAAGTAGTAGAGGGACTCTGAGTCTGCCTTGTCCCTCAAACACAGCTAGATCAACATCAAATCATTTTGAATAACTGGAATGTTGATCTGAGGATTAAGAAAACAGTCTGCACAATTGGAGGGAGAGAAGGTGTCAGATGCAATGTTCTGAGCTGTGAATTGGGGCAAAGGAAAGCTGTGGTGCTATGGAGGCAAAGGAACCCTTCTCTTCCTCAGGAAGAGAGATTGGTGGGGAGTATCCTGTCACAGCTTTTCGTTGTGTGCCATAATAGACCCCAGCTACTTGTGTGGCTGCTTTTCTGGGACAGAACAGAGCAGAGAAAAGCACACATAGGCTGCAAATAAAGTGATGGCAACTTTTCACTGGGTACCAGAATAAACTCCAGCCCCCCTGCGTGCCATGTGCAACTGCTTTTCTGGGACAGAAGGGAACAGTGGAAAGAGGTATGCACAGACTACAGATAACCTCTTTGCAGCTTTTCAACATGCACCACAATAGACCCTGGCCACTGTGTGCACACTGTGGGAATACTTTTCTGGGACAGAACAGAAAAGTAAAATGTGCCCCACCAGTCTCTCCTCTGCAGGGGAGTGGGTCTGAGTTTTGCTGGGCTCTTTAAGATTTGAAGTTTTGAATCCCAGCCACCAGCCATAAATAAAATACAGGAGAAGTATGTCACTGGGTGTGCCAACTGCTGGGCAGGAACAGGTTAAGAACAGGAATCTGAGGAAGCGTGGGATACTTTTCTGTGAGGGCCTCCTGAACATATGCTGCCAGGAGTTCTCCCAGGAGAGGAGAGAGTGGGATGATGCCGTCTTCCACAACCCACCCCCCAAAACACACACCCTGCCCACCTGTCAGACTTCAAAGAGAAACATAGTACCACTTAGTGGAGGCCAGTCTTTCACACCAAGTCCCGCCCACTTGCACACTGGAGATGCATTTCCACTGAAATAAGTCCACCTGAGAATCAGTGCAGCAGGCCCCTCCCCGAGAAAATCAGCACAAATCCCTTCTACTCGCTTAGTCTAAAGATCATAATGTGCTGCAGTGTTTCAGCTCTAGGGGAAACTGGATATAACTTTATTTGGATTTCTTTTTGTTTGTTCATTTGTTCATTTTCTTTGATTCTGTTTTTGTTTGTTTGGTTTTTTGCTTTTTCTTTCTTGTTTTTATAAAGAGCAAAAATTTTTAATCTATTTTATTTTCTTTTATTTCTTTTTAAATTTCTTTTTAAATTTTTAATATATCTTTTCTTTTTTTCCCCTCTTTTCTATCAAGCTTCTCTTAACAAGTGGACCAAAACACACCGAGGTTATAGCTTCTTTTATTACATTTTTTTTGTCTTGTTCTTAATTTTTAATTTTATTTTATTATTTTTTTTCCTTCAAAATGACAAGATGGAAGAATTCACCTCAAAAGAAAGAACAGGAAGAAATGACAGCCAGGGATTTAATTAACACAGATATAAGTAAGATGGCTGAACTAGAATTAAAAAAAAAACCACAATTATAAGAATATTAGCTGTGGTTGAAAACATAGAATACACCAGAGGATCCCTTTCTGCAGATATAAAAGAGCTAAAATGTAGTGAGACCAAAATTAAAAATGCTAATACGTCATGCAATCTTGAATGGATACCATGACAGTAAGGATGGAGGAAGAAGAGCAGGGAATCTGTGATATTGAAGATAAAATTATGGAAAGTAATGGAGTGAAAAGAATAGGAAAACAGAGGAAAAATATCACAATACAAGACTTAAAGAACTCAATGAATTATTGAAGAGGAATAACATTTGTATCCCAGGAGTCCCAGAAGATGAAGGTATAGACAAAGGGACATAAGGTTTATATGAGCAAATTACAGCTGAAAACTTCCCTAATCTGGGGAAGGACATAGACATCAAATTCCAAGAAGTACAGAGAACTCCGATTAAATTCAACAAAAGCTGATCATCACCAAGACATGTCATAGTCAAGATCACAAAATACACAGACAAGGAAAGAATTATAAAAGCAGCAAGGTGAAAAAAGTCCTTAACCTACAAGGGAATACAAATCAGCTTCATAGCAGATCTGCTCACAGAAACTTGGCAGGCTGGAAAGGAGTTTCAGGATTTATTCAACATGATGAATGGTAAAATCATGCAGCCAAGTATTCTTTATCCAGCGAGGCTGTAAAATAGAAGGAGAGGCTTTACCAGACAAACATAAAAGTAAAGTAGTTCATGTCCACGAAATGTCCAAGAAATTTTAATGGGGACTCTTTGAGTGGAGAAAAAACAAAACAAAACAAAAGACCAAAAGCAAAAGACTACAAACGACCAGAGAATGTCATCAGAAACACCAACTCTACAGGCAACACAATGGCACTAAATTCATGTCTCTCAATAATCACTTTGAATGTAAATGGACTAAATGCTCCAATCAAAAGACATAGGGTATCAAGAATGGATAAAAAGACAACATCTATCTGTATGCTACCAACAAGAGACTCATTTTAGACCTAAAGACACCTTCAGATTGAAAGTGAGGGGATAGAGAACCATCTATCATGCTAGGGGACGTCTAAAGAATGCCAAGTAGTCATGCTTATATCAGACAAACTAGATTTTTTTTAAGGGACAAAATCTATACATTTAATGATGATGAAAATACAAACCAACAATAAATAAAAATTATAATAATTTTAACAAAATCGAACAAAACACACTTAATAAAATTAAATCATATGTGCTAAAATTGTGGAGAAAATATAACAAATCAACAACCACAGTGAAAAATATTATTATAGTCCTCTTTCAAACAAGGAAATCAAGACAAGAAGTAAATAACACTTGGGAAACTAAATAAAAATGATAAAGAAGTTCAATCTAATAGGTTAGTCATGAAAAAATATTGAGCACTATAGTATAGTAGATACTATAGTGCATTGTAGCACTGCAGAGAAAAGAACAAGATGAAAATCCTGTTGTATGGAGCAAATATTGTAAAGTTGTAAGTGCAGTAACATGGTTAAGGACCCCAACTATGAAGTCAGTTATCCTGGAAAAACATGTTATATGTATAGCAAAACTGGATTTTAAACCAAAGACTGTAACAAGAAATGAAGAAGGGCATTATATCGTAATTAAGGGATCTATCCATCAAGAAGATGTAGCAATTATAAATATTTATGCCCCAACTTGAGAGCACCCAAATATATAAATCAATTAATAACAAGCATAAAGAAACTCATTGATAATAATACAGTAATAATAGGGGACTTTAATACCCCATTTACAACAATGGACAGATCATCTAAGCAGAAATTCAATGAGGAAACAATGGCTTTGAATGACTAAGTACCAGATGGACTTAACTGATATATTCAGAACATTTAATTCTAAAACAGCAGAGTACACATTCTTTTCGAGTGCACATGGAATATTCTCCAGAATAGATCACATACTGGGACACAAATCAGCCCTCAACAAGTACAAAACGATCGAGATCATACCTTGAATATTTTCAGACCACAATGCTATTAAACTTGAAGTCAACCACAAGAAACAATCTGAAAGACTACAAATACTTCAAGGTTAAAGAAAATCCTACTAAAGAATTAATGGATTAACCAAGAAATTAAAGTGGAAATACAGAAGTACATGGAAGCCAATGAAAATGAAAACATGATAGTTCAAAGCCTTTGGGATACATCAAAGCCGGTCATAAGAGGGAAGTATATAGCAATGCAGGCCTTCCTAAAGAATGAAGAAATGTGTCAAATACGCAACCTAACCTTCCATCTAAAGGAGCTAGAAAAAGAATAGCAAGTAAAGCCCAATACCATTGGAAGAAGGGAAATAAATATTAAAACAGAAATCATATCTATATATATAGATATATATATAGATATATGTATATAGATATAGATATATACACACATACACATACACACACACACACACACAACAGTAGTACAGATCAATGAAACTGGGAGGTGGTTCTTTGAAGGAATTAACAAAATCAATAAACCCCTAACCAGACTTATCAAATAGAAAAAGGAAAGGACCCAAACACATAAAATCACTAATGAAAGGAAAGATCACAACAACATCACAGAAATACTAACAGTTATAAAAGAATATTATGAACAATTCTATCCCAACAAACTGGACAATCTGGAAGAAATAGATAAATTTCTAAAGACATATAAACTACCAAAACAGAAACAGGAAGAAATAGAACATTTGAACAGACCCATAACCAGTGAAGAAATTGAATCAGTAATCAAAAACCTCCCAACAAACAAGAGGCCAGAGCCAGATGGCTTTCCAGGGGAATTCTACCAAAAATTTAAGGAAGAATTAATACTTATTCTTTTGAAACTGTTCCAGAAATTAGAAATGGAAGGAAAACTTCCAAAATTATTCTATGAAGCCACCATGACCTTGACACCAAAACCAAAAAGTGATCCCACCAAAAAAGGAGATTTACAGGCTAATATCCCTGATGAACATGGATGCAAAAGTTCTCCTCAAGATATGGCAAATTGAATCCAACAATACATTAAAAGAATGATTCATCACAATCAAGTGGGATTTTCTTGGGCTGCAGGGGTGGTTCAGTATCCACAAATCAATCATGATACACCACATTAATAAAAAAAAAACATGTAAGAACCACATGTCCGCTCAATAGATGCAGAAAAAGCATTTGAGAAAATAGTGCATCCTTTCTTGGTAAAAACTTCCTAAGAAAGTAAGGAAACAAGGCACATACCTCAATATCATAAAGGGCATATATAAAAGACCCACAACTAACATCACACTCAACGGGGAAAAGCTGAGAGCTTTCCTCCTGAAATCAGGAATGCAACAAGGATGTCTACTCTCACCATTGTTGTACAACATAGTGTTGGAAGTCCTGGCCTCAGCAATCAGACAACTAAAAGAGATAAATTGCATAGAAATTGACAAGGAAAATGTCAAACTTTCACTTTTCACAGATGACATGATACTCTATGTCGAAAACCTGAAAGACTCCATTAAAACACTACTAGAAGTGATATATGAATTTAGCAAAGTTGCATTGTATAAAATCAACATACATAAATTGGTTGAATTTCTATACACAAATAATGAAGCAGGAGAAAGAGAAATGAAGGAATTGATCCCATTTACAATTGCACAGAAAACCATAAGATGCCTAGGAGTTAACTTAACCAAAGATGTTAAAGATCTATATGCTGAAAACTGTAGAATGCTTATGAAAGAAATTGAAAAAGATGCAAAGAAATTGAAAAACATTCCATGCTCATGGACTGGAAGAACAAATATTGTTAAAATATCTATGTACCCAAAGCAGTCTACACATTCAATGCAATCCCTCTTATAATAGCACCAGCATTCTTTACAGAGCTAAAGCATACAATTCTAAAATTTGTATGGAACTGAAAAGCCAAAGTTATGTTGAAAAATAAAAACCAAAGCTGTAGGCATCACAGTTTTGGACTTCAAGTTGTATTACAAAACTATAAGCATCAAAACAGTATGGTACTGAAACAAAAACAGACACATGGGTCAATGGAACAGAATGGAGAGCCCAGGATTGGACCCTCAAATGTATGGACAACTAATCTCCGACAAAGCAGGAAAAAATATCCGATGGAAAAAAGACAACCTCTTCAGCAAATGGCTTGGGGAAAACTGGACACTAACATGCAGAAGAATGAAACTGGACCAGTTTCTTACACCATACACAAAAATGAATTCAAAATGGATGAAATAACTAAATGCAAGCTGGAACACCATCAAAATCCTACAGAAGACAGGCAGCAACCTCTCTGATCTCAGCCACAGGAACTTCTTACCAGACATGTCTCTGGAGGCAAGGAAAACAAAAGCAAAGATGAACTACTTTAACCTCATCAAGAAAAAAAGCTTCTGCACAGCAAAAGAAACAGTCAACAAAAATAAAAGGCAACATATGGAATGGGAGACGCTATTGGAAATGACATATCTGATAAAAGGTTAGTCTCCAAAATCTATAAAGAACTTATCAAAATCACCCCCCCCAAAATAATCCAGTGAAGAAATGGGCAGAGGTCATGAATAGATACTTTTCCAAAAAAAGACATCCAGATGGCTAATAGACACATAAAAAGATTCTCAACATCACTCATCATCAGGGAACTACAATCAAAACCACAATGAGAGACTACCTCACACCTGTCAGAATAACTAAAATGAATAACTTAGGAAACTACAGATGTTGACGAGGATGTGGAGAAAGTGGAGCACTTTTGCATGGTTGGTGGGAATGCAAACTGGTGCAGCCACTCTGGAAAACAGTATTGAAGTTCCTCTAAAAAGTTAAAAATAGAACTACCCTATACCCAGCAATTGCACTACTAGGTATTTGTCCAAAGGATACAAAAATGCTGATGAGAGGGGGGCAAATGCACCCCAATGTTTATAGCAGCACCATCAGCAATATTCCAATTATAGAGAGAGCCCAGATGTCCATCAACTGATGAATGGATAAAGAAGATGTGGTATATGTACATAATGGAATAATAGTTGTAGATCAAAAAGAATGAAATCTTGAAATTTGCAAAAATGTGGATGGAACTGGAGTATATTATGCTAAGAGAAGTAAGTCAATAAGAGAAAGACAAATATCATATGATTTCACTCATACATGGAATTTAAGAAACAAAACAAATGAACATAGGGAGTGAGAAGGAAAAATAAAATAAGATAAAAACAGCGAGTGAGGCAAACCATAGGAGACTCTTAAATAGAACAAACAGGGTTGATGGAGGGCAGGTCCTGTGGGGATGAGCTAAATGGGTAATTGGTATTAAGGAGGGTGTTATATGGAGGTGATGAATCACTAAATTCTCCTGAAACCAATACTCCACTATACGTTAATTTGAATATGTGTGTGTGTGTGTGTGTGTGTATGTGTATGTGTGTGTATGTGTATGTGTGTGTGTATATATATATATATATATATATATATATATAATTTCCAAACTAAATTAGAGACTTGTTTTGTAATGATTGTCTTAAATTAGGTATGTACTTTGGCCAGAATAGAATTCCATCAGATCTCAGCCAAGCTTGTTTGTAAGATAATTTTCCTTCAAAATCTAATGCAATGAAATTTCCGAATAGTAATGAAGTATAATCATATACACCAGTTTTTTTGTTTCTGTAAGGTAGTCTGGACTGAGAGATATTAGGGTTTATATCTAATTTCAGGGTTGTGTTGAGTAAGGAATAACTAAATTTGTTTAAATGGAGGTCAGGACTGAACAAGGTGTTAATTTGTCCATAGCTTTTACCGGGCAGGTTGCCAATATTCACGTCCATAAGGCAAAACTGAGAATGACTCTTTGGGGCTACAATATAATGCACTTGAGTATATGAATTGTATAAGGATTCTAAAAGTTTGGCTTCTGATCTCCTATTTCCAGGAGTTGAATACATTTCAGGGAACGATATTAGTCAAAAATTAGTGTTTTCATATTAGAAGTAGGGCATAAAGCATTCTACTGTTGGGCTTAGAAATATTAACTAGATGGTAAGAAATTAGAATATTCATAAACAGCATATTTTAAGAGCTATCTTCTTCCTACAGGGTGTACTTTGTTAGGGTCAGTATTCTTACTACCTATATGTTGTTACCCACGTTTGGTATACTCTGATAGCCCCAGGCTTTTGTTTGGTGTGAAGTGCAGATTGACCTTAAGAAACTGCAGCTCTGTCCTATGATTTGGTTTCTTTCTTTCTTTCTTTCTTTCTTTCTTTCTTTCTTTCTTTCTTTCTT